>NW_024355205.1:12847654-13476203 GCF_902729225.1 Pteropus medius
CCCAGTTTTAAGTGGCCCAATTATGATCTCAGATAAATGAAAAAGCAGAACATAGTTGACACAGGCCAGATTGAAGGAAAAAGGCAGAAGGAAAGAGAAGCCCTCAGAAGAGACTTCTGGGGCAGTCAGACTACTGAATCAAAGAGTTCAGAGCTGGCCCTAAAAATATCTAGTTTAACCAGAATCTTCCTGTATTTAATAAATTTCACTAATTTTAATCTAAAACTAAATAGTACTAATGGTTATGATTATCACTCATACAAATAAAAGGAATTTCAGAGCCATTATCCTAGTCTGAGAAGATTTCACAATGTTTTTCATTAACCATCCAGGATTTAATAATCTTTTTTAATCTGTTTTATTCCTAGCACTGTACTTTAAACACAGTATCTGCTTCATTTGTATGTATCATTGTGCTTTTAAGTCTAATGACTTGAACATGATAGTTTTAAATTTGTTATATTAACCTAATGCTATCTACCACCATCTAATTTTTTTATTAGCCAACTTTTCAGTGATAAGCTTTTTCTCTTTTCTGGATTCAAATTATTTCAGACAACAGTGTTTTATTAGTTACTAGATCCGTGAAAAAAAAAGCAAAAAAAAATTTCTTGTTCTCTATCAGCCAAGGCAATGGTGAACTATTAATTGTACTTAAAGTATCGTTTTCCAAAATAATTTTTAAATTATACCAATAATAGTCTATTCCATTTTTCAATTTGATATGAATATTAATATCAAACAAAAACTCTTAAGGAAAGATACATTTAATCCAAAACTTCTATATTATGTTAGAATATTTATGCATACTATCGCTTTTGAGTTTGTTTTGTTTTTCATATCTGAAAAACATCTCTCACCCTACTCTGAACTCTTATCCACTGGGATCTTTGTAACAGAAATTTCCAAACACATCAGAGCACAAATTTTCAAAAAGTTTGGCATACTGCTTTTCCACAGTACTATTCAAAAAAATCTTGGCCATCCTTAAGTTATTCTGGATTCATTCACATGTATTCAGTCATTCATTTATTTAAGAACTATTTATTAAGCATCTATTATGTTCTAGGTACTACAGCCCTAAGTGCTAGGCATATACATCAGTGAATAGCTTTTAGTCTGGTGGGAAAGATGAGCAAGTAAACAGGCAATTACCACATGGGACTGTGTATGTCTTGAGAGTACAAGCTAAGGGCACTCAAAGGAGGGGCAGCTAAACTAGTTTTTCTTAGGAGAAATGCACTTAGCAGGTAAGTCCTGGGCGAGAAGAGTTAGTGTGTATGTGTGTATGTGCAGGGGGTGTAGGGCAGGCACACAGGCATCGGGACAGGGAAGAGGAGAACATTTTCCTTTGGTCAAGGCCTTAAATCTTAATGCGTAACTTTTATTTAATCATTTTGGTTTGAAATCTACCTAGAATTTTATTACAAATGAATATTGATGATAATTTAATATTTCTCTGTAATTCAAGGCCATCACACTGTTGGTATGCCTTATAATACAGGGGTGCCCTTAGGGTCCACTGGGTTTGCTACTTACACTAAATGCTCTCAAATTACCCTTGGCTTTGAAATCGTGTCCTTTTTCTTTTTTTATATGGTGGTCTCTGCTATCAATGTTTCCGCATACAGGAGACCATCTCCACCCACCTGCCTTTTTGCTTTTAATAGCTATAGACAAGAAAATCAGACAAACAGGTTTATGAAGATCTAATATAAGAACATCTAATATAAGAACACACATGCTCTGAGTGAGGTTGGAAGAATTCTTCTATGCCTCAAGTATATGATAGGAAGAAAGGACCTTATGATATCTATTTTAGTTATCCAGAGATCATTTTGCTTACTGTCCATTGACTAGTTATACTCAAAGGAATCAAGGCCAGAAATGCAAGTTCTAGAAAAGTCAACAATTTCTAAAAGTATAAACATTTTCACTGACTTGTCACTCTATAGGTTACACAGCAATGTAAGTTTAGATGAATCTAGCTAGAACAGGCTGTTTATAATGCCAGTAGATTGGGAGATTTCTTTAATACCTTTAAGCCTTAGTGGGATTGGGAGTCCAAATTTGTCCCACTAATGTTTTTGCAGAATGCCTACTCAATGTCATTGAACCAAATAATGTCATGTAAGCCTCTAATTCAATGAGAAAAGATAATGATATGGAATTGTAGAACAGAAACAAATGGTATTAGAAGCATTTGTGGTATTAGAACCCTAATTGTCTCTCTTCTCCTCAGCACCTGTTCTCTAAGCTCTTGAGAATAGTGTCTCCGTTCTGCCCCCAGAAAGTTAAACTTAGAACGATGCACAGAGATGGCAGAAGAAATAGCTAAGGAGCAAGTGTTCCTATAGCTTAAACTTAAACTCACTGGCAGAAAAGGATTTGGTGCTAAATGTTTCTAAGTCACTTTTTAAAAAATTAGTGGTGGTCAACTTCTCTTTTCCCTCCTATTTAGAGGGCCCAACTCCACCAATAAACTCCATGGTCTTCATCATGTATATATTCAGCCAAAATGCATTTCTGGTACCTAGAAATGGAACAAGAAGCATATGGAGCAAAAAGCACTAGCTGAAGTTGGAAGCATATGTTTCTCAAAGGTGTTGCCAGGAAAAAAAATAAAACTGGAATATGAAACGGGCACTCAACTGGCAGCTGTCTAAAAAATGTTTTTTTAAAAAGTGGATTTCAGAGTGCACAGAAAAGAGAAATATGTAGGCAGGAATCTTGGTTGAAATCTGAGATCATAAAAGTTAGAGATGACAAAAAGAGTATTTTTAATCTACATTTTTATATTATACACAAGGGAGCTACGTCCCAGCAGATGTGTTATATTTTAGTTTCTAGTCCATTACTTTGATTTCTGTTATGAATTGAAACCACTACTGTGGCAAGATTTTTAGTAATTTCTAATGGTAAAAACTTAGTTTTAATATTCGTAACACATATCTGTGCTGGATACATATATCTGATAAAAATTATATCTAGAATATACAAAGCACTCTTACAACTCAATAAGAAGGCAAATTATATAATTAAAAAAAGATGACCAAAGACTTGTAAAGACACTTCACAAAAAATGATATATGAGTGGCCAACAAGTACATTATTAGTCATCAGGGAATTATGACCACAATTATTACCACTACACACCTATTAGAATATACATAATGTTGTATGTCAATTATACCACAATAAAAAAATTAAAAAGAATGATGATGCCAAGTGTCGGCAAAGATGTGGAGAAACTTGAACTCTCTCTCTTTATAAAAATACCATAATGTTAAAGTAGTTTATATAGTCGGGTAAATTCAAACTTCAGTTCCTGAATCCCTGAGTCCAAGAAATGTCTTTGAAATAGGTACATGAAAAGATGCTCAAGATCACTAATCATCAGGGAAATGTAAAGCAAAACCACAGTAAGATATCACCTCACATCTGTTGGAATGGCTATTATCAATAAGACAAGAAATAACAAGAAATGAGTGTTGACAAGGGTGTGCAGAAAAGGGAATTCTTGGTAGGAATGTAAATTGGTGCAGTCACCATGGAAAACAGTATGGAGGTTCCTCAAAAATTAATAATAAAACTACCATATGATCTACTTCTGGATATTTATGCAAAGAAAATGAAAACACTAACTCAAAAAGATATGCACCCTCATGTTCACTGCAGCATCATTTACAATAGCCAAGATATGGAATCAACTTGTGTCCATCAACAGATGAATAGATATAGAAAACGTGATACATACACACACACACACACACACACACACACACACACACACACATATTATTACGTTATTCAGCCATAAGAAAGAATAAAATCTTGCCATTTATGACTACATGGATGGACCTTGAGGGCATTACGCTAAGTGAAATAAATCAGACAGAGAAAGATAAATATCGTATGACCTCACCTACATGTGGAATCCAAAAAACAAAACAAAATAAAACAAACAAGCATACAAAAACCAAGCTCATAGATACAGAGAATAGATTGGTAGTTGCCAGAGGTAAGAGCTTAGGGGTAGCCAAAATGGGTGAAGGAAGTCAAAGGTATAATCTTAAAGTTATAAAAGAAATAAGACTGGGGGATGTAATGTAAAGCATGGTGACTATAGTTAATAATACTGTATTGGATATATGAAAGTTGCTGAGAGTAAATCTTAAAAGTTCTCACTACAAGAAAAAAAATTCCGTAACTATATATGGTGGCAAGTGTTAACTATACTTATTGTGGTGATCATTTTACAATATATACAAATATGAAATCATTATGTTATACACCTGAGACTAACATAACATTGTATGTCAATTATACCACAGTAAAAAATGTTTTAAAAATAAGAAATGTCTTTGAATTCCAGAAGAAATGGCTTAGCATGGTACGTTTCATTTTAGTTACCTGCTACAGCCTGCAACCAAGATGCAACATTAAAAAAGTTATTTCAATTTCTCTGAAAAAAAAGAAACAGAAGCACAAAAACCAAAAGAAATACTTCGTAAGAGCTCATTTAGCATATGTAGTTGTTGAGAAAACTTTTAATCATATATACACATTTAAAAAATAGATTTAGGGAATAACTGAGGAAAAAAAAAAGAAATAAAGGAGAGAAAGGGAGAAAGGGAGGCAAGGAAGGAGAGGGGAGGGGGGAGGGAGAGACATCATAAAATTAAACAGAAAGAAAATTTTAAAGTTTCAAATTTTGATAATTCAAGACTGAGAATCCATAATAGAAAGCATTACTGCTCCCCTTACATATTCAATGTTTTAACAAAACAGCCAGGTTCTCCTTTCACTTGTGGCTTGAAGAGAGAGACGGTTAATATGCATGACATGATTTGACATGACATAACAGGACCTATCATAACAAGAAACAGATTCTTCAGCCACACCCCTTCCTTCTTCTCAGGACCAAGGGGTATGAGTGAAACCAGAGCACCACCTCAGCTACCAGGATCAATCACCTTCACGTTTTTTAGAGATCCAGAGTTACTCCTGCAAATGCTGAAGATCCTCTCAACCCACCCATATGGGCAGAATTTAGAGTTCCTGAGGGGAAAAAGTGGCTAATTTGCAAGTTGCTATAAACATAGCTCTTAATGTTGCATTGTCGATTTCTATAACAGAAGTTGTATTTACTATTCAAAGCTCAGTCCAAATATTACCCGCTCCATATCACTTGCTCTGCTCTTGTAAGGGAGTGCAGAGAAACTATACCTCTAATAGAGTACTCGCAGGACTCTGTCCATTATTACAGTTACTTGTTTATGCATTTAATTGCCCTCCTTGGTGGTGAATTGTTTGAAAGCAAGGATTCTGTTTTGGTAATCACCATATTCTTACACTATTTATCTCTGTGCATTTGCATTAAATAGACAGGCCTTCATAAATATTTGGTGAATAAATTTCATCAACCCTCTTTGCTTCTGTGTTATGATTACTATTTCTAAATCTAAAATATGCTTTTAAAAAACGAAAGTAGTGATAAGATTACATACAGACTCGACTTCTGTCAAGCAGAATTTCTTCCCCTGGTTTATGGGTATTTTAAAAATAGGCTCAAGGAAACCGATAAACAAATTTCCAACAAAGATTATTTGCATAAACATGACATCCATTTCGCATTGTTCCAGATTTAACAAGCATCCATATTTTTTCTTTGTAAGTCATTTTAAGGTCAAACATCCATAGTAAAAGCAACTCTTAGGTCATGACTTTGATCATAAATAGAATCAAGTATAAATATGATCTAATACTTAAAAAAGAAAACCTAAGGCCAAATTTCTTGAGTTGATTGTAACCATTATAAAGTCACTCGAGTTTAAAGACTACAAAAACTCAAAATCTATAGGGTAGACAATGGATATATTCAAATAGGTTCACAAACCTCTTCGAAACCAGCACAGTGCAAAGAAATAAAAAGACTTTTTCTTCTTTGCTAAATATTCTCCTTCTGCCGTTGCAGAATCATTCTTTACCCTCTGCTGTGCTCTGCCCAGAGAAGCTGATCTGCACAGCCAGCATCAACTGGACTTCCTTGCCTTCTGGCTTGTCATTGTGTTTGACTAATGGGAAGCAGGACATAAGAACGTAGGTAGACATAATAAGAAGGTAGGAGGAGAGTAAAGCTGAGACATTTATCTCCTTGGATTCCTCCCTGCTGGCAGTGGCAGTGTTCCTGCTCCTATCTCTCATGTCTCTAGCTCTTGCTGGTTCCTAGTAATGTGATACCCCGATACCCCTTCCCCCTGAGGCTTAGGGACAGTAGCGGTTTCCAACGGTTGCTTGTGAAGGGGCCCTTCGCCATCACTCTGTTTTATTTTCCTTGACTCTGCCACGCTTTTGTAAATAGTGACAATACTTAGAAAGGAATCTGGCAAGATAGTTTAAGAAGAAGAAAATAAATAAAATAAACAAATAAAATATAATACATTTATATACCTAGGACTGAAAAATGCTACATTGCTGATTAAGAAAAAGAAGAAATGTAGAACAAATAAAAAAATTTAAACTTGAGAGAAAAAGAGAAAAGCATACGGATACATTTTTTTATATTTATAACTTTTCTAGGCCTCGGCTTTCTCTTTAGAAAGATAAGCATATCATCCTAGACAGTGATCTCCCTAAGATAATTTGCAGTTCTGGATTATGTCTCTATTTCTCACTATATCATGTTTTGAAATCTTTCTCTCTGGTACCATAATGAATCTCTTGTGATGTGTTACAGCCTAAGGATTAAGAGCTTGGGCTCTGAGATCCAATAAATATGGGTTCAAATCCCAGTGCTGTCACTTTCTAACCATGACAATGGGCAAGCTGCTAACCTCTCTGAGCTTCTGTTTTCCCTTCTAAAATAATATTCCTTTTGCAACAAGATTGTTATGAAGACAAATCAGATAAGATGTATAAATCATCTAGTGTTGAACACATTATAAGTTCTAAATAAATATTGTTATTGTTGGTGATGATGATGATGATGATGTTACTGGAATACAAATGTATTACATGCCTGATTAGGGTGAAGCCCCAGGCCTTACCTACAGAAGAACAGGAAGCAAATGATTTCTAGGATATCAAACCCACACCCTTGCCAATCCACAAAACTCTCCAAATCAAACCTGCTCCAAGGCATAATGACTACTCTGGCTTCACAGTCTAGGATAATCTTTCACAGTATGGCTAGTGGTCAGTGCTTATACAGAAATAGAATACATGTTTAAATCTGAGATATTTGCTTATATAAGAAAAGGTCAAAGAAAGTTACCTGGGATATTATTCTGCTATAAAAATCACACACACCCTTCTTATAAGTTTTAAGTTAAAAAAAAAATTGAGATTTAAAAAGAAAGGCAGAGAAAAAGAGTTGAAAATTCTTCAAATTAAAATTCTGCTAGTAGAATGGTTGAGGTAAGAACTTTTATACCATATAAGAGAGTTAATTAAAAACTATCTGAAAGGCATTATGATATAAAAAAAACACATACTGTGCATGTTTATTTTAGTTAGCTTCTGTCCATCAAAGAACGATTTAATTCTAAAACACAGAAGCCCTTCGAATTTAGAAAATGTAACAGTGACATTGAAATGAGTATCTTTTTGAAGCCTATTCTAATGGATAGTAACCTAAGAAAATGTTGCTCTTATATGGTATATACTGTACATCCATTTTGTGCAAGGAAATGGATTCATTTGGGTGACAAACTGCTTCAGTTGATGAGTTTTCCATTCCTAATGGCTTCTGGAACAATCTGAGTTTCCCCTGTTCTGTCTTACTATTTGCTCTAAGTGAAATAAATTTCAGTATATTTTACCCATGTATTGTGCTGCCCTAAATCTCAGTTGATTTTTGTCCTCAAGCACCATGTTCTTGATTTTTTTTGTTGGATTTCACTTCACCACAGCTACTGGAAAATAAATATTTTTCAAAAGAAAATAAAAATAAAATAAAATAACGTTTTTAAAGTAGCTTGAACTCAAAGTGAGTTTGCTTTATCTTATCTTTGAAGGTAAGACAGAGCTTAGTAAAAAGTAGCCATAGAGGGCCTTAGATTTATGCCAAGTTAGAAAAGGTTTTCTTTGCCAGTACAGAGCACCCTTAACTAAGAATAAACAGCAATGGGGTGTAACAATACAAACGGCAAAACAACAGCAAAGCAATTTTTAACTAATTAACAATTTTTAATTAATTAACATCAATTAACTTTTGGATAATTAAAAGAAAAACAAAACAAAAACATCAACTAAAGTCTTCCATAATTAAATTTTACAATTCGTCAGTTTGTTGACAGGAAAATCTAAGCATGTATTGTTCCTGTGGATAGAGTTCTGAATCTAAAATCTGAAAACTTGATTATATTTCTGACACTGCCTCTATAGCCTTTAAATATTTATTTAAGTTCTATGCCTCATATTCCTTTGCAACTTCACCCATATATTGCAAAGATCAATCAGAGTAAAAAGATATGATATACCCCTTATATATATATACACACACACATACATACAGAGTTCAAATAGAGCAAAGAACAAAGAGGATTAGTACAGATATTAAACTTCAAGTTAAGGACCCCTTCCTATAGAACAGCGGTTCTCAAATTTTAGCGTGCATCGGAATCACCTAGAGAACTTAATGCAGAAGACTCCCTCCCAAGTAGAATTTGTCTAACAAGTTCCCTGGTGATGGTGATGTTAATGCTGATGTGACTGGTCTGGGGAAACACACTTTGAAAATATTGTTTCACTATGCACATTCACTATCTACTCCGTCTCCATATACAGAAGGATTGGTGTAGATAACCAGCAATCAAACAAATTCTTGTCCATCCGCACAGTACCCAGTTCTACCCTTCTCTGGCTTTCATTCATTCACTAGAAAACAATTTGATAATACCTTAGTGATCTTTTCATTATAAAGTGAAACATGGATCCTTTCATTATTCATCTTTCCTACAAACCAAGCAGCAAATTTTTAAATAGAGTTGATTAGCTTTAGGTAGGCAGCCTCTCTTTCATTCATCACTGTCAATTTAAAAAACTCACAAAAATGTATACATGGTACCTATCTTTCTTTTTCTGAATTTAGTAATGTCAAATACTATAGTACTTAAAGTAAATACAAAGACATTTTGTAAATACAGGTAGTTTTCACATTGTTTTATACAAACTCGTGTTCTGCTTAAGCATATAACATACCAAAGGAACTTAACTGCTCCCCATCAATTACATATTTTTTGTTTCAATAGGAAAGTAACAGCAAAGGGTTCTGGGAAGATGGCAGAATAAGAAGCAGCAGGAAACTGTCTACCCACCTAGACAATAATTGCACTTGCAGAATCTATCTGATGTACCTATTTTGAAACTCTGGGCTCTGTTGAAGGCTTGCAACTTCCAGGGGAAGACTTAACAGTCAATTTCGACTCTTAACACAGTAGCACCTGACCATCCCTCACCCCCAGGCATGTGGCAGGCAGTTGTGCACTTGTTCCTTGAGCAGCTTGTACAGTTTGTAGGAGCTAGGATGGGCAAAAAGGACCCTGTCCTCAAAATGTGGAGAATCTGTGGACTGAATGCTGATTGCTGCTTCATATCGCAGAGATACAAACAAAAAGAGGAGCAGCCATTGTTCTATATCTCCCTCCATGGTCGCAAGGTCCTCCCCCTAGAGCCAAAGTGACTTCCAAGAGATTTAAAGGGCTAGCACCCTCCCACACTTTTCCCCTTCATTTTTAACTTTTTCCTCTTTCAGAAACCACACAATAAAAAGACTAGGACACTGGAAAACAACTGCATACAAAGAGAGAATTAGAAAGTGACTGCACATGCCCAGGGAAAGGCTTGGAAAAGACCTGAGAAGACATTAAGTTTGTACCTTAGGCTGATCCTCAGAGACAACCTACAACAATCTATAAAACAACAGATCCAAAAAAATAATAATAACAAAAAACAGTAAATCCCGAGGAAAGGAGATAATCTGATTTCCAGATTATTAGATTCAAATGTCCAGTGTTCAACAACAGTATCTTTCAAGCTCTTGTCAACTTTTTCTCTAGAGACTTCAGAAAATTAAGAAAAATGTTACCTTTATAAAATCTCTAAGGAGCTGCCTAACTTTTACTTTTCCTGCACCTGTGTTCCTTACCCTGAATTTTTCTAAGAGAGTACCAGGGAATGACCTAAAATGGTTTTCAAATAAGAAACAAAAAGATTGAGTTTCTCTAGATGAAAATACTCTTTAGAGCTGCCATGCTTCCACCATTCGTAGCAACTATATGATTCTGCTCTATATTCGTAGCAATGGTTTCCAACTTCCAGGAAAAGGTTATTGTAAAAGGTTCTGGAAACCCCTACACACCACTGAGCATTAGACATAACGAATTAAAACAAACACATGCACTCTGAGAAATGTTTAATTTTTCAAATGGATAGACATAGTTGTAATTTGCTAAATCCAAACACATTTTATGTATTTTTGTTTTCGAGATTCAGAATTGAGCCTACACATTTACCTCCCATCCATCTAAAAATTCCTATGATGAAAATGAAAAGAAGACAGACAATACTTATAAGAAGAAATGTAGTATAAAAAAATCCAGAAGTCATAAATAAATCAGATTTTTAAAGAATTTTTTGAAAGATATGAACAAATGAGGTAAAATTTTTCCAAAACAAGCACAGAAGAGATTTCTTGCATGCCATGAATTAAGATGGACAGTTTTCTCCAAAAGATTGTTAAAAATTGATCTGATCAGAAAAAAGGATTAACGCATACCATTTTTACACCCAGAGCTGGTTTTAAAAGAACGTTTTTCAATTATGCACAGACATCGACAAATATGTTAAGGAACTATAGCACGTGAGGCACATTCTAAGCACTGGAGACAAGGGGACCTACGAGCAGAGACTCAAAGTAAGTAAAGGAGGAAGCCATGTTAAAATCTAGGGGAAAGCACTCAAGTAGAAGGAACAGCAAGTGTAAAAGAAATAAACATTTGCTGTGAACAAGGATATCAGTGTGGCTAGAGAAGAATGGATGAGGAGAAGAGTGTCAAAGGAAGATGAGTTCAGAATGGAAATGGGGAGGTACAGATCTTATAGGCCATTATAAGGATGTAGATTCTTACTTTCAATGAAATGGATGTTGGCTGTCTGCTCTATGTAGAATGGGCTGTAAGAGGGCTAAAAGCTGGAAGTAGAACAAATAGCTGGCAAGCTATGCAGTAATAGCAATAGATGATAATGGCTTGGATCAGGATGGTAACTAGGGAGCAGTAAAAGTGGTCTAATTCTGGATGTATTTTAGAAGGTATAAACTTTGAATTTATACAGATGACATTTAAAGCTATGAACCTGAATGAGATCTCCTGGGGAATGAGAGTAAACAGAAGACATTTGAGAAATAAGCCCTGAGACATCTCAACATAAAAAGACTGGAGAGATGAAGTAAAATTAGCAAACGAGTAAAGTCCAGTGAGCTAAGAGGGGAATCAAAAGGAAGTGGCATCTTAGAAGACAAATGAAGGCAAGAGAAAGTGATCATTTGTCAGTTGCTACAGAGAACTAAGATAAGGACAAAAAAAAAAAAAAACAACGATTGTTAGGTATAGCGATATGGAAGGCTCTGGTGCTATCAATGATATTGTCTACTCATTTACCCTTTCTGGAAAAATTACTTAAGAAGATGCAGCAGCCAAATGAGAAATTAATCCAAATTTTAAAAAAGTCAAGAAATGGATGTTATAGAAGGAATAAAATGGCTGTGGGCAATGAACTCTGTAAAGCTCAAAATTAAATATATGTAATTATTATACTGTGGCTGTAAATGTTCCTACAATTGTTAATAAAATACTGTTAAAAGACACAAAACATATAGGCAAAATGTATCTATGTGAATACTGATATGGAAATAAAATTTCAGATTATTTCTATAAAATATGTGAAATATTGAAGGAAGGGAAAGAAAAAAGAAAAAATTACATGCTAAATATGTTTTCTTGTTCATTCAAATGTTACAGATACTTTTATTTTTTGATATTTATTAAGTATATGTGTATTAATTAAAAGGCCACCACTTATAGAAAAAAAAGAATATATAATTTTCAAGCATTTTCAAAGAAATCAATAAAGTCAAAGAAACAAAAGGAGGCTAAAATAAAACACGAAAAAAAGTATCAGAAAACACAAAATTAAATGGCAGGCATGAGACCTAGCATATGAGCAATCAAAATAAATATTAATTGGTTAAATTTTTTAAAAGACAATCTGATTGAGTAAAAAGCTCTTAATATAAAAAGCAACCCTAAAACCAAATGACACAAAAGCAGGGGCACAATGTATCTGTTACACAGACTAGCTATGTCAATATTCGTAATACAATAAATTTAAAGCAAAAAAAAATAAATGGAGCAAAGATCGATATTTTATATTGCTAAGAGGTATAATCCAAGAAAATACAATAATTACTAACTTTTACACACCAAAACATCCAGCATCAAATTACATGAAGTAAAAACTAAGAAATATGAGAATCTCATGAATCTAAGATGCCAATGGGAGACTCTTGACTCAGAATTTGTTAGCTCCTCAAAGAAAAAATATGTGAGGATCAGAATAATAAAATTAAAAAACTCAATTAACAAACAAGTTTGAGTTGATTGATGGTTACAGGGAAGGGGGGTGCAGCATAGGGAATGCAGTTAGCATTAATATATTGGCTAGGTGGAAAACCAAAGGAGAGATGGAGCAATTAGGGGGATCGTTTTATAAACTGTATAAATGTCTGACCAATATACTGTATATTTGAAACTAATAAAAAGAAGTTTGTATCTTGACTCTTTACAAAGTTCATCAACATTTGAATATTCACTTCAAACATCTATGAACTATTTCTAAAAATTGACCATTTAATAGGCCACATAGAAAACTTTAATAAATTTCTAAACTAAGAATGGTTCGGTTATTTTTCTTACCTAAAGGTAATGAAAATGGCCAAGAAATAATGAAAAGATGGTCAACGTCGCTAGCTATTAGGGAAATGCAAATCAAAACCACAATGAGATACTATCTCACACCTGTTAGAATATCTATAATCAACAGGACAAGTAATAACAAATGTTAGAGAGGATGTAGAGAAAAAGGAACCCTCATACACTGCTGGTGGACTGCAAATAGGTAGAGCCACTATGGAAAACAGTATGGAGGTTCCTTAAAAAACTAAGAATTGATCTACCATATGACCCAGCAATCCCTCTACTGGGTATTTATCCCAAAGACTTGAAAACCCATATCCGAAAAGATATTTGCACACCGATGTTCATAGCAGCATTATTCACAGTGGCCAGGACACAGAAGCAACTGAAGTGTCCTGCAATAGATGACTGGCTAAAGAAGCTGTGGTACATATATACAACGGAATATTACTCAGCCATAAGAAGAGATGAAATACTGCCATTTGCGACAAAATAGATGGACCTCGAGATAATCATGCTAAGTGAAATAAGCCAGACAGAAAAAGGTAAAAATCACATGATATCACTTATATGTGAGCTATAAACCTAAAAGCAACAAATGAACAGGACAAACAGAGACTCATGGACATGGACTATAGACTAGTGGTTACCAGAGGGTAGGGAGTTGGGGAAGATGGAGGAGGTAGATGGGGTAAAGGGGGTCAAATATAGGGGGTAGGAGGAGAGTGAAATGTGTAAAGGGGATCAACTATATGGTAGCTGAAGAAAACTGGACTTTGGGTGGTAAACACACAATAGAATATACAGATGTCAAATGATAAGGTATACCTGAAAATTATATAATTGTATTAACCAATGTTACCTCAATAAACTTAATTTTTAAAAAAAGGTAATGAAAATGAAAACAGCTTAAAAGATATAAAATCTAACCAATTAGAGATTCTAACAACTAGAAAGTAAGTCATGAGCCAATGAGAAAATCTAAACTAAAGGTACAAACTATTTGAACTTGATACCGAAAACACTGTATACTCAAAATCTAAGGATTTGATTTGTACTCAAGGGGAAACTAATTCCTCGGTCTGACATGTATTTCCTTTCATTCTTAGTATTTTGACACGCAATTCATTAAATGCCCCCATCTTGGCAATACCATTCTGGACCTTCTATTTCACCTTAATTTTCCTACCTCTGTACTTCCCCAGACCTTTTTAAAGTTACTTCATTTTATATTTACATCACTCTGCTTGGCTTTACAGACACTTGAGTTCATGTCCATCTCAACCTTACGGCTACTATAGTGTAGGGACCATGCTCTATCATCTTTCCACCAACTCAGGGCACAGCATTGTTAGAGTCACTATTCTCTATTGGCAAGAACATTGGTTTGGAAGGTCAGAGAGACCTAGGTTAGAATCCTAGCCCTGCTATTTTCTAGCTATATGACTTGGGGCAAACTGCCTAACCCTCTAGCCCTCCTTTCTCATTTATAAGTGAAACTACTATCATCTATTTAGAAGGTTTACAGAACAAAACACCATGCACCATATCTGGAACATAGCTAGTGCTAAATAAAGGGACGCTATTATGAACACTGAGAAATTGGATGAATAAAGGAAAAACCTAAGAGATAGGTAAGCGGCGGAAAACCATGGATATCGGAGCCAAACAGACCTATCAAATCCTGGTTCTGCCAGTTGCTTAACAATATGATCTTGATATTAAGTTACTTAATATCTCTGAGTCTCCTTCTCCACATTTGTAATTCTGTAAGGTTGTTGTAAAGATTAGAAACCAGGACTATAAAACAGTTGGGAGCCTGGCACACAGTAAATGCTCAATAGTAAATAAATAGTAGCTCTATTGCCACTCTCACATTGCCTCAATTACAGGTCTTCAAAATGTCTGCTGAATTGAATTAGAACTTTACTGTCAGAATCTCACTTGGGTTGGCTTGGTCTCCTAATAACTAAACAAGGGCCAGAAATGACAGCAAGTTACCAATTTGGTGAGGCAAATCCCCAAGAAGCCCCAATATGTGACCAGGTTCAGGGCTCAGAGTAACTGAGGTCTCACAATTAAAAAGCAACCTTATATGAGGTTATCTGGCTGAATAATTTGTTAGGAATCTTTTTCATGAAGTCAGGTCATTAAAATTGACACCAGAACAATCCGTGAGAGAGCCCTAGGCAGGTCTCACTCCTCATTAATATAAATTAAATTCCTCTGGAGATGTGAGTGTCCTCACCTGACAACACTGTTAACATTTACTGGATTTCCTTCTGACCTTTCTGGACTTAAAAAATACCTCCAAATATTAGCTATGAATGAGCTAATATTTTGAATTTTACATCACAACTATCCTTGAGAGTAAAGCAATTTTTTGGCCTACTTTATTTTTCAGAACGAACCTTCATTTAATGTGTCACTTTCCATTTTGTGTTTAAGAATACATGAGGTTATGCATGCCAAAAGAGAAACAAGTGTGAAGTGAATGACAATTCTGGGGCATTATTCTTTATTGGAGGTCTTTGTTCATCTATTAAATAAAGATGGGTAATTTTTTTATTCCTTATAAGTCAAAGCTAAAAATATTTTTATTTGGCTTCTCAAATAATAGGAATAATATTTAAGGTATATTAAAAGATCATTGTTACCATTAGTACCATTTTGTTGGTACTAATGGATTTTATTAAATTACACAGTTGTAAAATGTTAAGGGGGAGAAAGGTTCTTGCTAAGTGAGTGATTGGGTAGAGGTGGAGTGCTGAGAATATTATTATTAAAATATGCAAACATGAATGTTCACCAGGGATAGTGTAGACTGGAGCTTTTAGCTCAGCCATTTCCCTGAACCCAGCTGTCAGTCTACTTAATTATCACAGTGCCATTTTGGCATATGAATTTTGATGAATTATAGAATCTTAGAGTCAGAGGCATTTTGAGATCACCTAATGTAACCCACATATTACAGATCAGGAAAATAAAGTCTGGAGAGAAGTCATTTGCTCAAAGATTTAATTCCCATTAGCTGTCAGAGCCGATGCTAGCTAGCACTGTGCTCTCCTGGTCTCTCTGCCCCATTTTTATTAGGATTAGGGTAAGGACAACTTGCACTAAAGAGGTGCATGGAGAGGGCAGAACAGAAGACTAAGAAAAGCAGAGACTAGCTGGGAGACTTCAGAGGCATTATCTGGTAATGAACCCTTACAAAAGTCAGTGATAATGAAAATGTCAGTATTTACTGTGACTAGACTGGTAATCATTATAGCTATAAGAGGTGTTAACAGTCAAAGGAAGGGCGCACGCTAAAGCCGCACTTAGTGGGATCATCAAAGATTAAAACACAAGAAATAAAGCATTATTTCTACTTGGTCACAGAACCATCTGATTATCTCCAATATTCTAAAGGACCTTCTAAATAAGTCCAGGCAAGATCAAAATGAAGTGATTCCCATTAATGTCAACTTGGGTTATGATTCTGTCAAAATTTTCATCCTAATTCCAGACAAAACTATCAGAAACACAAGCTCTCAGCCAATAAATATCTTTTCTTTTTTACCATAATTTTGCAAATGAAAAATGAATTTTAGCACTTTAAAAACACTCAGGTAGTGGAATATGAAATGCGAAGCATCATTGCTCGCAATAGCTCCTATACTTACTTTTTAAAGTGGGTAGGAAGGCGCTAATGACCATCTTTAACATGTCATCAATCTTTAAGACAACACATTTTTATCCTAAAAACTGATTTGCTATGAGTAAATGGAAATAAACTTCCTTTTAAAAAAATATCTTTTTTGCGGAACGATTTGCCCAAGACTCAGCTCTTAACTTTGAATACTTAAATATGATCATTTGAGAAAAAAGAAAATTATGAATAGAAAAAAAGATTAAAAATTAAGCTTTTAAAAAACCATATGCACCTGAATTGATTCATACTAGTGCCCCCCTTATTCAAGGGGGATGTGTTCCAGTGGATGCCTGAAACCATAGACAGTACCGAACCCTGTATATGCTATGTTTTTTCCTACATAATCATACCTATGATAAAGTTTAATTTATGAATTAAACACAGTAGGACATTAGCAATAATAAGTAATAACAAAATAGAACCATTATAACAATATACTGAAATAAAAGTTATGTGACTGTGCTCTCAACATTTTATTGTACTGTGCTCACCTTTCTTGTGATGATGTGCGATGATACAATACCTATATGATGAGATAAAGTGAGGTGAATGGTGTAGGCATTGTGACATAGCATTAGGCTACTATAAGCATGACTTGAACACAAGCACTGTGATACCTGAACAGTCAATCTGATAACTCAGATGGCTGCCCAGTGACTAATGGGCAGGGAATACATACAGTGTGAATACACTAGACAAAGGATTGAATCCCATCCCCTGAGAGACAGAGCAAAAGAGCACAAGATTTTATCATGTTACTAGGATGGTGAGCAATTTAAAACTTATCAATTGTTTATTTCTAGAATTTTCCATTTAATATTTTCAAACCACATTTGATCACAGGTAACTGAATCTATGGAAAGTGAAACCACAGATAAGGAGGACTACTGTATAAAATAAACTATAAAATACCCCATTTTTTAACCTCCAAAATTCTGCTTAATAAAAAGAGATATACTGAACAGCAATTGAAGTTAAAGATTTTTTTTCTCCATGCTACTGTTTAAACTGTAGGTAAATAATGTAAAATTAGAAGAAATTGAGAAACAATACTAAAAAATGCATTTTCCCTCAAAATCAATTAAACAAATATCACTCAGCAACTATAATGTGCAAGGCCTTCTCCTAAACGCTTCATGAGAGCAGTCCCTGAAGAAGTCTTCATTCTAGTTCTAGACTAAGTAAAAACATAATAATAATAATAACTGTAATACCCAACCTAATGCAGGAGCGGAGAGGGGTAGCAGAGAAGCTTAAAGAAGCAGCAGCATTTGAGCAGGGACTTTCGGGAAGAGTAAGACTTGGAAAGATAAGAGAAGATAGTAAATAGCAGAACGGTACAATTTCTTGCTCCTAAGATAACAATTTAACAACTTTAGGGGGTGGGATTCCTGCTAACACTATTAGACCCCTTTATACTCTCCTCAGACTACACTTTTAACTTATAAAGCATTTCCTCCTCCTCCTCCTCCTCCTCCTCCTCCACCTTTCTTCTTCATCAACAGATATTGGGGGCTTGGGGTGACATCTTTGATGTCCGTATTGAGACAACATACACACAGGATCAAGGTCCTCAAACAAAGCAAAACACACTATTATAAATTTCTCAGAAATGCTATGAGTAGTGCCACATTCTAAGATGCAGAATGGACAAGTATTATTCCCACTGTTATCTATCACGAAACAGGTTCAGAGGGGATAGTGAGGACCCAAGTGAAAACAGTGAGTGAAAAGTAGCACTGCAGGAACACAGAAAGGCCTTCTGACGGTGAGCTAAGATCTTTCTTCACCAACGCAAAGATGAAATTCCATCAGGCTGCACCACCGAAAAGTCTCAAGTTACATCAAACCCCTGTTCTTTAGCAATAATGTAAATATAACATCAGTTTTAAGCTATGAAAACGTCTTGTTCTTCCCCCCAAGGCACAGTGTAATAAAAGGCATAGGAGAAAAAGGTGGGAGATATGTGGTTTTAGCAAAAAGGAACAAAAACATAACATTAAGTTAAATCCTATGAAGTGAATTAAAATATCATGGGAATCTATAATTACAAGATCATTAGATCCATACTTCTAAAATGATCATGATGCCTGATTATGGGGAAATCAAATCTTCTGAAGGCATACTTGTTATTGAGTATATTTTTTGTGCAAAAAAAAAAAGTATACTAACAAGATGGGCAAAGCCAACATACTCTGTGGTTGTTGATGTTGTTGCTAAATTAGATTCTACATCTGCTGAACTAAAGAATAACCCAGGGATCTGGGGATTAGAATGTCCCTATCCCAGTTCTGTCACTTTGTGATCTTGGACAAGTTACTTCACCTCTCTAGGTCTTTGATTCTGATCTGAAAAATGAAACATCTCAACTTGATGATATTTATGAGTCCTTCTTTTCTAAAATTGAGTCTATTACTTCCCAAGTTTTTGGATATATGAAAGATAATTCAAAAGACTATATGAGCCATTTCCCCCTAATAAAATATAATAAAACTTGCACATTTAAAAAACCTCAAATGCCTACAGAACAGATAAGTCAAGCTCCATGAAACCAATGTAATACCCAGTACTTACATAGCTCTTTGGTGTTTCACAGCACATTTTCACATTTCCTCCACACTTTGAAGCTACGCTCATATTATAAGTACATGCAACACTAACAGAAACCAATGGTCTAAATCATTCTTGCAATGCTAGAGATATTACAATAGCAACAGAGTTTCAGTGTAGTGCTTGTAAAGATCCTAGATGTTTTATTACAATGATTATCCAAGGCCCATCATAATTTTACTCTAGCAAAATTATAAAACAAATTACATAACTCAGCTAAAATGGCCTCCAAGTATAGTATATTGTTTTAAACTACAATGAAGGTTAAAGATGATTTAGAAGCACCTAGGGTCAAGCCTTTACTTTGGGACGACTGGCCAATCTATTAGGGCATGGGGGCAGGGACAATCTTGGTCTATTGGTTTGATTTAGGAAGCTCTGTAAATGAAAACAATTTCATTCACGTTCACCTTCATATTTTGACATCTGGAGATTGGTTTGTGAAATCAGGAAAATGACAAATGAGACAGAACAGGAAATGCTATTTGGTTCATGTCCCAGGGATATTATTTAACAAAAATGCTGAGTGAACTATTTCAAAAGCTCAGCTGGAGGGAAGGCATTCACTACATGCTATCTATGATGCTTTTAGAAACATCTTAGGAGGTACAAATTTTGACAATTTATACACATTCCTTTAGGCATTCCCTTATATTAGTTCCCTGCCCTCTCTATACAGAAAAATTTTTGTCCATCTTTAAAAGGAGAAATGCTAAAATTTCCAATAGGAAGTATATGCATTTTGATGATGAGAAGAAAGCAGGTATAGAATATTTTGAGGTATTAAGGAAGTGAAGACATCCTGCTTGAGAATTAGTAAAGACAGACTTCTTTGGTCTATAATATAATACTATATTTAACAGGTACCAATACATATTATATTATTAATTATATATATGTATATGTATATAATTGTACCTGAAAAATATTAAGAAAAAATTACTGTGAGGATCTTTGTCAAAATACCACTTAAATTTATATAGTTATACAGCCAAAAGAATAATGATTTCTACTAAAATAATTGATACCTATTATCAATAAATTCCAGGAATCTAATCATTAATTGTAATCTCCCTCCCCCATTTTCAAAGATGAAAACATATAATAAAAACTTGAATTCTTCTTTTTGATCTCTTAAGGAAGTACTAACAAGCTAAGAAACAAAAGAAACATGCAAAGAGAAGTTATCAGTTGCAGAACAGATCCTTGATAATTCTGAACCAAATTATATGTTTGTTTATTTAAATTTCAAAATATCAAACCCTGATCTGTAGCAGAAAGTTTTCTATATATTGCATTATTTGATTTAAAGATATATTAATGTGGGTTTGAACAAATATTAATGTGGGTTTAAAATATTAATGTAAAATATAAAATATCAAAGTAATTAGGCTTACGAATGAACTTGTAAATTCTAAAATATATTTCCCTTGCACGATAATTGTCCAGGCATGTTTTACTCTATTCCAATGATCTGCTGCTATTCTAGAGGTGACCTATAAACTACTTCCCCTTATATTTTTCTTCACAACTGTTTAACAAGGTTTTTCTTGAAAAAAGCTTAGTAATTAGGATTAGGAGAGTGGGCCTTAACTGTTGACATAACTGACAGAATGATTTATAATACCTTAGGTCAGGTCAGAGAAGGGGTGGAGTTAGGGAGTGAGAGGCTGGAGGGGTGGACAGGAGACACCAGGACTGCCAGAGAGCCTACACTGCTGTCCACCTCTTGAGCACCACCCTTATTTCACAAAGAGGATGCCCGTAAGGGAAAGGCTGAGTATGGCATCGACTTCTGAAAAAGCTCCATAGGTAATAAGAACACTGACCCTGGTGACTGGAAGAGAACATATTTGGGAAGACATTAATACAAACTCAGAGGGAAAAAAAACTCTGAGGTCCAATAAGTTGCAGAAATGTCACACACTAAATCTCCCTCCACAGGACTCACACTGCACATTAACACAGTAAACTTCCTGAGTTTAGGAATAAAGAAAACTGTTTTACTTCATTTAATGATGTTAAAATCTTATTCATCTATTGCGCTTTCCCTCAACACTGATTTGGGATGATAATTTAGAAATCCTGAAATATTTATGAAAATGGCCCTATTCTGTTTTATAGAGGCTCTGTGCCAGATTATGAGTACAAGCACCAAAATTTTAGGAACATCCAGAGAAAGTTAAATTTTATTCAACCATAAGGTTATTTACCTGGTAATGGTAATTATTAAATGCATTAGTCTATTCAAAAGCTGCCATTAACACTGCTAAAACTATTTGCACCATTGGGTCCCTTACAGCACACAGACCCCAAAGTTAAAATGGCTGCATAATCTCTACTGTCTCTGGAGAAATAGAGCCACTTTCTATTCCCTTTCTTGCTAATGTCTTTTCTTTCCCATCTTCATACCTTTGCTCCTGCTTGGTGCTCTGCCTGGAATGTGCTCCCCACTATTAAATGGTCTTCAAATGCTGGTCTTACTAACTCATGTCAATCTACCTACCTCAATGCCAACTCCTCCATGAAGCCTTTTAAGATTGTCTACACTTGGCTGGCTTCTACCTCCTTTAAAACTCCTCAACCACTGTATATATCTCTTAAAGCAACAATCATGTTCTTGTTACATAACCATAGGCCTTCTAATCTCATCCTCAAATTAGATGGTAAATTCTTTAGGAATAGGAATTGTGTCTTCCCCCATATAGATGAAAAAATTTAGGCTTAGTAAATGTAACAACTTGTCACATAAGGTCACATAACTAGTAAGTGGCAGTGCTGGTATTCATATCAGACCTGCCTTTCCCCTATCCTCCATCCACGTTCCCATTACCTCTTATATAACAAGCGAATGTTTTCTATGGCAACAAAAAGAGCCTAAGTCACCTCCTACTGGATGGAGACAGGCAGCATAAAAGTTGTAACTTTCTGCTCTCAGTACTTGGCTTCTGACTCAAAGTTTTAACTCTACCTTTGGCTTTTGGACATTCATTTCTCCAAGTGCATTCTGGGGAACAATAAGCTAAACCAAGTTAAACATGTTGGTTGCTTACTGCAGAACTTTGCAGATCATTTAATACGTTACTATGCAGCATTATAGTTTATGTATACATATTTCATATTTTTAGGAGGCACAGAATATTAACACATATTTGGTTATGTATCATTGAACAAAACTATCTTTCATAAATTTTATTTAATGCAATATAGCAGTGTTTCATAACAAAGAGTTTTATTTTAACAGAATCATTTGCACAATATAATACATACAAAGAAACAAATTCATTTCAAACCTATTTAAAAACATGCTTCCAAATAATAAATATCACAACCAAATGCTATAAGAGTTAATGCTACCAAGATTCAAAACTAACAACAATCTACTTTGTGCTAGCAAGTGAGTGATTAAGTGCTACCCACACAATGTCTGACATTTAATAAGGGAGTCACATTGATGTAGAATGTTGCACTCAAGATTAATATAGGTTCCCTAAATTTAGTTTGTACTTGAACATTTCACCCTTTCTTTCCCATCCTTGAACCCAGCTGAGGACATGGGATAAATCTGATGACTAAAAAATCAGGAAGTATTGATGAATGAAACACATGAGAACTAGGAGAAAATGAGAATTTCCTCCAATTAAGTCATTTTTAGACTAGTTGCAGTTCATTAAAATAAACTAAAACAACACTGGTAACCTCTGAGAGAAACTGGGTGACCTGGGATTAGCAATGAGAGGGAAACATTTCATTTATACACTTTGAACCCATAGTGGGTAGAACTGTATTCCCCAAAAGAGACATATTCAAGTCTTAACACCCTCCCCCATATTTGTAAATGTGACTTTATTTGGAAATTGGGTCTTTGTAGATATAATCAAGTTAATAAGAGGTCACAGTGGATTAGGGTAGACCCTAATATGATGACTAATATCCTTATAAGAGAGAGAGAAAACTGGGTGCAAACACAGAGGGGCACACAGGAAGAACCCCATGTGAAGACAGAGGCAGAGAATAGAGTAACACAGCTGCAAACCACAGAAAACCAAGGATTTCCCTAAACAGCAGAAGCTGGAAGGGGAAAGGAAGAATTCTTTCCTAGAGCATTCAGAGAGATCACGGCCCTGCCAACACCTTGCCCTACCAACACCTTGTTTTTAGACTTGTAGCCTGCAGAACTGTGAGAGAATACATTTCTGTTGTTTAAAACCACCTACAATTTGTGATACTTTGTTATGGCAACACTAGGGAACTAATACAATACTTTTTAAATTTTACACAGTGTGACTATACCACATATTCAAAATTAATCAACTTAAAGAAAACTCAAGAGAACGAAAACATAAACCACAGACTGGGAGAAAATATTAGCAATAGATATATATCTTATAAAGAACTATTACCAAAAATATAAAAAGACCTCAACAATAAGGAAACAGACAACTCGATTAAAAACAGGCTAAAGATCTAAACAGAAAAATAACAACCATAACAGTATCATATAGAGCAGAGGTCCCCAACCCCGGGCTGTGGACTGGTACGGGTCAGTGGCCTATTAGGAACGGGGCCACACAGCAGGAAGTGAACAGGAGGCAAGCAAGCCAAGCGTCATCTGTATTTGCAGCTGCTCCCCAGCACTAGCATCACCACCTCAGCTCCACCTCAGATCATCAGGCATTAGATTCTCATTGGAGCACCAGTCCCTGGTGCCAAAAAGTTTGGGGATCACGGATATAGAGTACATTCACTGCCCTAAAAATCCTCTGTGCTCCACCTATTTATCCCTTCTTCCACCCTAACTGCTGGCAACTACTGATCTTTTTCCTGTGTTCATAGTTTTGCCACCAAAGAAGATATGCAGATGGCAAATATAAGTATATGAAAACATGCTCCATATCATATGTCATCAGGGAATATGCAAATTAAAACAACGATGAGACACCACTACACATCTATCAGAATAGCCACAATCTGGAACACTAACAACACCAAATAAATGCTGGTGAGAATGTGAAGTAACCAGGAACTCTTATTCATTGCTGATGGGAATGCAAAATCATATAGCCACTTGGAAGGTAGTTTGGCAGTTTCTTACAAAACTAATCATACTTTTACCATACAATCCAGCAATTGTGCTCCTTGGTATTTACCTAAAGGAGTTGAAAGCTATGTCCACACAAAAATCTGCATATGGATGTTTATAGCAGCTTTCTCTATAACTGCTAAAACCTAGAAGCAACCAAGATGTCCTTCAGTAGGTGAATAAATAGGCAAACTGTGCTACATTGAATGAAATGCTACTCAGTGCCACTAAAAAAAAAAAAAAAGAGCTATCAAGCTATGAAAACCATAAGTGCATATTACTAAGTAAAAAAAGCCAATCTGAAAAGGTTATATACTATATGATTCCAATTATATGACATTCTGGAAAAGGCAAAACAGTATGGTGGTTACCAGAGGGAAAGGGGAGTGGAGGGACATAGAAAAGGGTAAATGGGGTCAAATACATAGCGATGGAAGGAGATATGACTTTGGGTGGTAAACACGCAATGTAATAGACAGATGATGTAGTACAGAATTGTACACTGGTATGCTTCAAGATAGAAGAACATTACCTTAGAAAGTGGTATTTCTTAATTGCTAATGAAAAAGTGGGAAAAAATAACAGTTTCTCTCTCTATTAAGAATCGTATACAACCAGGTATTTAAAAATTACCATAAAGTAAAACAAAGAACTACTGTCCCATGTAATAGACACCGAGTTTCACTATATCCCAAAATCCTAATATCACTGTATTTGGGAAGTTGAATGTGTGTCATTGGAAGACAATGGAGGAAAGGAATAAAGCTGCAAAATATGTGTTGGAGAGGAATAAGAAGTTTGATAACTTGTTCCTGCTCAAAATGCCCAAAATCTACTTGATTAGAACAATCATGAGTTATTGGCAGGTTAGAAACTGGTGTCAGCACAGGACAGAGATACTTTAGGAAAAACTTTCATTCAGCTTATCCTGGTATTTGATACCAGGATAAGAAATTTCAAATACACTTAAATAATGAGATGCAAACACACTTAAGCAAAAATTCCTTGCCTCAACAATAACAAAACCCTGCAGGATGCTATTTCCCCAGTCATACAAGTAGTAGGAACACATATTTGGGAGTAGAATCGCCTGGTTTACTTAATCACCTTTCATTACTTAATAGCAATGAAACATCCCACTTCGTTGCAGTAAAAAATTATGACAAACCCCCATTTAGAGGGGAAATGTTATTGCATTTTGTATATTCAACGTTATTGCATTGTGCATACTCAATCAGCAAGTGTTCTTCTCAAAAGCACCAAGTAACCCCTTCCGAGAAAGCTCGTTTTCTGAACTTTTCACTCTACATTATTTCTGAATTATTCTCCTTTCCATTTTCTTAATTTTAACTTAATGGTGTGCGAATCCAAAAACATGTGTTTCCTATTTGCATTTGGCTGCAGAAAAAATTCTTAATGTACATTAGGGAATGTAGAGGTGAATCCTGGAAGTAGAAGAATGGTAAAAGATAAAATAATAATAGTCAAAGCAGAAACAAGAATATTGTTTCTCTGCTGTTGCCAAGAAGATAATATAAATTTCTTCTCCTTGTGAAGAATTACCTAATTATAGGAAAAAGCATGCTCTCTACTTATGATATCAAAAGTGGATATTTTAAAGAATGCTCCAAGCTGTCCTCTTAAAATAGGGCCAGAAAAGAGAAGCGTGGGTAACTGCAGTGCGTGAGTGATGACAGGAAGCACCATCTCAATATACATCAACCACACCTCTGCCACCACCTCTCCTGATCTTCTAGAGCAGCAGTTGGCAAATTGTCGTCTCCAGATGAGCAGCCTCAGCACCAGCTGGGAACTTAGGGATCCAAATTATCAGACATTAGACCTACAGCAGCGGTCTCCAACCTTTTTGGCACCAGGGACCGGTGCTCCTATGAGAATCTAATGCCTGATGATCTGAGGTGGAGTTGAGGCAGTGATGCTAGTGCTGGGGAGTGGCTGCAACAGAAGAAACCGCTGGCCAGCCTGCCACTCACCTCCTGCTGTGCAGCCCAGTTCCTAACAGGCCACTGACCAGTACTACTCCGTAGCCCCTGACCTACAGAATCATAAACTCAAGAGGTAGGAAAGAGCAATCTGTTTCAACAAGTATTCCATAAGATTCTAATTTGATAAACCATTTCCTATATACTTACTATCTATCAATTCATTCTGGCTTTTAATCATATGCCACTGGAATCATTGCTAAACATGTAAACATGTATACATTCTCCAACTAATTTATGAGATCCTTGGGACAAAATTCTCTTATCTTGTTCCCTTGGCTTTCCCTCACCAGCCAATGCTTTACACAAAGCTAATAAGCAAAAGAAAACATATTGAGCACTCATAATGACAGGAACAAGAGAAGGGGAGCTTGGGGAGAGTTCTCCCTTTTAGAATATAACATTCCCATCTACCTGAGATATATGTATCTCCCTTAATTATGATCTAGGAATGAAAGGCCCTAGTTCTCCAATTTAGTCTACGGAGGATTCATTCATTCATTCTTGGGATGGAACTGCTCAGCTTCATAATTTGGGCAACCCAACTGAAAACAAATTAAAAGCTGCATAAAATATTTCCCCCCAAAACTTGGCAGGCTTGAGTAGACAGGGGAGAAGAGGCAGCATTTCTTTCTCAGAAGCGCACAGTAGGAGTCATATACATGGGAATGTTAATTAGTTACCCCCGTGGTAGGATATTACCTTCTGAACTCTCTTATTAAGAAAATGCTGTTTTGTTTGCCTTCTTTCTCTGCTACATTCAAAGCATAAAAGGCAAATATTTCCCCTCACACACAGGGTATCCCCACTATCCTTGTGCAAAGCAGAACTAGTTGCTCAGTTGCTAATGACTCAGGTTCTGAGTTTAATAAATGTTGGGAGCTTAGTGATAGTTCCTGGTGAGGATCTAAAAGCAGGAGAATTCCCCCACCTGGCACAAATAAATGAAATTTGTTCAGCTGTGTTCTGTTAGCACTGAGCATGTATCCTATCAAACTGAATGTGCAGAGATGTTCTGCATTATGATGGAAAGAATCCCCCTACTGTCCTGGACCCAATATTTTTAAAAAGGGTATGCACACTTAAGAGTGAGGCTTCTCCTACGTTCTTCCACTTCTCCAATTAATAGAGCTGTAGGTTCTTCAAGCCATTCTGAAAATGCACCCTGTTTTGGAGAGAATGTTTGTGTGCTCCCAAAATTTATATCTTGAAACTCTAACCCCAGTGGTATTTGGAGATGGGGCCTTTGGGAGGTAATGAGGTTATGATGAGGTCATGAGGGTGAGGCCCTCATGATGGTATTAGTGCCCTCATAAGACAAAAGAGAGCTCATTCAGGCACACACTCCCTCTTTCTGCCATGTGAGGACGAAGCAAGAAGGTGCTGTATTTAAACCAGGAAGAGGGCTCTCACCAGGAACCAAATCTGCAGGCACTTTAATCTTGGACTGCCCAGAACTATGTTTCTTGTTTAAGCCACCTGGTCTATCATATTCTGTTACAGCAGTCTAAGCAGACTAATACAGGCCCCAGTGCTGAACTTCTTTCTCTTCCGTGGCTTCTCACTAGGCCTCTGATCCTAAATCCTTAGTAAAGATAAGAAAGCCTTTTGTTTTCATATGCTGGTGCATGTGTAAGCTGAATTATCTATATGCAGTCCAACTGAGCCAACATACGTGGTGACCTATGGAGAGGTGATGGCGGGCATTTGGTGCCCAAATAAATAAATAAATAAATGATTTCTATGAAGCATAATTAGAAAGCAACAGAGAGTTATAGGCCTGAAGAAAATACGTACACTGAGGCAAGATGCAGCTCAGCAGGAATGACTCTCACCCCAGCTTGCCATGAAATTATGAGTTGAGAAGAACTCTAAAGATGACACAGATCAAATTTCTCCCCAGACTGGTGAGAATGGGAAAGGTCCTCTGCTGAAAATTAAGCCATCCAAATAGAACTTTCTAACTGTGAATATTTCTTATCAACCTGAGTTTGAAGACAGATTCATACCTCTAACACATGGCTCATAATAAATAGCCCTTAGAGGAATATTCAAGTAAATCTAGGTCTCTGCAGTGAAACACCAGAGCAAATACTAGGCTTAAAAAATGCAAAGCTTTGTCCTTGGCTGGATTCTTGCAAACCTCGGTGCTCTAGAATGTGACAATGTCCATTTCCCTGTGGCTAATTAGGAAAACTACTTTTCCTCTCTAGTTGGGGGTCCTCAGTCTGTGATTGGTTGCCTAGGTGCAGAAGTCATTCTCAAAGGATATAAAAACAGCAAAGGCTTTTTGTCACATGTTAAGCTCAGGTTGCTGTGTGCAAGATCAAAAGCAACATGAAATCTTTTTCCATTCCTTTCTGTGTCATTTGGGAAAATGGGACATGCCTGGCTTCCAATAAAACATTTCAACCACTGTAGCTGTGGCCTCATGGAACCTCCGCATTAAAAAGACTTTTGGAAACTTGATGCAGAGTATATGGGAGTGCTGAGTTTCCAGGGGCTTGTTGTTTGCTGGAAATCAATTCCTCTAAATCTAAAATTCAGTGGTGCTGGCATATGGTAATAGCATAGTGTCTGCAGCAATGTACAGGAGCACTTCAGAGAGGAGATTTTGGCTTTGGTGAGGAGCACAAAGATGAATTTCTTCTAGCATCTTGTTTGCCAATTTTCTCCTATAAACCATCTCTGATGATGAAGCTAGGCATGATGTACAGATTTAAAAAACCCTAAAGTAATCAAGATCTCACTCGACCTAAATCTAATTTTCCTTGTTCTCCTTCGACTCTAGGTCAGCACAGTTTGCCATCATTTCATGCTAGCAAGTGTGACGATGAATGCACACACACACACACACACACACACACACACACACACACACAAACAGAACAGTCTCCAAGTTCTTCCCTCAGAAGCCCTCAAATCCTTGAATTACTGTCACAAGTCACTCGAATTTGAAGTATTAGAAATAGGAATCTTCTACTTTAAACACTTAACATTTAGTGTCATGCAGGATAAATTATTTTATATCACTTGTATAAAACTTGTACACTTCCTACAAAAAGGAGATTTGATCCAAAGAATTGGTGGAAACCAGTGCCATCAAGATCCCTATAAAGCTCATGTTCTCACACTTTTCCTCAAAGACTAATGGGAGACCCTTCAAACACTTTGAGACCAGAGCTTATAAAAAATGGGAGGTGTGAAAATTCTATCTTTGTCTGACTTTGAAAGGGAAATGTGCAAAAAGGGCTCTGTGTGTGTAGTCATTGAATATTAGCGATCTTAACGGTAATCCATGACAAGGAAGAGGAAGGTGGGAACTAAAATGTTGAATTATCCCTCATAGCCATTCTGGCTGTATAGCATAGTGATTACAAATACACTGACCCTGGAAACGATGCAGTCCTGGGTTCAAATCCCAGCTGCTAGCTATGTGACCTGGGCAAGTTTTACTTAATCTAAATGTTTCTGACCTATGAAAGAGGGAGAGTAATGAATCTACTTCCTAAAATTGTTGCGATGCTTAAATGAGAAGACCAGGAGACTCTTAGTATAGTGAGTGCCTGGTAAGAGTAAATCGTCAATACCTTTTGGCTACTTTTACTTAATTTCTTGAACTCTCTCTAAATCCCCATTAAGTGAGACATCCAACCCAAATAAAAAGTAGGGTTTTCATCTTGTTTCTTGAAAGATGTGTTAGAGTTTTAATAGAATGAATTTACATTTAGATACACATTTACATAGAAAGCTGACAAGCAACATTTTATCATGGCCACAATGAACTCTGATATAAAGCTGCTATGAACATGCAGAAAATTAATATTTTTAACATCTCAATATTGAACATAACCTTGATATTTTGTATTTCCATCGACAATGAGGCTCTATAATGTTATTCTAGCCCAGTAATTCTACAATAGACCAAATTGGTACCTCTCTCTTAATCTATAACATGTAGAAGTGGGAAACTAGATCAAGAAGTCCATTCCATATCAATAATCATGTCTTTTAAGAGTCCTGAAGGCACGATTCTATCCTAGGAGTTGCAATTTAGGTGTTGTAGTTTGAATATTTTTAATAGTCATAGTTCCAGATATATAATGCTGTATGATAAAACCAACCTGGCTTCAAACAATAGCAATGTTTATTTTGTCATGAATCTGCAAACTGGATAGGGCTCAATAAAAAGTTTATTTCTGCTTCGCTTGGCATCTGCTGGGCCAGCTCAAAGGCTGGGGGCTGAAAACCTTACTCGCTCATAAGTCTGTGTGTTATCTAAATTTGGAAAAACTCAATCATTTGGAAACTGGAACAGCTGGAGTTCCTCTGGCATCTCTTCTAATTTGATGTAATCTTTCCATGAGATCTCTCTAATATGGAAGATTCGGGGTACCTGGACTCAGGGCTCACGCAGCACAAGTCACAAGAAAGAAAGAGAACAAGAAAGACACTGTATTGCCTTTTATGGCCTCACTTTGGAAGTCACCCATCATCAATTCCACTGCATTCTATTGATTCGCCTGGTCTTAAGGAACGGGAATACAAATGACCCCCTCCCAGTGGAGGAGTGTGAAACCACACTGCAAGAAAAGCATAGCAGATGGGATATATACTGGTAGAACCATTTTTTGAAAATATAATTAGTCACAGCTTTCACATAATCAATCAGAGTTCTTGGTTACAAGCAACAGAACACAACTTTTGGCAGATTTAAAAAATAATGATTTTATTCGAAGGATACTGAGAATTCTGAGACTCAAAGGAAGAACTGGAAGCCTGGCCTGGAAATGAGCCAGAATCAAGGGAGGCTGAAGGGAGGCTGGGAACAGGAGTCTCAGCCACAGAAGAATCCACTCAACCCACCTTTCTCACTCCCACTGCAGTGGCTGGACAGTGATGTTGCTAGATTCTCAGCACCATGCCTGCTAACGAGAATAAACTGTCTATGTTTCTTTGAACCATGCTCTCGAGATTCAAAATTCTGAATAATTCTGATTCTTGAATCTTTCCCTTAGCCTATATCAAATAGCTGATACCTAGCATCCAGGAACAAGAAGATGGAAGATCTGGTCCCTGGTGGAGGAGGCCCACACAGCAAAGAAGTCACCCCAAATAAGAAGAAGGTTCCAATGGTGGGTAGCCAAAATCCCAGCAAGTGTTTGATACATACAGAAAACTAACAGTCCTCTACAACTTTGAAATGAAAGATCATACCATTTTCTGGCAGCAAAGAGTAAGAAGAAAGCTTGGTTAATAACCAGTTTTTAACCTGGAAAGAAGGTTGAATCTTCAATCTATGATACAATCCACAAGGACAAGAAAACTCATGGTGAAGGGTATTAACCTAAGATCACGATTCTGCTGCAGCAAGGCTGAAGCCTAATATTTACAAACACCCTGCAAACAGAAATGTTCTTGTTTGCTTCACAGAAGGCAGGCTTCTACAGACCCAGTACAAGGGCAGATAATATCCCAAAGTCCACCTATAGATCAGCTATTCTGAATTTAAAACAAAATTTTCCAAATAATGATTAAATTGCCAGGCTGGCACATAAGCATCTAATTAGTCTAAAAATATACGCCGCTGACTATAGCCAGTAATAGTCTTTACAGAATGTAAGCAGTATTTAGAATGTGGATTTTGTTGGGGAGGAATTCCTATGTGCTCATTAGAACCTTGAACACCCTCGCCCCTTGCCTTGGCAACAGTCTCTACTTGCTTCGTCTTTATTGGCAGCAGGAAAAGAGGTGCCCTGTGATGGTGAGAAAAAAAGACTTTCCACTCCAAGGTGACTGTTCATATGGAAGGAAATTTTCATATTGATTTTTTTAAAACTTAGATACTACTTAAATATTAGGATAAAGGATCTATCTAAATTCTTTGCAAACTTACTAATGCAAATGTTGGCAGACAACTGATTCTCCCAAAATCCTAAACAGTATAGCTAATGTTTATATAAATTCTGAATGTATAAAGCTAGTAGTACATTTAATGTTTTTCTTATATTACTTTAATAATAAAATGCAGTCAAAATATTAACTATGTACCATATCTCAGTCACTAATTCCAGTTTGTTTCTTGTCATATAAGTAAGCACAAAAAAAATTGAGAAATATTACCTCTATAAGAGCAGGGACCTGACCTGTCTGTCTTGTTCATTGCTGTATCCCCCGTTCCTATTATGGGGCACATGGCAGGTGCTCCATAAATATTAGTTGTTGTTTCAGCTTTAAAGAGATGGGAGAATAATTGCAAAAGAAGAAAAATAATAATAGATTTTTTAGGTAAGATATTTGGGCCAATGATATCTTCTGTAAGAACTGTTCAATCATTTCCTTTAGGGAGCTGGATGCAATAAATACCCACTAAACCATTTTCCTCCAAAATTCATATGCCTCATCTCTTTGTCCCTCCCATAATGACAGAAAATGACCAACATACACTTCTTAACCCGCTAAGTGATTGCCAACTGTTAACTTCAAAGCACACTAAAAAGCCCATATCACCTTTCAACACCACAGGAGTATCTTGCTTTGGGCAAAGACTTATTTCTCTAGAAATTAGTGTTCTGAGTAAGATGAAAAGATCTGTATTGCATATAACATAACTTTAGTATTCAGGGACTACTTGAAAAACTAAATAATTTTAAGCGATACTTTAATTAGAAAACAAAAGTGGACATTTTCTTTTCAACAAAAATGTGCTAACTATGCTACCCGAATGTAATATGAACCACAGTAAAAAGGGACACTTTATTATGAATTTTAAAAATGGCACCTAAATGGAAAATACTCTTCAATATTATACAAAATTAGAAAGAAAGAGAGGGAAAGGAGGTAAGAAAGGAGAGAGGGAAACAAGCAGATAATTTAGCTACAGAGACTGCTGAAATAAAATAAATCACTAAGTCTTAAGACTAGAAACAACACTGAGACCATCCTGTATCATTTTAAAAGCTATCCAGGGAAAATTCAAGATTCTACAATGTAACCAGACTAATAGTGTAGAATTATTGGTATACTTAGTCTCGTTTAGATGGCTGAGGTTCTTATTTTAACAAACAAGCATTTCTAAATGATTCCTTGCATAACGTTATCGTCTTCATGTTTCAGCCTTAAAACCATTTCCTTTTATTTTGCTCTTAGTAGAGATGAAAACAGGTAATCCTCAAAGTCTAAAATCAAACACTTAATATACATGAAAACCTTTATGATAATATATCACCTTTCTACTCTTGCTCCTCTGGAATAAATCAGATCTGTCCCTTCAATCTGTTTTTGTTCTGATCCCACTGTTTTTGTTTTTAGATCCCACTGTTATACACTTCTTGATTCTTCCAAACCATCTCTCTTCCCACTCAAGATCAAATCCTATTCCAAAAAGGCTTTAAACAGTGCCAATTACAAGAAAACAGTTTAGAGAAGTATAACAGCAGACTTTGAAACTGAAGTCTTGATATTTATGTACATTTAAAGCTGGGGTTAAAAAAGAATAAAAATTTCAAAAGCATCCCAAAATAAATCTTGAATTTCAAGCCAATTAGTCTAAAGTCACCTATTTAAATTTCCAACTTTGAATCTAATCAAATGGTCACACTATGTAATTTCTGGGAAATTACAAAGGTGTGCTCAATAGACAACTGGACAGGTCCCACTTGTCTATCAAGATTTAAAAATAACTACTCTTTTCCACAGTCGCCTTCACTCTTTTATTATTATTATTATTTAAGGATTTGCCAAGAACTAAAGCCATGCTACAGCATTTGTTTGGATGAAATATTCCCGAAGAGAAATTTAAATAATTCTCTATTAATTATTCTGTTTTTATAAATTGTGTGTAAAGACCTGTCTTACATGTGAGGATCTCAGTAAGTCTAATTATCAGCTCCAGACAATGAATTACTATTTTAAGGCTTCAAGATTTTAAAGCTTCAAGATGTAACGGCTTTAAAGCCACCATTACCTGACAAAACATAGAAATGACAAAGAACTGTTGCAGTTCATGAATTACCATGGAGACAGAGTAATGTCCTGTGAATGCTCACCACCCAGCCTGTATTGTGGGTCTTCGGCCACTGCAACATCATCAACTAATGATTCGCTGGTGATTACTATGCCCTGCACCAGAGCAAGTGGCTCTTAATTATTACAGTGGCATGATTTTTTTAATGTATAATGAATTTAATGTCCTATTTAAACTATTTAGATACTTCAGTGTTTTGATTCCTAAATAAACAATCTTTATTACAGTCTTATATTCTCGGGTTACTTTGGGAGGACAGTTGCTTCTTGGACTTAGACCAACCTTAACTCTTCTTGGAGAGGAGGGCAGGACAGCTTCCTTCAGTGCCAACGGGGTAGTGACAGCACTCTGCCCTGAGAGCCTTTACTGGGCAGCTTAGCCCTCTACTTTGTGCACTGCTTTACAAAGTTGGTCCTTCTTCTCTGCCTCCCCTTTCTCCTATAGTTAAAGTCTGGAAAGGAAAGTGGCAGGTGCAGGCAAGAAATACTAACCCTGTCCTCAGGGCAAGCTCTGAACCGTTGCTACCACAGAGATAGATATCAGGAGGGACCCAGTTACAGTGACAACTGGACAAGAGCAGCAGCCAGGGCAGCCCGTGATTCCCACAACAACCAAAATTTAAAGCATCCCATAGCAACACCTAAAGTCCATGCCAGGGCTTCTGAGCCCTATTCATCTATAGTCTTTCTAGAATTTATTGGTTGGAGAGAATATCCCAATACCCAGTTACATCTGCAATATCTTTCTTTTACAAATAAGCCAAATTCACATATGTACAAACATTTGTATATACACACACAATATCAAAGGCAGGAACTATAAAAGATTAATATTCTATTTCATTGAATCTAAGACTTTTGGTTTTTTCACATTTTCACATCTCTAAATTCAATATAGCATTCAATTGATGGTGCTTATATTCAAAGAAAAAGAACAGATTTCATGACATGAAAACAAAACTTTAAATTTTTACAAGGTAAAAAACACCATATGTACTGTTAAAAGGTAAGACAAAAAAAAAAAAAGATATTCACAACATGCCTGACATTAGATTTATATTCATAATAGATAGGTGCTTTTACAAATCAAACCAAAGCTGAGCAAACAACAGAGAAATGGGCATAGGATGTGAACAGAAATTCACAAGAAAAGAGGCAGAAAATTTTTATACTTAAAAACTTATGCTTATACTATTAAGATAATAATCATTTTAGAGACCTACCTCTACTCAAATGTACCTAAAAGTCCAGTTATTAGTGTCGGCTGAAGAAAAGGGAAAGAAGAACCTTCTCTGTCCCAGGCACTGTACTACTAGATTTCACATATATCAGTTCATTAAAATCTCATAATCCTCTGGTGAGCTCGATATCATTATACAGATGAGGAAATCAAGCATTAGAGAAGCTGTGGGATTTAAACAAATTCTCTGAGCAGGTATGGTAAAGCCCAGATTTCAAGTTCAGAGCTCTGATACAGTTTCCGATCATGGCACAATTCTAGAAACTCTATTCAGATAAAAAAATCTCCCCCTGAGAACAAGGTCTGGACCTCAGAGTTTTAAACTCGACGCAGTAAATTAAGGCCACAGGCATCACGTTTCATAAATCTGAAGTGTTTGTATCCAGTTGCATAGGAGATTTCTTAACGTTCTGTTTATAATTTTCTTGCTTTGGAAAAGGAAAAGTTAAGTGTCATATTAAATATGTTTAGATTCAAAGATTAAGTCTATTTTATTTAAAATATAAATAGCTTTTCACAAATAGTGAAATCATGACTTGGGGGGAAAAAACGTAATTCTTAAATGTCACTCGATTCTGCCCACCTTGGTAAATTAAAGCAATGACATCAAGGATAACTAAATCCCTATTTCTGTTCTAGCTGAAAATGAACCGGGGGACAGAGGGACATCACACTTGTATTGAAACACATCCAAGGAAGAGGAGTCAGTGACAAGTAGGCCCTGATCTGTGGCCAGGAGGGAAAGAGTGCTAAATCAATGGCCTGCCACATGCCAGAACTGCTGGAGTTAATGTTATGGGCATGTTGTACAGGTGAAGCCCTGAAACCCAACCCTAATCCTCCAGCTGCCCCAACAAGGAAGTCTTGGCAGGGCGCCTTGAAGACAAGCCACAGTCCAGGAAGTCATCAATGTTGCATCTGCTGTAGCCACCTATATCTCCAGGTGAAAAATGGCAGGACCCTCCTTCCCTGAGACCAGAGTTGCAAAAATAGAGGACACGGACAATAAATGTCACTTTTATATTTGTTTGCTGTACAGAAAAATAGATCTCTTACTCTTTTTAAAAATATTAGGAATTAAGAGTGCTCAGTTTGACGCATGTGGCTGGGTTCCAGAGGATTAAAACAGGATGCTTCTGATTCCTCAGTCTTAGAAGCCATTCTACAATATCAGCCTAAGGCTCGTATATACTTCTCAACTTCCATCAAAGACAGATTTCTTTAGAGGCTTTTTGCAAACCAGCCTGCTCTTTTAAAAACTAACTTTATTTTTTTTCTTAAAAACCAAAATGTAATCCAGTAAGAAATCAAGTGGTTTAGGTTATTTAGCCTGAATTCTAATTGTTTTTGAGACTATGTTAAATGTGCTAATACCTCATAGACATTCTGTCCTGGAACTCAGCTTCCAAAAATGTTCCCAATTAAAAGAACTAAACCAAAATGAATCTTTTCAGCACAGCTGTTTAACCTTTAGAATGAAAGCATGCCACCAAATGTACTGTGTCAGCTGCATTTCACCAGCCATTCATCAAAACATCGTCACTACTTTTTGACCATAATAACAAAGAAAATTAATCTGATTTCAAATATTTCATCAACAAAGACGAGGTTAACAACTGTTTGTGTTCAATGTCAAATAAAAAGTATTTTATTCAGGACAAAAATTTCTTCTAGATTTAAACATCTAAGGAAAAGGAAGGGGAAGATGGGAGGCTAGGAAATATTAAGTATCAAGGAAAGTTACCTATAACTTATATAATTTTAATAACTTCATAACATACAAGGGGAGGAAGAGGAAGACAGAGACTGAGAACCTAGATTAACACTTAGATATATGTCCTTAATATTGTCAATAAAAGGATATAAATCCAAACAACTTCAAAAGCCCGTTTGCCCTACTGCAAGAAATTGAATATGAAACCAACTTTAGGCCAAAATAGTAAATAGGAATCTGATTTTAAGATTCCTGCTAGATCAATTAAGGCTTCAAGTACTTTTAAGAGGTCATTAAAAATTCAAAAACAGTCCTGTAATTTCCAGTAACTACATACAATTTGCTGAACATCTTTTCTCTCAGTCTTATAAAAGTTTGGTAAAATACATTGATTCTAAGAGTATAAAAAGGTAATGATATAAAACTTTTGTTTAAATCTAAAAATTAGTCTGAGAGATTATGAATGAGAAAAGGAGAGGTAATTTGATGTTATATTAGTTGCTCAAAATACCTCGTGAACAAAGATAAGGCTCCTAAAACATAAAGGAAAATGAGTTCTGTGTTTTGGGACAGATGGTTTACCATTATCACACCTTTGTATAGTACCATGGATATCACAATGGACTTTTAAGAGAGATCTATCAAAGTGGTTTTGAGCTGAAAATCTTAAACTTCAAGGACATTCGATGTTTATACTGTTGATCCTTGACCAATACACAGTCAAAAACTTAGCTGTCCCTTGGTATCGTGGGGGATTGGTTCCAGGGCCTCCACACATACCAAAATCCATGGATGCTCAAGTCCCCCACATTAAATGGTGGAGATCAGTGCATACCATCAGCCCCCCACACCTGTGAACTCTCAACCACAGACAGAAAATAGTACAGGTATTCATTGAAAAAAACTGACTTATAAGTGAACCTGCACAGTTCAAATCTGTGTTAGTCAAGGGTCAGCTGTATTATGTGGTAATATGTATCATTATTTCAGTGTTATTATTCTCATCATGAGCATATCATAATCTAAAATAGTAGGAATTAAGTAACTAAATGTTCAATGTTTCCAAAGAAAATATAAGTCATAAAGTATACATGGGACATGAATCTTTCCAACAAAGCAAAAGAAAATTGTAAAGGTTTGTCATGTTTCCATGTTTCCATGAGGCCTCACTAGGTTCAGCCTATAGTTCAGCTCCACTGGCCTTTGAAACTTATAAAACTAATAAAGTAAAACCAGCCCATTAATATTAAAATCCCAAAGAGTGTGCCCGCATGACCATTCTGCATAGTACTAAGTACAAAGCAGATATTTTGTAAGTAGGAGGCCTTACTCTCTTAATATTCAGAAGAACTTTAGCCAAGTACCTTTCTGGGCACGGAGAGAAGAAAAACTCCCTGTTTGTCAGGGGGTGGGAAAAGCCACAGCAGCTGTGATAGTTCAGGATAAAAAAGAGATGCCTTAAAAATGAGATCAATTGTCAGCTTTGACCTCTGACAAAATCATCAAAACACATTTTAAGAAAAAATATATTTGCTCTCTATCATGACTTCTGATGCTAAGAGACACACACTTAACATTATCCATTTGTTTAATACTCCACTATGAATCTACCATTTAATAAGTTTATATCACTCACTGAAATAAAGAATTCCCTACTTGGATCTGAAGACCTGCTAAAAGACCCATCTGCCTTATAACAAAATTCAGAAAAAAGCAGAACAATTTTAAAACTAATCCAAGGACAAGGCTCATTACAATAATAGCAAAAGATATTTATCTTAAAGTGGTTTCATATTAAGCAATCCTACAGCTTAGACCTGAAGATCAACAATAAAATATAATCCCTGTGACCTTTCATCTACCCTAAAATTACTTTTTCAAAGCTTTAAATAGTTTCTAGAATTTTATAAACAAGTTCATATTTGCCCTATTCATATACTTCATGATTTCATAAACTTGGACCATGTCTCCTCTGAGACTTTGTCTTTCTGGAAAGTCAGTCTTCCTGGTTAGCCATTAGACTAAAACCACTTTAGCATCTCAATTATTGACTTTTCCAAAAGACCTCAGCTCTCTGCTTTCTGATATTTGGCATCAGAACTGGACATATTAGAAACAAATTGTGGCCATGACAAAGGTACTAGAATTTTTTAACTCATTTTATTTTTCAAAAAACCCTTCCTTTTTTGTCTTGTTTTTACTGACCTGTATAAGCTGTAACAGTGGGTTGTCTTCTTCTGCAGACATTTGGTAGATTAAAGTATTGAACTTTTACCTGAAGCTTGGAAACTTGATAGATTAAAGTCCATCTTTTATAAATATCATTGGATTTTGTTATATGCAGTTCTTTAAATTTGCAACTCTGAATTCACTATCAATTTTTCTACTCACTCATAAGATATCAACTTCCTAGACAACCGTGGTTAATACTTTATCCAGAAATTTCTACAACCTTCTACCCATTATTTCCTGTTGAGAATAAAGCACTATAATTCCCCAATGAAAACTGAGCCTTAAACTTTTCCCTGGAGATAGAAAGCATCTCTTGTGGAAATGGCACCATGTCAGTGGTGGTGGTTATCCATGAGGACAAGACTCGTGTGTGATTTATACGCTTATGCCCAGTACCTGGTAAATAGTAGCTGCTCAAAAAAATATATTTGCTAAAAGAATTGATCAAGATTTGAAAGCAACTATGACTAAATAGAGGGAAATGGATTACTTCAGAGCTCTAATTTGCATTATATATCCTTTCACACCTTTCCTTCTGGGGCAGTAAAAGGGCAGTCAAGAAAGACAAAAGAGAATGGGGTTCTAAGATCTTGGGTCATGATTTTTTAAAAAAGAGTCTGTGGGACCCCAACAGTTCAATACAGGGTAGTAGCAAATCTAACAGAATTCTAAGTGAGGGAGGTAGAGATCCTGAGATGGTCTATCAGGAGACTTCCAGCACTGCTGAAATCACCTCCTTTACCTACCCAGGGTTCCTTCGTATACCTACATCCATGCAGCTGTTTTTTCCGACCCAAATATTTCAATTATCTCAGTTAACTCCTAACAGAATGAACATTCTCACCCAGAGTTCTCTGTGGGGGCTTTTCAAGGGACTATAAAATCCCTAAAATTGCACCCTTGGCATCTGGAAGAGTAAAGTCTTCGAGGAGAACAGTAGGACATGAGGGTTTTAGGCAGAAGGAACAGCTTACTTGAAGAATTAGGCTTGTTTGTGTGACCAAGGAGCCAACTATTTATTACAAATTGTTAAGGTTCAAACTGCAACAAACTTGATAGCTATCTACTCTACAAAGTGCCCCCTTAAAGTCTAATAACTTCAGAGTCACACTTAATGCAGGTATACTGGACACTTTGCACAACAACGCATGACTTAAATCCGGGCTGGGACCAGGGGCTGAATAATGAGAAATGTCAACTGTTTCACCAGTGGGTGATGAGAGCAAAGCTTTCTCCAGATAGCAATAGTCATGGATGAAGTTAAATTTCGATAGGAAACAATAATTTAATCACGAAAGGCATTTGCTGGGGTGAAAGGAAACATACAAGTGCCAAGCAGGAAATAGTGAATTTAGCGGGCTTGTAGACAGCATTGAGTATTCCAGGAGCTAAGAAAGAAGGCTAGAAAGCCAAGGTAGGACCAGATAGCTGATGGCTTCTAGTTTGCTATAGGTTGTTTTGAATGTGGTCTCTAAGTCTGTGTTTTTAAAATTCTACAGACTTTAGTTTAAAATCACTATTTTAATCTGTATTATTTCATTTGAAGTAAAAAAAAAAATCTAATTTATACTTGTCATAAATTGACAAAAACATTCAATATGTGAAAATGTATTAGTGGAAACATCTGGAAACATAACAGCCGCACAGGTATTGTGTCTGAGAAAGATTAGTAAGTGAACACATTGAGTGGTTGTCAAAATTAGTGGAGTATCTTCCTGCTGTGTAACAATTTGTCTGCTTTTAAAGAAAATGACAGCCTATTTTTTATTTTTCTCCTCAGCAGATCTATAATTTATAGTACATTAGAAGGAAAACTAAAGCAAAAGGTATTCTTTACATTAGTGTTTTTTAAAAAGCTGATCGTGATTTTATTCTACTATTGCCACTTCACTCAAGCTTTTCTTTTTTTTCTACTTTTCTGACTATGGCCTCTTCATTTTTATCCATATTTTTCCCGGAAAACTAAGACTCATTTGGGAATTTGGAAGTATTATGGTTTCAGAACTCTCGTGTGTGTGTTTGTGTGTAGGATCAGGGTTAAAGACTAAAACTTTCTGTGCATCTTCTGGGTAAGACTGTCCACTCACCAAGACCTGAGCCAAACAGATGGGTTATTATTTTAAATATGAATGCTGACCTTCTGCTATAAATAATTCCTTTATCTCATTCTAAATCAAAACCCCCCTGTCCTGTTTTATATCTCCTTAATGCCCCACTCAATTTTCCTAACAGTCACTTATGCTAGACTGATAGTTGGTTTCTTTCCAAAAAACATAATTGCATTTTGCTAGCCTTTGAATGCCCATATCAAAAGGATGACTAATGTAAAACATTTCAGGAGTTTCCAGGCAGCCCTGCGAAGAAAGCCATTTCCAACTGCAGAGAAGAAGCTTTTATCAAATCAGAAGTTCAATCCCCTTATGAGGCCAGCCATGCTCTTGTTACATGTTTTGGGATAAAAGAGCTTATTTTCTTTGGCAAAATACTAGAAGTAATTTAAGGAGCAAGCAAAATATTAACAGTAGTAGCTATATTCCTCATAATCTGTGTATTGTCATCATCAGTGTGGTAGGCAGAGCACTGATCCTACAAAGATGCCCATATCTTAATCCCTGACACCTGTGAATATGTTCCCTTACTGGGCAGATGGGACTTTGCACATGTAATGATGCTAAGGAGCTTAAGATGGGACAATTATCCTGAACTATCTGAGTGGATTATCTCACAGGGGTCCTTAAAAGAAGGGGGAGGAACCATCAAAGTCGAAAGAAAATATGACAACAAAAGCAGAAGTTGGAGTGATGCCATTGCTGGAAGGGGGCCATGGGTCTCCAGAAATGGGAAAAGACAAGATGTGAATTCTCCCCTAGAGCCTCTAAAAGGAGCACAGGCTTGCTGCTACCTTGGTTAGCCCCATCAGACCCATTTTGAGAAGTCTGACCTCCAGAGCTGCAACAGTAAACTTGTATTATTGTAAGCCACTAAATTTTTGGTAACTTTAAGGAAGCAGCAGGAAACTAATATAATCATCAACACTTAAACTACCCTATAAGGTATCTCCGTTTTACAGACTAGGAAACTGAAGCTCAGTGGCTTCTCAGCAAGTAAGAGAGCCAGGAATCGAATACAAGATTGTTTGGCACCAAAACTCACATTCTGAATAAATAATTACATTATAATACCTGTAAGGTCAGTTGGCATGAGAATAAGAATGATTTAGAATTTCTTTATATTAGTTACTAAGCACCTGCTAAACTAACTTTTCCCTGTCACCCACCCTATCCAAATGGTCCAATATCTTGGCTTTTTCATGTCAAAGCTATCGGTATCTTCAGAGTTGTACCTAGCCAATAGTAGGAAATTACACTATATTGAGCTGAGTACATATTTGATCATTATATTCCTTACTCTATCCTTACAGCTTTCATTGTAATCTCTAGGTTAATGTTACAGGAAGGCTATATGGTAGAGAAGAAAGGACACTGGACTTGGAGTCAGCAAATAGATTATATATCTCACTGTGTTACTAACTATATGACCTTCCACTTTGATTTAACCTCTTATCTGAAAAAAATCAAAGCCAAATGATGTCTTAAGAACCTATGGACTAAATATTTGTGTCTCCCAAAAATACATATGTCGAAGCCATAATCCCGAATGTGATGGTATCTGGAAGTAGGGCCTTTGGAAGGTAATTAGGTCATGAAGATGGAGCCCTCACGAATGGGACTATGGCCCTTGTTAGAGTCATAAGAGAGCTTGCTTCTCTCTCTCCTTTTTTCCACAATGTGAGGATACAGCAAGAAGGCTGTCTACAAACCAGGAAGACAGCCCTCACCAAATACTGAATCCGCCAGAACCTTGATCTTGGACTTCACAGCCTTCAACATTGTAATAAATAAATGTTTACTACTTAAACCACCCAGTCTCCAGTATTTTGTTATAGCAGCCCAAACTAACACAGGACCTTCTGAGACAAGAAGTTCAATGCCTTTCTAATTTCCAAATCTTTAAGGGAATCCAGTCCCCCCATTATCTAAGTGCCATTCTTAACCTTCAACTTCCTATGCAATGATTCCAGCTGTATGTCTTACAACCTCATCATGGGCTCCTTACTAATCTGCCTCCTTCTATTAGTAATACTACCAATGTCCCAGTCTCTCAGATATATTTTTATTCAGTCCTATCTTTCATTCTCTGTGTTTTATCAGTCACCACATCCAGCTGCCTTCTTCATACAATTAGGATATATTATTTTTATGAAGGTAAAAGTGGCAGCGGGATGTTGGATATGAAATATATTGGAATCCACAAGGTGAGTTAGGAGTTTGTACTTGTAGGAACCAAGAAAAAGGAACAAAGTTTAAGAAATGATCTGGAGAAAGCCACCTGAAAGTGGTAACTAACATTCACTTCTTTAAACAGGTTTAAACTCCTCAGCTGGATTTCAAAATCTGAAACCATCTCTAAATCTGATCTTATCTCCTAATATTTCCCAGCCTATTACTTCTGTCACAAATACATACAAGAAACTCACTGAATAAGCTAGGCTCATTCATTCCTAAAGGATTTCAGCCATCATCAGGTTTTATACATAAACTGCTTTCACATGCATTATACCATAGTATCCTCATGACAACCCAAACATCTGAAAGATAAGGGAAGTTCACATGACAATCAAGGTTATATCTAAAAAGAGGGTGGAGCCAGCACTCTCATTTGAAGCTTCTCGTCCATGTTACCTCGTTCCTGTGTACCAAGTACTAGTCTACTTCACTACCTCGTGAACCTTCTCAAAAATACCATGTAGTTTTGTTGGGCATCTCATTCTCATGTAATATTCTTAAAAAGTTTATCATCACAAAATGCACATATTAACCCAGGGTGGGGAAGCTCAGAATTCAATCATTTGTGTATGTGATTCTGAAATAATTTGTCCTTATCATTTCTAATACCAAGCAGAGCTTTGCTTTTCATTTTCTTTTGTTTTCTTTTATAGAGCCTAGCAGGAGCGGATACAACAAGACCAAGAGTAGATGAAAGTCATAGAAGGTGAAGCATACTATAAAATAAAGATAAATGAGATCGAAATGTAGAACAACTACTCTTGACCTGCTATTTCTCAGATGGAGAAATTACTCCTCTTAAGCATATCCATTAATTGTCTAACCTCGTTCGATCTAAGTTGCATGTGACACAGGAAGGTAGAGAATCCGAAAATGTGGAAAACAGACTCAATTGTGATTCATTGCACATGAAGCTGCTTTGAACGTTCTCTGTCCCAAAATGGAGGCACTGCTTTACTTTACATATATCTGGTTCCGCGTTCTATAAATAGTTCACATTATTTAATATGGATAATTTTCTTTTTAGGACAGTAGGTTCTGCCATTATTCATATCAACTGCAATACTCTAAATGCTTTAGAAATAATGAGACACATTATTTTTCTCTCTGTTAAAATTTAAAGGCAAAGATAGAATATCAGAGAAGGTTACCAAAGATTCAAGAAAGGAAGCAGTTACAGAAAAAGGCTTTCACACCTAAAACAAGGAAACCTGGAAGCAGAAAAGAGTAAGCAAGCAATATGTTTACATGGTTATCTGAAAAAGAGGTTGAGGGACAAGGAGAAAAGATCCACAGAAGAAAATTATCAGTTACAATACCCACAGGAGATGTGAGTAGAGAGTTTAAGCCACAAGCAGTACTTTTGTCTGGCTGCCATAATAGAATTTATTATTTTAGGCTGTAATTATTTGTTTATGTGCCTGCCTCTCCCACAAGCTTGTAACCTCTTTAAGGGCAGGGATCATGCTCTGCATTTATGTATTCATGGGGCTGGTACAAAATAGATATTCAGTATGAAAGAATGAATGAATAGAAAGTGCAATATAAATGAATTGAGTCTACATAAAACAGGATTATTACACATGTGAAGTTCAGAAAATAATATAGTCCCAGTTGCAAGAAAAAAGACAGGAGATGACTGGTTTTTTGCATTATATTTTTAAGATAGCCATCTTAATTACACCATTCGGTCACAGAGTCTAACCTTAATGATCCAACCAGAAATAACCAAAACAATTTTAGTTGTATATCAAAGCAGGAGTTTTGGGTTTAAAAAAAATTCTAAACCCACGGTTGTTATGAGTAATGATTTAAGCCCTAAGAACTCTTGGTGCTAAAGATGAATGTGTTGAATTTTATGAAAAGTACATTTAAGAATTATGGTAGTATACTTTTCAAGGCCCGTGCTGTCATAATTTTAAAGAACATAATTAGAAAGAAGAAACCATGATCTTTTGGAAGCAAAATTATCATATTTTGTCTGAAAACAAAAGACATTTTTTAAAAAGAAGTGTAACATCAAGAATATAACCTTTTTTTAAAAAAAAAGTGGTAGAAACTTAAAATTCAAAATCCAGGTTTTTTTGTTTGTTACTTTTGGCCAAGTAAAGGATAGGATATTTAGAATCAAACATCAAAGTATACTTATAGAAAGAAGTTTCAAAAATTCATTTAAAATTATAGACAGAAATATACTACTGAACAATGAACTACAAAAATAATCTAAGTAAATCCATTGCCATATAAGTTGAAATAAATAGAAAGTGCTTAAACGAGAGTGAGAAGATCAGAAAAAGAAGAAAATCTAAATTTCTAAGTCTGATATTCAAGGCCTTTCATGATTAGGATTCAATGAATGGTTCCACCCTTATCTTTCACTATTCTCTACATATGCCCTCTGTGACACACAGACAGATGTATCCTAAAAACACATTCCTTTGCACATTCCACTACCTCTACCCCTATGGGGAAGACACCATCCAGCCAAGGACAGTCTAAAGACAGTCCCCAGAGCTATATCAACTAGCTCTGGCTCCTTCAAAATGAGTTCCCTGAATTTCAGGTAAATATGGGCAATAAGAGTTACTCTTCCCCAGACCCCAGTCTTCTTTTTTAAACTAACTAAACCACATAATGGGGTCAGGACATGTATCTGGTTTATACATTCCTAAAGTCTGCAAGAGAGATCTGTCTAAATAACTTGGCACTGCCTGCCTAGCATGCCAAGACCTCCTGAAAATTCAGTAAACTTTACTAGCTGGGTATACACTAACTTGACAGTCCTGTCAATAACTGATGTATACAGATTTGTAATTATAATATAAATAACTGTTTATGTAGGGAAAGTCCAGATATAAGCAGAGGAATGTTAATTAAAGTTTGACATTACATGCTTTCTTTTTTCTGAATACTATGAAAAGAAGAAACATTTTGTTGGCATCTATCAAAATGAATTAAACAAATCCAGTGCAAACTATCTCTAGTTTCATAAATACTTTGTACCAAAATACTCTTGCTAACTTGATCATAATGTATACACCTTATAGATTATTTCATTGGCAAAATTTCAACCCCAAATAAATTATTTCAATACCCATTCAGTGTAACCCAAATGTTATCACTCAATATTTTGCAGGTATATAAATGATGGTAAAAAAAATGATATTCTAATGTTTTTAATATTTTGTATGTTTATAGTTGACCATAGTCAACTATAAATATACTGGAATTATCTTCTCTTTAATGTTTCCTATTCTTTATTTCACTAGTGCAGTCTATAGCACGTATAATGAAATCTAGGTTGATTGTTGGGAAACGCAAATGTTCGTATTTTCACTTCTATCCAGATCTACACAGAATTTTAGAAAAATTGTTATAATATATTCGTAATACAGGAAGAATAAGTAGAGTGAACATTTTAAAACTCATAGACCAATAAGAAAGTACGAAGTACTTGTAGTGCACTGAATGATACCCAAAAAGATCGGTCCATGTCCCAATCCCATGGAACCTGTGACTATTACTTTATATGCCAAAAGATGTGATTAAATTAAGTATCTTGAGAAGACGGGTGTAGTGGGCCCTAAATGCAATCAGAGGGGGTTTTCAGAGGAGGAGGCAATGTGAACACAAAGGCAGAGATTGGAGTGACATGACCATAAGCCAAGGAATGCCAGGCACCATCAGATGCTGGAAGAGGCAAGGAACAGATGGTCCCCTACAGCCTGCGTAGGGAGCACGGCACTGCCAACACCTTGATTTCAGACATCCAGCCTCCAGAACTGTGAGAGAATAAATGTTTGTTGTTTTAAGCCACCAAGTTTATAGTAATTTGTAACGGCAGCCACAGGAAATTAATACAGTACCCTAAAAAAATCCTGTTGTCAGTTAATTGGGGAAATGACACTGCTTTTGGTGAACCCCAAAGTAATACAATTATATTATAAACATAAATTCTACCTGATGTACCTTTAGAGATGACTAATTGTCCACAGAATATAACTGGAAAAGTGCAATACTAAAAGCATAGTTGCTGACTGACAGCCAGCGAAAGGTTGGGAGCCTTCCAACCAGTTTGTTTAAACCAGATGAGCTGGTGTTTTTGCAGCATAAGGGTCTGACTTTTTGCATTAGGGTCATGTGCTTCTTTGGATGAATGAGATCAAGATAAAATTATCCTGAGTCAATGGATTATTCAACTGTAAGGATTTTATTGGAGGGGGAAAATAATAAGACAAGAATGGGGAGTGGGGAGTGTCTCACTGGTATCCCTTTTATTGAACTATCTCTGTCAGGAATTAACATGCTTCATTAAAATAAAGTACTGCTTTTAGAGAGGAAATATTTTCCTTAATTTCTCGGTCGAGGGGAGAACTATACAAATACACAATAAAACTCAGTTGCCCCAGTTGCCCTTTTTGTCCTGGATGCTCAGCTGCCCCAGCTTCCCCAGCATCTGATGTTGCCAAATATCTTACTTCTCAAAATGGTTTCTTATCAACAATTTCCTTCTGAGGAGGAATAATAGCCAACATCTTCCCTTATGAAACACTTGTCATGAGTATTGAAACTCAAGAGTTTAATACATCCTCACTCGTCTTCATTTGCTCTGAAGATTAAAGCTGAATTTCACTTGATGGTTCAGAAAATGATTATCTATAAAACAGACTATAGGACCTTTTCTTCATCAGAGAGTTCTAATTATCTGTCCCTCAGGGGTGAAAAAAATCGACCTAAAATCACAAACAACAATGAATGTATTTTCTATGAAGAGCAAAACCAGGAGTTATACTTGAAAGAGAATGGAAGATCTTGGCTCAGAGAAAACAGGCTCACGCGAGGCTCACTCTAAGGAAAAATGACAGATGCGCCTTGGGTGCCTTGCCATCTTCCACCTTCCTTCCCCTTCCTGGATGGCCTCTCTCTACATTCCCCAAATATCTGCTCTTCCCCACTGGTTAACTACTATTTCTACTAAGCACTTCACCAAAAATCTTCTCTTTATAAAAAGTCGTCTTCTCAAAAATGAATCCTTTTTCTTCCTCAAAAGCTTTTATGTTAGATGTTCAACAAATGCTTTGAATATTTTAATAAGCTATTCTTCTCCAAGATGAAGTGTTTATTTCTTCCAGGAAGATGGAACTTCCTAAAAGGAATAATTTACCTCAAGTTGGAAAGCATTGTACTGCAGCAAATTACCCTTGCAAGCAGCCATGGAATCTACTGGCAGAAACAATTTACTTCTAAGAAAAAAAACGGGCATTTGAATTGCTTATTTTCACATAGTTTGGCCTCAAGTTTGGACACAATCCTCAGCTTGTCAGAGAAAAGAATACAGTCACTGCTTTGATACTTTTTTTTTAACCCTAGACAATAGATAATCAAAAATACATCTACTTAAGTAAATACATATTAATCAGAAGTAGGCACTGTCTTTAATTTTTAATCATTTCTGATAGCAGGAGCTATCCCTCCGGTTTTCTAAACAAGATCCCATCACACCAATTCCATGTTTAAAAGAAAACAATCCTGCCTATAAGATAAGTGAAATTTAACATATATCAGGTCATACAGCTGTATATTTCAAATCCTTTGTGACGGAAGTAGGAAAATAAAAATAAATGTGTAAAATGACAATATTTACAAGGGCGTCTTTTAGAGAGGGATGGACACTGGGGGACTGAAGGGACATAGAAAACCTTGAGTTACAGTAACAACTGGGGAAAAAAATTACTCTCTGACAAAAAAGCACTCTTCCCTAAAGTGAATTCCTTTCTCCATAGAATCAGCAATGGAGCCATGACATGGAACCACAGACTGAGAGCTGGCTAAGCAGCCCTGTTTCCTGCCCGACCCAGAAAAAAATTGAAACTGCTCCCAATTCCAGCAGAAGTCCTATAACAACCAAGAGAACACAGGGCTCCTGGACATGACAGAGGCCACTGTCTGCCACCCAAATACAAGGTATGCTGAATGTGAGAAAAGGTCTGGAGAACATTCCCTAATGGAGATGCCATGTGGCTCTGTTAAAGACCCAAGTCTCTCTAGGTCTACAGAAGTCCAGAGAATTCTAGGGCAGTTCAAACCAACAGAGAAATCAAGAAATAGTGTGTGTGTGAGTGAGAAGAAGAAAACATGGAGTGATCCCAGAAATGTCAGGAACAGAAGAAAACAACACAAATATTTAATTTGGATGTATGCCCATATAACTCATGTCTTGAATTACCGCCCTGAGGTTCAAAATAAAGTCACTGGGATGGATAGTGTTAATTTCTCCACTCCCCACATGCACTCTCCACCCTGCAGCAATACCAGAGAGAGAAAGCAGTAGCTTTGGAATAATAAAGTTAATTTGCAAAATATCTAGGAATAAATTGAGAGGTCTTCTTGGTTAATTTGAAGGGGATAAGTGAGGAGGAAGGATGCTAGAGAATTGCTAGGTTCCTAAATTCAGTAACTGAGCAGATGATAGCTTAACCAAATGAGAAAGAGAGGGAGAGAGAATAAATAAATAACGAAGAAGAATTAATTCAGCAAGAAAGGAGAATTTTTTTTTTTTTTGAGAATTTCATTTTAGACGTGTAAAGTGTGTGAAGCTTTGGACTCTCCTAATGGCAATGCCAAAGAGACAGCTGCAGAAATGAGAAGGATGCTCATTCAAGAGGACCACTAAGGACCCCAATCTGGGGAGTATTGTCAAGAGTACAGAAACAAGGAGAGTGGTTGAGCTGTCCCGGTAGAGTGTAGAGAAGGGTGAGAGCTGAAGACACAACCTGGAGACATCAACAAAAATGTAAGATGCAGTCACAAGAAGAGAAACCTGTGAAGATGTGATGGTTGACATAAGGAGATGCACTGTTTCAAAAATAGGAGAGTAAAGAGCTTTAAAAGTGGAAAAGTTATAATAGTATCAAATGCAGCAGAGAGCTCCAGAAAGATAGCAAAGGGTCACTGCTGACCTAGCAAGAGCAATTTCAGTACTCTGCCGGGTGCTGGAAGCCTAACCGCAGTGCACTGAAGAGAAAATAAGTAAAAAATTCCATTTATCTTATAATTAAAAAAAAAAAAAAAATTGACCAAGTCTCAAAAATCAGAACTATTTGCACTACTATACTCCACAACTTATTGTCATTCAGAATTCATGCATTAATTCAAGAAAACATTTATTAAATATGCACCATGTAACAGAACCCATATGAAGTACCAGGATATAAAGATGAATAAAAGATGAGCCCTTATGTAGGATATAAAACAGAAAGCAACAAACGAACAAAAACAGAAAGCAGACAAACAAAAATGCATAGACACAGACAACAGTATGACGGTTACCAGAGATAAAGGGAAGTGGGAAGTAGAAGATAAAGGGGTTTAAATATATGGTGATGGAAGGACAGTTGATTTGGGTGGTGAACACACAATGTATTATAGAACTGTATACTTGAAACCTATATAATCTTATTAACCAATGTCGCCCCAATAAATTTAATAAAATTTTTAAAAAATAATTACAATAAATAAACAAATTTTAAAAAATAAAAGATGACCCTTGCTTTTGAGGAGTCCACAGTTACTGAGAAACATACATCCATTACCACCTTTGTCTTTACCCAACCAGACTTCCCTCGATTCCATAACACACCTTGGTACTTACAGCAACAGAGGCAGGAAGAAAGAACCTGGAGAGCACAGCAACAGAGGACACCAGGACATAAGTTATGCCAGCTGGGAATGGAGGAAGAGACAGGGGAATCTGATAGGATGGGGTAGGTGGGGTTGCCAGTGAGGGCATTCCGGGCATAAAGAATCTGAAAACAACTGGATATTGGCCCATATCTGTGGTAAGTTTAGCATATTGTGAGGGGATTTCTACTAATCTAAGGATTTCTGAGTAGGGTTTTGGAGTTTGTTGGGTTGTTTTGTTTGTGTGTTTGTTTAGTTTGGTATGCCAGGACGTCACGGTTATTTCCAAAGCAGAACCACTAGTAGCAAAGGGAGAACATATACTAGCAATTGATCTCTTATCAATTGAGATCAAGCACAACTTTTACAGGTTCGGACATACTGTGGGTTCAGATCCAGACCACCGTAACAGAGCAAATGTCACAATAAGAGTGAGTCACACAATTTTTTGGTTTCCCAAGGTATGTAAAAGTTATGTTTACATTATACTACAGTCCCTTAAATGTGTAAGAATTATGTCTGAAAAAACAATGTACCTACCTTAATTCAAAAATATCTTATTGTTAAAAATGCTAACCACTGTCTGAGCCTTCAGAGAGTTATAACCTTTTTGCTGGTCGAGGGTCTTGCCTCAGTGTTGATGGCTACTGACTCATTAGAGTGGTGGTTGCTGAAGGCTGAGGTGGCTGTGGCAATTTCTTAAAATAAGACAACAATGAAGTGTGCCACATCTATTGATTCTTCCTTTCACGAATGATTTCTCTGTACCATGCAGTGCTGTTTGATAATTTTTTACCCACAGTAAAACATTCAAAATTGAAGGCAATTCTCTCAAACCCTGCAACTGCTTTATTGATTAAGCTTATGTTATATTATAAATTCTTTGTTGTCATTTCAACAATCTTTGCAGCATCTTCACCAGGAGCAGATTCCATCACAAGAAACCATTCTCATTGCTCATCCATAAGGAATCAATTTTTCATCCATTAAAGTTTTATCATGAAATTGTAGCAATTCAGCCACATAATCAGGCTCTACTTTTAAGTCTAGTTCTCTTGCTATTTCCACGACATCTGCAGTTACTTCCTCCACTGAAGTCTTGAACCCTTCGAATTTATCCATGAGGGTTAGAATCAACTTCTTCCAAACTCCTGTTAATGTTGATATTTTGATTTCTTCCCATGAATCACAAATATTATCAGCGATATCTAGAATGGTGACTAATTCCAGAAGGTTTTCAACTGACTTTGTCCAGACCCATCAGAGAAATCACTTTATGTCAGCTTATAGCCTTATGAAATGTGTTTTTAAATAATAAGACATAAAAGTCTTAATCACTCTTTGGTCTGTGGGCTGCAGAATAGATGTTGTGTTAGCAGACACAAAAATAACATTAAGCTCATTGTCCATCTCCATTAGAGCTCTTGGATGACCAGGTACATGGTCAGTGAGCAGTAATATTTTTAAAGGAATATTTCTTTCTAGGCATCAGGTCTCACAGTGGGCTTAAATATTCAATAAATGATGTTGTAAACATATGTGCTGTCGTATAAGATTCCTTGTTCCATTTGTAGAACACAGGTAGAGTAGATTCAGCATAATTCGCAAGGGCCCTAGGATTTTCTGAATGGTAGGTGAGCATTGGCTTCAACTTAAAACCACCACCTGCATTAGCCCCTAACAAGAGAGTCAGCCTGTCCTTTGAAGCTTTGAAGCTTTGAAGCTTTGAAGCCAAGCATTGACCTCTCCTCTCTAGATATAAAAATCCTAGATGGCATCTTCTTCCAACATAAGGCTGTTTCATCTGCATTGAAAATCTGTAATTTAGTATAGCCACCTTCATTAATTATCTAGATCTTCCAGATAACTTGCTGCAGCTTTTACGTCAGCACTTGCTCTTTCACCTTGCACTTTTTTGTTATAGAGACAACTTCTTTCCTTAAACCTCATAAACCAAATTCTGCTAGCTTCAAACTTTTCTTATGCAGCTTCCTCACCTCTCTCAGCCTTCACGGAATTGAACAGAGTTAAGGCCCTGGATGAGGCTTTGGTGGGTTTACCCTCTGGCTGGTTTGATCATCTATCCAGATGACTAAAATTTTCTACATATCAGCAATAAGGCTGTTTTGCTTTCTTATTATTCATATTTTCACTTGAGTAGCACTTTTAATTTCCTTCGAAAACTTTCTCTTTGCATTCACAACTTGGCTAATTGCTTGGCACAAGAAGCCTAGCTTTTGGCTTATCTCAGCTTTTGACAAGCCTTCCTCACTAAGCTTAATCATGTCTAGCTTTTGATTTAAAGTGAAAGATGTGAGACTCTTCCTCTCACTTGAACACCTAGAGGCCATTGTAGGGTTACTGATTGGCCTAATTTCAATATTGTTATGTCTCAGGGAATAGGGAGGCTGAGGAAGAGGAGAGATAGAGGAGAACAACCAATTGGTAGAACATAACACACACAACACTTGTCAATTAAGTTCACTATCTTCTATGGGTACAGTTCATGGCACCACAAAACAATTACAAAAGTAACATCAAAGATCCCTAATGACAGATTACTATAACATATATAATAATAATGAAAATTTTGAAATATTGCAAGAATTACCAAAATGTGACAGAGACATGAAGTGAGTAAATGCTGTTTGGAAGAAATGGCGCTGATAGACTTGCTTGATGCACGGTTGCCACAAACCTCAAATTCATTTTAAAAACACACACACACACACACAATATGTGCAAAGAGCAATGAGAAATGCCTAGATATGAAGTCTTATGTTGTATTTCAAGCAAATTGTGCATTCTACCCTATACCTATTTTTATATTAAGCAATGTCTTCAAATAAAGTATTATTTTTTCCTAAAATGTTTACACAAAATACATACTGTAAAAAAGATATGCCATGTTTACCCACACAAATCCCTACCGACCCATCAGTTTCAATATATGTAACCTTGAATAAGTCTCATACATTAACTTGAAACATGACTTTTGACTGTAGGAATTAAGAGGGAGTTTTAAGGAAGGAAGCAGTGTGGTATGACTTGTTTTTAGGAATATGATTTTAGAGCCAGATGGAAGTTGAAATACTATCAGATTTGAAGTTTTAGATTTATACACTTTGCTTAAAAGCAATGTTACATTTGCTTCTGTTTAAATTTTTGGTGTATTTATTCAATTCTTACTAATGTTTTTGATCTCATATCACAATGACTCTGTTATAATGGGTCTCATATTGTAAACCAACTTTAATATATTTTGAAGTAAATTAGACATATAAAATTAGCAAAAATAAATCATAAGTGACTGACAAATAATCAACGTAATAACATTCTGAAATTAAATAGTGGTAATGGTTGTACAACTTTGTGAACATATTAAAAAACTAGTAACTACTATACTTGAAAGGGATAAATTTATTATATATGGATCATAAAATTATATACCAATAAAAAATCTTTTAAAAAGCACATAGCAAAAGCACTATGCACATTGTCAAAATATATTTTACAACTAACCAACTGATTTCACTGGTAACCCGCCTATGGTATATATGATAATTCTCGGTTACTCTGCTATTCTAGATAACAGGAGATTATTGTGCTTTTAAAGGCTGTCTTATATGCCATAATGATTTTTTAAATTACGTCTTTCAAATTGAGCAACCTAATGACACAAACTTTTAAAGAAACACAATAAGTAATACATGACTGCAAAACTTATGAGAAGATGGGTAATTTAAAACAAATATAAAGTATCTGCAGAGATTTCCCAATACAGAAAGGTCAAACTTTCATAAAACAGAAGTTTGACTTAAAGCAAATTACCTGCAAAAAAAGAGGAAGCAGAACAACATGGAAAACTTGTATTCTGTTAATGAGGTGTAACTTCTCCATATGTACACCAACCGTTCACAGACAGCCTAATAAAAACCATGGATGAACAAAGTTCCAAACAATAAGACCTGAAATATGAAAAGCCAAGTCTCTTTAATTCTGATTCATTATTTTAGCTTAGAGACTTTAGAACTTTTAAATAATATATCTGTTTTATCTTAAGAAGAACTTCATATTTTCTTTATTGGGAGATCATCTTATCAAATACTATTCCATTTCTAAGTCTATTCGTGGCATAAAGTACCTTTATAACAAGAAATTGGTATTTCTGACTTTAGTCCTCATACATTTATTTTGGCAAGAAGTATTATCTTCTTTTTTTCAGGAAAAAAAAAAACAGAGGTGGTACACCTACCTACTTTTTAGATTCTTGACACCTCTATTTCTTATTTATTTTTCTTCTTCAAAGGCTAATAAGTGGAAGAGTCCATCTCTGATATGCTTCCTCCTCAGAAGGAGAACCAGTTTAAAGTCTGACTGCATGTGGGACAGTCAAATTTTAGCCTAAAATTTTAATTTGAGATCAACAAATGGTACTGGCATAATTGGATACATCTTTTACAAAAATAACTCAAATAGATCACAGACTTAAATGTAAAATGCAAAGTTCTAAAACTTAGGAAAAAAGCTTAAGAAATACGATGAACAAGTTCTGGCGATCTTCTATACAGCATGATGACTATAGATAACAAATACTGTATTACTTGAAAGTTAATAAAAGAGTAGGTCTTAAATGTTATCACTACAAAAAAAATGGTAATTATGTGAGGGGACAGAGGTGATAACCAATCTTATTGTGGTAACCATTTCACTATATATATGTGTATCAAATCATCATGTTGCACACCTTAAAAGTGCACAATGTTATGTCAATTATATCTCAATAAACCTGGAAAAAAATTTAAAGCATAGGAAATATTTACACCATATACAAAAATTAATTCAAAATGGACCACAGACCTAAATGTAAAAGTTAAAACTATAAAACTCTTAAAACATTGGAGTAAATTTGTGAGCTTGCATTATACAACGGATTCTTAGATACAACACCAAAAAAGCACAAGAGACCCAAAAAAGGTAAATTAGACTTCGTTGAAATTAAAAACCTTTGTGCTGCAAATGATATCATCAAGAAAGTTAAGACAACCCAAAAAATGGTAGAAAATATTTGTAAATCATATATCTAATAAAGAGATTCATATTCAGAATCTATAAGGAACTCTAACTCAACAATAAAAAGATAAACAACTCAATTTAAAAATGGGAGAATTCAAATAGACATTTCTCCAAAGAAGATATACCTATTCTCTCCATGTGCTTATTGATATACATATTTCCATTAGGGAAATGTTAATTAAAATCACAATGAGGTATCACTACACACTTATTGGATAGCTAAAGGGAAAAAAAAACAGTAATAATATCAATTCTGGAGAGGACTCAAAGAATGCAGAGAAACTGGGTCATTCATACTTTTCTTGTAGAAATGTAAAATGTTACAGTCACTCTGAAAAAGATCTTGGCAGTTTCTTATTAAACTAAATATGTGTTTTTCATATGATCTAGCAATTGCACTCTTGGGCATCTATCCCACAGAAAACTTATGTTCACATAAAAACCTGTACACAGATGTTCATAGCAGCTTTACATGTATTAACCCAAAACTGAAAATAATTCAAATGTCCTTCTGATGGGTGAATGGTTAAACTAACTGTAGTACATCCATACCATGGAATACTGCTCAACATAAAAAGGAACAAACTACTGATACACACGACTTGGTTGTATCCCAAGGGAATTAGGCTGAGTAAAAAAAGCCAATCTCAAAAGCTTACATACACAATTATCTTAAAATTTGCAATTAATTAAAAAAACCAATCATGCATGTCAGATTTATGTATTTTCATAAACATCTCTGAAGTAGGAAAGGTATCTAAAGCCTGGAGGATTAACTGTTCTTTGTCTTTCTCTCCATGGTAAATAACTAAGCCCTAAACAGTGGTTGATAGGCCCTGAATTTTCGCCCAAAAAAAGGCAACATACTGCATGATTCCATTTATATAATATTCTTGAAATTACAGAGAGAGAACAGATTAGTAGCTGCCAGGAGTTGGGGGGGGGGGAGAGGGCTTGGGGAAGTGGGGCAAAAGATTAATATAAAAGTCTTACATTGGTGAACTGCTCTTTATCTTGACTGTGGTATAGTCACATGAATCTATGTATAACAGTAAAAATTGCACAGAACTACACACACACACTACACACACTTACAAATATGAGTGCATGTAAAACTGGTGAAATCTGGATAAGCACTGTGGATTTTGGTTGTCACATTGTACTATAGTTATGCAAGATGTTACTATTGGAAGGAAATTGGGAAAGGATATATAAGCTATCTCTGCATTACCTCTTAAATATTTCTTAAAATATTTCTTAAATCTACACTTAAGTCAAAACTTTTAAAAATTTAAATAGTTTAAAGAACCAAACAGATGATGAAAAAAGAAAAAAACAGACAAGTTTTTACAATAGCAGGTTCAGTCATGCAAAAGGATATTTTCTGATATGTGAACATTATTTTTATAAATTTGTTGTTACTGTGATTATGGTATATATTTTACTGAGTGTGACCCTCAGAATTCTACAGGTGATAACCAAAACTGGCACAAAGTGTATGTTAGTTGAGGCTGTGAGGTGAGACTGTTGAGGAGATCAGATCCTAAATTCTAAGATCTCATTACTATAAAAAGGAATAATGTAATACTAGACTGAATGATTATAAAATCTTAACCTCTTTAATTGAAAGTCAAATGCTCTATAGCAGATTAAAAACTGAAGGTAAAATGTTCTATATTAAGAATATCAGTGAAATGGAAACACATATATTGAATATTTAAGATGATTATATGTCCATAAGAAAAACATCATAATTGGTTTTGTTTCCATGGGGACACTGGTCTAAGTCACAGGAGCACACTGAATGCCTTGACAGGGACTGTTGTTTACCCCTCAAAATCTGATCTTCCTCTCTTCCATAGTAATGACCACCCAGGGAAGAGACTATATTTCCCAGTCTCCACTGCAGCCAGGTATGGGCAGGTGACTAAGTTTTGGCCAATGAAAGAGAAGTGTGTCACTTGGTAATTTCTTGGCACCTTCCTTAAAAAAACTCCTCTGATCCCTAAGGGTTTTTTGTTTGTTTTTTTCTTTCTCCTAGCTCAAGATCCTAGGTTTTGAACACATAGACATCCTCTAAGTTAGTAGAAAAGGAAAGAAAATAAAGGAAAAAGAGTGGTAGAGCTGGTAAAAAATAATTTAATTTAATTAAACTCAGCCAAATCCCACCACTGTCAACAAGAACAGTTACTCTCTTACTAAGTGCCTAGTATGGGCCTAGCATTGTGCTAAATTATCTAATTTTATCTTCGTAACAAACATGTAAGATATTATTCTCCATTTTAACAATTAAGAAGCTGAGGCTCAGAGAAGATAAGGGTCTGGAATGAGGAGACATAACCCCTAATCCCCCTTTTGCCCAGAGACACTCCACTTCTTCTTCTCTGTAACTCAGCAGGTCGCAGAAAGTCTCTAGGCTGAGACACCCTTAAAAGTCTATTCATGCTTTTATCCACACTCTGTCACTGTATGTCTCAGAATAAATTCCACTTGTATAGGGAAAAAGAAACCAGCTTTAAATTCTACTCATGAAACTCAAAAAATGACATACAATCACAAGTCATACGTGGCAGAAGGAAGATTTGAAATTGCGTTTTTCTGGTTCCAAAGCTTACACTATGATCTACTTCCTTATACTCCTGCTGCTAATATGGACACTGTCATTTAAAACTAAATCTAAAACATTTATTTTAGATGTCTAAAAGTCTTCTATCAATGGCTCACACTTCAAAAAATTAAATTCCATTTCGATAATTTATGAGATATAAAATAAGAGGACCAAGAATAAAAATATTAAAGAATTATTACCTAATATTTGGAGAAATTCCTTTAAAAGCATAACTTTTTAAGTATAGTGGAAGCTGAAAACTACTCTGGAAAAAATGGAGTAACGTAGAACCTAAATATTCTTGGCTCTAAGTTATATGCCTTTTAAGTCTGAAAAAGTCAGACAAATATTTAGGAAGAGAAGAAAAACACATATACTTTTAGTTAAACGGTGAGTCAGAAGTAGGCCGCATTTCATTTTTCTGTCCCAAAGTGCTTAATTTAGAATTGGATTTTAAAAACAATCCTCCACAGGCCAGGTTTGGCCCTTCCAGTTGGCACCTGGACATCAAACTCTTGTGACAATCTGGAACAACTGAAAATAGCTTTGGGTATTCAAACTATCATGCAGTAAGGAAGGTCAAATTTGAATTAACGTATTTGAAGACTGAAAAAAGGTTTTCTACAGGCCTTAAAAGAGAACAGAAAAAATAAAGGAAAGCATGAAAACTAAGTAGCTAACCCAACCTATATCCACATGAGAAGTGAAGACAGAGCTGCCTCACTGTTCTTTTCTCCAGTCTTCCATCATAAGGCACTGCAATTCAGAGCTCTATACCACTTCTGCTCTAACTACAAAGCCATTTCTTGCCTTTTCTACTTATTCTTATCCAAAAAGCTTTACTGTTTATCCATTTTCTACAGAATAAAGTCCAAATTCCTTTACCTGGCATTCAAAGTCCTTTTCCATTTCAATTCAACCTACCCTTCCAGCTTTATTTCCCAATATTCTCCTTCCTGAGTTCTCTTTTAAAGCCAAACAGATTTACTTACTGCTGAAAAGGCAGGCATATTCCAGTCTAATGGCCTTTGGTAATGCCACCAGCATCCCTCCTAACCTTTTCCATCTGGTTAAATCCTTCCTATCTTCAGGGACCAGCTCAAGTTGCAGCTCCCTAACTACTTCAGAATGCATAAAAAAATCTCTACCTCTATACCAACCAGTTAAGTAATATTCTAAACCATTCATTTGGGGCTCATCGTATACATTCTCATACTAATATTTATTTATCTTATTTCTATGTCTTAACCCCTCAAATAGATCTTAAGTTCCCTGATGGAAAGGACTTCAGTCTTCTTTATCCCTATATTTTACATAACCAGAAACAAATTAATGTTACATGAGCTTCAGCTAATAGGATTATAAAGCACTCATGCAAGGATGCTAAGCAAATTGCTATTTATAAGCCAGAGGGAAGAATATATATCATTGGAAATTTTCAATATTTCATGGTTTCCACATTTCATGATATAAAACAATGTTCTCTTTAATCCCTTTAATCAGAATAAAACTAAAGAAATCCTGATGTGTTGTCAAGCCAGGAAAGTATAGCTACTGAAGACAAAGCTATTTGCACCTGCTGAAAAAAGCAGCCATGAGTTTCATCGCAGCAAGTAGGTTTCTCCGCTTGACTCCACATAAAATATGACTGTGCTGCACCCTACAGTCTATGAAGAAAAGAATTATAAGAAAGCCTAGTCAAAGACTAATCGATGTTTGGACAGGAAATAATTTGCCTGCTGTTTTAAAAATACTAATCAATTTTCTTCTCAATGTTGTTATTATACACTAAGAATACACAATTAAGTTGCACCTGAAATCACCATTTCATATTTGGAGATAGAGCTCTGCATTCATTCTCTTTATCCTAAAATCAAAAAAAAAGACAGGTGTCTATAAAACCATATTACTCTATAATCTGAACTCTGATCTTCTGAAAATAATCTTTATGAAGATAGTTAACCATCATGTTCATTGAGTCCTAACTGTAAGAACATGGCTGAGTTCTAGGATAGGTCTTAAGAAACAACCTCCCAAGATCCCTTTTAAGAAGTGAACTATCAGGAAAAAAACAAAGTCTTGGACTCTGAGAATTCTGGGCTGACCTACAATATATGGATCCAAATTTCCAAGACCAGATTGCCAAATTCCATTTCTGCCCAGGTCCATGCTGGGACAATTCCAGGTTCAAATACCTAGTAAGCAAATGGTCATACTAGGTCTTCCTGTGGGAAGACCTTAGGGAACCCAATGCGAACTGGGATTCAACAGAAAAATCCCCAAACTGACGCACATCTCTCCCCTAGGAGAATTCTGGAAATATTTCAATTTCAGTGCATTTTTAAGACCACGCTTTGCAAATATTTTGTGTTTTCCAAAGACATTGCCAAAGGAAACATTTTAAAGGTACCATTAGCAAATGAAATTGGGAAATACTACTTAACCATGTGTTTCTACTGGAGATCACTCACTAGAAAATAAAATGTTCTGGAAAAAAAGTCTTCTTAAAAAGAAATTAATCTTCACTTAAGCCAGCATTCCCCAAGCTTATCTGAAGTCCTATTAATACTTTCATGGGGCTACGATACTTCCACCCTATGGTTTCTATGCACTATATATCTCATCCCTATTACTAAAGAAATTCAAATAGGAAAAATACATACATTCAAAGTATATTTGGGGCATCACTTCAGGAAAAGCCTCCCAAAGTGGCATTCATTACTTTGGCAAATTTGCTATAGTACAGAGTCTGGCCCTGAGCTGTACAAGTTCAAAACTGAGTCTGTCAGCACACCAAAGAGATTCCAAATGGCAGAGTCTCAGTAACCATAGTACACCATAAATACACCACCAGAATGTCAACTTATTAAATTATAATTAGAAATAAGTAGTCACAGAAACACCTGTATTCTAAACTGCAGAACCCACCTATTCCCTCCCACTGGTAGATCCACTTGGGAAGTCGAATCACATTCAGAAGGTGAGTACATAATTGGGGTGGGGAAATGATTAGATGAATTGCATTTTTAATGGCATTGGACTAAGAAAGTCTGATATGGCCATCTCATATCTTCTTTTAACAATAAACTATAATAGTAGTAAGCAAAAGACTGGTCCAGAGATGTAAAAAATTATTATTCCTCCTTAACTTCTAACAGCCCTAAAACTCCTCTGTCCTTTCCTGGAGATTGGCAGTTGCTATCTTTTCAATTTTATCTAAAGTAGAGGGGGGGAAAGTATTATAAAATTGGGTTATTTTTTATGATCTAAGTCATACAATCTAAGTAAAAACAGTGAGTTTGATATACAAACACGCTCCAAAAAAGGTCCCCCAAAACCAATCACTCTTTTAACCCCAAGTCCCTCCAATACAGAAAATCTTAGGCTCCTTCAGTATCGTAATCCTTAACATCCATTGGCAACTCTTGCTCTGATTCCACCTCCTTACTAGGGATGCTTTCTTCAACGATATTAAAATTAGGTCCCTTGCTATGGCTTCCTCTCCCAAAACAGTAACTTGATCAATCCCCATATTTACCTTTAGAAAATAAGTGTTTAAAAATATCTTCCTAAGGACTGAGATGAATTCAATTAGACAGGTTTTATTAAGCCTATGTAGTATTTTTTTCCCCATTGGAAAGAGTCAGTCAAAAAAATCCAGATTTCCAGCTCCTAAAAACCTGGAGGGTTTAGCTACCCTGGACAATGACATGACTGAACATAACATGGCAGTAAAAGGCTGAAACAGAATATAGCTTCTCCTTTATACGGGCCACACTTCCTCTGGTGCCCACCCCCACTGCCCACCATTCCCTGTTGCCTTAAGGCCACTCTCAGTGTGTATTACATTTGCCAGCCCCAGCTCTATCCACCATGGGTTGATTTTACAACTTAATTCAGAGAATAATCGTACTGCAAAATTTTTTCAAGTTCTTTGGAGTGAGTTCATTTCATCACCCAATTTGCCATTCCTTCTACAACCCTATAACCATGAAAGGCTAACAACACCTCTTTAAGAAGAGAAGTGGAATACCAGAGAACAATCGTACTGCATAATTTTTTCAAGTTCTTTGGAGGGAGTTCATTGCATCGCCCAATTTTCCATTCCCTCTACTATCCTATAACCATGAAAGGCAGGCAGGAAGGCAGGCAGGAAGGCAGCCATCCAACCTAGGAGGTTAAGACAAAAGGAAACCTGAAATCTTATGTTGGATCTCTTATCCTATCAGCCAAGGTCAATCAGAAGGAACCCACCAAGTAGTATCAAAAAGCTCCTTTTTGTAACTCATTTCTAGTTTTCCCTCTTCTGTTTCTTCCCCGTGAACCTAAACTATGAAGCTTTCTATAAACATCTCCTTACTTCACCTGAAGAACTAGCTACAATTGCAGGGTGCAGCGCAAAATGAAAATACAGGATCCCTTTTTCAAAAATATTAAGAATTTCAAGACAGTAACAGCAGAGCATTAAACCAAGTACAGAGCCCTTCTAAATATGAGAACCTGTGCAACCACACAGGTCACATGTCCATGAAGCCAGCCCTCCCACCCCTTTCCTTTTAACCAAGCTCTCCAATCTGTTTTTCTGACATCCAAGGGTCTTGCCCACGACTTAGCGATCTGAATCTGATCTCATTTGTTTCTAAGTTTGTTTTACCTTCCTATAACAAGGACAAGGACTCCTTTCCCTGGCACAAAGACTAGCCCTCTTGACAAGATGTATAGTATAGATTTATACCTATATGATCTTACGACCCCAATGTTACTCAACGAAGCTAGAGTCATTTAAAAAGAGAGGGCAAGCATTTAAGGCCCAAAATAGAATGTCATTTTGTTAGACTTCCTTCTTTGCATGCGCAACTTTACCTTAATAATATCAGGGGCTTGATATGAAGGAAACTCATTTGTTTGTCTTTGGTAAACTCTTGTTTCCACTCTCATTAACACCCATATAACTTATATACTTTCAACAGTATCATTTTTATTTATCTTTTTTGTTCCTGCCTTTTTTTTTTAATTCCTCCCCCTCCCCATTTCCACCCCTGACCTACGGATGTTGCCGTCTCCCCTTAATAACTGGATCTCTGAAGGCAGAGTGACTCCTCCCACATGCTTGCAGCACCTGGCGCACCCCGGGCCTGGGCATGGCTCCACTGGGGCTCAAACCCAGGACCTTCTGCATGTAAAGCAGATGTGCTAACCACTACTCTACGGAACCATCCCTATTTCTGTTTTCTTTCACCACAGCATATACACATGAGAAGGTTTTAGACGGTACAAGGATTTTTTAATATACAGTTAGTTACCTTAAAGTGAATTAGAAACAATATAATGAAAGAAATATATAATAAATAATGTACAATATATAATGAACATATATAATGAACAAATATAATGAACAATTAAATCAACCTGTGAGTTCACAGTTGTTAAATTTTTTCAAAAATTTCAGTAAAACAAAATAAGTCAATTTAATGAAAAATATTAAGGATATAACAGTAGGAGTGACACTCAGAAAGGCAAAAACATCAAGGTGGAACTCAAATAATTTAATGTAGATAATATTACTTTAGATTGTTGGGCAAGAAAATTCTGATTCTTAAGATAAAATAAGCTTTTGTATTTTCTTTCTCCAGTGGAGCTAATATCTCTTTAAGAATGCAAGTGGAATACCAGTTTGCATTGAGAGAACATTATTTAGGGCTTCCATAACCCTAAACAAATGAAACTTATAAAATTCCACTGAGAAGTCAAAAGAAAACCAAATAGTCTAAGGAATCTAAAAATGCTTGGAATGTACATGGTAATAACCAAGCAAGCTTGGTTGACTAAACTTGGCTGACTAAAGGAGTTCATTCGGAAAGCACAGAAAGTGTTCACCTTTCACTCAGCTAATCTACTATCTGTATACAAAACAGGTGCTACAGGGACTGGGATGATGGAGGAAAGTGGAATGGAACCATGACACTAGAGTTCCAGTTCTGGCCCTGTCATAGGTGAATCACGTGACTTTAAGTGCTATGGACTGAATGTTTGTTTCCCCTCAAATTCATATGATGAACCCCTAACCTCCACCGCGATGGTATTTGGAGGTGAAGACTTTAGGAAGTAATTAGTTTTACATGAAGTCATGAGGGTGGAGTTCTTATGATAGAATTAGTGCCCTTGAATGAAGAGAAGACCAGAGCTTTCTCTTTGCCTCTGGCCTGGAACATCTCAGGCATTGTGCTAGGTGCTTTTGATTTAATCTTCATAACAACCTATAAGTAAGTACTATCATATCCATTTTACTGATGAGAAAATCAAACCTCGGACAGCTTAAGCCTCGTTATGATAATATAAGTGGTAAACAGGAAGGAGCTGGGACTCAAATCTAGATTCCTTATACCTCTGCTCATTGCTTTACAGAGTCTGAGCTTCTCACAAACAGCTTTCTTGGCCCTAGAAGGGGACCTAACAGATTATTAGTAGACAAAAAAATAAAACACCAAGTCAGTTCCCATGAACTAGCAATGCGGAGGGTCCTAGCCACCTGCCTCTTATCCTTTCTGTACCAGTCTTTGTGTAGCAGGGGTCATGCTAGCTGGCTTAGATTAATTTGGAATAGTTGTTTAATACAAAACATCTTAATTACATAATTTTGAGCTATTTAAGCTTAATTCCTCTCAAATTAGATCTTGGTATTGGGGCATCATGAAGGATTGCTGACAAAAAGAAAATACACATGAACAAACCTCTATTGCCATCAACTCGTATTTGAACCACACTTAATACTCCCTTGCCCACAAGTCATCACTGATTTTAATTAAAAAGCTAATTCATACCACACAAAGGTTGGTTTTTAATCATGTGAAAACCTGGGTTCTCCCTGGCAACATATGAAACATGTTTAAACAAATGCATTCCAAGGCATCCAATATTAAACAAGGTAGATACAGGCCATAGCTGGTACTGTTCAGCTAATTCCCCCAACACCTAACACAGCTTCTGGCATGGAACAGAAATTTGGAAAATGTTTTGTTGATTTATAATATCTGCTAAAGTGGGCAATTAAAAAGCTCTTTTAAATAGTTCTTAAATATTCTTAAGTCTACTGCTGCTGTAATTGCAAGCACGCTTACAAGTAGCAGATGTAAGGCTATCTTAAACTATTTAAAGTAGTTTTGAAATCGCATGAGAAAATATAACACCAAGATTCACCGGAAAGCTCTGAGTATGATTTACCCATTGCAGAATATGCACGTGTAGAAAGGATAGAATCTGAGCTATCTCATGTGGATCTTGAGATAAAAAATACCAGCTATAAATGGAAAGACCTTACAGTCTAATTTTCAGAGCAACAAAGTGCAATTATGATTTGACTTATTTCTCCTTTTTTTGTGAATCCAAACTTCTCTAATCCATTTAGAAAACTAAATACTAAACTTTTAGGGTTGGGTGATATGAAATATTTTCATTCCCAAGGAAAATGTTTATGAATAACTTTCTGTGGCTTTATCCTACCTCAAACTTATGCATCCATGGGAAAATTCATATGGTTTTCCTTTCTGATCTAGTACTAGATTACAGTTTAAAGCACAGGGTCGATCCTTCCTTGGGAAGGTTACTGGGGGATTAAATGAGCTAATCCAAGGAGCATAAGAGCCATGTTGGCTCAGAGTTGACATTCAATAAATAGCAGCTATGACAATGACCTAAAGAATAATAAAGATGAGAATAATGATGTTTTGTTTTAAATTAAAAGCCATTCTAACAGGTGTGAGGTGATATCTCATTGTGGTTTTGATTTGCATTTCCCTGATGATTAGTGATATTGAACATCTTTTCATATGTCTGTCTTTCTATCTTTCTATTTGTATGTCTTCTTTGGAGAAATGTCTATTCAGGTCTTCTGCACATTTTTTGATCAGATTGATTGTTTTTTGATGTTGAATTGTATGAGTGCTTTATTTTGTACATTAGCCCCTTACAGAATATATCATTTGCAAATATTTCTTCCCATTCAATAGGTTTTTCATTTTGTTGACGGTTTCTTTCCCTGTGCAAAAGCTTTTCCACTTGATGTAGTCCGATTTGTTTGTTTTTGCTTTTGCTGCCCTTGCCAAAGGAAACATAACCAAAAAAATATTGCTAAGACCAATGTCAGAGTTTACTGCCTATGTTTTCTTCTAGCAGTTTTCTGATTTCAGGTCTTAATTTAAGTCTATAATCCACTTTGAGTTTATTTTTGTATATAGTATAATAAAGTGTTTTGGCTTCATTTTTTGCATGTAGCTGTTCAGTTTTCCCAACACCATTACTGAAGAGGCTGTCTTTTCCCCCTTGTGTATTTCTACTTCCTTTGTTGTCCTCTCTGGTAGCTGAGTGAGTTGTCTGACAGACTCCTTAACCACAGTTTTGCTTTGTTCTAATTAGAGAAATGTGAAAAAGAAGGAAAATCTAAGACAAGTCAGAGATGAAACAAAGCCTAGAAACACAGCTTCTAATAGCTATTTGTAGACAGAAAAGTGATGTAAGTAAATGCCAGTTGTGCTCCCCTCTTCCATCCCACTCTCTCATTAACATACCTTACACATTTATTGAGCATTTACTGGTACCAGATACCACAGAAGTTGTTCAAGATACAGAGATAGAAAGCTGAGTCTCCATTCTCCGGAAGATAGGTGGAGTTTCGAGAAACAAAAACAAGGAGGGAGGGCATTCCAGGTTAAAGAATCCCACTTAACTGGGAGGGATAATAACATACAGAGGCAGCAAGAGCAGAGCATGTTCTGGAATACTGAGAAGACCAGAATCTTCTACTGCTTGCTCTTCCTTGGCCCAGTAAATGACAATATGTATCATGTTCTCGCTGTGTACTATTCCCGCCCTGGAACCACTGCTTCCTTCTAATCACTGGTCTCCTTAATTAAGCTAAGAACAACAATCCTATTGGAGGTAAGATTCAGACTCAAATGTTTGAGTAGTGTAATTTTTTTTTAATTATGCACCTTTCTCAAGGTATTTGGATATTTGCTACTTATTTGTATTAGCTGATTTTGCTATAAACATAAGGTATTTGGAGTATTGTGCTTTGGTTTAATTTTTAGTCATTCTACCTCCCTCTAAATGTTGAAAGTCTATTTTTTTTGAGGTCAGAGCAGGTTATGGAATCTGAGGAAAAAATTCAGGGCACTCGAGAGCTGTGGTTGGGCAGAGCACAGAGGTGGTACCATGACCATGTGTCCCAGATATAAATATGGCTCGCTCTCCATCAAAAATTGCAATCCCCATCCATTCCAGCAATACTTGCTAGCCCTTTCTATATGCTTTGTTTTTTTTCTAGTACCCATCATTATTTAAACTGTCCTACTTTTTATTACTTATTTATCTATTTATTGTCTATCTCCCCATCTAGGGGATAAGGGATTTTTCTTATTCTATTACCACTGTATCCCTAGCATCCATAATAATTCCTGGCATATAGTAGGCATTCGATCAGTACTTGTTGAATGCATGCTGAATGTATGAATTCTATGGGTAATCCCAGTTATAAATACTTTGTCGCACTATCCACACAAACATACCTCTACCTACATCATGTGTCATGATTCAAGGTTTTGAAAATATGGTCAAGCAAGGCATGAAATAGATAAATGTATAGGTAAACTAGCTTACTACCTGCTATTCATAGTTAAAAATATCTTATTATCTACTATTTGTTGAGATACTTAACCACCATACTTACATTGCATCAGAAAGTACTAACCCATTAATCCACATGGTTTCTATACACATTAATCTACACTAATGACATTAAGGCATTAGTCAGTTGGATGGAGTGCAAAGGCCTGTATGAAAACATCTTCTAATAGCCATCCCCTTGTCAGGCACTGTGATTTAACTACATACTTTTATACTCTCTGTCCTACCTCTCCAAGTGTTTTCTTTAAAAGTAGAAGTCTTTCTGAATACTTGAGTATGTACATATCTGTCCCAGTTATTCCACTCCTGCCCTTGGAATTTAAAACACACACATACACACACACACACACACACACACACACACACACACAACAATACACTAAAACACTTTCCCAGTAGGCATTTTGTATATCGAGGCATGCATACCCCTAAAAGGGGGGAAAGGAAGAGTGTAACAAGAAGGACAATTACTGATCTAGCTAAAGAAGTCTCTTTAAACATTAAGATTTTTAAAAAATCACCCAGTTGATAAAGTATCTTAGAGGATAACAGCACTTCTGCTGGATGCCAGTCCTCCCAAAGGACCTATGCAGATGCAAAATTTCACTGCTTCTCCAAAAACCTCAGCATCATTAGTCTCTGGTCAAAGGAGGGGGAGGGATGGGGACTGTGCTCCTTCTAAATGGGGAAGGAAAGCAGCCAAGCTAAAAGAGTTTGAGAAAGAACAATGGCCTCCTAGTGAGAAAGCATGTAAAGTAGGTCGGTATTGAAACCACATTTTGTTGCACACAAATCCATCATTGTTCCTTTATATTTCATTTTCTTTTTCCTTCCCCCTTCTTTTCTCTTCTCAACCCTATTCACTACTACTGTCATCTCATGTGAGTTTTTTTAAACCATGATATATTTGTTCAATTACCTGTAGACCTATAGCCTCTTCATCAAATTAGCTGATCTCTATTTATAGCTGATAATTCTGTACAGAAGATCTAATGAAAATTCCTGCGAGTGGTAAAACTAAGTCAAGTTTTGCATTGTTATTTTCGACCCAAGGAATGTCGGCATTATCCAATAAATTTGTTTCAATGAGTGTTGTAAATATACATTTTCTTTTAAAGATAGTATTTTTCAATAAGAAAAACTAGGCTGAGTTGTGCCAAGAAATAACATTTCCACAATTTGCTTCACTCCCTACTCCAAGATCACATTACCTTTAAAAATGAACTTTAAAAGACAAAAAGACAAAATAAATCTAAGTAGACTTTGAATAATGATTCCATCAGGGAGGGAATTCATCTATACCTGGTAAGAATAATCACATAAAATGTGCTAATATATTTTTAGCAATTAATATGTAAAACTGCCAAAGAAACTCTTCTATAATGCTCAATACTCAAGTGTGCCTTTTTTAAGGCTATTAATAGATCTCCACATTCATTAATTTCACAAAACATTTTATTTCTTTTACTATACTCAATTTACCAATTATCTCAGTGGCCTTTAATGATACCAAAAAGTATAATTAAGAAAAAACTAAAACACATAGCATCATTGAGCCAGGGCCTAATAAAGACCCCAAACTATATTCTGAGTCATGGATCAAAACGCACGTGAAAGCCCAAACTGCAATTTATCATATTCTTTCAACAATAAAGTTTAAAACACCTAAATGCCAGTGCAGTCCTATGTCCATCATAAGATTCATCACAAAGGCAAGACTATTACTTTTACCTACAGTGAGGCCATGTCTGAAAACAATGGAATCCTGACGGATAACTCAAAGTATGGGTAACACTCACCAACTATCTTCTCTAAGCACAGGAAAGCCAGTCCACATCGGGATACAAAATGTTACAAATGGCTGAGGTGACCATAAGATTTTTGCTTTAAGTTTTTTTTAACCATTTGAGCCATTACCATGCTTTTGACACTGTCCTAGCATAGGAATTCCAAATTAAGAAAAAGTAAATTAAAATATGGAGGTTTAGAGACACCAAAAGGAAGAATGTCAAAATAAGGTTGGTTTCATGAAAGTAAAATGATGCCTAAAGGAGAGTATAAAAATATGAGACTAAAAAATATACATATATGCAAATATATATAAAAAAATTTCACAAAGGCTTTCAGTGACAGAGCTTTAATTGTGGCTATCATCCTAGTGATGGAGGTACAGGGATCCATCCCCATCGTCATAACTGGTGCCCCTTTATGCTCAAATATCCACTTTTGTCATGTGGGGAGCAAGGGTTAAAAGGGCAGACTTTGACCATGGAATGAGTAGACTGACACCCACAGAATTCCAGCCCATGACCTTTCCCTCATAAGAAAACTCCCTGCCCTAATCACATACTAACAGTGCTAACACATGTACTCAAAAAACTATCAACTTTATGATTCAGTATTTAACAGCACTCATAAATAACCCTTTCTGAAATTCAATGAGAACTTTATGTCTGGATATGAACCGCAGAAATAAAAGCAACAGTTCGTCTGATCTCTAGATACTATGTCCACAATGATTCGAATAAACCAATTTTTGAGTCCATCGGGCCTGGTCATCTCTACTGAATAGCCTTGTTGTCAAGGGCTTCGATGTCAGACTGCCTGGATTTAAATCCCAGGCTAGATAGCGGTAGAACTTAAACAAATTATTTAACGTCTCTGTGCCTCATTTGGGTGGGTACTACCTCATAGGGTTCTTGTGAGAATTAAATGAGCTAACATGAAAATTACTTATCAGAGTGCTTCAACATACGAAATGTTGAAGAAATGGTAGCAGTTAATATTACTGTTATACTAATTACCTCTGGTCATATCTATACCGATAATGATGTTATACATATAGAAAAATGAATGATAACCATTATAAAGAGGAATATTTATATATGAAGATAAAAAGTATAATCATATGTACATTTGCACAACAGATTAAGTCTTAATATTATTTTATACTAATATATCACACATCAACTATTTTTTAAAACTCCATCACTACTCAAGCCATCTGTAATCAAGAAAATTAAGAAAAATCAAAGAAAATAAACAACTAGATAAAGAAAAGAAAACAACATTAACTGATTTCCTGTAAATTAGAAGTCTCCTGAACTTTAGGGACTATCTAAGACTATACTGGCAAACTTCCAGGTGTCCAGTGCCTTTTTTTTTCTCTTGAGATAACAGAAGACAGTTCAGTACTATTGTTATGATTAGTGACCTTTTTTTTTTAACTTTATTTGTCTTCTAAAATTCACTTTTCATATTCCTTTTGTCTAAGTTTTTTGTATGTTTTCCCTTTTGATCTCGCATTATCTTAAACATAGTCCTTTTATGAAAATTCTTCCTGTTAGATATTCTAATTCAACTTTTCTTAATTTAGCATTCATTTATATGCACAAGGCCTAGGACAGTGCCTTAAACATAATAGATACTTCAGATATTTGTTCAATAATTGCAGCAAAGTATCTGTGGTCAGCTCAGCCATGTACAACATTTTTAGACCCAGATGCCTGCTAGTTTTCATTACTACTAACACATTTTCACTATCTTGGGACTACGTAAATTATTGCTTGCAGTAGGGTAATTTCTATTCAACAGCATTTCAAATTGAGAGATGCCTTCTGATCTATATTGCTGATAGATAATTCCTATCATGAAGCTCAATAAAGTTAGGCAAGAAGTTTATTTATCGAGAACAAAAGGCAACTTTTTAAAAAACACAGACTTTTAAAGAACCTAAAGTTGAGTCTTTGTCTAGAACCAGAATCTTGGGATGACTTCATATTTTCATTAAAAGAACCCTAATTTCTTCACTCAAAGAATATCTCATTTGATGATTTGCCACGAAGTCACCTTTTAGAAAGAGAAGTTGAAAGGCAAAGATTTTAGAAGAATGACAATTGTGGTGAGTGACTTCTCCTTAATCTTGAATAGCTTATAATTAACACTGTTATTAAAAAAAAAAGGACAAAAAATAAATACATAAACATGGTATCATAAATCTTTTCGAATTATAAAAAGAAGTCTATAGACTATGCAATATAGTGGGAAGAATACAGAATTTATAGCCAGAAGACCTCAGTTCTGATTCCACCTTTGCCTCTTTACTCCTAAAACTATCAAGGAATTCAATAAAATTACATAGGTAATATATTTAGTGCAGTATCTAACATATAGTAAGGGCTCCATAAATAATAATACCATAATTATTAAAAGAATGTATATGGAATACATATTTTGTACCCTCCCAAAATTCTCCTAGAATGTAATGGATTAAAAATAAAGAAAGAAACCCACAAATATAATGAATAAAGAGGAGAGAAGACAACAACAAAATTTTGGAAGCTGGAAAACAGATGGATGAGTCATAACAAACCTAGCAAAGCTGACAAGGCTGAATCCTAGGTCCCTTCCAGGACTCTTAGTTGTACTGTTTTAAACTAAAATTTATCAGAGAAACCTAATTATTTATTACAGTTTTATTATAGTAAAACATTCCTGTCTTTAAAATGTCAACTAAGCAAAAAATATTTTAAGATTTCGTATGAAAACTGCAATCTATTGCTTCAGCATATGACAACAGCACTAGAGACAAGGATTCTAATATATTTCAATTTTTTAAACTCCATAAATAAAGAAAAATACAAATGATTAGGATTGGGCAGAATAACCAACAAATAGAACAAATGAAAACGAGGTGTTTTAAGGGCATTGGAGATTAAATATGCCACTAAATCAATTAGCCACTGAGTTGAAGGTTCTCAAAGAACAGTAAGGCTCACCAAATAAGACTTCTTATAATTATACTTCTAGTTCTCAGTATCAACAACACATACACACCAAGGGGTTAAAATCTAGAGAGAAACAGAGGGAGGAAAAGGTGTGTGCTTTGAGAGGTGATTTTCATACGTCACATGCTGTCTTGTCCTGTCAAGGAGTGCTAGTCTATAAAATATAGGCTCTCTCCCCCAACTGTAAAGTTCACAAACACCTTCTACAAAGCAATTCTGATGGGAGTGTAAGTTGGAACAACCAATCTGGAGAATAATTTAGTAATATCTAGTAAAGGTTATGGTGTGCATATCTTATCACCTAGCAATTCCACTCCTACGAAAAAGTCCCCCCCCCACAAAAAAAAACTCTTGCATATGTTACACAAGGAAGTATGTACAAAATGTTTATAGCAACATTGTTTATAATACCAAAACATGGAAAACATTGAAATGTCCATTAACAAAAAAAGATCACTAGATCATGGTATATCACACAATAGACAGCAGTGAAAATGGGTGGTACATGCATTAACATGAATGAATCTCATTAACAACTCTGAGATAAACAGAGCTGCCAAGGAATATATACAGTTTAATACCACTCATACAAAGTTTAAGACCATATAAAACAATACTATAAATTTCTTAGAGATACATACATATGTAGTAAAATTCTGGGGGGTTTTTTGTTTGTTTAAAGGGAATGATAAATGACCAATTTAAATAGTGGAGTTATTACTGAGGCTGATGAGAAAGAAATGAAATCAAGGAACAGAATACAAGAGGCTAATATATTTAATTCCCTATACTAGGTAATGTGAATTGGGTCCAATGGATTAAATTTTATATCCTTTTGCATATTTTATGTCTTAAATATTTTATGATAAAATTTTAAATCTCAAATAAATATTCTGAGATCCTCTAACTTTGTAGTACTAAATGTTGAAAGTATGAAAGCAAATAAACCAAGAAAGATTTCAACATCATGCATCTCATGTCAACACATGCAAAGAGCCGGTGAATAATAACGCTGTGCCATGATGACAATGCAATAATGCATTCCATCTTAAATCCACCCCCATCCAGCTCTTCGTTCCACTGTCACTGTAAGATAATGTCTCATCATCTCCCACCTCTAACTTGTCTCCTCACCTAAGTCTCTGCCCACCTTCTGTCTGGACTCCACATTGCTCCTACTGCCTGCTTTAAAGAAAACATTTCAAAATAAGGCACAAATAGAAGATACCTAGTAGGTAAAAATTATCATCAATGTTCTAATTCTTGGCATCAATGATGGGTTCACAGACTTTCCTCACATTGTTAGTTCATAAGCTAACAATGAATTGACCAACAATGCAGTTCGTCCTGAAGCAAATATTATGATTAATCTAATTCTATATACCTCAGTGCTATTTAAAAAATAATGGTGCTGACACCAACCTAGCTCTCTAAGCTATTCTCCCTTCCCTTGTGAATCTTACATGCTAGTGGATGGATAAAGACAATTAACAAATAAATACATAAAATATATGACACATTAGACAGTAAGACATTTATTTTACTTACTGACAATCACCCTCTCTAGAATGTAAGCTCCAAGACACCAAGAATGTTTTCATTGCCATATCCCCAGCACCTAGAATACCACCTACTAAGCAATCAATACTAAGCAATCAATAAATATTTGTTGAATGAATGAATGAACAATATATGGCAAAATAAGGGTTCAGTAAATGTTAACTGCTATTATCATCATCATTATATCTGTAGTGTGGCCTTCCCTACTACACATACAATAATAATGAATGGAAAACAAATTTTGGAAAGGCAAAACATCTTGCCATCAATAATGCTGGAATCCAAACGAACACAAGTCTAGTCTAGACTTCTACCAAGTAATTCTTATGACTCAAACAATTCCATTTCTTATGCTATATTAAATGACACTATGTAATGTCAGCAAACCACACATCTCAGCATACCTTACAAAGTTCAATTTTTTAAAAAAAAATTTTGTTATAATTTAAAAGAAGAAATTTAGACCAAATGAGATTAAACAATTTGCCTGAAATCATCACTGATTTAGAATTCTTGGACTCAGAATTATCACTTTGGACTCAGGGCTACCGTCTTCCATAATTATGATGCTCAATTTACACTATTACTGCATTTCTTTTCATCTGCTGTTCAACTTCACCATCAACGTAGTCAAGCAGCAATATAACTATCAATTTTAACCAAATTCCAAATATCAAGACAAGACTTCTGGCTCACCAAAAGAGACAGGGCAACAAAAGTTAGAACTGTATATAAGTGAAACAAAGGAAGGCTTGTTTTCACTTGTCCCCAAACATATTAGAGGATACCATAAAATGATAGCAGAAGAAAAGCAGTCTGACAGACCAATGGAAGTTGAAAGACAAGGAGAATCAGATTTTTAGTAATACAACTGTTGCATTTTTCTGTGGGCTATAGCTATATTAATTTTCAGAGTTTAAAAATCTACCGATTAATTATTTCAGTCAATATTTTGATGCACTAGGAAGGCTACTAAATGGGGTAAGGAATTAAAAATGTAGGGCAGCAGGGTAACTCAGTTGGACATCAGGTCAGAGGCATTCCAGTTTACTAGAACTCTGTCACAAATACTGAGACAAAGGTTTTCAAACAAACATGCTGTCCCAGCAACTGAAGCACTACTTTTATGCAAATCATGTCCTGGACTACTCTTATTAAGTTCACAGTGGTTTCCACATCACCACCAACCTTTCTTAAGCCGCAGTGTTGTCATTGCTCCATAACCTTTGTGTCTGATATTGCTCTTGAAGATTTCCAAACTTCTTGCCAAATCCAGTGTGCTTAGCTCTCTTTGATATCCGTGCAGCATCAAAGATATTAAACCTCTTCTTCAAACACTTTCCTCCCTGAGCTTCCTTGGCTCATACATTTCTGGTTTTCTCAAACTACAATTCCATCTCTCTTTAAATCCTCCTTTTCCTTCCATCTGCTAACCATCCCTTGATGAACAGACGGTATTCCATGGTTTTAACCAACTCGCTAACACCACACCTATAGTTCAGGCTTTTATCACCTCACATCTCAATAAGTTCTGCTCTTTTTCTAATCTATTTTGCCTATCGACTGCTGACATCAATTGTGCCTAGAATATATTATGCCTTTCATATACCCAAAGACTTTCAATGACTCCTCAGACTCTAGTCTGTCATATAATCTTATATTCTACTCTTGGCATTGGAGTTGGGGAGCCTTTCCACTTCAGATGTCTTTACAGTTCACAGATTGAAAGTACCCATGCAAATTTGAGATCAAGAAATAACTAGTAGATTCAACTCGCATCCACGGCTTCCTTTTTATTCTCTCTCTCCTATTTTTCTCTTCATAACTTTTCTTCTTTTACACCACCTTCTTATGCTTAATTTCTTTTTCTTCTTCTTCTGTATGCCAACAGCACCAACAGGAATTTCTAACCCCTAGTAACTCCTAAGAACTAAAAAGTTTATTGATCATTGATGTGATCAATAGCTACTAATAAGAAAGACTCAGACATAACAGATTGGGAAGTGATAGGAAGGAGATCTCAGCTCTGGAATAGCTGTGTATCCAAGGTTCTCACTGCAATTCTAAAATAAGATAGGAATGAGTCCACACAGCTCTCAGATCTGACAATGGAGGCCTTGCTGCCCAATGATTCAGGAACACAAAAGTAGCATGAACATAATTCCTCCCATTAGATTTTCCCTCTATCTCATCAGAAGCTAGATAGGGCCCTGGGTTTTCCTCCAGCATAGATATCAGATGTAGAAGAACTCAATATAAAATTAAGGACTCTTAGGAAATTATTAATACTCCCCCGCCCCCTATCAAACCAAGAAAATCTTGTCTTTACAGAGCCTGTCATTAGTTAGGTCAAAAAATATAGATAGATAGATAGATAGATAGATAGATAGATAGATAGATAGATAGATAGATATAGATAGATAGATATAGATATAGATATAGATATAGATAGATATAGATAGATAGATAGATAGATATAGATATATGACAGATAGATAGATAGATAGATAGATAGATATAGATATAGATAGATAGATAGATATAGATATAGATCTATATAGATATAGATACATATTATATATATAGATATTATATATCTATATATAATATATATAATATCTATATATATATAATATGTATCTATATCTATATATATATAGATAACCATCCAATATAGATACCATCCAATATAGATACCATCCAATATAGATACCATCCAATATAGATACATATTATATTATATTATATTATATATATAATATAATATGTATCTATATTATATATATATCTATATATAATATATATAATATCTATATATATATAATATGTATCTATATCTATATAGATCTATATCTATATCTATCTATCTATCTATCTATCTATATCTTCTCTGCCTTTCTTAAATCTCACATTTTAACTGCATTTTCTTAGGCCATATTCATATCATCGAATAAAATAAATTTTCCTTCCCATTTCATAGAATGTTCTGTTTTTCACAGAAAAGAAACATAATAATCTTCACTATACCTACACATATTTAAAACTCTAATCTGAGGTCTATCTATGGATTTTGCCTAAAAATGAAATCACTGCTGATCACAGATATACTCCCACATACACACAATTTACTTCTTCCTTCCTGATATTTTTCTCTCTGATATTGTTTACTCTTAAGAAGGAGGAATCAGTTTAACTGATAACTAGGTATTTTAAAACTTCCTCCTTTCTCTGTCTCTTCCTTTATTGAAGGAAAAAGTGGGGGCTCTATGCTCCAGAGAAGGTCATATGTATTCTGAGACTGCATATTTTCAGGAGAATTTATGAGAATTTTTGCAAAAAGTAGAGGAATAATAAAAGATAACTTCGAGGTAACTGAAAAGTAATGTTTACATTTATGATTTCTCTTCCTTTCAGTTCTTGGCATCTAACTTAAACACACTGCCCTTCCTAGGGAAAAGGACCCAGAACATTTATAACCTTTCACAGCTCCAGTATCTGTCCACAGGATTGAATGTCTGCCCTCATTCAGAGTCCTGCCCTAGGCAAAATGTAAAATGTTTGGTTTGTTTTAGCAAAAGTCTCTTTCTGTATTCTTCACCCTTCCCCTTCCCTTTGATTATAACTGTATCTCCCAGAAATCTTGTGCTCTCTGCATGGCCCCTGGGAATAATTTCTAATGGCAGAATGTCAGATATTATATTATGAGGTTATAAGGACAGTTATTCATTGAAGAAATGTTTAATAAACACCCAATATGGACAATTCTGACCTTACTCAAAATGTCAATCATTGTTCCTGGAAAAAAAGAGTTCTATGATCAAAAATTTTTTCAACACTGGATTAAGCAGGTTTCTCAGAACCTTTAATATGTTAATGAGCACCTGGGACTCAGAGAGAGTTCTGGCATGCAGGGGCCCCCAGATTTATTTGACCAGCGCTATCATCAACAAATATCTATCTGCTGTTCTACAAAATGGTTTGGAAAAATTTGTGCCTGAAGAATTCAGAGAAGGCAGAGAGGACCTATACAAGAGAATTAGAAATAGCCTGTACAACAACAATACAGTATTTAGAGTAAAAAATAAAATAAAATAATAAAATAAAATAAAATAGCCTCATAAAGGAACACTGGAGCCAGGTCCTGAAGGATGGGTAAAATGTGACTGTGTAGAAACAGGATGAGGATGCCAAGTTTGGGGAAGTCCTGGGCAGTGCCTCTCAAGTTGCTCTTTGTGGGTTGTCTATCTACTTCACTTAGGCTGAAGCTAATGTGTCCTGCCTTGTGCTCCAGGCTGTGTCTACTCTGGGTAGTATCTATTGTTCAGACCCCAACAGGCTCCAGACGCCCAAACAAGCATGAAGACCTGGCTCTGAAGAAGAGAAGGCAATAAGATATTAGATCACAGAAGAGAGGCAACTTCCTGGAGGTAGAAGGTTGTGAGCTAACTTCTCATCCCATCCCCTACTTCTTCCTAAATATTTCATTATTTAAACTCTCTTTTGGTCTAAGCAAGTTAATATATGTTGACAGTTGTGAATTTTAAAGAATAAATTCTTGAGAATAAAAAATCTTTACTTTTCTATATATCTATAAACAAAGTTCCTCAAACATGTCAACTACACCCTTGTCTTACCTTATTTGTTTCAGATGTAGAGATTTATATGTCAAGTTGTCAAAAATTATTGCTTTCTAGAATAAAGTAGATGTATAATGTGTGCAGATTGTTCCATAGAATCAAACTCATTCTCTTCACTTCTGAATCTCTCAGGCAAAGGTTATTAGAGAATAATAATTTTGAATTTGAAAATAAAGACGTACGGCTTAAATGCATGCATGAAGCTAAACCAGTAGACTAAATTTGCTATAGAAGTGTGAGGGGGTAGGAAGTACTATTAGTGTTTATAGAACCGTGCTTAAGAAAACTTTTTTTATTTCATCTGGTTATAAAGGTAATGAATATTTATTGTCTAAAAAAATTTGAAAATGTCAAAAAGCCAAAGAAAATTAAAGCTACCAAGAATAACTGCTTTTTAATTATTTCTTTAAAACTGAATTTTTGGTAATTTACAACAAACTTTTTTAAATTGTGGTACAAGACACATAACATGAAATTTACTCTCTTCCATTTTTAATTGAACAGTTCAGTGGCATTAAATACATAAAATAGATTTTGACATCCAAGAAACTTGGGTTTCTCAAACCAATTCAGAAAAAAATGCCATCTGGCCCTTAAACAACAAAACATTATTAATAGTAAATAAAGGGACAAAAAGAATATCCTTACCAAATATTTAAGTAATATCTTAAAGCCTTGAAGGAAAAATGCTACATAAATAAAATGCATTATAAATATCATTTACTTTTCTATAAGGTTAGCAAGTGACCTTCTCACATTCAGGTTTCTTCACTTCCTGGTAAGTGCAGCCATGTGCCAGGGATACAGAACCCTAATCTAACATTTGCTACCTGTAATCAGAGCGTTTGAAGTCCTGGCTGGCAGCCCCACCCCCGAGGTCAACACACTAAGCAGCCTCTAAAACCAGACTTGCCCAGCAGCCCCACCCTTACAGGAAAAGGAGAACAGCCTGATCTCTGCTCGCCCTCTTGGTTACTCCTCTCAGAATCACACAGACTGAGTGCACGGATCCAAAGGAATAAATAGTCTTATCAAACTTTTCCTTGGAAAAATCAACTAGTACATAACTACACAACCAGAGAACTTCTCAGCCCCCATCATTTCAAAACAGAAAACATAAGACTTTTTTGAAAACCACACTCACAACCTCAGCAATTGAAAGGTACCCAGGCACACTCATCCCAGAATGCAATGCTTTTGAATCCTCCTGGTATAAAGCAGAGATACTATTTCATTTTATGAAGAAAGAAAAACAACAATTTAAATTCCTTGCCTGAAGTCACTTGGAAATCACAGTGACAGTTTAGGAAAGGGACAGTTAAGAAGGATCCAGTTCTTTTTGACCCAATTAATACACACACTGTCTTTAAGGAATAGGGGGAGGAGAGATGAGAGGAGAAAAAATAGTTCTTGGCAGCAAATCACCATCAAAGGTCCAAATGTTCACATATATTTGAATAAGTACCCAATGCTTAGGCTCAAAGACATGAATACCTTCAGACAGCTGAAGGGCATGGCAAGCACCTGAGCGGTAAGCGAAGAGGAGAGCCTCCTCATCCAGGTCTGAAGCAGGGGCGGCCAAGGAGGAGCAACAGTGATGTCACAGTCCAGGGGCACCTGCTTTGGGATTGCAGTGATAAGATGATGCCTGCTCAGTGCCACACCATGTGCATGGCATGTCCTCTGCCCATTTGCAGACAAGCTTATTGCAATCAGCTTTACAGATAGTTGAGAATTATCATTTGCTATGATCCCACTAAGTACAAGGTACGGAGTTATAACCGTGAGGGAGCTGGGGCTTGGAGGAGTGAATAACTCTTCTGTGTTCTCAGGTAGAAAGTCACAAAGCCAGGATTCAGAACAAGTCTGTCCAGCTCTGAAGCACACACCTTTTCCATTCTTCCACTGTTCCAACCTTACAGAGAAAAGTTTAGAATGTTCAATTTTAGCTCATAAAGTGAAAGATCTTATTCATAACATATTAAAAGCAGTAGTCAGCAAACTTTTTTTCTGTAAACGGCCAGTGAATACTTCAGGCTTTGCAAGCCAGGTAGGGTTTCTGTCAAAAAATCATTGTTTTGTCTTGCACCCCTTTAAAAACATAAAAACCATTCTTAGCTCATGAAGCTGTACAAAAGCTGACCATAGGCCAGTTTGCAGACCTCTGTGTTAGAACACACAATCCAAAAAGGCTCGGTGTATGAGAACTGTATCACTGACTCAAAGTCTTGATTTACCAAGGTACTTTTCACTTCAGGATGGGGAGAAGAGAGGAAGGTAGAAGAGGATCAGTACTCAATCTAGTCACCTCAGATATATTCATTCCACTATAAGTGTAAAGAATAGTGGCCCCTTACTTATAATAGACTCCTTCATTGGAGTAGTTTGAAAGCTTTCAGCATTTATTTCATTTATTTCCTCATTCTATTTCCATGCCTTTGCATATTCCCACTTAGGCATTAATCTGTCACTGAAAATCAATACTTTCTGCAGTCTAATTAAAACTGACTGTTTCAGAGGTCTATAACATAATGAACAGAAACCTAGGGAGATTTGAGCTGACCATGGGCTCTTTCAATATGATCAAAGGCATGTGGAGTTCTGTTATTTGAAATTACAGAAAATATTTTCCATTCATTTAATGACGCTTGTAAAACAGGTTTTTTGAACACTCCCGGCCACTTGCAATAATTATCAAGTCAACCTAACAGATGTTGCAAGCTGGACCCAGGTCATCAACACTAGAGCACGTATTGAGGTGCATTTTAAATGACATTCAGATTTTGCTACGCAGGACAAAATAATCTACAATTTATGGCCTTCTTAATAATCTCTTTAGATACTAAACTTGCATCCAGGATTTGCCCTCAGACCATCCATAGTATATGTTAGCCAAGTGCCCTATCAGTCATTGGCTGGCTGACCTCTACCTTGGTCTGGGCAGTACAACATTAGTGCCAGGTTCAAGTGTCTCCGGTTAAAATATTTTCAACTCTGCTGATTCATGCCCAGCTGCTCAGTAGCTACAGAGTAGAAACAGAAAATAGCCACTAGGGACCAATTTAATAGCAACAAATGTTATTTTCACTGCTGAGCTAAACAAATTGGAAACCAGAAGACTCTAGATTCTAAAGGCTGGTACCTTATTGCATAAGGCTGCATGTAGAATCACAAAGCCCATCCTATAGGTAAATATATACAGGAACACAGGAACAGCTAGCAAATTGGAACAAGGGTGAGAGCAATAAAAGCAGCTCCCTTCTTGGACTTTTGTCCAATTGCATAATCCCTCTTGTGAAACCCAAAACAGTCAGGAAAATGACCTGGCCTAAGACCTACTAACACAGATTAAATAGAGACTGGAAAAAGTGACCAACTGCAAAAGCCAATTAAGGATGCAGTCAAGCAAGGAAAGTGTTTCCTTGTGTCTAAAGAACGTGGCAACTCAGTCATCATGAAGATACCAAGCAGAGAAAGGAAAGGAATCAGACATTCTTCCTAAGGGCTTAGAAGTATGCGAGGCATTTTGCATATGGTATATCATATAATCACCATTAATTGGTAAGATAAGAAATCACATCCCCATTTTACAGATGAAGAATTGAGGCTTGGAGAGAAACTTACCAAAAATCACACATGTAAGTGCCAGGCATTTGAATATGGTCTTTCTGAGATCACACCCACCCTTTCATTCCATCAGGCTTCGTCTCCCACAGAAACAAACAAACCACTAAAACAGCATGGAGTAGACAATATTCAGGAGTTAGGCAGGTGGTCCATGCTCAGGCCAGGACTCTACTGTCCCATGGGAGAGATGGCAAGGGAATGAGAGGATGCAAGTGCCTAGTTGCAAGTAATGTCACACTTAGCTCCAAAAATCTTCCCAAAGTCAGCTCCGAAGGTCCAGCAGTATCAACATGAAGCTAGAACCAGTGCACCAAGTAGGGAGGGAGGAAAGCTGAGGTTCAGATGGTACCATGGGAGCCTAAGGGACTCACCTATCTGGAAAGATAACCTGGACCCCGCCAACTGAGAGGTGGCAGCTGTTTAAATACTGTCTTGGCTCCAGATTGGTCCAGGAACCAAAGCCGAGCCTTCAGGTGAGAAACTCAACGTGGAGAAGAAAAGGGAGGAGGGCAGGGGTTATGAAGACAGGACTGCCATTTTTTCACTTCAGGGCCATGGCATCTACAACTTCCCTTTGTATTTCTTCATGTTTATGACCTTCACAGAAGGCCAAAACTCCACAATCGACGCAACAGAGAGAATCAGGACAGTAATCTAAGCAAACTCAAGGAAAAAAAAAAAAAGCATTTTCCCAGAATTAGATCAGAATTTTATATTTCCAAACAGCAGTCTCGTGTTGGCAGAGCTGGGCTTTGGGAGCAGATTCTGGGAGAACACTGGTGCCAGGCACACCAACATCAGCAGCTGGCACCACTCCTTTGCTCTCGCTGCCAGCACTCTCACCCTTCTGTGGGCTACTGCCACCATTTCTTTACCCAAGTCATCTGAGCAAACACATGAAGCCAGTTCTGGATCGTGTGAGATGGAAGGGAAGGGAGCTGGCAGCAGGAGCAGTGAGCAGACGGGACAGTGAGAGAACCAGGAAGGTAAAACGCTTCTGCAGGCAACCTTCCTCTCCTCTGCAGAAAGAAGAAGCTGCTCTACAAATATGGGAGGGAGGGCAGCGGGATTTCAAAATTCACAATCTGATTCACTAGGCTATGACTGAAGAGAAAGATCCAGCTGAGTGTGTTAGGCTGACTGGATGATTAATCAGCCCCTTTCTCTGCTCTGTGACGAAAGCCACTGTCTCAAGGCACATAATTACATCCCAGGGGTTCTCAAGTACCTGAAGGTGACAGCCAAGCTGGGAAGACCTTCAGGTCTGGTCCTTTTGGGCTGGCTGCCTCTGCCTCCAGGTCAAGCAATGACACTGACTCTATCATGTTAATAAATTCCTGCATCTCTCCAGGAGCCCAGCACCCTCCCTCCCTCTCCCCACGAGGAGAATCCCTGTGAAGGGAGGTCAGAACAACCAGATCACTCCCTTCCAGCCTCAGCCCAAAGGGGAAATGGAGTTGAATAAGCAGAAAACTTTGAGAAAATCTAAAATACTATGCCAATAAGGTACTATTACTAGATTCAATCTAGATAATTCAGCTTTCTCAGTGAGATAAACAGGCACTTTGAAAAAGATCATTTGCTGCAGATACGAAAGATTAATTGGAAAAGATTTTTCGATCCAGAGATAAATGAAATCTCAAGAAGTTATCTGGTCAGACAGACAGTAGCCAATCTTCTTCAAAAAGCTCTCCTAGAAAAGAGATCACACGGTTAATACTACTACTATCTGTCAGTCTCTAGAAACAAGAAATGATTCTCTAGACATAAATCTCTAAAAAATTCCTTTAATTTTAAACCAACTATCTATTATCTCATTCTCAGCGGAAACAAAAGTTACCAACCACAAAAAGGTGTCCTTACAGAAATTTTTTCACCTCTGTCTATTATTCTCCAAAATAAAGACAATCTCAATTCACAAATGCTTCCTCGACTCTTTCATTATTTTCTTTTTTCTTTTATTTATTTATTTTTTGTGAACGCTCTCCAAACTAATCATGAGCTCAGGACTCATCATTTAATTATTAGACAATGCAGCTGGTGATAGCTCTCACCAAGTTAAAATGGCTTTTATCCCAGGTGTGTTTTCCACACGACACCAGTTAATGTTTTGTTTTTTGTCTATTTTTCAACTAGCAGTCCCAATATACAACAAGGAAGAATATGGAGAAAAGAAAAGCAGTTAGAGTTGGAAAATCAACAAATGCCTAACTAATTTATAGAGTGACTAAAAAAATAATCCACTTGAATTTTAAATAAAAATGCAGCAAAGCGGAAAATGGTACATAGCTACACAACTATCAAAATTACAAAAAGCTATTAATGTACTGCAATGACTTTGCTGATTACCTAGTTTTCACCATTATAGCTTACAGAATTATTTAGCTGTTGTAAGAAAAACTGATTTCTTCTCTTTTTTTAGTAAAGTGTAATTAACATGTAATAGGGGCTTGGTATGTGAGGCACTGTGCTAAGCCACTTGTATGTATTACCTTATTTATTCTTCACAACAATTCTATGTGGTAGTTACTTTTACTGATTATATTTTATAGATAAGTAAACTGAAGCTAAAGAGATTCAGTAACTTGCTGTAGGTCACACAACTAGTAACTATAAGAACTAGGATTTGAACCCAGGCCTCTGCTATGGCTAGGTATGGCCTGAAAGCCAGGAAACAGTTGTGATCTTGCAGGAGGAGGCTGTATAGAGTTCCTCTGAAAAGAACGGAAGTCCCAGGAATAGGCATCCCCAAGAGACCCAGAGTTTGCCGGGCTCTCTCTCCAGTGCATGGATGTACGGGCTTCACTGGAGACACTGATTTCTTGACGAAGGTTCCTCATACCTGTTTGTGCTGTCGAAGTTTAAAAAAAGGAAAAATGTTCATTCCCAGGTGGACTTTCCTAAAATCATCACCAAATAATAGTCTAATCTAAAACTAAAATCATGGTAAACTGCATGTCTTTTGATTACCCTAGTCAAACTCCTTAAACTAGTAGCTCTCAGCCTTGGCTACACATTGGAATCACAGAGGAGCTTTAAAAACTACGAATGCCGGGACCCCACCCTCAGAGATTCTGATAGAACTGAGGCCTGGATACTGGGATTTTTTTTAGAGCTATCCAGGTAACTCTAATATGCAGCCAAGATAGAGTACTGCCTTAGACATTAAACATTAAAAATAATGCACTGCAAGCTTACTATGTGCCAAGATTTGTGAGTTACTGAATAAAAAGTGTAGGACAGACTGCCCGCAAGGCTTTCAATCTAAGGCAGAGAAAGACATGGAACTCAATAGTCACCACACAGTGTGCCAAGCACTATGATCAAGGTGCAGACAGCAGTGAAGGGAGCCTGGTAGAGGGGCATCTAACACAAGCAGGCAGAAAGGGAGAGGAGTCAGGGCCAGCTTCTCAAATACAGTGATCAAGCTAGGTCTTGAAGGCTAAGTAAGAGCCTGCCAGGAGGAGAAAGTGGGAAAAGGCATCTCAAGAAGAGGGACTAGAATGCGCAAAGGCCCAGAAGCTGGAGAGCTTGGCCCCTTCTTTGGAGCTCTGCAAGTTGTCCTTTATATTGCTCCTTAGCTCTGGTCAATGTGAAAATAAAGCCTCGATATTAACATATCTTCCAGATTTCCGATAGATGCCAAGAATCTGGTCCTTATATGAAATTTACAGGTTTTTAAATGCTGAGCAGGACAAATAAGTCTACAGGCCAATACTGACAAGAGGCTACAAGTATGGGCTACACTTTTTCACTACATAATGAAAACTTACTGAAGGATTAAAGAGGGGAGGGGGTAGTGTCCAATTTAGATTCAAGTGTATTTTTAAATTGAACTATAGTGCTGCAGACAGCAATCTGACAAATCCAATAGTACAAAGCTTTCCCCCCACAGTAATGCTAGTCGAGGTACCACTGTTCTGAAATTAGGCCCTTACTTCTTTATTTCTCATATTCAATACAGGACCTTTGTACTTGCAACTGTAGGGAGAAAAAACAATTTGACAAATATTAAGATGCAGGTAAAGACTACTTACTAGGCTCAAGGCGATGTAAATTACCATCAGATTTAAATTACATATGCCGCTGAAGTACAAAGCTGGTAATCAAAAATCACAGATGATCTGCCAAACTGGGCTAGAGCTCTAGGCCCTGGGCACTGATCCTCTGTAGGCTGGGAATACAGCCAGCTGCCAAGCAGGGCAGCCTGACAAGAGGGGGTGGAAAACCCAGATGCCAGGAGAAGGTCACCCAGTCCCCAGAGAGGGCTTTGCTTCCTCCATTTGGGCCCTCACTCAATCTCTTCTCCAAGGTCAATTATCCAAATATAAGAGAGAAAGTAGAACCCTCACACATGATGATCAATTGTTAAATTTTGTAAAAGCCAACTGTAAATGTGAATTCTCCTCACCCTCTCAAAGACATTAGTTTCTGTTTAGTTACAAGGCAAAGCTCCATGCATGGCAAACAGAGCAATTATAGAAGATTCTCAAAAAAAAAAAAATCTAAAAAAAGGCACTTGGTTTAAATCTGGCAAAGGTATATTCACAAACATAGTTGTCTATAAACAAAATCTGGCAATGAGAACATTTATATGACCTCATAGATTTGACTAGGGGGGAAAATATCCTAAATCATAAAATGGGTACTGATAAGAAACACATCATAGATACAAGGCTACGATTAATTCTTAAATCATATAAATGGACAGAAGCACTAACCAAAGAAAGATATAACTGTTTATTTAGTAAAGAGTTAAAAGCTTGATTTTTCTTTTCTTCAGGTTTTAACGAAAAGAAAACATATCATTACTATGTCTGGTAAAATACCTGTATTCTCTAGATGTTATTTGTAAGTTTAGAAATGGAAATGGAATTCTCTCAGGCATTCTGACTTCCAGAGAGGGGTCACTGAACTGCAAGATATTAGAATCTCTGAAAGCTTGAAATTATACAGTAACATTTATAATTCAGCAAAAACAATAAAAGACTATTTAAAGTTAAATTGCTTTTAACACGCTCTATGCTAAGAGTCTCTCAAATATTTTTTAAGAATTAAATAGTACATAAACTCAAAAACGAGCTCCAAAGGCAAAGAAGGAAAAATACCTTTGAATATGAAGGCTCGAAGCTTAATTTGAAAAACTGTTCTCCATCAATTGTCATGCATAATTAAATAGCTAAATAAAGAAATAATAGCAGTAAAATCATGAGAAGAGGTGTTTTTTTAGCAAGAAAATATAGTCACCTTCATGAACCCATAAAGCATGTATTAGAATGTATTATATATAAGACTGTATTAATGACATGAATATTTTTCATTAGATCTTTTCTAAACTTGTCTGCCATGCTTTTAATTTTTTTCTTGATACAGAAATTAATATTTGTATAAAAATTACCACTGGTTTCCTTAAAATTTGGCACAAGTTCTTAATTTTTGAAGTTCTTATTCAAAGGGAATGTAACTTTGATTAAACAAATCATCAGATGCTGGAATGGGGGTGGTTCTGCCCAGAAGGGAGGCCCAGATTAATACCACCACATAGGAAGAAGTAAAATGGACTGTATGAGTGTAGAACTGTCTACTGGGGGAAACGAACAAACACACCTCTTTCTACTGCTCCTAGGTTAGCTTTTGAGTAACACTCTAAATTTCCTTTATGCATATTTTACACTGAGTGTTGAGTTATCCCCAGGGTTCGCTTTAAGGCTGCAGCCAGACCAGCTGGCCAGCACTGTTCCATTTTCATGTGTTTGGGCTCCCTGAAAGATCTAGGAATCTTGCAGTTAACCCATGAAAGGCATTTTGCCATTTCCTTTCTTAAAGGAGTCCATGTTCTAGCTCCAAAGAGCCTATACAATCATACCAGTGGTATGAGAAGTAAGGTATTTTTTAATTATACTTTTTTAACCAAAACTCTTCTTCGATTCTTTAAAAATTAACTTTTAAAAAGTGTGCTATTGCTTTTGCCAGGATAAAAGAGATTTAAACTCAAGCCTCTGTGACTTTCCAAAGCCCATACCATATCTCACTGTTTTCTAGTGTGACTTTATTAGGCATATTTAGAATTTACAGTATAAATAACGTGTGCACATGTTCATATCCAAATGCATGCTTTCCTAAATGCATCTGTCCCGCAGTTGCTCCTCAGGAATGCTGCAAGGGATGAACGAGAACAGGACTCAACAAATATTAGTGCTCTTCTTAAGACCCTGTTTGTTGCCTATCTTTTAAGACCCCTTTGCCTACCTTTTACATATGAAAGAATTCTGACACAGACTGGATTGCTCACTTGCATAGGACCACGTGGGAATCTTTAAACCTTGATTCTGAACTCTGGCTTATAGGTTTCTAGACACTGGCTTAGGTGATACTACGGCCCAGACACATGATGACCATATCCTTCTCTTCAAATCTCATGACCAGGTATCATCACGTATCTCAGAGAACACCTGGGGTGGGGGTGGGGGTGGGGGCCCAAGGTAAGAGAAAGTAGGGTAAAACCATGAAGGCAGAGTTGTGAGCTTTCAGAAACATAGAACCAAAAAGATAAAGATGAGCCTTTCCAAGGTAAGGAATCAGTTTGGGGAGGAGGAGTTCTGTAGAGTTAATTCCTAGTACTAGACATCGAAGTAGGAGATGCCAGGCAGGACTCAGGTTACTCTTCTGTGAAGTTATAAGGAAAGCACTTCTGAAGCTGGGGAGTGGGGGTGGAGCAGTGGAGCCTGTGTTTTCAGGGATGGAGGCAATAGATCAAAATAGCTCCAGCCCAGATTAGACAGAAGCTAAAAGTAAGCAGAAACTGGAAAGATAGCTTTAAATCACTATTTAAATTCAAACTATTTACAACACTGAGACAACCAACACTGAAATGTAAAGCTATATAACATCTTAATCTGTAGGTAATATAAGTCCCAAAATTCCTATACACTATAGCATGTTAAATTATCTCAGGCTTCAACACTGTGGGAAAGGAAAAATACTAAAAGAGAAATGCACTGAAGGCAGGGGACACAGTTTGGAACAGGAAAAAAAAATAACTGCAGAAGTCCCCTGAGTAAAGTTAAGGGAGTACAAGTTACCTTGGCACAGACAGCCAGGCACTGGACTGCCGGGGCACTGTACTATGCCAAGTTTCATCACATCAACACGAGAACCCCTTGCTACATGGGAACAAGCGTAGTTTGAATCATTGGCTGATAAATGTAAAACTTAGAAAATGTAGATGGTTCTGCTTTAAAAACCCCTCATCTGGTGAATAGCCATGGACTGGCAGTCTTAAACTGGACAATGTTCTCCATTCCAGGTTGCCAGAAAGAAAATATTACTATTTCTCTGGCCCTATAAGATATAAAATCCATTTGCTCAACAAATTTTGCTTTGCTCCAAGTACAAAATTGATGAGATGGATGAGCCTCCTAGATAAAAATCACAAATGTTTGGAATTGTCTAACTAGGTACAGTAAGTAACCTGGTAAATATTTTTGCTTTTTCTCTCATCATTACTAAAAGGTCAAAAAAAGATACTTTATGAATATTCATAAACATTTAGGAAATCTCATCATTCCCACATTTAAAAGACTCATTTATAGACCTATGTTTTCTCAAATAAATTGTGAAAGCTGACCTATAGCAAAGTACAAAACTTTCCAAAGAGGCTTTATACACAGTAATAGAAAATTAAAACTGTATATAGTCTTATTAAAACACACACATAGAGAAACTTGTGAAGTATTCATTAAAAAAATCCTTCTTATCATAGTTTGGTTTTAAAATTATTTGAACTGTTAATCATTGTTCTCTACCTGAAATAAAAATATAGAAAATATGGGAAAGTCATAAAACTATAAGAATACCAGATATTTCTTTCTTAAACTACTTTATTAATCCAAAGAAGTATGGGTGCAGAATCAGAGGTGAAGCACCAAATAGGGCAGAAATAAAACAACATCTTAGGTGAGAGTTTTAAAATATACATGGCAAATCACCAGGCTGGCAAGCGTAATTATCATCAGACTAAAATAAAAACACCAAAATAAAAATGACCACAATTATAGTTATTTAAATACTGTATCCTATTCTTTCAGAGAAAACAAAGACATTTTTTTAAAAACAATTCAGGAGATTTTTCCCCACAGTGACCAACTGATTGTTGGGCATGAAACATCTCTGGATACCATTTTAGGTTATTAAGAAAATCTACCTCAATATATCACATATTTTCAACATCCCCATTAAAAAGAAAAAAGTACAATCAACTGAAGGTCACAAAAAAACGATATAAGTAGAACATAGGTCTCTCTCTGTTTTCCCAATCCACCACACAACAGTGACCTACAGACAGAAATGTTAATGATACAATTAAAAGTTCTCTAAAATTAAAACTGTATAAAGGAAAAAAAGCCTCAGAAGAAATCATATTTTATATAAAACAGTGAAGGCTAAAAATAGTCATCTCTAAATTGAATAATATTTTGAGGCAATAACTATGAGAGAACTTAAATATTTTAAATATCTTTTAAAATTAGTACACTTTTTCTTAAAACTCAGGGAAAATGTAGCATGAATAAAAAATAAGACTCATTTATTCATGTATTCAACAAATGTTTATTGAGTACCAAATACAGGCCAAGTATTGTTTTAAGCTCTGAGCATACAGCAATTTATGAAGAGCCTCTGTCTTTATGAGGCTTATATTCTAGCGGAGGGAAAGACAGATAATACAGAAACAAAAATATGCCAATAGATGCTAAGTGGCATGGACTAATATAAGCAGGGTAAGGAGGATGGAAAGTACCGGAAATAGAAGGTAAGTCCCATAGGGTGGTTGGAAAAGGCTTTTCTGATAGGTGACATATGAATAAAGACCTGAAGGAAGTGAAGAAACGAGCCATGTGGGTAACTGCGAAGGGAATAGCAAATGCAAAGGCCCTGGGGCATGAACATACTCAGGGTTGAGGATTAGAAAGTACAGGCAGGGTGAGCATGGGGAGAGTGGTGGGAGGTGCGATCCTTTTGTTTATTTTGGATTATTCGAAGTATTTGGAATTAACTAGCTTTAGTAAGTGAAGAGTAAGAAAAAAAGAAAAGTGAAAAGACAGGACCAACATTTCACTGAACTTCTACTGTCTGATAAAGGACATTATCTCATTTAACCCATACTCTTATTATAGGTGCTGTTACACTTGTTTTAAAGATGGAGCACAAGTAAGTTAGGAGAATAAGGGGCAAAACCAAATGGAAATGCAGATCCTTCCAACTCCACAGTTGAAGGCCTTAATCATTATGCCCCGTTGCTTCCCTTGGATAGCCAAAGGTGCCAGCTGTAAAAGGGACAATATTCAAACTAACTTAGGTCCCACAAAGGAAAGAGTAAAGTTACAGCGGATACCCACACAATACTTCTATGTGTACATTCTTCTCTGGGTTTAATTTTTTAGATCCTCACCCAAACAGGCACTTAATATGCTAACTGATATAAAAGATACCTTCAAAACTGAGGATGAAAGGTGAATTAAGAATCTAGGTAGCAGAGATGCAGCCCAAAAATACCTGTCACAGCGTCTAGGCAGCTCAGTCTACCCCTTTCCCAGGCCCTACTCCTACCTCCAGCCCCAGGGCAGAAGCAACCTCCCAGAAACAGAGGTATAAATACGAAAATCCAAAAGGAAAAGATGATGGACGCAAGAAATGCTTGCAGCTTTTCCTTCATTTTACTCCATTTTTACATAAGGGCATCCAAGCAAACACCATATACCTTTGCTTACAATGTGCCTAAGATGTTCCAAGAAAAGTAGAGATTCATTCCTTTAAGTATTTCCAGACTAGTAATTTCCTAGGTTCCCAGCTTTGAATTAGGAAGAGGTTACTGGTTGGTTCCCTAATTGAAAAAGAAAGTATTCCTTTTCTCTGCTTTAAGTTCAGACTTAGGAGAAAGTAGTAAAAAAAAATTCCAAGGTTGATTCCATCAGGTCTTTCTCTAGAAAAATGACTAGTTGAAATCATTAGCACTGAGGACTGGTTAGCAAAGCCACTCTGAGATCAAAGAGCTGCCGACAAAACTGCTGGAGGAGCCCTGTGAGGCTTTGCAAAGAGGTAAGTGGGGGAAAGTCTGCTGTTTTCCTAACAGTAAAAAGATAACAAGAATACAATTAAGAAGTGACTCAATATAGTTTACATTAGTCTGGGGAAATTTACTTACCTTATAAATAGGATTGGATTACTTTAAAACTGTTAACATTGTGTCAAGATAAATTTGCTATACAAAGTTATTCATTGGAGTTTTATCTTGTAAAGTAAATCCAGAAACTCAGTAAACTGGCGCAAATAATGTTCACTTTACAGCTGGAAAAAAGGAGGCTGGCGGCGACGCATGGCACTGCCAAGTTACACATCACAGTCGAAATCCGGCCTGAAGGTCACCTTGCTAACCTTAGAGCAGTGGTTCTGACCTAGGGGCATTTTGCCCACGCAAAGGATATTTGGTAATGTTTGAAAACAGTTTTGTTTGTCACAATTTGGGGGTAGGGGGTTGAGCAGGAGCCAAGGATACTGCTAATGCACAGGACACTCTTCACAAAAAGAAAGAATTATCCCGCCCAAAATGCCAACAGTGTCCAGGTTGAGAAACCTTGGTCTAAAGTTAATTAAAGAAGGGGAGTATCTGTTGTTAAAAAACCAAATGAATTAAAAAATCAAGTTGGAAAAAATTCCTGGGGAAAAAAATACTTATTGATGAATCAAAATTTTGAAGAAGGAAAGGTATGGCAATGCATTATACAATCTGCTATGTAGGTGGTGCTTCCCTGTTTCCCAGTTCGTAAGCAACATTTCTCTCTAGAAGTATTATTTCCTGGGTGGTGAGTGAGGTTCACCAACTAAAGCAGAAGCAGCAGCTTTTCTTCTTCAGTTAGATATGGACCCAGTCAAGACAACCAAGGCTAATCTTCTCCCAAGCTCAACCTCTGCCTCATATCAGATCATTTCACCATCAATCCCTGGGTTTTTTCTTTCCATAAAGTGAAGATAACATTCTTGCCCTCAGGGGATGTTGTTTGGAGTAATCGTCCCATTAAAAACTGCAAGTTCTATGATGAATTCAAAAGGGGCTAAGTGTTTTGGGTTTAGAAATGATGTTTGCTGCTTGGAGCACTTGAAGAAATAATAATAAAAAGATGCAAATCAAACTAAAAGGTGAATATTATCACCCCCTTCCCAAGACCAAATACTTTCAGTGTATATTCTGACTTAAAATTTCATAATATTTACTTTTGGTTGGAAGCTAGAATTTTATCATGAGGAGAGCTATTTGCATGAGGACACCAGTCACAGTAGGGTTCTCAAATCCTTCAGCTAACTCAAAACACACTTTTAGTCACTCACCAACTATCCGACTTAATAGAGTAGTTATCTTTAAGTAGTTCTATAAATAATTTTACATCCCAAACCACAAAAGCTGAACATACATGATATGGCAAAACAATTCTCCCATAAGCCAAAAGTTGAATCTTCCTAGATAAAACAATAATGAAATCTCCAAAATTCAATACCTAAAAGTCAACCAATGGAAGAATTAAATGTCATGGAAATTAACATGCACACCACTTTACTGAGCTGAAATTAAATAATGTGCACACTGCCTTATACATAGAAAGAAGCAGCTTTCACCATCTTTCCTATCACAAAACACATGAGGGGGCTGTGGGTGGGAGAGGGGAGGAGACCGACGGCTTTTTATTTAGCAGGGTTACCATAGGTCACCTCATAAATAACAACTTGAGACAGAACTGTGTAAATGCAGTACTTTAATTACTGCAGTCCCTCTCCCCAATACTGAACTCTATGTATGGTCTCTAACTCTATGGCCCCTCCTAATTTGCTTATCTGAAGAAAGGTCCCATTCAGCTCTAAGATTCCATTTTTATAATATTTAGAAAGGTTAATCGATTCTTTATGAGCTATAAATTTCAAATCTTTTCTCGCTTTTCTCATTCTCTCTATCAAAAAAACTTTATCTTACTCCATGTTCAGGAAGGTAGAGCATAACTCCCCACTTCGTGTATGCTGCACATAGTGACTTCTTTCCATAACTTATAAATACTATCTCAAACAGATGATTAAGATCAATATCAACAGTCATAAGTCATAAGGGTATGATGCAATAAAAATGACACTTGCCTTTGTGGTCTTCCCAAAAAACCATAACCCAAATTTAATCATGAGGAAAACATCTGACAAACCAAATGAGGGACATCCCACAATAAACTTTCTTGGTTGGTAACCATATACCAACGTGCCAGGAGGGTGATGAGTCCTGAGGCCATAAAAGTTTCCCTTTTGGGACCCTCCAGACCTCACTCTGTATGTCTCTTCATTGGCTGGTCTTGATTTGTATCCTTTATAATAAAACTGTTACCATAAGTATAGCATGTTGCTAAGTTCTGAGTATTCCAGCAAATTATTGAGCCTAAGGAGGTAGTGAAAACCCCTGAATCTGTAGCTAGTTGGTCAGAAAAATAGGTAGTCTGGGAAACCCATAGCTTGCAGCTGATGTCTGAAATGAGAAGAGTCTTGTGGAGAACTATGACCTCAACTTGTGAGGTCTACACTAACTCCAGGTAGTATCAGAATTGCCTTACAAGTAGGCAACGTATCAACAATGGTTCTTCAATTTCAACAAATATACCATATTAATGTGAGGTGTTAATAATATAGGAAACTGAGTGTGGAGTATATGGGAACTGTCTGTACTATCTTTGCCATTTTTCTGCAAACTTAAAACTATTCTAAAAAGTTTTATTTTTAAAAAGAGATTTTTACTTTAATTCTAAACTACCATCAAATATGAGTAATGTTCAGTACAAATTTGTTACCTGAGTGGTCATAATTTTTCACAATATCCCAAGAATTATCATAAAATACTGGCACTAAGAAAAAATAATGAAAAGTTAATTATATGAGCATATTACTTTAATCACCTCTCATTAGCTAACATAAAAATTAGTTATGTATATTAGACCTCACTTTGATTTTTAATCCATTTACAGCACTATTAAGGTAAGGCGCTCATTCTCATTCTCTCCAAAGAATAATATCATGTATATTATCCGGTGCATGCTGAAATTTGACTATTACCATAATCATTCAAGCCATGAAAATTAACACACACCCATAGATCTTAGACCTATGAGAAACTCCAAAGTCCCCTCACACCAAACTCCAGATGTTTGCCTGTGAGGTACCTCAAATCTGGTCCTTGTCTAAACAGCTCCATCCTTCTCTTCCTGGAGCATAACAAGTTCACTGTGACCTTGGCACTAGCTGGTCCCTCTGCCCGGAATCTCCTTTCTCCAGATCGTAACACAGCTGGCTCCACTTTAATCCAAGAGGCCTTTCCTGCCTATCCGATCTAAAGAAGCACTCTATTTCTATTTTTCCTTGTTTAAATGTTTTATCACATTGTGAATCACCACATTTTCTAGGGTTTTTTTTTTTTATCTCTTTCTACCTATGCACTAGAAAGGACTTTACCTGCCTTGATCATTGCTCTAATCCCAGCTCCTAGAATAGAGCCTGACACAGAGTAGGTACTCAGTGGACGGCTTTCAAATGAATGAATAAATGAAACTAGAGTTAAGAAAAAAAAATCGTTCAATAAGATTAAATTATAAGCTATTAAGAGAAAGAAGAATGAATTTATTAAGAAATGTATTAAATGCTAATTATGTTCCAGGTTCTTCAGATACATTATTTCATTAAATCTTTACAAAACTCTGTAAAGCATATATTATTATTCCTATTTATTATTTACAGATGAAAGTAGGGAGAAGTCTAATAAGTAGTTCAATGGCAAAAGTGACATGACTTCACGTCTAATTAACTCTAAGCCTGTGCTTTTTCTACTCCTTCTTTAACTTATAAATTTAATTCTTCATTTTATGATCCTCTTTAAAAAATGGTATCATGACAACTGGGAGTCTAGTAGAATGCTGATTGCAGTGACTGTCATTATGACCTTAGCCTGATAAAACCAGTGAGTGAGACCAGAAAACAGAGTAGCTCTAATGGAGCTGGGCACAACGAATGAAAACATTGTGAGCTAGTGAAATGTGTGTAAGTCAAAGACCTTCTGATTCTCTCTCTACTGACCAAAACACTCAGTTCAAATTCAACTGAACGATGACTTAAAGAAATCTCCTAGAGCTTAGAATCCTCTATGAACATTGTACAACCTGAAAATAACTACCAGATCAACTTAACTCTGACTAACATAGGCCTTAACCATTTCTTTCCCAAGTCAAACATACACACTTTGACTAACATGGATGAGAAAATATGAAAGTTGTTACATATACAAATCTAAATAACCCGCAGATATGGCTGGGTTCCCCATGGTAGGATCTGCCATCCTTCAGTGATTTCCTTGCAGCTTGACTTTGCTGTTCTGCTCCATCTCCAAAAAGAAGCTCCAACTGCACAGAGCATTCACAAGCAACGTAACCATCAGTAAGATTTCCTGACGGGAATCCATCTCACCCTCGGAGCATTTCCACTATATCACAGGCTCTCCCTCAGGTACCCCTGCTTTCCAGGGTCTATGTGATCCAAAACAGGACCCTCTTCTCTAGGCAGAACACCGCCCCACAATGGATTCACTGCTTCTCTGCCGGGCCAGTTTGCCTTCTCAACTTACTTTACCTTGTTATGTATTTACATACAATCTAATATATTTGCAAAGAACTGTACTATATTTTTACCCTGAAAAAATTTTTATACATTACAGTTAAAGAAGCATGCCTAATTTCCAAGGTGCTACAGAGGAATGAGAATATGAGTAAAACTTTAAATGTTAAAAATGATAATCTGAACTCTGACAAATATCAAATATACAAATATCATGTCATTAATTAGTGCTAGACTTCATCAAAATTGATTAATAACAGTTCATGTAACTAAGAAATATAGCAAAGCCTTACCTCGTAAAGCACCAGGCTCAGAGAGTTACACAGATGAATTCCACCACACACAGAGGAAACATTATGCCATAAAAGACCTCATGTATAACAGCAATAACTAAAAAAATCCCTAAGAATAAGTTTAATAGCAAATGTAAAATATCTATATGAAATGCTTTAAGACCCTAAAAAAGCCATAATAGAAGTCTTAAATAAATCGAGGTATCCTGCTGTTCCTGGGTATTGTAAAGGCATTGATTTATCTCAATTAAATTATCAAGGAATGCAATCTCAATGAGAACACCTAAAAAAAATTTTTTGTGGTTGTTTGCAACCAGATAAGCTGATTCTAAAAGACAGTAAAATAAAATATGCTAGAAGAGCCAAGAAAAATTTTTAAACATTTTAAAACATGATGAAGCTACAGTAATTAAAACAATTTATACGGGATACCTGAAAAGCAATGGAACAGAAAAATGTCCAGCAATAGACCCAACATATATGAGAATTTAGTATACATTAAAACTGAACCACAAAATTAGAACTATATACTCTTTGACACAGCAATTCCATTTCTAGGAATTTATCTTAAATATATACACATGGGAAGGACATATGCCAAAAAAAAATTGTAGCACTGTCTATAAGAGCAAAAACCTGGGTAAAACTTAAATGCTCATCAGCAAGGAATAATTAAATAATAAATGGTTCAGCCATACGACAGAATACTGAGTAGCCAGTAAAAAAAAAAAAAAATGCACCAAATCTGAAAAAGTGCAAAGAGCAGGAGAGTTTATATAATATGCTCCTATTTGTATGAAAAGGGAACTGGAATCACATTGATATGTTTTTATATACTTAAAATATTACTCAAAAGATGCAATAGGAAACTGATAATGATAGTTGCTTCTATCTGGAGTAGAAGAAAATTAATTTTATTGAACATATTTTTATACCATTTGAATTTCTTAGTTTGGACATTTTTAAGTTATAAAAAGAATAATCTATCTTCCATATTACTTTCAGACTTGTAGTACTACAAATCACCAATATTCTTTTAAATATATAATTTTTTAAGTAAATAAAATAATCATTTACTATTTTTTATACAAAGCTTAAAATTATATAGAACATTCAAAATGTCCAGGAAGGGCATTTTAAAATTATTTCCTTTAAAAATTTGGAAATATAGACCCTTAAGCACACAATTCCAATGATTTAACTGGTTTTGAATATCTAGCACATTGCTTAATAGAGAGTAAGCAAACACTTTATAAATACCTGTTGGATGAGACAAGGAAAAAAGGAATTGCATGAAACAAAATATATTTCCCAATACTAGTCTTCAAATAGGAGAAATAACTTTCTGGTTGTGTCAAAGGCTTAGAAAGTTTCAGTCACCCTCACAACAACCACAGATCCAGATGTCCAGGTCAGAGTGGTTTCTTGATAACATGCCTTTCTCAAACAATCACCACCTTTGTCTTTCAATCCTAGCTTGTTCATCAGCACACCTTTTCTTCAATCTCCAAATTCTTCCCTTAGGTAAGGTTTATGTGAACAAATAAAAAAAAAAAGTACTCTCTTTCAACTAACCCAACTGACCACTGACCTATCCACAATTCAGTGCTCCCTACATAGTAGGAGTATAATAAGGGTTTGCCAAGATAAATTAATGTTTGACAGAGTGATTATACAAGGAAATGAATTGGCCTCTGGATGAGAGAGCATATAGGGGAAAAAACAAAATAATTTTTTAAATACTATTTAATAAGTATTAAGTCGAACCTTTTGTGGACTGTTGGACACAGAAGGTAAGCCAACAAATTTTCTGTGCTACTGAGAAAACAGTATGTGTAACTTGACCTCATTTTACACTGTGTGGCATTTTCTTCCATTTTCTCTTTCAACAATGAGTGCTATCTAATATCCATTAAAGCTCCAGAGTTTCTGCAAAACACTCTTATTCCTGATTAACTATTCATATAGCAAAAAATCATTCACTTTACAACTTTTTCCAGTCCATTATCAATATCAAGTCATATTCCAATAGCCACGTAATTTTGGTTAATGATACTATGTACAAAAGAAACAGTATATCAGATAAGAACAGTATTAAAGCATTTTTAAAATACAATGAAGATACAGATGTAAATATTATGTATCCTAAAATTAATTTGCTATGTTACCCTAGCAGAATGAAAACATTGCCATTGAAAGATGCTAAATTCATTATTAGATAGTTGCTTGGGCAATAACTGATTTCAACTTGTTTAAGTAGTAGTTCATATACATTATGTAGTCTTCCTAGATACTTCTGACTTAAAATAAAGTTAAGATTCCCTTCCAAATCTCTTTTCTGGTATTGCTAGAGCCATCTCTTCTACCTGTAAGGTATTTCTTTGAACACAGTTCTAATGTCAAGAACACAGTTCTAATGTGAAGTATCTCTACATAATTACAAAAAGCTTTGGGGAAACTCCAGGAGAAAACGAAGGACGCTAGGATTCAAGAGTGAAAAAAGAGAGACATTTAACACCCAAAGAAGCGGGGCTTTTTCTAGTGAATCCAGTCAACAACAGAATTTTGACGCCTCCACTATTTAATTTCTATACTTAGTACGTGATAAATGCTATTCTCTTCCTGAGAAGTACTAAAGTGTGCATGTACAATTACATTACCATGATGAAATATTTGTTTCTAAAAAGATGCAGATGAGAATTTGGAAGTCATTTGGTCCTGAAGGCTTTGGATAAAAGCCGCTCTGAGGGAGGCGGCCTCTTTAAGACTTATGGACTCGGGGAGGCCTCCTTTGATGATAAACAGACCCAGCTCTGGAAGTATGTACATTTCCATAGCTGCTCAGAAGTTCCACTGGACCATGAACAAGCCAAAGTAATTTTTAAGAAAGACTACTAAGAGTTGTTCTGTTTTTGTTTTTTAACAATCACCACTTTGAAAGGAAAAAAATTTTAAACCTTCCAGAAACATTAAACGATGTTATATTATGGAACAATACAATTCGGTAAACAAGCACTTCCATAAGATATTTAAAAACTAAGTTCAAATTAAGCAGGTTATATGATTAGAGATAAAAATACTTACAGTATAAACTATAAAGCAAGAAGTAGGATGACAACTCTCTTTTTTAGCTTAACTCTTCTAACTCATTAACTCTTCTGCACATTTTTTTCAAGTACACGTATTATTTTTGAAACAATAAAACTTTTAAATCTAAATGATGTTTAAGTAGGTCAAATCACATTCATTTAGAAACAATTCCTTCAAAAATCAACTAAATGTATATAGAAATACATTTTATGCACTTTTTTTAAAAACTAGTTAATTTAAGAAACAAATAAAACTAAACCTTCCCACAATCAAGAACTGATTTCTCAATCAATTGAACTTTTAAAACACAGGCCAACTCTTAGTTTTGTAGAAACTATACTTTTGTTCATAGGCGCTAAAATTTTTATAAGTGATTTTGACAAACATACTGTCATGCTATGTCCTATAACAGTTTCAGTCAACCTGGTGCTGGTGGTAGTGCTAAAAACTGCACCCCCAAATTGACTTCTACATGAAATGTCATTCGATTATCATGACACCCTACAGAAGAAACACTTATATGAAATAGATAATAATGACAATATTTATTGAGCCAAACTAAATAAATAGAACAGAGAGAGTGACTGCTAATGGACATGAGTTTTCTTTTTGGGGTGAAGAAAATGCCCTGGAATTAGACAGTGGTGATGGTTTTACAACTTAATGAAAATACTAAAAACCACTGAACTATATACTTCAAAGAGATAAATTTTATGCTATGTGAATTATATCTCCATTTTTAAAAATAAATAAATAAGTCTCAAGAAATAAAACACTAGCCAAAAATGAGTAATGACATTCTGAAATGCATGCATATTTTAGCAGAGCCATTAGCTGGGCCCTGGAAGGCAGGGCTAATGTCCCAGTGGTTTCAGAATTAATGTGTCTGTACTCTGATTTCAAAAAGGAAATATATAAAGAGCCTCAGATTCAACCCTCAAATTTTTATTCTTCTAAGAAGCTGCTTTCTGAAAAATTGCCATTGGTTTCCTAAATATGCCCAGACAAAAGCAGGGTAAACACCCTGCAATCAATTACTTCCAGAAGTTGCCAGTCCTTGGGCTTAATCACCTCGTTGGATGGCAGGAGATGAGGGCTACAAGTGCACCCTGCATTGTGCAGCCTGCCTCCACCGCAGGATTTCTTTCAAGTGCCTTGAGCTCTTTTGAATGTGGAATGCTTTTAGAGAGGACATCTAAGAGAACTGTGCAGCTGAGCCATGTTCCTTTTCTTTTAATACAATGGGCAACGTTTTGGTTTCAATGGACTTCTACAGTATGAACAAATAAAAGCAAAGAACACATCACCTATTTGCAGAGGAAGATCTAGAAGATCACTCAGCCTATCCATGTCCAAATGTAACAACCTGCGGGACTGAAATCCCTTTCCTGATGTGCTTTTTAAAGCAAAAGAAAATAAAAGCATATAATGAGGCCATCTCAAAAGAGCTATCGGCCGTAGCTATTAAAAGTTTACAAAAAAGACATGAATAGCTTTGAATGTCACTAAAGAGAAAATTTTTTTTCTAAAAACTAAAGGATAGTGGCCAGAAAGAAACATGACTGAGGCTTCTGGGATGCTGGTAATATTCTGTTTCTTGAGTTAGGTGTTGATTGGTTGGAGCCAAAAAGAAAATTAATACTTTTCCTCCCATCTTCTGAGTTCTAGCTGGCCTAATAATCAAAGTAACAGACAGATTAATAGGAGAAAATCAAATGCTTAATACATGTGCATGCAGAATTCACATCAGCATGAAAATTTCAAAGACAGTGTGGCACAACATTGGGTATATAAGACATTGAAGATAAAGGAGAAAAATGGGGAGGATTGGGTATCAGATTTTAGAAGTGAGAATGGGCGACTTACAGGTTCTTTAGGAAGAACGAAACATACAGGGCAGGAAAATTCTTAGTGAGTAACTCAGAAACAATGGGACACAGAGGGTTTCTAGCTAACAGGCCCCACCTGCCTGATATATTCTTATTTACCACACTTAATTCAAATTAGGCTAAAGCAGCATTCTAAGATTTCCTTTCTGAAGCGGGTTACTCTGTCTGAATATCTCAGGCAGAAAAGCGAGGAAGGGCCAAAGGTTTTTTTCTGAGGCTTGTTTCTTAATAAACAGCTTAAAGTCAATATCCCAAAAAGCAACTTCAGGGTAGCGAAATTTGAGTTCCCTTCAATTGCTTAAGTGAATTCAGTTTGTAAAAATTCATCAAGCTATGATGTGCACTTTTTTTAATGTATGTCCATAAAAAGTAAAAATAAAAATGAAATAAATCAAAGGGAAATAGAGTTGCTTTGTGATTAGTAAAGACTTCAGTAGTTTTTTAACTAAACTAAAAGTTTAAGAGTAACGATGATGATGATGATAATGATGACGACAACCCCAACCACAGCTAACACTTAACAAAGCATTACGATGCCAGGCCCTGCGCTAACCCCTTTACGTACACTTTATCTTACAAGGAGATCATATATTCTCACATTTCAAGAAAGGGCCAGATCATGTGTGCCCTATAAATATGTCTATCTATAAACCCAATACCTGGCAGGACTGGTACAACCCTATATTTGGTGCCACTCTCAATTATTCCTGAGTGAGTCCAAATCCCCTATACTGTGAAGAAGGAAAGGACCCTTCTCCTACCCTAATATGCACCCACACCCCAAGGTGAACATGGAGTTTGAAAAGAATGAAACTTTTCCTGTTATTTCTCCATTTCCTCTCCTCCGAAAGCTGGACTAGCAAAACAACTATTTATAACCCAAACCTCCCTCGCCCCATGCACTCAGGTAGCTATTCTAGTGACCTCTTATAATTCCACAGAAATCTGGCTATGCCTGCATTCTTCAAACACATTTTTGAACACGGATCCAAAGTAGTCTTTGCCAGGTACAAGTAAGAAACAGAAGAATGGCCAGTTTTATTTTTTCATCCTGAAGGCTTCTTAAGATCAAATCCCCACTAATTTAACTTCAAGGGCTAAGAAAAATTTGTTATAGTAGCATTATATTATAATAAACTGTCTGCTACTAAAATTTTAATTATTAAAAACTAGTTACCAAGCATCTTCTATTTGCTAGACACTACAGGGTTCTTTACATCATTTATCTCAAATTAATCCCCAAAATAGCTAACATTTACTAAATGCCTACTACGTGCTAGGCACCACTTTAAACAGCCCTATGAGATAAATACTATTATAATAATTCTCATTTTTCAAATTAAGAAACTGAGGCCTAGAAAGGTTGAGAAATTTACCAACTAGAAGTAACAAAGTGAAGATCTGAAGTCAAGCAATTAAGTGTAAGCATCCATAGCCTTAACCAGCACACTCCACTGCCCCTTACCACTCAGTGAAGAAGGTATTATCCCCCTGGCAGAATAGACAATACTGAGTTCAGAGTATATAATTTACTTGTCCAAGGTCAGACAACTAGGAATGGTTGAGCCTGGATTCAAATCTAGGTCTGTAGGATATCAAAGGTCATGCTATTTCTTTTCTCCTCCCAAGCCTACCGGAGCCGGTGATAAAATAGAGCTGAGCATCAAAAGGAAGCCTTCTAAGGCGCATTCCCCCAAGACCATCGCTTTCTTCTTCTAAACTTCAAGATCTTTTGTATAGTAATGTTTGCTTTTCTTCAGCATTTACATAGTTTTTTTACAGTAGAAAGTGGCAAAGAAAAGAGAACATAATAACAGGAACACATTAGTTATAAGTGACTGCAATTTAAAATAACTCCAGGGAAAACATATTTTGACTTTATTACAGAATATTTAGAGTAAGCAGACCAACTAAGCCTTCTTATTGTGGTTTATGCACAAAAAAAGAAAAAAATACTTTTTCATACCTTATTCTTTCACCAAGCATAGTCTTCATTGTGTTATCCGAGTGTTTTGGATGTGTTGAAGAGTTTCCGGGCCCAAAGCCTTTATTTCATGTTCTCAAGACAAGTTTTCTGCAAAGTATAGTTCCGAAGGAAAGGGCAGGGTTTCCCTATCTTGGCACAGGTGACATTTGGGGCTGAATGACTCTTTCTTGGGTGAGACTGTCCCGTGCACTGTAGGATGTTTAGCAGTCTCCCTGGTCTTTACCCACCAGATGCCATCAGTACAACTTTCTCCCATGCCTTCTGAAGTTGTGGCAACCAGTATGTCTCCAAACATTGCCAAAAATCCCCTGGAGGACAAAACCATCCCATATTGAGGACCATTGGGACGTCTCCAGTTCTAATAACTCAAGTTATTCTGACTTTTGGCCCATCTCATTTTTGTTCTTATCTGTATTATTCTCAAGTGTACTTGTTGCTTTGTAAACATTCTTATTGTTTTGCATATTAAAATAGGGTCCATGTTTATACTTTTAAATCTCTCACGGCCACAAGTAATTCATTCTGTTTAGAAAGCTCAACAAAATGTCAAGTAACCCAGGTTCTTCTTAAAAAAAAACAAACAGTGACTTTGAATAAAAGGTATACAGAAGTTCTTTGTACTAGTCTTACACCTTTCCTGAAAGTTTGAAATTATATCAATATAAAAAAATTACAAAAATAGTTTTAGAAATACGGGAAATGTCTAACCACTATGCTATACACCTGAAGCTAACAAAATAATACTGAATGTCAACTATAATTGAAAAATAAAATAAAATCCTTAACAATATAATAATATCTAAAAACAGAAATATGCAAGAAAATATTTGCAAATCATGTAACTGATAAGGAGTTAATATCTAGAATAAAAAACTACTAAAACTCAACAACTATAAAAAACCTGATTTAAAAATAACCCGATATTTTTCTAAAGATAATATACAAATGGCCAACAAGTACATGAAAAGTTACTCAACATCATTCATCATTAGAGAAATACAAATCAAAATCACAAGATATGACCTCACATCCATTAGGATAGCTACTATTAAAAACAACAGAAAATAATAAGTGTTGGCAAAGATGTGGAGAAATTGGAACCCTTGTGTACTGTTGGTGGGAGTATGGAAAACAGTACGACGATTCCTCAAAAAATAGAACTACCATATTATCCAGATATCTCCCTTCTAGGTGGGACCAAAAGGTGAGACCAATCCAAATATCCACTGATAGATGAACAGATGAACAATACGGGGTATATACGTATAATAGATTATTCAGTCCTAAAAACAAAGGAAATTTGATCACATTCTATAACACGGATGAATCTAGAGGACACTTTGCCACGTGAAATCAGCTAGTCACGAAAAGACAAATACTGAATGATTCCACTTATATCTAAAGTAGTCATTCAAAGAAACAGAAAGTCAAATGGTGGTTACAAGATGATGGGGTAGGTGGAAATAGGAATTGCTGTTTAACACATATAGAGTTTCAATTTTCCAAGATGAAAAAGTTCTAGAGATCTGTTGCATAACAATGTGAATAAAGCAGTCCCCCCTTATCCATAGGGGACACTTTCTAAGACTCTCGGTGGATACCTAAAACTAGAAGTAGTACTATATATGCTGTTTTTTCCTATACATACATATATATGATAAAGTTTAAGTTATAAATTAGGCACAGTAAGAGATTAACAAAATAACTAATAAACAATTATAACAATATTCTGTAATAAAAGTTACATGAATGTTCTCTCTCTCTCAAAATATCTTACTGTACTGTACTTTCTACCCAAAAGAAATACTTCACAGCTTCTCTTTGGCATATCCAAACTGCCAGCATCACTACTCTTGTGCTTTGAGGCTATTATTAAGTAAAATAAGGGTTATTTGAACACAGGCACTGTAATACAATGAAAGACAATCTGATAACCAAGAGCGCTACTAAGTGACTAATAGGAGAGGAGTGTATAGAGTGTGGATGTGCTGGACAAAGGGATGATTCACGTCCTGGAGAGATGGAGCTGGATGGTGAGAGATTTCATCACACAACTCAGAACAGCACACAATTTAACTATATAAATTGTTCATTTCTGCAATTTTCCATTTAATATTTTCAGACAGCGGTTTACCATGGATAACTAAAACCAAAGAAAGCAAAACCACAGATAAAAGGGGATTACTGTGTACCTAACACTACTGAACTCTACACTTAAAAATAGTTAAGATGATAAATTTTGTTATATGACTTTTACCACATTTAAAAAAATTTTTTTTAAGAAAAGAAACTATTTTAGAAAGTATTTAGATTAAATCCTCATTCTGGAAAAGATGGAAAAACCCTTCATAATGCCAATCTTCTCAGAGACCATGATGAGATTGACGTTACAAACATTTATGGGGTACCCACTCTGTATTAGGCACTAAGGCAGTACAGTATATCTGAAAGTAGACATACAATAACTGAACAACAAAAATAGTTAACAATAGGTTAACAATAATGCTAACCTAAACATTCACAGCCATAACTTCTACCCAATTTCAGGAACATAAAAATATTTTTCAACTAAGGTTCAAATTGCCAAGGGGAAATTTAACCTAATCCTTAAGAAAATATCATGTTTCCATTCTATGAGACTGCACCTTTCTCTAGAATGGTATTTAGTCATAATAGCATAGGTGAAAAAAAACCACAAAGCAACTTCTGTTTCCCATGGTTGGAGATGCTGAGAAAGAGGCAACCAATGGTGTTATCTGTTAAGAAATGAGTAGGGGGAGCGGGGAGGAGGATGTAGAAGGAGGAAAAGGGGTCAAATATGTGTGACAGAAAAAAATCTAACCATGGAAGGTGAACACAAAATGCAATATATATATATATATGCCTTACTGTTAAATTGTACACCTGAAAATTACTGGATATCGTTAACCAATGTCACAATAAGTAAATTAATTCATTAAAATATTTTTTTAAAAAATTGAGTTACTTTGGTTTTCAATATGATTCATAAAGCTCTCCAAAGTAGAAAATGTCCATTTTGTACCTGAGAATTCTATAAGCTTCTCATGTTGGATGTTTTCTAAAATGCCACTCCTTTAACTCAATAATTAAGGTGAAGAAAACAAATATATTTTGATGACAAGTAAAATAAAATAACGTTGAAGATTTCTATTCCTTTCTAAGTTATTCTCACACTATCGATAAGCTATTTTCTTTTCTGTCGTGCAACTTATCTGACGTCTCTATTCTTTGTCTGTATACAAGTAAGAATGCTTGAGTTCCAAATATCAGGTCTGCAAAGCACTGTTTCCACCCCCTGGCAGCTGAAATTGTTCATTTTTACATTTCCCCACTCTTTGATACTCACTAAATACCATATATAATTTTATTTTGCATGATGCTTTTGGTAGGGAAACTATAGATTTTTTTCAATTGAGCTCTAGGACGTGTTCTTTTGTACTTAATGTCTGAAAATTGAGGCATGTCTAATGTTCTACAATCCATAACATTCCTAACAAAATAACTAAACCACCTTTTGAAGGGCAGACTGAGTTAAATTTAAGAATGTTACCTAGCTTCCTCTGAGGAGCCAGCCTACATTCTCAAAATTTCTGCCTTACAACTGGAAACAGAGTTACCTGTCAAACTGATGAAAATCACTTGCCTAGGCTAACATTCCGAATCTATATACTTAATTTGCATTTTCCTTTGTCATTATTGAAAGGTCTTCTGATGAACTATACATTGCACAGGGCTTGAGAGTTGATGAGAAAAACAAAGAGAGTAAATACAAGTAACTAGTGTAAATAAATTACTTTATCTCTTCATTTTGATTCCATTCCCATGTACCTGAAATACTTATTACAGATAATCTAAAGTTTTAGAAACAGAGTTCTAACAGTACCTCAGAAATAACCCCCATATGAACGCCTTACCAAACTAGGCCTGCAAAAGACAAGTGTGGTTCAGAGAAAAGTAGGGCTTTGAAATCAGGCAAACATGAGATATAGTTTAATCCTAGCACTGCCACTTCGAAGTTGTGTAACCCTGGGCACACAGTAGTCTGAGCTCCAGCTTCCCCAACAGTAAAATTGGGACAAACAACAGCTTCCTCCAATGACAATGAGGATTCAGTGAGAGAGCATCGATGGCACATTGCAGGCACTTAGCAATCAGAATAAGCAGAGCCCCTTGGTTTCCAATAGATACAAGTGGTAACAAATGCAGTCATAGAACTTGCTGTTTCCCTGTTTATTTGTTAGGCATCACTATTTCTAGAATTATTGTAAGGCATTGTTATTTTTAGAATGCAAACATCTGGAACAGTGCAGGCACACCGTATGGACTTAACAGAGGCATGAAACTCAAGGAAGCTGAACTCGGGTTGAGAGGAAAAGTACCTTAAAAATAAACACTAACACAAAATGTTCAATCACCCGACACAGACCATAAGTTCAAGGGAGGGAATGCTTACTTAGAGCTGATATGACTGAGCAAGAATTCATGGAAGAGCTGGAAATTAAGGGGAGCCTTGAAATAAGGACAAGACATAGCTATGGGGAAAGGAATGAGAAATCTCTTGGACCATGGAATAGAGTTAACAAAATAGCAGTCGGCATGTGTATCCATCAGGTATTCAGGGAATGATAAAGAGACCAATTTTGCTGTAGTGTAGAGTTTTGTGTAGAGGAGCGACAAAAGATAAGGTTGAATAAGGTAAAGTAGTCAGCAATGCCATCAGGAGAACCTAAAAAACAAATTTCAGAGAAATTAATCATGGTTGGTGGAAATCATGGGTCTTTTAAAAAGAAACAATGCTCAATCCAGTGAGTTTAGAAGACTGATCTATCAGAGACATCAGCGAGTAGCTTGGAATGGAGACAGACCAGAGACTAAGTGACCAGTAAGGAAGCAACTGTCACAATCTTAGTACAAAATGACAAGAGCCTGAATTAGCATGGTGGTGATATGACTATAAGAATGGAAACAGAGATGAAAGGTACTATACAAAGTCTTACAGACTTGAATGAAGAGGGAAGAAATGAAGATGACATGGTAGTTTCAAGAATGGAAGACAGACAATGACAGAACCAGGAGAGGAAGAGAAAAATCTGGAGAAGAAATTAATCTAGGGACACAGGATGCAAATTAGGTTTCAGTCAGGTTGTTAAGGAGGCTAACACCCAGAAAGAAAATACTGTGTCAGCACATAACAATGTGGGCGATAGAGGCCTTTGCTCAGAAAGGATGACTGAATCCCTGGAAGCTGCAAAAATTCTGGTGCAAAGAAACAAAATGGGACCAGCATACTGATGACCCTCCTTGAAAACCAGTTGATGGAGGAGGTGAAACCCTCAAAAAAGTCAGAGAAGGAACAAAAAATATATAAGTGGTGTCTGTCGCTAAGGCCAAGGAGATGAGTCTCAAGAAGACAGAGGTAATTAAGAAAGCCAGAACCTACAGGAAAATCTAAGATGAGGACTGGAAGCAAGCCATCGTCATACATGGCAATTATGAGACCCCTGGAAACCTTCAAAAAAACAGGTTTAAAAAAGTGTCAGATGGCAAGAGGAAATGAGTAAGTAGTAAGAAAGCAAAAGCAGTGTCTACAGTCCATGCTCTCAAAAGCACTTTAAGAGAAATCTCCTTCACATTTTTAATTTGGAATACAAAAACACATGTTTTTAAGAAAATGAAAGAATCTGATCATACAAACTTTCTTTAATGGTCACAGGCCCTAATCTTTCTCTTCTCCTCTCCTTGTTTCATCTGATTTCTTGGTTACCTTGTGCAACATGTTAATACCTCTTATTTCTAGGCTATCCTTGAGCCTCTCTCCCTTCAGTAAGAGAGGACCCTGTCTAATCACTCCTATCCCTTTCATCTCTCTTTCTTTTTTTTTTTTTCACTCACACCATAGAGGCAAACACAACAGTCAGGTTTTAAAAGAAACTCAAGATTTGATAACCATTCTTCTTCCATGCTTTCAAAGAAGGCCATCTTCCAAAAAGTACATAAAAAGATACTCAACATCATTAGTCATTAAAAAAATACAAACTAAAACCACATTGAGAAACTAGTTCACAACTACTAGAATGTCTAAAATTTAAAAGACTGGCAAGGGTGTAGAGCAACTAGAACTCTCATACACCACTTGGAAATGTAAAATAGCACAACCACTTTGGGAAATAGTTTAGCAGTTTTTTTTTTAAAGGCAGCATATACCTACCACATGTTCCAGCCTATCTACTCTTAAGTATTTACCTAAGAGAAAATGAAAGCATATGACCATGCAAAGACTTGTATATGAATATTCACAGGCAAAAACTGGAAGCAACTCAAATGTCCAACAACATGAATGGATGTTCAAATTTTGGTATAGCCACACGACAGAATATTAAGCAATAAAAAAGAATAAATTATTGGTAGATGCAGGAACATAGATGAATTTCAAAATGATAATGCTGAGTGGGAGCGGGGGATGGGAAACCAGAAAAATAAAGAGTACATAATTTAAATTTCCATTTACATAAAAGTTTACAAAATGAAAACTAAATCTATAGTGACAGAAGACAGAAACTGGACTAATGGTTCCCTAGGAATGGAGGGAAGAATAGAAGAAAGACAGAGGAGAATTACTACAAAGGAGAAATTTTTGAGGGTGATGGATATGTTCATTACTTTGATTATGGTGATGGTTTCACAGGTGTATACAAAATTGATAAAATTGTATCTACTAAATATGTGTAGCTTATTGTTTGCCTATCATACTTCAGTAAAGCTGTTTTTAAAAAGAACAGTGGAGTCAATTGGCAAAATCTGAATAGGGACTATGTATCAAAAAATATTGTATCAATGTTAAAATTTTTTAAATGAAGAAAGTGAATGTCCTAATCTCCATAACAATAAAGTCACCGGAAGGCTGGGGATGAAAGCATCTCTCCAGTAAAGTGGAAACATCACTATTACTCTATTTTTGAGGCAGGGTGGGGGTGGGGGGGAACAACAGCTAGCTGTCCTTTTCATCAAACAATTCCCTCTTAAGCAATATTTTGAAAGTACATGCTTGCCTGGACTCTTTCACATCTAAAACTGTTTGCAGTACATCATCCTTTAAGGATAAACAATTTCCATCTCTGTGTGGCTCCATGGACCAGAGCAGGGTCTGTGGCTGTAATATGAAGGGGGGTACAGAAGTGTACAGAGCTGCTCTGGCCACTGTAGGGATCCAAACACTACACCAGTGTGATTTCTTCATCAGCAGCCAATTGGATCTCATAGCTATTAAAAATATAAGCTTCCTGTCCAAGAATGTGTTGTTGCTCAAAGAGTCTTATTCTTAAACTAACCCAGGACCAGACAATTACCAAAACAGTTTAGGCCCAAAGGTATCATACTAGATGCTCAGGAGGGATGCGAAGAAAGTAGGAAAGGTCAAGATCTCTGATTGGTCTCTCTTCTGAAATCACTAGATAATAAAATCCTCCAGGGTCTCAAGCCATAGGCAAGAAAGAAACAGCAAATGTAAATCTTTTCTGTGTATTTATGAGTATAAATTACCAGGCTGAGTGCCCATCTCTGTATTCCTGTTTGGTGTCAGAGATATAGCTGGCACTTAAATTAAAAATAAAATATTTAATATGACACTAAAATTATCTTTCTAAAAATTAGTTTTAAAATAAGCAGGACATATTAATCTTATTTCTGAAAAGCCACATGTTTATTGTGCTTTGTATCTTTAAATTTTTAAGAAACTAAATATTTTCAGTGATCAGACACAGAAATATATAATATGCTCTCTTTAAAAGAAAATTCTGAACCTCCCAGGAGTCTCTTCTCTTTGGTCAAATATCTTAAAACAAAATAATAAAACTTATGACATCCACTAACTAGGAGATAGAAATCCTACTGAATATGACCAACACATTCATTGTCTAAAACAAGACAGTGAAATAGAAATGGATAGCGAACAAAAGAACAGCTGTAATACTTCCACATTCATCAGTAGCATTAACTGTATTGCACACAGTCATATATCACAGAAAAGAAAACCACCGTGTCGTTTTCCAAACACTCAGGCCCCTCCTTGTTGCTCGTTTACAAAGAACAGAGAGAAAACCTGAGTTAGAAAACTACCTACTAATAGTTTCTTAAGATTTACTAGGACCCTAAAATACCAAATTTGCATCTCGGCTCCCAGGCAAAGTCATCCCTAAACGAATCCAAAAATAAGGTAGTTTACCCTTTTTTTTTTTTTTAAGTCCTCTAAAGCTAATTTTCCCCATGTCAATGTTATGTACTTTTACAGCAACGTTGTCCAATGAGCTTGTTAATGTGCAGACAAGAAATATTCCAGGTCACCGTCCCTGAACCCGATGCCCACCTGGGTGCCCCACCCAACAACCATTCCCATTTCCCTTTCTTCCTAGCTAACAAAACTCTAATTTTGTTCACCTTCCTAGGCTGTCATGACCTCAGAGGAGGCAGGGCTCCTCCCCAGACCATGTTGGGTCAGAGTTCATTATGGTGATAATATTCCATGGCCAAGTCACTGATTTAGGCATGGACACAATTCTGGCCTAGAAGCTGTGAGGGGTAGTTTCTAGGAAGGACTTCTTCAGGCTTTACGAACAGTTTCTTTCTCCTATCTCTGAATGTAGTTATATAAAGACTTGAAGTCATTGAGCTGCTAGATCCACTAGCTTTAAAAACATCCATTTCCAAAACTTTTACATGAGATTATAAATGTCACTAGTGTTTAAGTTGCTTTGCTTAAGTTTTGTCACTTGCAACCAAAAACTTCTAATTAATGCACCATTTAGGTGTCCAGCCAGAATATACTCCACTGAGCTATAAAACTGGAGGAAGACATTTCCTTTACTGTCAAACAAGCTCTTTACAAAGAGGAGCTATTATTCATCATCTAAAAACTATTCTGTCTTTGGTACAAATTACCTTGTATCTTTTTTTTTTTTTTTTTTTTTTGAGATGAGTACTTCTCCCATAAATTTGATTACTGTAATCTTACCGATTTTACAAATGGCAACAACCTAATCCTAATGTATGTCTGTTGAGGCCAGATTAAGGAAATAAGCTTAAACCAAAGGGACCTAGTTTACATGTAAAGATAAATTTCCTGAAAGATAGGATTATAGAGAAAAAAAATTCTCTGGGGATTCCAGACAATGTAGAATCTCCTTGATAAAAGTCTTTAAAAACAGATTATTCATGTAGCTCTGAAGCCTTAGGCACTATATTTGGATTATATGACAATTCCAGGTAAAAGTCTTTAAAAACAGATTATTCATGTAGCTCTGAAGCCTCAGGCACTATATTTGGATTATATGACAATTCCAGGTCCCTGTCAGGCCTATCTAAAGAGAAAATATATCTTCTTTCTAAACAGAAATTTACAAAAAACATCTAAGTGTTAAAATAAAAGTAAAAACTTCTTGATCCCACACTCTGGGAAAGTCATATTCATCATACACCTATGCAAACCAGTTGTCATAGTAAATGCGCCCAAGTATTCTAGGGAGGTAAAGGGCAAACAGTATAACCAAAAATCCTACTATGCCTCAATTTCCATAAAATCCTGAGAGTGTCAGTAAGAGACTTATTTGGCCAGAAAATGTCCAGTGACTAATTTAACTGACAGTTAATTCGATTAAAAAAGGAATAAAAGCACCTATTAATTTTTTTTTAAAATGGTATATACTTATCGGAATAAAACAGTTTCTACCCTATGGCAATTCTATAACTAAAGAGAATAATTTTTAAGTGGTTTTAGATTTAAAACTTTATACTCCAAGAGCAGTGCTGAATATAGACTGTCCTATTAAAAATACAATTTGAAATATTTAAGATTTATTACTACAGGGCACTAAATTCCCACTCACATTTATAATGACCAAAACCTGGAATACTAATGTGGAAAAGCAAATGCAAATTAGTGTTCACTTCTCCAGGGAAGTCATAAGGTTTACAGACATGATGTGTAATGGATAACTGGTCTTTGGTTTAGCAACTAAGACGCATAGATTTTCTGTCAACTGCTCACACAGGAGCAAAACAAGGACAGCAATAGTGACGGATGGTATGGGTAAGAATGTAAGTCTCAGAAATAAAGCCTAATGCTATAGAACCTTTCACTTTTGTTACAAATTAGAGAAAGGTGCCCTTTCCAAGTGATTAGACTCAGAGCTCTTAGAGCTTGGAGAGCAGACAGTTCTTCTGTACACATTAAAAAATGGTGTCTGTATCTGATATCATTATACAATGTACATCTTGCACAATTATATGCAATCTTACCTTCAGGAACCCTGTGCCCAGCAGGAACTTCCTTGCCTTCTAGCAACAGAGGAAAGTAAGTCTCATTCTTAACAGACTCAACTACCAAAGGCCTCCCTCATTCTAGAAAAGTTGGAGGCAGCTCAGGCTCTATTATATTGGGCCCTAGTCTCACTAAACAAAGAAAGGGTAAAAATTCTCCAGAGAGAACAAGTAATAAAAATTTATAGATTTGTTTTCCAGATGTAAACAATATTAACAGACTTCAACTTTATTGAAAGGATATCAATTTATCAGTACTCAAGATTTCTCTCTACATGAATAGTTACTTAAAATGCTTCATACTTTTTGAGGGAGGACCTATAACTATAAAAGAAAGCTATAAAAGATACTATAGTGCTATTAAGTATTTTTAAATATTGACTTCCTCTGTTCATCTAAACTTTGTTTTGAATATTCATATTGAAAAACAGATTACAAATAGCCATCACCAAAGCTTGGGCTTGACTTAAGACTAACTAAGAATAATGTATTAAGTAGCCTTCCGGAATGGAAACACAAGACTAGCATCTACTCAAACTAAACATACCAACTCTAGAATTATAAAAAAAAATTTTTTTTAATGGGAAAATAATATTTTACTGTCTAAAATGAAAAATCATTTTGGTGTCAAGACAGTATTTGGTAATACACACACACACACACACACACACACACACACACACACACAAAACAGTGCTTCAGTATAAAAAGAAATAAATGCAAACATATATGTACCCCTATATATTTATCCTAAAGTCAAGCCTTTGGTACTTTAAAATAAAACATAAATCATTATTGTTTATTGTGAATGGCTATGTTAATGCCACAACGTCTATGCAAGCCTTTCATGAACCAACAGGCAAAAATGTTAGAGATTCTTTGTAGTGGGAAAGAGATTCTGCCAGCAAAGAAGGGGTTTTAATGTGAGTAACTACCTGCTCTGATTTCTAAACCCAATTTCTTTTTAAATACAAGACTTTCTTATGTATATAAGCTCCACATACCAAGGTTCCCAGCATAGAGTTCAAGAACACCACCATGTGTTCTTGAACACAATCATCAGTCAAATGAGAAACTCCAAGTCCTACTGGGCAACACAGGGACACAATCATCAGTCAAATGAGAAACTCCAAGTCCTACTGGGCAACACAAGAAGCCCAGGCCATGTTCACCTAACAATGGTATTCACATTTTATTGCCCAAACTATGAAATCTGTAGAGCTTTAACCAGAAACTGATAGCACAGGCTTTGCAGACAGATAGTTCCATGTCTGAATCTGTTTCATATCCTAGTTTCACCACCCATGAGCTATGAGAGACCTTATGTAAACTACTCAGTGCCTTAATTTCTACATATATGAAGTGGGAATACTACAATATTACCTCAAAAACTGTAATGATAACAAAATTCAATAATATATTTGAAGTATTTTAAAAACTGTCTGGCATATTATATATATTCAATAAATGCCAGGTATTATTTTTATTATTATTACTAATAATGGTGGTTTCTTTATTTCTCCTCTGATCAAGAAATCTCACTTTTGGAAACCCACCCTGGAGAAATAATCCAAACTACAGTAGAAGCACAAAAACACTTATTACAATGTTACTTACAATGGTGAAAAGTTAAAGGAACCTAAATGAATACCAAAAAGAAGCAATCGAGTAACTTATCAAATATCCATTCAGTAAAATATTACTCTATCGCTAAAAAAAAAAAAAAACATTAGAAATATAATAAAGAATTATAGAGCAAACTGACTATGCATTCATAGGTTTATACACAGTGAAAAAGCTAAGATTTAAAACTATATGTGCATCATTACAATAATATAAAATTATATTTAAAATGCATATAAAAAAGAAGAGCGATACACCAAAATCATAATTGTAGATGTGACAGGATAATGAGAGTTGGAGTGATTTTTTTTTCTTTTCTGTACTATCTATCATGTAGTCTTACTACTTTTATAATTTTAAAATTAATTTATTTTTAAATATTCTTAACTTGCTACGTATTTATTTTAAAATTCGTCAAATAGGATTATTGAAATGGTAATAAAAGTTAAACCACAAAAATATATTACTGAAAAGGTTAAAGATCAAAACAGAAATTAAGAATAAAATGAGTGCTTCAAATACTAACACTCAAATTGAGTCTCTAATGAATTATATGCCTATATTTAAATTGGACAGAGCCCAGGGACCACTTACATCTAAGACTGAATGATATACATATTTTTTATTTTAAAATGAGTGTCAAGGAAATGAAATCATTTGTGCTTCTTTTCAGTCTTAGAAAAGCTATACCTTGTAAAAATAACTAAATTATTCCTGGTAACAAAATAAAATAGTAATAACTGCCTTTCCATTTGGGTAAATCAACTATTATATATGATGTATATTTTTGTTATTTTAAAAAGTGTCCATTTAGATAAGGTATGACAGAAACAATGTTTCACAAATTGGAGAACCAAATGGTCAACGAGCATTTTCTGAATCCCAGAAAATGTCTAAGTACAATGGAGAAAGGAAACAAATCCATAGCCAAACTCACTGTTGTCAAAATTTATTCTTCTATGCAACTGCTCTTGTTCATATTGATGGTGCCACCCTGAAAAACGACCACTTCAGAGGGTCTCCAATTCATCCTTTCCCTCTCTTTTAGCAATGGCCCATATCCCTGGTTTCATCCTCGCAGCTTTGGTCCAGGCATCCCAATTTACCTCTCTCCATTTCTATCTTGTTCATTCATATCGATCCTCTATATAGATTAGAGGAACAGGATTACTGAAGCATGGATCTTATGCCATTCTTTTGCTTTAAAAACATACACTTGTTCTCCAATATCAATAGCACATGGCCCAGGCTCCTTAGTGTGGCTTTCAACATCAGTGCTGACAACAGTTCCAGTAGCATCTCAGACTCCTCGCCTGTGTTTACTGTAAACTGCAGGCCACGGCTCCTCCACTATGGGTCCCAGCACAGTGGTGTATCTTGTCATTATAAGTATGTCAAAATTTGTGACCAATAATGGCTCAAGTATCAAAACTTGTGATTATTTATTTTTTAAATTAAGCTAGAAAGGATTCAGGTTTATGCCTATAATGTCTTCTCATTCACCTGCGTTAGAAATAGGGATGAGATTTCTGTTATAGAACACTGGGAACTGCCCATAACTCTGGGTTCCCCATGGAGGTATGCTACACACGAAATTTTATCTGTCATGCGAGTCATAGTGGAAAGCCATTCCAAAGCAGAATTCCTCAAGGAGTGGCATCACTAGAAGTACCTTCCACCTGCAGAGGGAGCAAGCAGCCTGCCTTGCTTCGAATTATGACCAACAACTAAATTTTAAAAGCCCTGTTTCTGCTTATAAAAAGCAAGAGGGGGGAGACAGAGGGACTCTAGAGGCAACCAGAGACTAGGAGAGGAACCTTTTTAGAATCACTCTACTCCATCAATATGGACAGTTTCTAGTAACTTGGGGGCTAAGAATTTCATTGTATGGATTTTCTACTACATGCTGATATGAAGTTCTTTTTTTAAATATATTTAACTTTTTAAAAATCAATCTGAAGAACAAAAGTATATCAAAACACAGAGGGTACTCACATACTGAAAAAAAATAATGAGCGGGCTTCAAGAATGATAGCTATTGGCGAAAGTCTGCTCTAAGCAAATGCGGCTACCTGCCTTCCAACTGTGCCTGCACTTTACACCATTTTCATACTTTTTCCTTCTACCTGTAATGTTATCTTTTCATCTTCCCACCACCCAATCTCTGTATACTGAAATGCTAGGATATATCAAATGTCAGTTCCTCTTCAAAATTATCCAAGGTTCCCCAAGCTCTCTTAGTCAGGCCATTGCCCTCCTGTAGGTGGTCCAATTGCATCTGGTAGCTCTGCTATTTTTAAAAAGTTCATTTCTTCAAGTAAATAGAATGCTCCTTGAGGACAGAGAATGCACTGATTCATCTTTGGATATCATAGAGAGAACAACATTGTTTTCCTCCTGTGGCAGACTACACAAAAAATGTTGGTCTGACTGAACTAAATTTCTAAATATCCTTTTCAGAAGATGCAACAAGGTCAGCAGCCAGAATCCTACATTCATCTATAAAGAGGTTCCTAAGCACAGGATAGGGTAGCTTATTAAGGGGGAAATGCCTCCCTTTTGTCAGAAATATTAATGTGCCATTTTAAACTAAAGTGATGTGAATTTTCTCTTAAACCATTAGGCATTTGTCCACACTAAATCCATAGGCCTCTTGTATATCAGTAACACAAGAGCCCAACATTTATTAACAGCAGCTGTAATGTCTGAAAAGCAGATCATTCATTGTACCATTCATAATTTATTTATTCAGAACTATATCTTATTTCAGAAAGGATCCAATGAAACTTTCACAAATACATATACAGCAAGATAAAATAACATATGTAAGAGGAGAAAGAGAGAAATAGGACAAAGGAAAACTGATGTAGGAAAATAAGCTGTCCTGGGAGTGAAGTTCATGTACCAAATTAATGTATTCAGTAAATTTTTTCCCATTTGCTAGAGGTGGTCAGAGGTTTGGTTCTAGCGCCTCTAGCAGCCAACTAACACAGGATGATTGAATCAGTCATATGATTCAGCATCCTTAAAATAAAAACAAAAAGCTATCAGAGAACTCTCTCCCCCTTGGTCTAGGTTTATTTGTTATGTAACCTAACAAATAAAGTCCTCAGTGACATATCCTTGCAGTTGATTTGTCAGAGCTTTGAAAGACCATCACTCATGACAACTCTCACAGGCAAATGACAACACGCAAGTGAATATATGCAAATGATGGAGAGGAAGGCCACTGGGCCAAGAAAGTTCATGCACACAGCTCTCTGCAGGTCTAGATTTATCAGAAACAGATTTTATTCTATCTAGACTAACCTAAAATCCAGAGGCTTAATGCATTCACGTAACTTTGGAATTAAAAAACACAACTTGATGCACGTGTTCCTTCTTCTGGGGGATATGTCTGTAGTTTCGCAACACCCTCAAAGAAAAGCATGACGAGAAAAGTCAAGAAACATTGATCTAAAGAACTAGACTGTGTAGATTCTTCAGGCAATCTTCCATATGAAGTTTCTCTTCTGAGCTTCTGAGAAGTGCTGAGCCTCAAGATTGCATCCGAAATACAGCTTCTTTCTAATGTGAAGTATAGAACTCTAAGCTTAACCATTAGCCAAGCTGTGTGTCAACTGTATGATACAATACATGGCCATTAATAAGTAATGCCCATAAGCATATGGAACATATAACAATTTGTTCTTCGAGATAGGTTTCAGCCATGAACACTGACAAAGTCGTTTCAAAGGATTGGTAATATTTCTTCTAGATAATATAAAAAGTAAAAACAAAAATCCTGCCTTTGCCTGTGGATAAAAAATTACAGATAAGCACCAAAAACAAACAAATAAATTTTCCTAAACATTGTTTTAATTTAAAAAATAATCTTTCCACATCAGTTGATAGAATCTGAGCTTTTATTAACCTTTTTGTTATTTTTATCTTTTGTTATACAGCAAAACAATCACTGCCAAAACTTTAGACACACACACACATACACACACACACACACACACACACACAGAGTCAACTATCTACCCACAGTATTGAGGTTAGAATGTCTCAAGGGCCCAAGGACATCAAGTGAGGAAGCTGGCATATAGGACCACTGAGACAAAGCTCTTTAAGATCTCACCCACTTAGAAGTCACAGCCACTGAGACAAAGCTCTTTAAGATCTCATCTACTTAGAAGTCTGTTCCTTGGCATAACAAGTCCAGAGACATCTTTGTCAAAAATACACACCTGAATAGGCTCAAGAGACCTAAGTCATGCTAACTCAAGTCATAAGACAGTGAAGTACAAATCCAAATACTAATTTATTAATTAATCATACAGAATATTCTTTTTCGCTAATCAGAAAATTTGCACCTGAAGCCAAGATGCTGCTTTCCCAATGCTAGGATACCTGGAACCTGATTTAATAATCAGTTCACCAGAAGTCAGAACAACGAGAGATAGAGAGTTTGGGGACACCTAATGAATTATCCATATCTAATGTACACCCGTCTAGTGATCAAAGTCGTGGCTTTCACATGTAGAGTCTCTCTCTGTTGAATATTGTTGCCCTAACACTGTAGACTTCTTGGTCTCTGAGCTTTCTTCTTCCACATTTTCTCCATTAAGAGTTTCTTTAGATCTAGTATAACACAACTGATGAGGGTGAAGCTCACGTGAATTACTATTCCTATTTTTCAGATTAAAAACTCCCAGATAAAGTTGCTAAGCAACTTGCCCAAGGTCACAGCTAGTATAAGGCAGAGCAGAGGTTCAAAGCCAGATCTCAAGTCAAAGCCTACGCTTTAACCTTGCAGTAAATGATGCCTTCCGAGGTGTCTTTCCAGAGCCTCCTACCTCCTAGTCTGATTTAAATACCCCTCCTCAGTGTTTCCATGCTACCCTAAGCACAGCATGACTGTAATTTTTGGCATACAGGTCTGTCTCTCACACTATACTGAAACTTTTTGAGGATGGAAATCATTTCTCACTTACCTTTGTATCCCTAATGTGCTATCTATCTAGGTAAATATGCAAATAAATTTGTCCAGTGATTTAATATAAAAAACACAAAACTGAAGGCCTTGAACTAGCCATGTAGCCTTAGGAGGGTCACAACTTCTCTACCTATCAACAAAAATCTCATCTAAAAAATGGGATGAAATGAATATCCAAGGTGACTTATGTCCCTTCTGAATCTAAAAAGCACTACCATTGTAGATGGGCTCTGGTTTTTTTATAGCCTACCTTATTAGTTTAAATTATTAGTAAATAAAATTAAACTCCTTGTTTATCTTCTGTAGCATTCTACAAACAGCATACATATAACTAATAGAGAATTCAGAAAAAGATTCCTCTTTTCTGAAAGGAGATAACTATCACCTATACCAAAATCAAACAGTGGCACCCTCCTCTGGTGAATGTTAAAGGAGTTAAACAACACAAAAGAATTAGCTGATGGGATTTTCTTTGAATAAAAGAAAATGCAGGAGAGAAATTACCTAATGTTATTTGTTATTACATCATTTCCAATAGCAACTAAATAACTTCTTGTAACTCCTTATTTTGCCCTAAAAGCCAAAATGATGAACTAGCTACATACATTAGGAGGTTATAGATAGAACAATTATTCTATTTTTAAGGGCACAGTGATAATATTACTTTGCAAACAGCATGCTTTTTAAAGTAAGGCACAATGAAAAGCATTTCATATTTTCACTAACATTGATCATCTCTTCTATTATTTAAAAATTTAATGAAAAACTTTATACATGTAAAATGCTTCTAGTTAAATAAAAAGCACTTATCCTGTACTTTTTCTGGATAGTACATTTACCAGAAGACAGTACTGGAAATTTTTCAACTTGAAATTTGTTTGGGTCTGCAACTTTCAGGTTTTAGAATATCAACTTAAAAGAATATTTAAAATAGCATGCACTTACACATTCAGAATTGAAACATGCCAATATAGCACACCCAAACAAGCACAAACCAAAGTTTCACAACATTAACATTATACCCATACCTTTAATTTAAAAATAAAATTGCACTCTCTAAGAGCAGGAACAGATTATCTGCCAATGGCTTTAATATAAAAATATATAATAAATATAAGCTTTATTAAAAGTCTTATAACAGTCTAGAAACATAAAATGAAAATATAAACATTCTGACTCAAGCCAAGAAAACAAATCAGTCATTATATTGGCAACCTTGTCATTCAGGTACATTTTTACCCAAGCACACAGCATCTCTTTCCTCAGTTAACTTCACATCTTTCATCTACACTGTGACCAAGGAAAAGAACCACAATAAACAGGAGGTTACAAATTTACAATCAGTGAAAACTTCATTTTAAAAGAAAGAACAGAGAAAAGGGCCAGAGTGAATGGAAAATAGCAAAAATTGATTTCAGTTCTATCAAATAAATTTTCCAACTAAATTTGTAATTCCTGGCAAAGTGGGTTCTATAAGGCAGGTAAATACAATATCTTGGAAAGATTAGCAGAGTGGAAAGTGAAGCGACTTTATATCAAACAGTTAACCAACTGAAAGCTTTCTCAATATTCACCCAAAACAAACGCCAAAAAACAAGCAAGGATTGAAAAAGAATGGCATCCCCTACAGCCTACCCTGAGACCGGAAGGGCCAAGAAGAGAGTTGGGGGAAAAGTTGGATGGGAGCACAGGGTTGTGCAGGGAGCGGGAAATGATGAAGAAAGAGTGGCAAAGGAGGCCATGGTGATATGAGAAAGTACGCTGGAAAAAAAAAAAAAAAAGTATGCGGTAATGAAAGTGCAAACTACCAAATTGAGAGAGATGGGGTGGCTGGCCTAGTGCTCTTTGGAGCATGGCCCTGGAGCCACATTTGCTATTCACTTCGCTTAGGCTGATGCCCAAGGACCAGAGCCAGTCCTCACCCTGACCTCCAGGAAATCTGAGTCCCGGAGCGCAATCAGGGAGACGCAAAATCAGGGAGAGAGAATTCTACCGGTCTAATCTCATCTCTTGCTCCCACATGAACCCCAAATAAAGGAGTTTAGAAGCTGGGAGACATCTGCGTCCTATGCCGGCGAGGGCGCAGAGGCGAGATCTGGGCACCGTCGCCCCTGCGGGCACCGCCACCTCTGCAAAGGCCAGAGGCATCTCGGGTCTTCCGCTGCGATCCAGCTAAAAGCAGGCGACCAGCGAGGCGCTGCTGTCAGCTGGCCCGATTGCATTTGCAAAGTTAATGGAGTTGGGAAGAAGCGCAGGACTGTCCCTCGGGTTCCTCCTCAGGGCGAAGGCGATGGGAAGGAGTCACAGCTTCTTTCCCCTGCACTGATCACTCACTGACTCGGTTCTGCATTTTGTGTCTTTTCTCCCTAATATGAATCAAAAATATTTTCTTCCTTCTTTGTGCCTAGCTCGGTCTCAAACCCTAGAACGAGGGCTTTGAGACCTCGGGCCAAAGTTCACTGTAGAAATCATTAACTCTTCCCGCAAAACTAGCAGTCATTTGCTGGGTTCTGACCGCCTGAAACCTCATAAATTGAGGCAATTTGAAACTAGTGGCTTTGTTCCGCCCGGCTCCGGATTATCACCACGCCCCTCGCACCCAAGTCCTACCTGCTGCGAACACAACGTCCTGTTGTCTACGCGCACACGCGCACACACACACACACGCACGCACACAGCGCCCCCAAAGAACTCCTACCTCGCCCCCGTGCCCGTCGAAGATCCCAAAAATGGACGGGTGCGTCTTGTTGGCTAGGTCCGTAAGAACTTCGAATCTGTCCTCCATGTGGTCTCTCCGGCCCTGTATGGAATACACGGCCACATTGTGGCTCTTGAACTCCCAGGTCTTGGAAAATTCGGCTTCCAGAACGTCGAGCCCCCCAAGCCCATCGTTCTGCATGATTTCAGCGACCTTGCCCTTCACCATCTTCACGGCGTCCCGGCTGGACTTGACGATGGTCTTCACCTCGTCAGTGTGGAAGAAGTAACTCCACAGCGCCAAGCTGATGCACAGCAGGAAGAGTGTCTCGGGTCTGAGCAAGAAGTAGCGCATGATGCGACCCAGCAGAGACAGCAAAGTCATTGTATCCTCTATCATTTATTATCGCTAGAGCCTCAAACACCAGCAGCGACGCGCGCCCCGAAGGCTTGCCGGGTCCCGGAGCACTGCGGGGACCGCCCGAGGGGAGGGAGGCGGAGCAGCAGCGGAGGGTGGGGGGAGGAGGTCGAGGTCGAGCAGGCTGATCGGATCCCGCACCGCGAACAGAGGCAGTTTCCCTTTTGTCTCCCGGCCGCGGCGACCCCGAGGCCCGCGCCCTGCGCACCCGTGCCTGTGCCCGCCGCCCGCGCCGCCTCCGCTCCCAGCGCCCCTTTGTGAGGCGGCGGCGGCCGAGACGGCGGAGGTGGCAGCAGCAGCCGCGGGTGCCTGGTCTGGCGAGAAGGATCAAGTTAAAGTTGCGCGGGGCAGGTCTGCCGCGGTGAGCGAAAGAGTTCGGGGGCGCTGGCGCCCGCGCAGCCCCTCCGCGGGTGCCCTCTTGTCGCTCCGGGGAGTGATCAGCAGGTAAGGAGGCGCAGAGCGCGAGAGCCCGGTGGGCGAGGGATGCACGTCCGCTCGGTTGCCGCTGCTGCAGAGAAGCGCAGAGCCCGCCGAGTGTTCCGATTCCTTCAGACACCCCGGGGGGGCCCAAGAGAATAAAAGTTTTGCGGGAGCCTGGGCAGAGGTAGGGGGTAAGCGGAGCCCAGCGACGCAGCACGATAGGCGTTGAGCCGCAGGCAGCCGGCCCGGCTCTGCCTGCCTCTCCCTAGCACCTCCCAGTTCAGCTCGTTTGGGCGCCGCTCGCGCGCTCCCACCTCGCCTCCTGGCTCGAGCTCGCCCCGCCCCTCGCGCGCTCGCCCCGCCCCGCCCCGCCCCACAAGCCTAGACTCCAGGCCGCGAGGTGCTCGGGTCGAGCTGTCAAAGGCTGAGGAAGCTTGGCAGCGGCTGGAGCTCTAGCACCCCGGGGCGGTGCAGGCGAACTGAGAGGGAGAAACGGGACACCTCCGCTGCCTAGGTGGAGTAGATGGTCGTCCCTCCCTCCTGTAAGGGCTCCCAGGACAATGTAATGCTGATCTTGGTAGTCTGGACGTTGGTTTCCCGGGAGCTACTGCTGCCAGCTGGAAAGCAGAGAGCCGCACATGAGCGTCCCCCCCTCCAGCAGTCGGCACAATAGTGCGGTCCCCGCCTTGCCAGGCATAAGGCAAGCGAGAAGGGACGCACTTCTTCCGGCTCGCGAAGCGAGGCTGAGGGCCTCAGACCTTCGGTGTTCTGTGACAAAGGCCTGCTGGGATCTCCTGAGAAGCGAAGAGCGAACCTGGGGCCTTCTCGCGTCTAGAAAAGACCCTCCTGAGAACAGCAGAATATGAAGACTCGCAGCCACAAGGAAATGCGGTCTGACGTTAACCACCGGAGGGGCGAGAATGGGCTGACTTCTCGGAGAGCTGCTGGCGTTCCAAGAGTTGGAGACTTAGCCACGAAGGCCTTACCTAATTGCAACAGTTCCACCGAGAGACACCTAGTGGAGTATCAGGCGCTCCTGACCCTGCCACGGAGCTCTGACTCTGCTGTTCTGGTTTAAAGGTCCTTTTGAAGCTCGAAACTAGCGGCCTCCTACCACATCCTCAATCATAGCAGAAGGTGAAGTGCGGGCGGGAGTCTTTAGATAAACACGCGAACAGCCGCAGAGAAGAGTATGGGCTTCCAGAAGCCATCAAAGATAACTTGCTGAAATATGGGCAGGTATCAGTGGCCTTGAAGATGCTGGGAAAAGAAGAGAACAATGCACAAATCAGCTTAGAATATAGAAATAAGTGAGCTTTAAAGGAAAATATTCACTCTCACTACCCCTGTCCAGGAAGAAGAGTGCTGATCTGCAGCTTCCAAGTCTGCTAGACTGAAACGTACAGGCTGCCCAAACACTGCTGCCTTGGTATGATCCCGACTGTTTAAAAAATAAATTAAAATAAATTAAATACTGGAAGGAAATACACCAAAATGTTCATAGTGGTTAACTGCAGAAGTAAATTATATGTGGTTTTCATTTTCTACTTTGGATTTTTGTATGTTTTCTATAGCTTTTTCAAAGTTTTTGCAAAAGACACAAATTGCCATCATAACCAGAAAAAAAAAAATGAAAACTTTGACATTTCAGTTATACATGCACAGAAAAGACAGGAAGGAAATATGACGAACTGTAAAAGAATGTTATTTTCAACAACTAAGATATTGTCTCCTGTTCCGCTTTGCACTTTTCCGTATTTTCCACGTGATAGAGAAATGCTTTAGAAATAAATTAGGTCATTCTGTTCAAAAGTCATAACTCTTGAGATAATGAGTTCAAAAGCCTTTAGGAACTATAAAGCAAAAGTAATGCATTTGTGTTATTATGAAGATGAGTTTACAGTACTTCTCACTGTAAGTTAGCAAATGGCTTTGGGTGCATTATCAGCCTCTCTGTACACGAATCTGTTTCTCTATAGCAAAGGCAACTTGCAGATAACCTGATAAAGATTCCAGAACTATAGGTCAAACTAGGCCCTGGAATAGCAGTGTAATTCCAAACCTAGGAGCACATCCATCCTGTCCATAACAGATATTCATGAGAGGCATAACTTCCTTGTTTCTACCATATCTTAATAAAGAGAAGTCCAGTTGGTCTCTCTGGAGGTTAAATAGCAAAAGGAAGGCTGACTTGATTAATAAATCTAGATATCCCGAGGATTCTGTGGAGATACGCTTTGACATTTACATCAGACCCTATAGACATGTTCCTATTTCTATTAAGAAATTCATGTCATTTACATAGAAATCTTTAAAGATTTAAATGAGTTTTTGATATAGTTCATTGTGAATTTTAACATATCTGAGCGATACAAAAGACCTTCCTTTAATGACAAACTAACATTTGCATGTTCCTTGAGATTAAAAGGTTTTTCATGTATATCAACTTATTCCCATTCTCAAACAACCCAAGAGGAAGAATAGCTATTATCTGTTTATAAATATAAGGAAAATGAGGCACAAAGATGTTAAATGAATATTACAATTCAGCAAATAAGAACTCTCAGTTCTTCTGACCACCAATTCAGTACTCTTAACATCCATTGATTGCTCAGTAATACTGAGATGATTAGTCTAATTTTCATACTTTCCTAGTGATATTTTAAGTAGATATTTGTTACAGAAATCTCAAAAAAAAAATACACAGTTTCTTATTCTACAGTTCTGACATTAACCTTTGAGACAAGCCCTGCACTATGAGTATTTACCTCACCCATTAAGAATATTTGTGAGGCAGAAGACAAGTGCAAGTTAACTGTCCTTTGTCTCTACATAAAAGCCTAAAAGATTTGTTGCTAAAGTAAAATACTATTCTAATTTCACAGAGAAGAAAATAGTACCGTAGAATGTCCATTATACAAATACTTTACCATTGCAAGTGACATGGTAATGAACAGAGAGCTAATTGCAATCCTAGGTTTTCAAGAGATACAATAATAGTGATAGTTTCCAGGTAATTTCCATACTCAACTATGGATTGACTCATGTCGGCCTTGCAAGTATAAAGGACATAAAATAATAGCTTTTAAAAATAATATATTTTCAGAAGAAACTTTCAGAGTTGTAGCTTTTCGGTTTAAGATATGTTTAAAACAGGATTTGATAGCAAATCCGTTTTCAATATGTTGTTCCACAACATTCTCATTTCTTTTTGATTTTGCCACTTATTACAGAGTTGTAAAAATCTAATGTAAAGTGATTCAACTGAGCCTCTGAATGAGTAGTAAAAATCCCTCAGATAAATTTTAAATGAGCCTTTTATACATATAGAAATCCTCTGCACATTTTTAAATTTTATTTTAAATTTTTATACATATAGAAATCCTCTGCACATTTTCAAATTGATTTGTATTCTTAAATTGTTCCTGCCGTCTGCATATAAGCACTGAGTATTGAGTATGACTCTTTTACCAACGTTCTTTAGATACACATATGTGTATAACCTTTTAAACTATACATGCAAAAGAGTTCATGAAATTATTGTTAAAAAGCACAATAACCATGCATATCACACTCATGAACATACTACTCAACATAAAAACTGAACTGCGACCAATCTTTGTACCAGCCTAGTTCTTTCCCCACCCCACCTCCCTACCTGTCCTCCACAGATAGCCACCATCCTGAAATTTGTGTTTCATCTCTTGTCTTTTAAAAAATCTACATCACTAAGTAATATATATATTTTTTAGTTTTGCTTAGTTTTGAGCATTATAAAAGGGATGTCTTACTGTATATCAAGTTCCTCTGGAACTTGTTTTTTAACTCAATATAATATAATGAGTGAAATACTCTAGATCCTTTTATGTTGTTACATAAAATTCAATCCTTTTCACTGCTATATAACATTCCAGTGGCTCATTATCCTATGATTTATGTATTCATCTTCTTCTATGGACATTTGAGTTTCCAGTTTTTTGCTCTTATGGTTAATGATTTCATGAATTATTTTTGGACTATTTCTTGGTGCATACACACAAAAGATTTTCTAGGGCATATATCTACGAGTGAAATAACTGGATAGTTGGGAATAAAAATGTTCAACTTTAAGATTTAGGGCAAAATGGTTTTTGAAAATACATTGTTCCCACTTATACTCCCATAGTGTGATTAAAGCTCCTTAATATGAGAGACTATTACTATAAATTTCATCTTTAAAGTAACTTTTAATATTGTTCCTTTTGGAAAATGGTTAGCTATGAGTATGACCATTAAACCATACCAAATCTTCAATGCTTCTCATAAAATCTTTCTAGATGTAAAATTTAATAATAAATCTTTTGTTTTAAGTGCTCTTTTACTAAACAGCCATGCTACCCTGAACGACCCTGATCCTGTCTGATCTTGGAAGCTAAGCAGGGTTGGGCCTGGTTAGTACTTGGATGGGAGACCACCTAGGAAGACCAGGTGCTTGTAGACTAAAAAAAATAAGGGACTGTAAACTGACAAGGTCCTTGCAATCCATGAGGTCAACCAAGGGTTCCCTTGCCTAAAAAATAAATTAAGAAATACATGCCCTTTTAGTGAAAATGAATCTTTTAGTAGTACAACTAAGAAAATTAATTCATCATTTTATATAATAGTATATCAATCTGGTCTTATAATTTTAATATCTCGGGTGTTCCTGTCAAATGGAGAACTAATCAACAGATACCAATCATGATAGGGTATAATACAATTTTATTTCACTGGACTCTAAAAGCATGAGGTCCTTTTCTAACAACCCAAGTTTTTTAATTAATTGCAAAGGTATATCAACCAAACTTGTTTTCTGAATAAAATTTATAAACCATTGCACCAACTCTGTTTGCATAAACCATACTTATACTAAGAATCCTTCACTTAATTGCCCTAGGTTTCTCTCTGATAATCTTCAAATGGGCTTCCTATATTATAATGTTAATCTTAAGCATTACCTTTCTTTACCCTAATAAATACACATCAGCATTCTAGCTAATTTATATGAAGCATTGTGAATAGTCGAATAATCATTTTGTAATGGATCTGGTGCTGACAAGAAATGGTATGGGTGGAAAGATAAAACATTTGTTTCCTTATAGGAGGTAAGGATATTTTTTTCTTTAGAGCAATTCAAAAAAAAGTAAAGATTAACAGTCAGCCTCAAAAATACAACTCTGTTTGGTAGTCTGGCAGAACAGTAAGAACAGCGTCATGGAGAATTGTTGGAGTTAATCCATACTTGACGTCCATTTGTATTATACCAAGGTAATCTAATGACAATACCTCATTCTTATACCCAAATTCTTCTGGTGTCTTCTCTGAGCACCCTGAGAGTAATTTAGATTCCTTTCAGTTTTCTTGTGTTCCCGGAATTGTTTCTGTGGCAAATATTTGTTTTATGTTTGGGGCACCAGTAGAAAGACTAAATTAGGGAGTCTGAGTAATTTGAATGTAAGATTATTCACAAAAGCTTTCTGTTTTTATCCTCTTGCTGGGATGCTTGATAGGCCTACCAGAAAATCTTTTAGTCACACAGGATATAATTTGGGGGTTGATTACTATGTATGATACTTCAGGTAAAGATTGTTATGACAAAATAATCACATGATCTGAGATTATATAGAGGTAGGACATATATCCCATTTACATGGCACTTGGAGTTCCTCTTCCTGGCTCTTATACTGCCTCCATAGTCTGCAGCATTCATTCATTGCTACCTGAGCCCAAATTGCCTAGAACTTCTTAAACTGTGGCCATAACCCTCAGTTATGTAAAACAGCTGTTCAGTCTCTTGTGCTGATGAGACTCTTTTTAAGCCTCCCTGTTTCTCTCCATCAACTCAAAACACACATCCCTCCCTCCCAAAAAGTGAAACTTCCACAAATATTTCCCAAATGATATCATAATTTTAAAGGATTTCAATCATCACAGACCCCCATATCTATCCTGGAGATGGAGAATACTCTATTGACCGTTTGTGGCCAATAAATAGAACTCCCAGAGGTTGACCAGATAGTTTAAATACTGAAATTAAATATTATAATCTCTAAGATTTCAAATGATAGACACCAACAAAAAAATATAACAAATATTTATTTCACCAAATTCTAATCATCTAATGGATCTTTTCTACTTCTTTTTTTTTTCTTGGTCATGAATCATCATTCCAATTTGGACCCTCCTATTTCTAGCTGTCTGAAAATATCTTAATTACCTTATTTTTCTCCTTATTACACAACTCTTCTAATATTTTTAACCAGTGATGTGTTGGTAAGTGTTTAACCACTTGCTATGGTATAAATACTCCCACCATGGCTGACTTCAAGCTACATCAATGAATGTGAACTTGGAGTTGATCATAGCACACACGATATTATATAGTATTTTCATCATACAGATTCAATGGATGTGAATAACTTCAAAAGCATAAATAATATTAAAATGTAGTAGAATAATTAGGAAGTGATGAGTTTTTAATAGTTTATTTAATTATAAGTTTATATAATTAATTTTTAGTACTGCCTGTGTTTTACAACAGGCTGCCAAAACTCTTTTCTGGTGAAGAAATACATGGGTTCTAGATATTGTCTACTGGACCTCAACAGCCATCACTACCGCCTTCTAAATATCCTCTCAGTCATGAGAAATGGAAGAATAAAAACTACCTTTCCCAGAATTCTTTGCAGTTGGACTTTGGGATGTAATGAAGTTCCACTAATGAGATGACCTTGTGTGAAATTTGGAAGGCAGAAGGAAGGTAGAAACCATTCTTCCTATCATTGTTCTATCCAATAGTCAAGCTCTGGTAAACTGAATGTTTGAGTGTCTAATTCCAGGTTCTCCTTTCTAGTCTCTAGCTTTGTGGAAGTGGGGCAGCTGCCTAATGGCAAGCCCTTAACTTCAGCTATTTAGAGACTTACAATGTTTTTGTATTACCTAATTCCCTATATTAAATACCTTTCTGCTCGAAGTACCTAGAATGTTTTTTCTGAACACTGATATAACATGTATCCTTGGCTGCTTGTTTCCTTCGTGTGACATCAAAAGGAAACATCAAAATAATCACTAGCACTGGTCTAGTTAGTCCTTTTGCCCAAGTGGTCTCTCACTCTAAATTTTTTCTGTTGATACTTTGCATTTTATTCACATCCTAAAATTATGCTGTGGCATTAAACAAATACTACTGCGTAATTTTTTTCAGTAAATCTACTGGAAAGAACTAAGGAAATTAATGCTCAGTTAAGTGACAAGAAAAAGAATAATGGCTCTTTATTATTATTATTACTATTTTTTATAACATCAGAACCCTAATGGTGAAGAATGACTAGTCATTTTCTGTTTGTTTTTAATTTATATCTCCTCTTAAGCCTATTAGAATGGAGCCTATCAGAAAAAGTGAAAACGAAATTGTTTTTTCTTTAAAGGATACTTAAGGAAAAGAATTCTGGACTTTCCTTTGTAAGCCTAATACAGGGTTTAAAAACCTTTTCTGTCAGATAATATTCCTTACAGCTAAGGAATATTTCTGCATTTTCTGTTTTTGGTTTATCCATGAGAGTGGAGAGAGAAGAAAATTAGGTAATAAGAAGCATATTACTCTGAGATAGAACCTAGTTTTCATTTGTTTCCTATTTATACCTCTTCTTTTTCTTATCCTCGGGACTTTATCCTTTCTTCGGGTCTCTCTTCCAGTTATATTTTTTTTGGTCTATTTTGTTTTTCCTGTTCTATTCAGCAGCCCCTTAGCATATCTCCTTAACAAATTTTTCCTAACCACAGAACAGTCTTTGCTCCTGAAGGAAGTCTTCTGTTTTAAAAAAAATTATGTCATTATCTTATGGACAAAAATCTTTAGATATTCTTCCAGCTATTCCCTTGGTCTTCCCATCTCATTTCCTTCTTCTCCCTTGTACTTTATAATGCATTTCTTCAGTTATTATCATCTATACTATCTAATGGTAGACATTGTGAAGGCTCATTGTGCTTTATAGTCTCTCACAATGTTTATTTAGAGAACAGCAAAATCTCTGAAGCAATGCAATATGTAAAGAAGTCAATGCATGAGCAATTAAATGTTCTATTTCCTTGCTCACCTCGCAGATTAATTTACTTATTTGTTTTATTTTAACCAATGGAACCAACAAAAGCAAATAAATTAAAACTAAAGATAATTTACTGAACTATCTGAAATAACCCCAAAATGAATAGCCTCATTTTTAAGTAGTTTACATCTGGGAGAAAATACATGGTGGACAGTGGATGTGAGATTATAGAAATAAGAGCAAATCAGATTTTTTTTTTTTAGTGAAATTAGCTTAACTACTTAAAAAAATGAACACAATTTTAATTTTAGGGTGAAACCTTTTAAAGGAAATATAAGAGGAAATGTTAAATTTCCTCAAGATTTGATTGAAGGACCTGTTCTCTAACTTCATCTTGTCACGCTCAGTTGCCATCTGTCAAGGACTGAATGTTTGTGTCCTTCCCCACCTTCACCAGATTCATATGTCAAAGCCCTAACATTCAGTGTAGCTGAGTTTGAAGATGGGGCCTTTAAGGAAGTTAGTAAGGTTAAACGAGATCATACAATGGGATCCAATAGGATTAATGTCCTTATAAAAAGCCACATGGGACCAAGGACTCTCTCACATGAGTGTGCACTCTCTCTCTATATATATATACACACATACACACACACATACAGACAAGTACACGTGTGCACGCATGGACACACGCACGCGTGCACGTGCACACACGCGCACACACACACACACACACACCAAAGAAAGGCCATATGAAGACATAGCAAGAAGGTGGCCATCTGCAAACTAGGAAGAGAACACTCACCAGAAACTAAATCAGCCAACCTCAATCTTGATCCTTGTTCTTAGACTTTTAGCTTCCAAAACAGTAAAAAAAATAGATTGTTTAAGCCACCTAATCTATGGTATTTTGTTTATTTTTTTATTTTTCAATTACAGTTGACATACAATATTATATTAGCTTCAGGTGTACAATATAGTGATTAGACATTTATATAACTTATGAAGCGATCACCCTGATAAGTACTCATCTGACACCATATACAACAGTTTATGGCAGCTAGAGCAGACTAATACAAATTTTAGTACCATGAGGTGTGACATTGCTGTAACAAATACCTAAAAATGTAGAAGGGGCTTTGGAACTGGATGATGGGTAGAGGCTGGAAGAGTTTTGAGATATATACTAGAAAAAGCCTAGATTCCCTTAAAGGTACTGTTAGTAGAAATATGCATGTTAATAGTGACTCTGGTGAGAGCTCAGAAAAGAAAGAGGAGAGCCTCTACAATTTTAGAGAATACATATATCATTCCTATCAAAATGTTGATAAGAATATGAGTGTTGGATGAAAAAGGGGCCACGTATTAAACCTGACAAGCTCAGGGGAGGCCTGCCTGGCAGGCCTTACAAACACAAAACCTGAAAGTAACTACACAGGATGGTCTGAACATACAAATTCCTACCTAAAACAGTGTTATGGCCTGTAGCTACCTGACACAGGTCAATCTTTACCTTAAGTGAACTTATCTATTGTATTTTTTTTTCAGATTTTTTTTTAAGTTTATTAGGGTAATATAATTATATAATTTTCAGGTGTACATTATCATTTGACATCTGTATATTCTATTGTGTTTACCACCCAAAGTTCAGTTTCCTTCAGCTACCATATATTTGATTCCCTTTACACACTTCACCCTCCCCCTATAGATGACCCCCTTTAACCATCTACCTACCCCTTCCTCCCCACCCCCTACCCTCTGGTAACCACTAGTCCATTGTCCATGTCCATGAGTCTCTGTTTGTTTGTCCTGTTCATTTGTTGCTTTGAGGTTTATATCCCACATATAAATGACATCATGTGATTTTCAACTTTTTCTGTCTCATTTTGCTTAGCATGATTATCTCGAGGTCCATCTATGTTGTCGCAAATGACAGTATTTCATCTCTTCTTATGGCTGAGTAATATTTCATTGCGTATATGTATCACAGCTTCTTTAGCCAATCTTCTGTCGTAGGACACTTTGGTTGCTTCCATGTCCTGCCCACTGTGAATAATACTGCTATGAACATCTGTGTGCAAATATCTTTTCGGATATGGGTTTTCAAGTCTTTGGGGTAAATACCCAGTAGAGGGATTGGCTGGATCATACGGTAGATCAATTCTTAGTTTTTTGAGGAACCTCCATACTGTTTTCCATAGTGGCTGTACCAATTTGCAGTCCCACCAGCAGTGTATGAGGGTTCCTTTTTCTCCACATCCTCTCCAACATTTGTTATTACTTGTCTTTTTGCATCTAAGATAACATACCATTGAAATGTCAGAGTAATCTTTTCCAGACCCTTCAAGACACAACTTCTGGCACCAGAGCATGAGACCACAGACCCCTCATTGTTACCTTGGTCCATGAATACCACCTCTATGTGCTGTAAATGTTAATTATTAACTATTTTGTACTCACCACTGTAAAAGAAGTATGTGTCTCTCCATTTTACTTTTTATTCAGTCCCAGAGATTTCCCTGCTTTGCTTTCTCCTGCCCCCTTACTCTACCACCAATGGATTTCATGTCACCCTTCTACGTCTCCTCCTTTGATTCTAATTTATAAAATAAGCTGCAAAACTGTTATTCTCCAAAGCATTTTCTCAATCTTGAGATTTGCAATTGTAGTCAATTTGGCTCAAATAAACTCATAAAAATTCTCTATAGATTTGGACATTTCTTACATTAACAAAAGCCATTCTGATGAGGTCTCAAATAAAAATGAGGTAAAAGTTTATTGAAAACTGGAGGAAAGATGATCTTTGTTATAAGTGGCAAAGAACTTGGTTGTATTTTATTAGCGTTCTAGTGTTTGCTGGAAGGTAGAACTTGCAAGCAATGAAATTGAACATTTTCATTGCTTGCAAGTTCTACCTTCCAGAAAACACTAGAGCTGAAATTTATAAGCAAAGTGTTGAAGGAGTAGCTAGGTTTCTCCATATCACTTATAGTAAAATGCAAGAGGAAAGAAATAAGTTAAAAGAATAGTTAACCAAAAAGGAACCAGAACTTGAAGATATGGAAAATTCTCAGTCAATCCACATTGCAAAAAATGAGAGCGGTTGTTCTGAAGAGAACACTAAGGGTGTGGCTAAGCAACCGTTTGATAAGGAGGTGTGAACTTAAGATTTAACCTGCCACTTCAGTAGAAGCCACGCTTAGAGATGAGATTATGCCAGGAGAAACACTGCCAGCTGAAATTAAAGTGAACAGAAAAAACAGGACAGAATGAAAGAAGGCTGTTGGACTTTGGGGATTCTACAGGACAAGACAATAGAGCTATCTGACCGTAAACTTGCATTAATTATCCTTCAAGAAAATAGAAGTGAAAAAGGTGAAGGGATGAAGAAGTACAAATTAGTAGTTACAAAACAGTCACAGGGATTTAGAGTATAGCAAAAAAATTTAAGAAATAAAAAAAGGAAATAGAAAAATGACCCTGATAGCAATCCAGACATTACCAGGACTGCCACTCCCACCACCATCCTAGGGACAGGACTGGGTCTTCCTCAATTTTAAAGGGTAGGGCCTCTCATAGTGTTGGGGGGTGGGAGGTGGAGTAGGTATACCACAGCCCAGTGTCACAGGATGGGACTGCCCCCCCACCCCAGAGCTATGGGAGTGATACTGCCACTGGAATGCTCACCTTTCCCAAGCCTACTCTCCCACCCACACACTTCTTAGTTAACTAGTTACCTATTATCCCCCTGATCTCAGCTCATACATCACTCTCTTAAGGGCCCTGCCAAACTCTACAATCTAAGTAAGTTCCCTCTTGCCCCCTGTCATGGCAAGCTGTACTTCAGAGTGCCCGTCAAAGTTGTAAATATATATTTTGTGTGATTTTTAAAAATTAATGTGTTTCCCCACACTTTCACTATAGTTTAGATGCTTCACGAAGACAGGAACTGTGTCTGTTTTGCTCTTCGTTGTAACTCCAGTACATAACGCAATGCCTAGCACACAGTAGCCATAGTATAAATATTTGTTCATGAACGAAGAAAGACAGTTATTCTAAAATCAGTATTTCAGTCCTACTCAAATTCTTTCTCCTATCACTGGTAATAACTGAAACTAATCAATGTGCCTTTGAAATCAGGATAGCAATAAAAAGAAAAGAGCAGTCAGGAATAACTCACCCATGGATGGTTGAAAATTTGTAATAGTGACAGAAAACATTAAAGGCCATTCAGATTTATTTTTACTTTTTTTCTTTGCATTATTGCTCACCTTAAGACCATGCTTTCATTATAGACACAGAGAAATTCTCTGCAGGAATAAACATCTTTTCAAAATGAGTGTCCTTTGCCCGTTTTTCTACTAGGATATTTATCTTTTTTCTTCCAAAGTATAAAAATTTTTTATATATTAAGGCTATTATTCAAGTTGTAAATATTTTCCCATGTTGTCATTAACCTTTTTATTGTTTATGATGCTTTGAAATATAAGGAGCTTTATTTTATTTTGTCTGTGTTGTTTATATTTTATTTTTATAAAGCTAAGTCTATCTTTTCCTTCATGATTTGTGCCTTATATATGTGCTTGGAATGATCAAGTAAGCTTTTTATTATTCCATGCACACCAGAATCTGTAATGCACCCAGAGTACATTTTTCAGCTATTTTCTCCACTATCCCCAAGACATTGTAGAATATAACTCATTCATTTATTTATTTATCTATTTATAAAGCTATCATTTATTCAGCACCTATCATATATCAGGCACTGTACTAGAAACCATGCAAAACTAACATAACCCCCATCTTCACGGAGCTTATAGTAAAAAGGGCAGTTCTTCAACATATCATCACTCATAAATACTACAGATTGACAAATGTTGTTAACATAAGCATGCAGGATATATTTCCTATGGTGAACTTCCCCATTGTAAAGTCAGGCAAAAGAGGCTGGCAGCCTTCTACAATGGAAGAAATTGTCATTCTTGATTTGAGTCTCCTTACACCAGAGTTCACTACTGCCATCATGTTGATCTCTTGTCACATTCATCCCCAATCTGTGCCCAACTCCGCCACTCAAAACATGGCAAGTTATTTAACCTCTTCGTACATCATCAGTAAAACAGATATAACTATCATACCATTCCATAGGTCATTTTAAGGATTATAGGAACTAATATACAGGAAGTGCTTAGAACAGTGTCTGGCACATAGTAAGCACCCAGGAAAAGTAAATTATTCTTAGTTGAATAGATACAATAAGTTTATAGGCAATTTTATAAACATAGAGCAGAGAATGATAAGACCCTAACTGACACAATATATTATGAGGATTTTTAAGAAAAAGAAATCATATCTGTTTGGAGGGATCAGGAAGGCTTCATGAAGGAGGGTATGAAAGGATTTGGGTTAGGAGGATTTGGACATACAGAAAGAGTGGGGTAGGATAGGGGTATAGACTTCTAGAAAGAAAAAATGACACTCATTCTGTTTGCCTACAGTGTTTCAAAAAGAGGAAAGCTGAGAGGACTAGCAGGAGATAAAGCAGGAATGGCACTGTATTTTGAAGAACTCGAATAATAAGTTTATATTATTTTATCACTGTAGAGAGAGGCTGGCAGTTGTAAAAGAGGAACAATAAGATCAAAAGTATGGTTAAGACAATATGATTAAATCAACTCAAATCCATCATCATTATAGGAAAAGACACCCCAAAACTTATACCATATATTTGTACACGCATATTTATGGCAGCACTATTCACAATAGCCAAGGTGGAAGCAACTCAAATGTCCATTGACGGATAAATGGATAAATAAAATGCAATAAATACGTACACTGGAATATTATTCAGCTTTAAAATGGAAGGAAATTCTTTCATACATGTGGCAACATGGATGAACCTTGAGGACACTATGCTAAGTAAAATTAGCCAGTCACAGAAAGACTTACATGAAGTATCTAGAATAATCAAATTCATAGAAACATAAAGTGGAATGGTGGATGTCAGGGTTTTGGGGGCAGGTGGTAACGGGAGGTTGTTTTTCAATGGGTATAGAGTTTCAGTTTTGCTAAATGAAAAAGTTCACAACAATGTGAACATACTTAACATACTGAACTGTACATTTAAACATGATTAACATGGTAAATTTTATGTTATGTGTTTTTACCATAATAAAAAATATTAGACTTTGCTGCTGGTGACATCAGCATTTCTCACTAAGAAACTAATCTGGAATTGTTTTTAGAAGAAGCATCAGCCTCATCAATTTTCATATATGTATGTCAGGTCCATCTTTTACGCAAAGTCTTTCTTTGAACAGGTCAACCACATCTAGACTTACTGCCTCCACAGTCACAATTCTATGGAAGTCAAGCTCAAGCCAATGTGACTTTAGCATCAGAGTGTCCAGAAAGACTTTAAGAACAGTAGGTCTCAAAAGTTGTAGTGTTTAAACATGAAGTGACCACATTTGGGATAGATGTTGAAATCATGATTATACTTTTGGGAAGAGAAAGTTGTGAGTGAACATAAAGTATAAAATATCACTCCATTGTGACTGCAAACACTTACTACTCAGTGAAAATGTCTCTCCATAAGAATCCATGCTTCCTGGATGAGACCCCATCAGAAGTCAAAGAGAAGGCCTGATGCCGTGATTATATGTTTGAATCTAACTTTAAAATATCTGTGATCTTATGATAGAAATCTCCTGTGGTTTGGGAGTTAAGAGGAGAGTGCATTCTTATTTGGGATTCATCCTAAAGATTAACAGTTACTGAACAATAGCTTCGTCGTTCACACAGATGATTCTTGCTGGGGAAAGGAGGAACAAAAAGAGTGTAATAAGAATTGAATGAGAGAAAGAGGGAGATGTGGTTTGACAAAGCATAGTTTTCAAGCCTCATTTTTTACTTACTTTAATTTTTTAAAAATGCTTTGCTTTTATAGCCCTAGGAGGAAAAAAAAGTGAAAAAGTCACTTTCCTCTTTCTCTCTGTGAGGAAGACCCTCCAGACCTTGGGCTTTAGATAGCTGGGGTCCCTTACCCTGGAGGCACTAACAGCTTATTCAAAGGTATGGAGGTTGTCCAGTAGACCACTCACTTTTGTTTGGGAGGTCCATGCCCATGGGAGAGAAAGAGGAGTAATGAGGGCTGTGTGAGCTCCTGAGGACTGAGCACCAAGTTCGTGACCTTGGGAGCCAAGGCCAGGCTCAGAGGCCCAAGCTTATGACAGAAGGAATGGATGTCACCATCAGAGGATACCTGCCCACACGAGCAGTGCAAGCTGACCTGGGTACAAAGCCAGGCAAGCAAGACCTGCTTCAGAAGGGCAAGGCCACAGATGCCTTCATGGAGAGGCTTCTTTCCCAATGAAGATTCCCTAGGACCCTGGTCAAGAGGGCTGCTTTAAAGTTGTTATAATTTACTTCCCCTCCAATTTTTTGTTTTTATAATTTTGATTCTGAGGTTATTTTTCTATGCCTAATTCATCTAATTTATATTTGGCTCTAATTTCTGAGGAAAATATTGTGCATATTATAAAAAACTTTTTGAATAGTTTCAAATGTGACTAAATTTTTTAATGTTAAATTTAATTATTAATAAATATGCAACAATAGAACACTGTAAAAATTTATTAAGCATCCATTAATTTTGATTTAGATAGTTTTTTTAAAACAAGTGACCTCTTTTAACCTTCAGGTTTTAAACATTATCATAGGCCCCTGAAAATCCCAGCACTCTGATTCTAGGGTCTAATGGATAAAATATCCCTGGATGTGTCCCAGAAAAATGGAAGGGGCTAGAAGAATGACCAACATTCCATATGTTACCAACCATGTTGAGTAGAAAGCTCAAATCAAGTTTAATTTAGGATATTAAAGAAATGCAGCATTTCTTGTCTCTAGGAGTCACGGAATTATTCATGCCTGAGACACACACTCAAAGGAGTAACTATAGGAGCCATGGGCTTTAAAAGTTTGAGAAGCCCTGATCTACTCAGTTCTTATCCCAAGGGTCTTTAGGAAGCACTAAACAAAAGTTAATTGGAAGGGGCAGGCTCTAGCTGATAGCTGATATGAGGTGCCCACATACCAAATAGGGGCTACTAGTTTCAAAAGTGTTTTGAATAATTGCACAAATTTTGAAGTGATTAGCATCCAAAAGGAAATATTTTTAAGGACGAATTTATCTAATTGAATGTTTGCTAGAGTGCTTAATTTTATTTTATCGTGTTACGTTTAGTGCTTGTGCACTTGTGGTGCACATAGGTTAAAATGCCGATTTGCAATAGGGAATTTTAAATTAGCAAAGTGGCTGTGGTGTAAAGTTTTCATTTTTGTTTACAAAATGTAAATTGAAGTGGTGGCTTTGTCTAATGACTAGGAAGTGAACTACACAGTCTTATTTGTCCAAATCAATTTATTATGTTTTGACACTGTACTATGTTAGGCACCAATATTTTCTCCACTTTGCCCCCCAGTGTGTGCTAGTCCCTGATCTCAACGGGTTATACTTTTTGTGAGAAAATGATATACTGTCTTATCCCAATTCCCATAGAGCCTGAGGCAAAACTAATTTGCAGTTTACTGGGGGGTGGGGTGCCTTTCCAAGAAGCAAGAGCAAGGGGAAAAGGGAAATGAATCCAGGGGAAGCAAATGCAAAGGGGTGCGTTACCAAGCTGGCCACATCTACACCAGAAAATGCAACTGGGTACTCAGTTATGAAGTTCACTTCTCAAGAAACTATATGGAAACATTACACCTCAAAAGAATTGATGGGAAGGAAGAAAGGGAAAGTATTTGTTCGCCTGCTTCTTCACATCTACTCTTTCCTGTTGGTCAAAGTTCACTCCAAGGGGCACTAACTCCCCATATCTTCTAGTTGTTACCTGGCCGTTTGAGCAGCTGCTGGACATGCCAAAGCTTATGTCAGCAAGGGGGCCTTCCTCTGAGTGAGCTATGGATCAAGAGAGAGCCAGCAGGAACCAGAGCAAGAACCAAGAACACTCCTGCCTGCCTATGTGCAGCCTCATGCCTTGTGGGGTCAAACAGTGCCTGTTGTAAGTACAAAGAAGTTCCTGCAGTGTGTTGAAGCTCCTCAGTAGTGACAATGTGGCCCTAGGGAAGCAGATGAGAGGAGTGTGGGGTGAGGAGCTGAGACCAACTGCTACAGAGCCCAGCTGCCCAACTGGTAAAATACTGCAACAACACAACTTTTGAGGTGAGCATATTGAGAGCTTCCCTCCAGTAATGGTCAAAATCTCCTCTCTACAGCCTTTGTGATTATGGCTCGTATCAGGCAATCGTCCCAGAAGGTCATCGTTGAGCAGAAAGCCATCTCTGAGAAAATCTAATAAGGTTCATAAACTAAGTCTAGTACATATTCAACTAGAATACAGTTAGAGATCAAGGCAAGGTGGTAGAGGTATATCCCACAAAACATCTTCCCAGTCAACAGTTTCCTGGTAGGTTGGCTCTTGCTTTCAGCAGTTTGTACTATATTTATAAGGTTGTGCAACCACCACCATTATCAAATTCCAGAACACTTTTTGTCACCCAAAAAAAAACCTGTGCACATTAGCAGTCGCTTTCATTTGCCCTTCCTCCAACTCCTGTGAATCACTAATCTATTTTCTATCTCTTTATTTGCCTATTCTGGACATTTTCTATAAAGCGGGTCATACGATACATTGCCTTTTGTGTATGACTTCTTTTACTTAGCATATTTTCAAAGGCCATCTATGTTGTTACATGTATCAGTACTTCATTCTTTTTTATGGCTGAATAATATTCCATTGTTTGTATGATTCCCCATTCATCAATGTTGATGGACAGTTTGGTTGTTTAATACTTCTTGATTTTTAGTACTCAAGCTCCACACAATGCCACACCTCTTGAAATAATGTTTTCCAGAGATGTTTACATAGGAAAAACTTAATACAATATTTTAAACAAAATGATGTAGCGGAAACTAATGATTTATATTCTAAATAAAATTGGTAGAATGTCAAAATCACACACAGATATTTTGAAAAGCAAGCTAAGTATCAATGAAGGGGAAGTCCATATGGGATATTGCTGGAGCTAAGAAAGAGATCGAAACCTCACAGTCATTCACAGTACATAATATTTATGATAAAAAGCCTTGGTTTAGGTACCTCGAAAGCAGAAACCTAAGGCAAGAATTCAAGTGTATATGCCTTATTTGGCTAATAATCTGGGAAATTCCAATAAGGAAGTAAGTGTAGAACAGAGGCCTCAATGTTATTCCACCTGAGGGGTGAGGGAGCAGCGGTCTTTATTCATCCGCTCCGATCAGTCATGGGTGAGGTCTGCTCCCTGAGGACGTTAACTGGAAATCAGTTCTACCCTGTGATAAAGTCCTAGTGAGTTCTGATGGACTACGAAAGCCCTCAGGAAAAGAATCTCAGGTGCTGGCAGCTGAAAGAAAGGCCAGGGGAGATATGGACAGTCACAGGCAGTGTCTGCTACTGTATTAGTCAGGGTTCTCCAGAGAAGCAAAACAAACAGAGCCGATATATGAGGATATATAGGAGGAGATTTAGTGTAGGAATTGGCTCATGCAGTTAGGGAGAGAGAGAAATCCCACCATCTGCCATCTGCAAGCTGGAGAACCAGGAAAGCCAGTGGTGTCATTCAGTCTAAAGCCAAAAGCCTCAGAACCAGGATAATCTGGTAATTTAATTCCTAGAGTCCAGAGGCCCAAGAACCAGGAGCTCCAATGAAAACAGATGTCCCAGCTCAAGAAGAGAGAAGGACTATATCCTTCCTCTGACTTTTTGTTCTGTTCAGACCCTCAACATATTGGATCATGCCCATCCACACTGGTGAAGGCAAAATTCAGTCTACTGAATCAAATGCTAATCTCCTCCAAAACCATGCCCCAGACACACCTAGAAGTAGCGTTTTACCAGCTGTCTGAGCATCTCTTAGGCCAGTGAAGTTGACGCATAAAATTAACCAGCACAGCTACATAGGACATGCAAGCTGTGCACATTATTGCCTACAGAGCAATTGTTAGTTAATAATTGTATTAATTTGGGGTGTGATGAGAAAGTGATGGTTTGAGCAATTTACATCCAAACATGAACATTTTTATATTTAGACTTTTTATTGTGTTACATTGTATTTTCGGAAATGCTTAAGCATTGACAAATAGCCATTACAGTTTTTCCCCTTTAAAATAATGACAAATAAAACCTGATTAGTGTTTGTTGCATGTAACATCTGATTTTCAGAACTGGGTGCTCATGCTCAGAGGAGATGCCTGTAATCCAGTGCTCTATTCTATGTCAGATCCACAGTAGAAAAAAGAGATCCTTACACACTGTAGTAGGTGGGGAGTGCTTCATCGAAACAGCCTGAGAAGAGAGTATTCAGTGAGGAGAAGTTGAGGTGTGTGTAGGTGGGATATATTGTTCAAACTCCCTGCTGTTTAGCTAGCTAGCCACAATGTAATCTTTTGGAGCTACTCTTTACCAGCAGGCATTGAAACTTGTCTCTTGCTGAAATGATTTTGGGACTACAGGAACTAGGCTCTGTCCATATGTGACTATGAGAATTGTTTACTAAATAACTTTGTCCTCTGAATTTTTAGAAGAAATCAGATACAGACATAGCAATTTAGCAGCTACTGAGTAATATTCTAACAAATCCTTAGTAAGTCATTTATAAATGATCAATCCCAACAATGCAGTCACAACATAAACATGAAAACAGAAGATATTTTTATATTTCCCAGGATCTCAACTCCTTCTCCCATCTCAGAACATGTGAGGGGTGTGACACACCCGCCAGCTTCTGGATGCCTGGGCAGTGCTTCCCCCTAGGCAGCAGGTCCCCATGGCCACTAAAGGAGCAGAAGGGCTGAGGATTAGAAATTGTGGAAGACACAGAGAGACAGCTCGCCGGGTGATTCAGATAACTCCTCTGTGGCCATGAGACTGCACCTCTCCAATATCAACTACAGCTAATTAACTAAGCACCCCGCCCCCATTCCCCTGTGCCTTTCTCCTCACTATAAGTTTGTGGGGAGGCCAGGCTTCCAGCAGGCTGTTCCCAGACAATGACTGAGCACACAGGGACAATAAGTACCAAGAAAGGCCCAGTCCTGGGAGACATGAGACTCTCTAGCCCATGACCAGCTCGAGGACTCCCAACAGCCTTGCTGAACCTTCCTTAGACTGTAGGTGATCTAGGACACTTCCCCCAAACCTTCCTTCTCAGTTTCCTTTATTCAGAGTCAGACTTGCATCACAGTTTGACAGCTCTCCCAGCTTATCCGCCTCCCTCCACATTTTCTCTCACACAGATGTTTCCCTTAATAAAGTCTGTTCATATCTAATCTCATCTTGGAGGCTTTTCAAGGGACCCAGAATAACATACTTTCTTAGTTTACAATCGCTAATTTAGATTCTCTTTACCTAGAATTTCCGGCACTGCCTCAGAAATAGAAAGCTTATAATACTCAGTTGTACATGTTCTTCAGAATATTCCTCTAGCCAAATGGCTGCTTTTCTATGAAGTTATCTGCTACTCTTCACAACTTGTCTTCAAAATAAGCTCTTCCAGACTTAAATCCTCAGCTTTAATTCAGTTAATTAGTAATTATTCTCTAAATGGTGACATATGCACAAAACTTAAAAAGAAAAAAAAGCAATTGATTTCTTCTACACTTCTCTTTTCAAAGTAAGACAATCAAACTTGTTTATTTTTCTGTTATGTTTTTGCTCATTTGAGATGTTTTGAAAAACAAAATCAAGAATATTTCTAGGTTCTAAAGTATTATTTGCTAACGTGGTGATTCTTAATTTTTATTGGATCCAGAGACCTTTGAGGGGCCCAGCACTGGCCCCATAAAAAGACATAGGCAAGCAAAATTTTACACAAAATCTAAGGCTAGGGGTCTTTCTAGGCTAAGGAGCATTTCAGAATGTCCTAGTTCTTGCCCTTAATTGAATATTTCTTGCCCTTAATTGAATATTTTTCCTAGTCTGAGCTGCTTTTGAGAAGAGAAAATCGAATTTGTTGTCCACACTGATTCTTTGGGAAAAAGTCAACTGAACAACAAACATAAGTTTCTATAAATTATATTTGACTGTGATGATGATTTTTTCACATAATCTTCCTGTCTGAAATAGAGAGTTTATGGGGGCGAGTGCAGAAGATAATGTAGGAATATGGAATGCACGCTCTGGAGGCAAGCTCCCTGGATTTAAATTCCCATTGCCATTTCTTAAATATACCAAGCACCCTTCCACCTCAGGGCCTTTGCACTTGTTGTACCTCTTCCTGGACACCCCTTCTCCCAAATATTCACATGGCTCATTCCCTCGCTTCTTTAGCTCATTTCTCAATGGGGCCTTATCAGAGAGGGCTGCCCTGTAAGAGCTTACTCTCTATCACTCTCTACCCCTAATTTGCTTTATATTTTTCCACACAACTTGTCACCACTTGTCATATCATCTATTTGTTTATTTACTGTCTGTGTCCTCCTGAAAGGATATAAGCTCCATGTAAGCAAGAATTTTGTGTACACACACACACTCATCAACCCCATGCAGAACAGTGCCTTACACATGGTAGCTACTCAATAGATATTTGTTAAATAAATTATCCTCAAATAATATACATATTATCCTCAAATAATATACATTTTGGAATGCTTGTATAGAACAAAGACTACTTCTAGTATTCTAAATTACTTTTAACTAAGAATATGCCATTCATCTTTTAATAATACAGTTAAATGACTTTTCAAAGAAGATATTCTTGTCTACAAAAATATAGTATGAAAGTACATATTGATTTAGTTATCTTGGGATTCCAGTAAAACTTCTAATACAAAAACGTATCTGAAAGTTCATAAATAATTACAGCTGATGCTTAAATATTGCTTACCACTTTAAAGGCTCTATGCATGCTAATTCACTAAATCTTTTTAACAGCCCATGACACAGGCAGCTATTATTCCCATTTTAGAAATACGGAAGGCTAAACACAGAAAGTTTGTAACCCATCCAGGATCGCCTAGTTAACAAATAGCAGAGCCAGGATTCAGGCAGTCTGGACTAGTTCCAAGCTCTTCACCACTGCCTTACGCAGCCTCTTTAGTACATGAAAGAGGAAAGCTGGAGTTTATGGTAGGAGAAATACGTTGTTTTCCATTACTAGCACTTTCTACTTATAGTGTGAATGTAGCACTTCTGTGATTATTTTAAGTACTCAAATTTTCTTTTCTGAAAATTGAAGGGAAAAAAATTAAAAGGTTAATTGCTAAAACCACAGACAATTTCAAAGCATCAGTAAAGAATTCTCATGGGTTGTCCCTTTTCTCCCCGTCCTAAGCAGCTTATATATATACACATTGCGCCACACTGAATTTTCAAAATATCCTTGGAGTTCAGTCCAAAAATACATTTCCATAATGAAATAATTAGCTCGTAGAATTGTTTTCTGAGAGAAAATATCAAAGTCATGATAGCTTTGGGCATGGATAGCCTCACCTGACTAGGATAGTTTCTGAGAGAGAACCCGGGGCAAACCAACCCTGGGACCATGGCTTCTCTGTTCCTAGTTTGTGCTGCTCTGGTCAAAATGATAAGAATGTCTGAAGGCATCAGGTTCCTTTCTGAAGTGGAGAGCACATTTTTTACATATTCCAGATGTCCAATGAATTTGAGAAGTGGATTTACTCTGATCTATAATTTTGTACAATACCCTGGAATTTTTGCCAAATCCATCTGGGAAAACAAGTTGGCAGTATTTCTGGGTTTTGAACCAGGTGTGAAATAAATTTAAAGTTTACAGGGTGATGGGCACCTAAGCCAGTCTCTTGAAATACCGTTGTTTGCCTCTCAGCACCATGTGCCAGGACTCCATACAAACGTAGGCTGTGGATTTCAAGTGCCTCTGCAAATAGCTAGTTGTGTATCCTGCCAATTTTGCTTTATTTTCTGGTGCAAATGGAAGCTGTGCCAGCAAGTGTCTGTGGGTTTGACTGAATTGCATTGCATTCTTTTTTTATAGTAGTAATTTTGGATTTCAGAAGAATGAAGGTGTTGAAAAGAGTTCACAGATTTTTAAATTTTCCATTAACATTTTTAAAGAGCAAAGAGTTTGACATTTCTCCTGAAGCAGCTGCTTTAAATCACTATTGATCGCCTTGACATCTAGTTCTAGAAATAAACAGAAGTCCTATCCCACATATGTTCAAACCAGGACTTAGAAGAGGCTCTCAGACAACCGGATTTATTCTTAGTTTCCAAAGACCTCATCAGATCTTGTGCTTTAATGATAACCCATGGGCCTAACACCATTGGTTATCTCCATCTCACTTTCTTTTAGAGTAGAGTATAAATAAGCTCCGAACATATTTTTTAAAGTTCTTTTGCATTATAATTCTCAGTCTATGGAATGAACACTTTATGGTTCGGTCTCAGCGTTTCATTTCTACATTCAAACCTCTAGTTTCCATTTAGGAACCCATGAGCTTCTAGGAAATCTCATTCTATTCTCAACTCTTGAGGTTGAGTATGTGACTTAGGCAAAGCCAATCAGAACATTTTAACCTCCTAGCCAGAGTTGGAGGGGTGGGATGTGGAAATGTGAGGCCCGAAACTACTGCAAATAGTTTGCTGCCATGAAGAAAACCAACCTGAAAAAGAAGCTAACACACGTGGAGGACAGAGTTGAGAAAATCAGGCAGGAAAAAAGCCAGATTACTGATGACATCAAGAACTCCTAGGTCAAACCCCCTGAAGCCTAACCCACCTCTGGACTTCTCATTTACATGAGCTAATGAATTCCTTTTATTGTTCCACTATGAGTTGTGGTTTCTGTTACTTGTAATTTAAAACTTTTAGAAATAGTCTTTTGCAAGGTATAAATTGGTACACAGAGGCAGTTCCTTAATACTGGAACCTTATCTGCCCCATTTCATGAAGTAGGATGCTTTTGGTTGCAACCATAGAATATCTATTTAGCAGTGGCTTAAACAATAAGATCCAAGACCACTGTGTTGTACAATGTGAATGGTTCTCCCTGGACTTATATAAAATAGTAGCTCTGATAAGGCTGTTTATATCACATAATAAGAATTTCCGAGGTAGTCCTGATTGCTACACCGTCAGTTAATTTGGCAGCTTAGCAAGATCATTAAATACCTAGATTCCTTCATCTTTTCACTCTGTGTCCTCAGTGGGTTTGGCTTAGTTTCTTGTAGTCCCAAGATGGCTAACGAGGAGGACAACTTTTTCCAAGAAGTGTCCTGAAGAATTTGCCTTATATCTCCTTGACCAGGAATGGCTCACCCATACAAAAGTAAAAATAAATGGGATTGGGCAGATTACAATTTATATTTCTGGGCTCAGTGTATATTACCACCTAATAATCAGGAAAAAAATCAGGGTTCTTAACAAGGCTTCATTGGCAACTAAGAGTATTTGATGATACCACCAAGGTATCATCAAAATGTGTTACAAAGTGTTTATGTTCTACCTTCAGAGAAACAGTTTTATCAAAATGTTCAAAGCACAACCATACAATGAAAAGAAAAAAGTGATAATCAAATTCAAGTTTTTATGTTCATTTTTTTTGTATGTCAATTATACCTCAATAAAGCCGTTATAATAATCAAGCTTTTAGTAGTGGTATCATAATTGTCATGCCTGATCCATGTTTTAATATCAAAACACAAAGTCCCTGGACCTGGGTAAATTCAACATCAAAGATATTAAACAGAAGGGGATGCTCAATTAATCTGTTATGAAAGTAAGGTGTAAGATGTGGAAGTTAATATCCTCTTAATAGCTTCTCTTGAGGAAAATAAGTTGAGAGCCAGAAAGTAACTAAAATATCTGTTTCATATACTTGCGATTCAAAACCTAGTTATATTTTTAAGACCAGAAGCAAAGTTTAACCAATAATAACTTAAGCTATGACATATGGAAGAAACAGAAAAAAAATAGAGAACAATAAGGAAATTGAATTGAAGAAAAAAAGAAATAGAAAAAGGAGAGCAATAAAAATAATTCTTTCTCAAAAATTATACTTGCCTAGCTACCATTAAAAAAAACCATTCCAATACAAGTGATATCTGTTTTCAAAGATATTGTTATTCATATAATATTTATTTCTTTTGAGTTTTTAATATCAGTCTCTCAATATAGAAATTACATTTGCCATGCCTTATTATTTATTCTGCATTAAATTTCTCTAGCAATCATCAAAGACATACTGTAGGTTTCTGTGAATGTTCTAATGTACGGCTTTTCTTCAGTTCTATTATTTCGAATATTATGGTAGTTTTTCTGCTTCCCCAGAATGGATTCTAGCAATGAAGAATTTAGTTTTGGCTTAATATTTAATACTTTCACTTTTCTAATAACACGCTCCTAGGCCCCATTTATTTCAACACATCTCTCCTGCCTTTTTATTGTTTTGTTGTCTATAATGTCAATTGCAAACTATGAGGGGAAAAAATAGGTCTAATATAGAGAAATTCTGTCTATAATTATCAAGGTATATAGTAATAACAATTGTGTCATGATTTCTCTTTGACATAATTCAGTTCGTATTTATCAATCAAAAGTTTTTTAATGATATGTTGCAAATTATTGCTTCTAGGATGCATCATTTTCTATTGTCACATCCTCTACACTTATCTTTGTTTGATGAGAGTTACATTGACACATATTTCTTTGGGTCTACATGTGCTGGCCGGATTCCCAAACTGTCGCTGTAATTTCAGGTGACTTTTTTCAATAGCGTCTTAAATTGATGCTTTAACTGGAAAAAAAAAAAAAAATCTCAGATGGCTGCGATAGGAAGCCTTTAAAATAGCCCCCAATAATCCCCTCCTCACGGTATTCAACAATATGCTTGAGTGCGAGCTGGACCCTGTGACTAACCTCTAATGAACAGAATATGGCAAAAGTGATGGGATGTCACTTCTGGATTGGGTTACAAAAAGACTATGGTTTCCATGTTGGGCTCTCCCTCTCACACTGTCTATCATTCTGAAGGAAGTCAGCTGCCATGTTGTGAGTACCCAGTGGACAGGCCCACGTGACAAAGAGCTAACTAAGGGAAGCTTCCAGGCCAATGCCAGCAAGTAACTGCACCTCAGTCTAACAATCCATGAGGAACTGAATATTGCCGATGACCACACTAGTGAGCTTGGAAGTGGACCATTCCCAGTCAAGCCTTCAGACATCACCCTGACTGCAACTTGAGCCAGAAACACCCTGCTAAGCGGTATCCAGATATTTTACCCAGAAAATCAGTGACATAATAAATATTTTATGTTTTCAGCCTCTAAATTCTGAGATAGCTTGTTGAACAGTATTAGATAACTAATAAAGTAGCCAATTCGGTCCTTCCATCCCCGCCCCCCACAAAGACTAGATTGAGAATATCATAAAATGGACTATCAGCTCTGAAAAAAGGAAGTGATTCAAGATCATCAACTTACTTTTTGAAGTAGCCCCACTCCCTTCATGTTAATGATGAGTTGGGGATGGAGGGAAAACCATAAGACAACTCTCTGACTGCTCTACCACCATGTATCTGTCCATAATTAGTGTTTCTTAAATATATTAGGGTCCATTTGTCATTGCCTCTTTTTCAAAAAAGGTTTGAGGCAATTTATATTAAAGAGCATAAATGCAGTAAAATTAATATCGAAATAGAAAATTAAGGCCATAAGGAGATTGCATTGCATTTATGGAGTATGACGGTCATAGGCAGAAAAATGACCTGCCAAAGATACCCACATCCTAATCCCTGGAACCTGTGAATGTGTTATGTCGCTGTAAATGAAATTAGATTTACTAATCAGCCAACTTTAAAATGAGGAAATTATCCTCATTTTAAAGGTTTATCTGGTTAAGCCCAATGTAATCATAAGAGTTCTCAAATGGAGAACAGGAAGACAAAACAGTCAGAGCCAGAGAATCTGGCTTGACCAGCCATCATTCACTTTAAAGATGAAAGGGGACATGAACAAAGAATTCTCTTTTTCTGAGTTTTCGAATACTTCTCATTTTATCTGATCATCAGACAAAACAATTTTAGGAGCAATGGCCACCAAATAATTCTCTGTTCTTTCAGTATTGACCCACCATTTATTTAGAGAGGCTGAAAATTATACGCAGTGCAGGAAGGACCCGGAAGATGATGCCCTGCAGCAGTGCCCAGGATGGCTTCCCTACTCCAAGAAGTTCAGCTGAGGCTCCAAATCTTCATGTCCCACCCATTCGTCAAAACAAAAACCCCATTTGGAAAGCAAATCACACAGACCTACACATCTTAGAAGAAATCTTAGCAATGATTTGTTCTCCTCAAGCAAAACTCATCGGAGCGCTCCTATCCCACCCCACCGTGACCTTATAAAAGTAATCAGCCCCGTTTCCTTCCCACCTTCTTCCACTTCAGCCAGGCCAGCCTCTCTTCTAGTCCTCAGACACACCTGTAAGCTCCTGCCTCATGGTCTTTGTGTTTCCATTTCCTCTTCCTAGTATGTTTTTCCTGTTGCTTGCTCACTCTTTTCAGCTCTCTGCTCAAAGTCATCTGAACAGAAAAGTCTTCCCTCTCCAGTCTGTGTAAAATGCCCCTTCCCATCACTTTGTCCGTTTAATCTGCTTTACTTTTCTTCATAGCCTTTATCACTCCCTGAAATTTTCCATAGGTCTCCTGTATTGCCTGTATCCCCCACTAGAATGTAGTATCCACAAGAGCAGGGGCTCCGGCTTTTTGTTCACTATTTATCCCCAGCATTCAGGACAATGCTGGGTACATAGAAAGCACACAGTAAATATTTAATGAATAAATGAATGAATGTTTTCCAACTACCTATAGTCAACTCCCCCAGATAAGTTTCTGTAACTAGGCTTTCTCCATTGTGTTACATATATATCATATGTGTATATATATATATATATATATATATATATATATATATATATATATATATATATATATTCGAGCAGGGAGGAAAGACTCAACCAGGAGCTATATATATATATATTATAGTGATTTTGAGAGTTCTCTGGTACCTGGGGAGCTCCTTGCTGGCCCTCTACTTGATTGGACCTTGGGTAGACACAAATTTGACCTGTGTATGCTTGTCATAGAGTTGGTAGTATCTGTTCCATTCACCTAGAGCTTTACTTCTTCTAATTTGAATCTAGTTCTCTAATAAATAACGGGGTTTAGTGCTGTTGGTTTCATACTTATTTTGGCCCCAATCCTTTGCTTAAAGGATAAGCAAATCCAACATGGAAAACTAAATAAAGCAGCTGTGTTCCATTCCTGCTCCACACTCACCCCTCCACTGCCTAAAACTCCCAAGGGGGCCCACGATGTGAAGATGTGAAGACATCTGTCCCCAGCCATATATTATTCCTGTTGATCCCTCAATTCAGGGTCAATAAAATAAAGTCTCCTGAGCACTGTATACTCTGAGCATTTATTATCATTTTACTGCTATCAGAGTCAAGGGAATATGTCTAAAGGGTAAGAATTTATAGTGTTCCACTGTCCCTTTCTTTTGGCAGAAATGTCCCCTGTCTCTAGGTAACCCAGGGTCTGCTAATCCTTTCTCAGATTCCACAATATCTGCCAAAAGGCTTAAGATGTTTGAATCCAGGCAATGTTAGTGAGACAATATCATCAATGAACTGGAAGGAAAATCCTACATACTCTGCTTTTTTCTGTCACAAAATTATACAAGCTTATCGTTAAAAAACAAAAAAATTTCAATCAAACAATACAGAAATGAATGAAACAAATATAAGCCACCTCACCAAATTAAGGTACAGCTACCATAACAGCTCTTTCATTTTCCTTTTCATCACTTGGGCCTCATATCCTTCTATATATTCAGGAAGCCCAGTATTCCTTCTTGAAGCTTCCTCTCCTTCCTGCCTTCATGTCGACAGAACCCTGGCCGTACTCAGAAATACCAGGCCTGCTACTTTCAAACAGGACAGTGTCACCAGTGAATAGCCGATCTCTTCTCTGACTGATTTTCTCATGTTGCTGCCACTCAGGATTGCTGTGAAAGTGGTGGTCTACTGCCCTTGCTAATTCACACTCCTGACACCGCGGGCCCTGTACCCTTCCATAGCACGTGTGCATTCGCCTGACAAACGTATGGCCAAATGTGGCCATTCGAGCAGGGAGGAAAGACTCAACCAGGAGCTACTTCATGGAGGAGTTCTTGACCTGGGTCCCACAGACCCCTAGTGTTTCATTACAATTGATTTTCTTTAAAATTATATGTATTTAATTTTGTGTTCTTAAAAATGTTATTCTGAGAAATTGTCCATAGGTATTACGAACCTATCCAAAGGGTCCATGGCACAAAAATGGTTTAGAACCCCTTGAAGAATGACTATTTTCTTGCTTAAAAAAAATAAAACTTTAGTATCTCCAGATAGTCATCACCTATAATACACGAAAAATAAAAATCTCTTGTAATCCTGCTCTTCATTATCTCACACAAACCTGGTTCTCCTCTAGGATTTCCCATTAAATTTTGTGGTTCTTCTTTGGCCTCTCAAATGCCAACTCCTGTGTACTCTATCACAATTTATTCCTTAGATTTAATTATAATTCTTACTGGTTTTATTGCTCACCACTATTTATTATAGACAAGTTTTTTTTCTTTCTTTTGTGTTTTTCCTTGAATCACTTTTCTGGCTTACATTATTTTGACTAAAATTATTTCCTCAAGTATATTTTTCTTACAGAAGACTTTAGTTCTTGCATATTTAAAGTTGCCTTTTCTTCCCCCAATATGTGAATGATGGTTTAGCTAGGTACAGAATCCTAGGCGTATAATCATTTCCCTCACAAGCCTATAAAAATATTGATCTGTTGTTTTCCAGTACATAATATTACAGATTAGAAATTAAATAACAGTCGGATTCATTTTACCTTGCACGGAACTCTCCTGCAGAAATTAACGTAGCTCCTGACCTCTTCTCCACCAAATCTTTGTTCATATTTAACCTGCTCAGTGGGGGCTTCTCTGACCAACCTTTTAAATTGCAATCTTCACATAACCTCCATCCCACTTCTTTACTTTCTTCTATAACACTTAAACTCCTAACATACTATATACTATTTATTTTGTTTAGTGTATATCCGCAAGACTATAAGCTTCAAAAGAGTGGAGAGGTTTTCTTTTTCTTCAACTTTCTCCTTCCCATGAGAACTAAACTGGCTCTAAGCCTCAGCATCGGGAGGCTGTTTTTTGAGTTGTTAGGGATGTCTTTGATTAATCACCTAGTCCTAAAACTTTCCAAGGGGTATGTAAGCAGGAAAAATGTAAAGAAAATCAATATCCAAATCCTTAACTTCGAGAGATACTCTTTCTCAATTCTGATGTGCCAGAGAGCGTGCCTGTGTTCACATTAGACTTCCTACCACTTTTTAAATAAAGTCACACCTCTCACTCATCCTAAGCCTGATAGTGGATCATTTCTTTGAGTACAAAAACCTCTGGGGGACTACACAAAGATGTAGAATCTTTTAATGATTAATCAGCTTATAATAAACCCTTAGAGCTTCTTGTCTTTCCCAGTCTTATATACATCTGTTAAGCATTATGTTAAAAAACAGTGTATTTCGGCCTGAGGATTCTGCTATGTGATAGTAAGGTAGTGGAAACAATGAAAATTCTCATGTAAGGACTTTGCTTCTTCAATTTTTCTGTCAAATAACAATAAATAAATAAATAAAAATGTATTATTCTGGAAGAGTCTCATGAAGAAAAACCAAAGAAAGAATCAATGAGGCACACTGAACACACAAAAAAAGACTTTCCCCACATTTAAGCATCAACAATTATTTTCAGCTATTCTAATATTCTTTTCTAAGATTTGTAATTATTTATAAAGAAAAGAACCTAAAAAATACCAAAGCTGAATAGATTAGAATATTAATTACCTATCATTGCACAACAAATTATCACAAACCTAGCGACTTAAAAAATACACATTTATTATTTCATGTTTCTGTGGATTAGGAGTCTGGCGAGTTTAGCTGAGTCTTCTGCTTAAGGTTTCACAAGGTTTTTCAATCAAAGTGTTAGTTAGCTACATCTGGAGATCTGACTGGAACAAGGATCCACTTCCAATTATTCAGGTTATTGGCACAATTCATTTCCTTGTGGTTGTAGGACTGTGAGCCTTTGCTCCTCGCTGGCCGTCTGCTGGCAGCAGCCCTCAGCTCCTGCAGAATGTCATCAGCTCTCAGAGGCCACCTGCAGTTCCTTGCCCTATGGGCTTCCTCCGTATGGCCAATTATCTCATCAAACCAGCAAGGAGAGGTTTTAGAGTGACTTTACTAGCAAGAATCTTATGTACATTACATAGTCACAGAATCACTTCTTATTAACTTTGCCATATTCTGTTAGTTAGAACCAAAAAATTACACAAAGGCGGGAACTCCAGGTGGCAAGATCATAGGGGGGTCACTTTGGACTTGGCCTACCAGGGTGTATAATTGACTCTTAATATAACTAAAAGGTTTTTGAACTACCAAGAATTTAAAGACTAAGTGGAAAATTATACATAAAATTTCACATCTTTTTTTAGAATTGGTGTATATCGTTCCATATGGAGTTATAATCTATTTTTATCAATGATACAAAGAAATGTTTACTTTAGTTACAATCAGTCCTGATCTTATTTCATCTTAAAATGTTTAGTATTTTCTATTTATTTTTTAAAAATAAATGCTAGCTGCTGAACTGAATATTTTTAATAATACTATTTATATTTCTCTTTAAATATCTAAGAAATCTTGATTATGATTTGATCAAAATTAATGGAGTTAATTCTAATTTTATATATGGCTCTTATTTAGTTAATCCCAAAAGCCAAACACTAGTATCTAAGCATACTTTTTATCATACTCACTTTCTCATACATAAGTAATATTTTAAGCTACAAATTAAACTATTATTATAAATTAAGAGAAATAGGATTTTATTACCTTTTTATAATTTGTTATAACATTGATGAATTAACATCTTAGATCTCCATCATTTAAATCTTGACTGCTTTTAGTAATCTATCTTATAAAATGTGTTCATTAACCCTTTTCCAGTGGTTTTTATACTATTTTTGAAATACATTACACATATATTTAAATTGAAAAATAAGGTCAGACTTTATCTGATAGACAGTAAGTCTAACTAGGGTTGATGGGACTAACAAAGATGACTGGTTTGCAAATTAGACCCCTCCGTTGCCTAAATAAAGAGAAATTTCAGGTCCATGATTTAGATGAAAATGTTTAAATGATGTGATAAAAGCATTTTATAAAACATATTAGATTGATGAAGATATAGGAAATAAACAATATTTGAATTTTCTCAGTCCTCTCTGTGTATCTCAAAGTGAAAGTGAAAGAGTAATAAATATAATTAATAATCATCTGATAAGTCTTGATAAAGCCTTTTTGATATATTTCCCAGAAATCTGAGAAACTGAATACCTCTGATGTCTGAGCAAAAAAAAAAATTTTGCAAGTCATATTGTTTCCAATTCATTTTTTTCACCAATTTAAGAGAGGATCTAATTAAATTGCCAGGTACTAGATGAGTTTAAATAATTATTTATTATTATTATTTTTGGTACATAATTCAGAAGAAGTTCAAAAATTAAATGGCATCATTATTATATAACTCCTTCCATATTTGCTACTTATTTATTTCTTAGCACATTTATCTGTAAAAACAAAAAAGTAATAGAATTAGTACAAAATGCTATCTCATTTTAGTAATAAGCAATAAGCATTCATAGATACATAAACTAATTGTGGGAAAGCAGTTATTTCATTAGGAACTGGATTTCTAATAAAATTTTATATTTTATGTTTACTAATATTTATCAAAATTTGTTATCTTTATGTTTCTTGATTATGTACTACTAATAATTATAACTCAACCCATCCCTCAAAAATATAACTCTCAGTACCTTATGGTGTTTGTCAAGAAGACAGTTTTAAAATGAATTTTTTTTTTTTTTTGCAAAGAAGTAGTACAGAGTAAACTATAAAAGAATTTCATGCTTAAAAGTGTATTACATGAGGGTTAAATTCTGTGGAAGAATTAAATGAAAATGTGAAGTCAAGGAGGAAAAAAGAAATATGCAAAAATTCCAATCATTTTAAATGAACTTTTTCATGAATATGTAAACACATGGTAGTGGATATCAAATCATTATAGTATTTAGATTCCCCTGGACACTTTAAAAAGAATGATGGGACAGTTTTTAAATGTTAATATATTACAAAATGCCACAAATTATATCTTTTGCAATTATTTAAACTTAGAGTGAAAATTTTTAGATGCTAACTTAAAATTGTGTGAGGGGGTTCATAGTTTTTCAAAACTAATTTGGAAGGTTTTTAAAGCTAAAAACTTGAAGACTGCTGTTCTCTTCAGCCATCAAATGCTGAGAACTGCTGCTGCTCCCAAACCCCAAAAGCTTTTCTGGCACAGGCACCTCAATAGGGTGCCACTGACACCCCACCAGATTAAAAATCTATTGACTACACCTTGTGAATGCCAGGCTAACCACAAAAAGGAACAGGCCACCTCTGGCCACTTTTCTCTTTGCCAGTCAGAGTGGAGTGTCAGCTCCCTTCCTGTTCTCTAGTAACTCTCAGCTCAGCTGGCACTGATGGCACCTGGGTGCTTTGGCAAGAGCAGGGCATGACCTAGATCCTAGAATTGCTGGTCTCCTGACCAGGTACCAAAACCTTGGCAGAGTCAAGATAAGGATCTACTTACTAGAACCTGGGTAAAAGGCGAGGACTTTATTTCAGAAAACATGACAGGGATTTATTATTAAAACTAAAGATACACAGTCAAAACAAGGTGTCTTGATGCAAATAGTTGTGATAAGTACCTGAGCTCTTGAAATCCCACCTGGCTAAGAATTGAATTCCACCCCCCACCCACCGCAGCCCCCTGACCCCCGCCCAGCACCTGAGGAAGCAGAAAGCCTGCAGACAATGCTGAGAGATCCTCACCTGACTAAATGAGTGAAAGCAATACAAACCCAAGACCCTGTGCCTCTAAATCCTACCATAATGGGTTAAATTGTGTTCACCGTAAATATATTTAAGTTTTAACCAATGGTACTGTGAGAGTGATCTTATTTGGAAACAATCTTTGCAGATTTAATTAAGATATAAATTAAGATGAGATCATACTTTACTAGGATGGGTCCTAAATCCAATTACTGATGTCTTTATAAAAGGAGACATAGATACAGACACACAAAGAGGACATTAATAATCTTTGAAAAGTTCTTTCCTGATGTGCTACATAAATTCCCTTCCTTAAATGCTCTTTAAAACCAGCTTTGCCATGTTACTAGTTCCTTCATTCATTAGTGAGTTTAACACATTTCGACATGTGTTCATTTTATTTTTGTATGATTATGTTTTTAACTTTTAAAAAATATGCTTTAAAGATGTTGTAAAGCTTAAATTATATAATAAAAATAATATTAATATGATTCCTGGGTGGTGTTGAATGAGCGTGAGCTCCCCCTTAGCAACGGAGAAAAACCTGGGAGATTCAGGAGAAGCAGCCTCTTAGGGACCCTCCACTGCCAAGGGGCCAGCGCTGTACACCAAAGCCACTGTGTTTAGTGATCATTCTTTTCTTTATTCTCGTCCTACCTCTTCATCATTCTTATTCTTGTCTGTTAGTAGGGCAGACTTATCCTTTGGACATAGTTTGTTTAAATTTACAAGGCAAAATTTATGCTAACTCCAGAATTGCTAAATTTGAAGACAAGTCTTGGCAATCTTCGCTGCGGTACAAAAATTGTAAAATGCAAGCAAAATTTCCTCGAGTTTAAAAAAAAAAAAATTTTTTTAATTCAGGAACAAAGTTCTTGATTTCTAAGAACTGTAAGTACTTTCAAGAAAACTAAGTAAGTTATCCTTGACCTCACTGGGACACCATCATCTCTGAGCCTATAAAGAACACTTACCCAGTAACAATTTTCTAAAAACAGTGCCCTTTGTCAGAAGTTAATATGACCTGAAATAGTGATGAGTTCAAGCATTCACAGTCCAGTACAAGAAGAACACTGTATGGTTTCTGCACAGATTGAAGTGGCTGTAGAGAAGAGGAGAAATAAGCAAACCACCTGAGAAAGAAGAACCTGTGGAACTTTTTAATTTCTGAGAGCAAAAACCAGAACCAGGTGTATAGAAAGAGCCCAGCAGAGTGATTCTGGATAAGCAGATAACATAGGTAGGCACCACACAGGGCAAATATAATTTAAATGTTTATCTAACATTTGCACAGGGGCAAATTTTATTTCTTTCGGCAATTTAGTAACATATGTTTTCCAAATGCTTTTTAAAGTAAAATCTACAGTGCCATATTCAATAATATTAGTAATATAAATATTTCATTTTATTTTTTCTCTTTCTTAAAATCAGTGTATTATTCTGTCCTTGATATAATGATTTTGAAAATAGATTTATTCTATTCCTAAGATAATCAATGAAGATAATGTGCCCAAGTTCCACACACAGGGAAATTGGACCACGGTAATTGCTGCCATCTTGTGGGAGAGTGAAAGAAATTCAATATGCTGTTATCTTCTAAACTTCCTAGCACCTTCTCTGCTTAAGCATTCGTGCATTCATCATCCTTTCACACAACATTTACTCTGAGCCAGGCTCTGGCTAGACTCTAGGGACATAAGACAAGTAAGACACAGTCAGTATCCTCAAAGTATGCAAAATGCAGACACAGTGTGATGTTAATATTGTCACAGGAGAAAGCACCCTTCTCGGTGAGGGTGGTGGAGAAAACCAAAAGACTTTCCCAAAGAGGCATAATCCAAAGATTCATGAATAGTCTGGCTGACTCCATTCTATGTGGCTTTCTGTTATGAAAATAATTTCATAGGCATATTTTTCTGCTCATTCCTGTTGGGTTTTTTTTCCCCAGGAGTAGGAAAGGAGACAGGGGAAATGCAATGCTGGCCAGCCACAGAACCTGAGAGAGTATGTGGAATATCTTTCCTTTGCCTCTCCTCATACGTTCTCCACTCACCTTCATTCTGCTCTGTTCCCCAGAGGCTGAGTAGTGTAGACTGCCTCTATCTTCTCTCTTGCATATCGGCTTCCAGTTCTGTTCAGAGAATATTGGTGGTGAGGAGGCATCAGCAGGAGATCTGCAAGAGGAAGGAGAATTATGCCCAGAATACCCCCACCCCCATCCAGGGAGAGAACCCTCAGTGAAATGTCTCAGTTTATCCCTCTCCTTGCTCTTTCAGGCCCAGAGGTGGTCAACAGTACCCAGCAACAGTACCCGCAGTGTGCTGCATTAACCCTTAGGGTTTTCCTACACGCTGCCCACACGTCTATAAATGATTCCAGTTTGAATGTGCCATTGATTTCCTCTTCCATGACTGATCTAGCAGAAATTAATAAATTTTTATTGAATGTGTGAATGCAACATAAATGAATGATTGAATTTAATAATTGAATGAATGAAGGCATGAATGAATGAATGAGTGCTGGATGAATATATGAGAACTGAATGCAGACATGTAGAATATATTAATATTTCATGCAGGAATAAGTGCATAATGACTAAACAAATGAATGATGTACACATGAAAACATGAATGGAAACTGTAATAAAGAATGAATTCATGAAAGCATGAATTGGGATCATTTTTAGTCAACCTACATGCCTGACTTCATCACCTCCCCATCTCCCATTTACTAGAATGTGCAAAGAAAAGGAATGATGAGCTTCTCCCTAAAACAGGGATGCTATGTGGAAACAATTTAGAGAGAGGCACTCAGAGGTTAGGTTAGGGGAAAAGACTCAAGAAAAAGATAAGCTAACTTTTAAGGAAAAGTACAGAGAATAAAGGTAGAGATTTCTTTAGTGGGACAGAAAACAAAGATGAAATAAAGTGGGAGGAATTAGGCTCCCTTCCTTTAGCTGGAAGTCAACAATGGTTCACAGACTCAGAGACAAGGAGCCATGGGATAAGAATCCAGCCAACAAATATTGCCATAAGGATCAAGCAAGTCATGAATGGGAGAAGTAGGAACCATCTCATTGCCACATCTGGATGCCAAGGTGGGATGATTAATGAAATATCTCGAGATTCAGATATCATCCATTAAGCTACTGAATCATGTTGCAAAAGCCACTTTCCAAAGGAGCATGGTCATTAGAAAAAGGTCACAGACCTAACTCTGCGTTCTGAACATGAGACCCTGGTCAAGACTTGGTGCTGTTCTCTTCATGCTAAAATATGCAGGAGACAGAATTTGAAGCAATTTAAAAGTCACAAAATATCAAATGGTAATCTCAGCCCATATTTGAATATTTCCCTCTTCCCCAAATACAAAATTTTACTTAATAATAAAAAAGATAATAGGACACATCCATATTTACAAGTGTAGTTCATATGTTTGCTTTGTCCACTGCCAGGCATCTGGGTCTCCAGGAAGAGGCAAAACCCCCTCTGGAATAAGCAGGCCTGGCTGCACCATTTCTGCTGAGAATCTATTTCTCTCTTTGGCAGGAGATGGGGAGGCTGACTGGATGTCACTTTATCTTCATTCATAGATCTTCAGCATCACAATTTCCCTCCAGAGGATTTATCCTGAACCAACAACCTCACTTATTTTTTTGCTGACACAGTGCTGCACGTGCTATACTTTTTGCCATGTGACATGGCTCCCAATGTGCACAGAATTGGACCCATGGTCTGAGACCTCTGGACTTTGGGGATATGGACTTTGAGGATTTGATGTGGGACATCCAGAGTGAGTCCAGTATTACAGATGGCAGGAAGCATGTTATAGAGAAATCTACAACCACCATTTTTTCTTTATGACTCAGGACAAAATTCAGGGAGCTCTCAATCAAGTGAGAGAGATAAGCCATGTAATAATTAAAATGATGGTGGTGATGACAGCTAATATTGATTAGTTAATATCATTAACTAATAATATAATATGTAATAATGTTATAGTTGATGTTATTATTTAGTAGTTAATAGTATTAACAAGGTGGCCACTGTTCTAAGTATTAACTCAGGCAAGACTGACACAACATGGTATGTGGAGGGAGCTTCTTTAGAGGAGCTGACCCTGTGTTTCCTGAGGAGGCTGGAGTGGGGCGAGACCATGTCATGCTGGAGCACTGGAAGAGGTTCCTTACAGTCACTGGGGTTCTATCTGGGCCTTAAAAGATGGGCTGGTTTGGAAACCACCTGGAACAGAAACCCCTCTTTCCAAATACAGCAGAAACTGCCCCCAAGAACAGGTCTGCTCTTCCTCCTTCCCACTTCCCTGCCACTCTGCACTCCAAACTGTACTTCTTGAATGCAGAAAATGTCTTCATCCTTCCTTGGTGCCTCGCACAGCACACAGCAAATGGGTGTTGCACTAAATGAGTCGCATGCAGGGGTCTCTTGTTTGGGTCATGTAAGCACAACTGGTTCTGATTAAAACCAGACCATCTATGGTCACATTCATCCGGGCTGTGGTTTAATAGTTTTCTGGCACAAGTCTGAGTCTTTGCCCTCTCCCAGGCCAGGACTCAGGAAGGACATTTAGGTACGGAAGGCAAAGGCAGTATCTCCTCCTGAAGAAGCCTCTACTGGAGACCAGAGCAGGACACGATCAGGGAGTACAGTGAAGGACAACGGCACACTGGGAAGACCTAGGGCTTTGCAGCAGACACTACTGTGGCCCTTATGCTCTGTAGGATCCAGCATCCTCAAATTTTGGCTAGGCTCCTAATTATCTGTTCATGCTGTTCAAGCCCCAATTTTTAATAATAGCTGCCCTGCAGTGTTATTTGAAAAATTAGAGATTATAGGTATAGATATATTACAGTGTATAATAAAATATTAACAAGTAAAAGTTACTATAGTTCATTTCGTCTGGAAAAGAAACAGCAGCCACAACTGTTTGAAGGGCAATGCTATGCCCAGTAATTACCACAAGAGAAAAAAAAAAAAAGATTTAGGGTCAGAGGTGCTTCTGGTACTCACAACTTTCATTATGGGTTGGGGGGATAGTAGCCAGGGCTTTTCAGGGTTTTGTGAGCTATGAGGGGAGCACAGGAGCTCAGGAATGCCCCCTGCCCTTGCCAAATTCACAAATTTGGTGCTGCCACTGATGCCAGATCATAGATCTGTACCCACACCACCCACACACATCCCCCAACACCCTGTCCAAATTGATGCTCAGGACCTTTGCATACCCTTTGCCTTCTACCCCGGGACCCCTCTGAAAAGGCTCCCAGCGGGGGTTGGGACACAGAGAGAGCAGAGAAAGTGTTGCTGTGTGGCTTTAAAGAGCCATTGCTGGGAAGCCTGCTGAAGTTTCTCTCAGCATTCAGAGAAATCCACACATCTACCCTACCCTTGTGGTTGTTCCTCTTCCGCTCCTCACTTCCTACAGGATTCAGCCCAGAACTACGTACCATACAAATCTCTCCTTCCTGTCTGTGCTCTCACTCTTCACATTACCTCTCTATACAGTCCCTACACACAGTTAAGGCATTGATAGGGTTCAAGAACACTACCCGAAAATAAATATCTAAGGCTGAAGGAATTTTAAAAGATGGCAGAAGCAATGTCACTCTGACCCCCTCCCCGCCCCTCTCACTTTTGCCATTCTTCCCTGAAATGGGTCATAAAACTCCCAGGTGAAAGGTACCCTCCCAGTACCAGGAGGAAGAAAGATGTTCTTATTACCAGAGATGGAAGATTTGAGCCAAGAAATCTGTACAAATAACTTGATAAACTAACCCTTATCTTCTTGGTTACTTCTTTACCATTCACTACTTGTAGCCTAAATCCCTTTGTCCTCTCAATTCTTCAGAAATTTATTGTTCCTTTGTTTAAAAAGTATAAAAGCTTCCTGTTCTGATCACTTCTTCAGGTCTTTATTCTCTTGTGAAGGCTCCCATGCACATGTAAAAATTCGATAAAATTTGTATCTTTTTGTCCTCTTAATCTTTGTCAGTTTAATTTTCAGATACAGCCAGAGACCCTAAGAAAGTGAAGAAAACCTTTTCCTCCCTTATAGCATCAAAGGGACAGAACTCATGGAAAGGAAATGCTTTCCAAGAGAAAATATCTTGAAGAAGTAAAACAGAACTGCTGTGTTGGCATCTAGGGCAAGGTGCTGATGGCTTTTCTTCCCCATTTCTTTCCTTCCTTCCTCCTTCCTCAAGATTTGGTCCTCATATTGGTAAGAACTGCTTAAGATTAAAGCCGTTGATTGGTCCATGGTGCTAGAGGCACTGTCTATCTCCAACGATTTGTTTCAGGGTTATTTTTTATTTTACTGAAGATAATGTTATCATTCACTTTCCCTTGCTCTTCCCTCATTCTTTCTTCCAGTTACTTTGTCAAGTTTCCCTATGACAAACAATGCCTCGAATTTTATCTTGTTTGTCATTAGAGTTAACTCCCTTCAGCAAGAAATATTACCAAAAATATATGTAAAAAAATAACTTGCTTAGGAATTGCTTTTAAAAAAAGAAGCCTCTGAGATGATTGAGAATATATCTTAGTGCTAAATAATCAAATATCAGTGAACTGATTTAACTTTCAAAAATGTATTGCTACAGGATGTATGTATATTTTCTAAAGGTAAAAATCATGATTCTCATACAAATATAACATGAATGTGTGTCAAAAGTTTTATTTAATTATTTGATTCATCAATGGGTGAAGTAAGACATTATAACTGGTTCAAAGGAGAATTCAGAGATAGATAGATAGATAGAGAGATAGAGAGATAGATAGATAGATAGATAGATAGATAGATAGATAGATAGATAGATGATAGATAGATAGATAAGGAATACTAAAATTAATTAATAAACAGACGTAAAACTGGCTTTTTATATCAAAGTGAGGGGAGAAATCAATTGTCCCTCCAATGGACAGAATTTATTTGCACATTTATGAACAAGAGTAATTTGTATCACTCTCACTTATCTATCATTTACAGAGTTGAAAATCAGAGATAATCCAGAAGGATGCACAAGGATGCACAAGACAGAACACTCAGTGATCTTTTTTTTTTTGCCATTTCAAAGTCTTGCACAAATTTTCCCAAATGATGTCAGAAGAGTTCATTCTTTTTCCATAGCATATAGTTTATATTTATTAAAAAATAATCTGATACTTTTGATATAGCTTTTTATTACTTATTATTCAAAACTATGAGGCATTCTAATTTTGTATTGGTGTGTACAATTCATTACCTATAAAATTCATATTTGACAGAGAAAAAATGATTACTGTAAAAAATTAATTTTTTATTATTAATCAAAATGGATCTGGATCATTCTGTAAATTTACAGCAGTAAGATACTATATATTTTTGTTGACTGTATTAACAACCTATGGTCTAAAAATGTGGTGTTTCATTTGGCACATTTAAATAAAATGTTTTTAACTAGAAAAAATTAATTTTGTTGCTACTCTGAATATGTTTATATAAGGATATGTTATTGAGGAATATGACTATTAGATATACCAATGTTAAGGTTGCCAAATAAAATACAGGATTCTCAGTTAAATTTGAGTTTCAAATTAATATATAGTTTTTTAGTATGTGTCAAGTATTATAAGAAAAGAGAAAAATGGCTGTTGGGTATGCAACTACAACTTCTAGCTAGGTTCCACTTTGATTTTTCTAATTGCAAATAGATGGTAGTTTCAGGACATAGAATAAGATGAAAGTTTTCTTTTTTTTAACTTTATTACCAATTGTAGTGGAGAAAAAAGTTTTCCTCCATCTTCCTAGAATCCCTGAATGGGACTGAAAATTAAACAGGCAAAGACATTAACAAGAGTAAAGCATTTACTTAACATAAATTTTATGTGATATAGGAGCCATCATAGGAAATGAAGACCTAAAGAAAGGGTTAATCTAGAGTGTTTTTATGCTAGATAGATGAAGAGTGGACGTTTAAGAAATATGATATAGGTCAAAGAGTATGAGGTAAGTGTACTAACTTAGCCAAACCTGTTTGTTTAGATTCTTCTCCATGTCCTTTTATCTTTAGAGATAAGGCTGCTCCTTTTCAAGTAGAGAGAGAGCACCTCTAACATGAAGTTTTTATGACCTGATTCAGGGAAGGAGGGGCAGGGGGAAGCCAAAGTGACCTTCCTGCTTCTGCTGTTTTCTCAAGCTCCTTCAGCTTAAAACATTCAGTATGCTGAGGTGCCATATTTTGGGAGAGTAGGTCCTGAACTCCATCGCTAACCAAGATAATGTTAAGCAAGAATTATTACTTGCATTTCTGCATGAACACCACCAGGTCCAACTACCCGGAAGAAGAGTGATCTGACCACATTTTAACTTTTCCTGAGGCAGAAATGGTGAGCCTATGGTGACATCCCATCATACCAGTTTACATCACTTAAGGCAGATTTTGTTATGATAACCAATGGCGACTTTTAGCTCATTCAGGATGCTGAAGGCTACATGCCTCCCTTTTTTCTAATAAAAACTAAATAGCTAAGCAAGCATAACTCCTGAATATAGAAGAACACCTCACAGAAACTTGGCAAATATGATGTTTTCTTCCTTATTGCATTAAGCATAATTTATCCTTTTGGACAGGGTCACATAGACCTTTGTTTGCCCAACAGTCAGTTTGTTAATTCTACCCACTCTACAAAGTAAAGGAAAAAGCCATAATATGATGAAGGAAGAGTATTTCCCATAACATCAAGCAAGGCCATAACAGTGTGAATAAAGAGAGTAAACTTCTAGAAAAGTTTCAGAAGTCCATAGTTTGATGTGTGATTAATGGGAGAAATAAATCAAAGCAGGAATTGAAAATGATGCCTAGGCTTCTGGCTCTTGTAGCTGAATGAATGTGGGGCCATCGATCACTAAGCTGGAGTAAGAGGGGGAGAAGCAGGTTTGGTTTTTATGTAAAAGAGACTATGTAAAGGTGGGGTCTGAACTGTATTACTTTTCTCTCCTGATTATTCCCTTTGCCTTTATACATTCTGAATAATTTTACCTAGCAAACTACATCAAATTTCAGTTCATTTTTTCTTTAAAAACTAGATATCTATATCATCCTATCAGAGCTTCTGAACAGCCTGATATTATGTGTTCTCATGAGTTTCTATAAATTGTGACCCAAAGCAAAGAAACATGAAACTTTAATCACCATACTCAGCCTTGCTGAAGTGAAATGCACAATTTCCTGTTACATGTTTTCACATACTAAAAATAACTTGGAGGTTCCCCCCACCACCACCAAGTGCCTGGCTCATGATTGGTGCTCTGTAAATAACAGCTGAGAAGTAAATCTTTTTTAATATCTCATTTAGCTCTAATGTATAATTCTAAGATCTACTAGAAATATCTTTTGTCCATAATCACCTACTAGCACCCGGCATATACTGATTTTTCTTAAGTAAGGTTTATTTTGGTCTACTTACATAGCTAATGTTACCCAATTAATCACAACCCTATCTATTACAACAATGCTAACAATAGAGGACATCGCACCTCGTTTTAAAATCTATGCTGGCTTCCCACGTGGAATAAGATCCAAAATCTTCAATTTTATGGCCCTTGATAATTTGGCTACTGCCTACCCTTCTGCATATATTCTGTCTCCAAAATATGACCTGAATTTACACTTGTGCCAGTTTCTCTTCTTTTCCTCTTCTCATAGTCTCACTCTACTCATATCGAAAGACCAAAGTCAAATGTCTCTTTGGCAGATTTTATTTGGAATTCTCCAGCATCAAACATAGAGCTTGCACAAAGACACAGGCACAAATCACCTGCTAAAGTTTTTTAAAGTTTCATTCCAAGGACCTTAGAATATCAAACCAAAGTTATTTTTCTAGATTATAATTGACTTAAGCAATTAAAAAAAAAGACTGCTAGCATCCTTGAAAAGAAAATCTTTGATATCTTTTGGAAATCAAGCAGAGAAAACATTTTTTACACCATTTTTCTTTAATCCAAAGTATTTTTCAAATAAAATAACCGGATATGTTTTGTAAGCATATCTTGTGAAACATTCGTTTTAAATACTTAGACCTTTTGATTTGACAACCACTTAATTTAAATGACAAAGCTCCAGTTAGAGAATGAAATGAGCTAAACTTATTAAGTGTTCTATCAGCTGAGAATACAGTGGTGAACAGTGTTTAGTTTAGAACCAAACTAAAATTAAGTCACTTATGTCAAGGAAAAAAATGGAAATGGAGCATAAAGGAAACTTAACTTAACCTAACCTTACTGGAATTTACGGTTCTTCTCAGAAGTCAGCAGAGGACACCAGCCAATGCCCAAATATCAGGTCCATTCGCGCCATCTCTGGACTTTCTCGTTCCTTTGATTCAGCTATCTTGATCTAAATTAAGAACACTGGACAACCAATCAACTTACAAAGCCCCCCCAAAATCCTTATTTATCCTATCCCTTAGTCTGTGAGCAACTCAGAACTCATTACTCCCATAGCCTTGAGTTACCCAGCTTCTAAGTAGAAAGCTTTGCAATAAACCCAACTTTCTGTTTTGTTTTAGTACGGAGAGTTTGGGTTTTGACAAAACATAGATCAGAGTTTTTCTCACTGAATTTACATACTTTCATTTTAATTAGGGGTGGAGAGATTAACAATATGCAAGTCTTGTATCAAAGTGATCATGGCTCTAAAGAGATTTAAATTTTTAAATAGGATCATTGAGTAGCCACTTGGAAGATCCGGGAAGGGCTAAGTAGGCAATATAAATCAAACTGAGTTCTGAAAAAGAAAAAGAGACAACAATGCAAAATTCGGGGAAAAGAATTTTCCAAGCAGAGGGCATTGAAGTAAAGTTGGAGAGACATAAAGTGGTGGATGAGGAAGGTGAAGAAGCACAGATCACATAGCTCTTTGTAAGCAAGCATAAGGAGTGTGGATTTAATTCTCCAAGCAGAGGAAAAACTATTGGTAGATTTTAAGAAACGGAGTAACGTAACTTATTGAAAAAAATAAAAATTTTTTAAAAAGGGAGAAACATAGTCTAGATTATAATTTTTTTAAATCACTTTGGAAGCTGTGTAGAGAATGGATTTGGAGGTGAGGTCAATTGGAAGGCAGCACTCAGATCTCTAGATAATTTTTGCTCAGACCGAGATGATGTTTGTAAAAATGGAGAGAAAATGAATCCAATTTTGGAAGTTGAGTCAAAAGAACTTGCTGATCCAGTGTATGAAAGGGAAGTAGGGGAAGGAGAGGTGTAAATTCATTTTAGAAAACCTTACAAACTATGTTGTCTTTAGGATTATTTGTAATATCTTAAAGGTTACTCATTAATTATTGCATTAAACTCTGACGTGTTCATTTTTATTTGGTTATTATGCATACGAATATATTGGTAATTTTATCTTTTTTAAATAACTGATCTTTAATGGAACAGGTTGAACAGTAAATGGAAAATGAGTAGAGGCAACATGTGAAGACAACTCTTTAAATTTAGAATTAGAGGTCATGTTCTTCCATCATTTCCCGAGAAGGAGCACTACATTGCTCTGGGTAGCTACCCAATGCCAACTTATTCAGTCCCAGCGCAACCGTCAGTCTAGGTGCCCCCTTGTGTCAGATACATCCCTTTAAGCAGGCCAAAGCCAACGAGCTCTACAAACTGACGTCACACTAACTCCACGCAAGCCCCACCTCCCTCGATGCTGGCTTGTCCCCATCGCAAACCAGCCTCCGTGACCGGAGTAGGGGACAAGGTCGCCCACGCGGTGACGTCAGCGCGCAGCGGAGGCCGGGAATGTGGTGTCGTCAGTGCGTCGCGCAAGACGCGAGTGAAGTCTAGTCTTTTTTCCTGCTCCCGGGGGGACCTCAGGTGGGGAAGGGTGGGCGTGACATCATCTCTCTGCGCGGCCAAGGGCGCCAAATCCCCACCCCGCCCCCACCCCGCTTCCGGTCCCATTCCTTGATTCTGGCCCCCGGCAGGTGCGAGGGGAGGTCTGAGCCGTGTGTTTGTGGTGCGGACGCTATTCGTCGGTCTTCTTCCGACTCTTTGGCCCTTCCGCCCGAATCCACACAACATTCGATGTAGCTAGTATTCTGCTTTTAAAATCGAAGGACCAAAGGCTCAGAGAAGCAGAGCTGCATTCCAGATAGTCTCTTAATTATCTTCACTTAACCATATCTTACGAAATGTTTGAGGCAATTGATGTAAAGCACCTTACAACCCCCTTACCTGTAGGGGTCTGTCCATCCCGCCCATAGCAGCGACCAATACTGATTTCTAGCCCCTCGACACAAAGGAAAAACAGTTTGTATACTGAGTAGAAGACCTGAAGCAGAGATTGCAGATTTTACCCAGAAAAGGTGTGATCAAAATGTAGGTCTCTCAGCTGCCCTGTACCAATCACACACATTAGCACACAACCGAATGTGCACTTTGTCTCTTTTTCATTGGCATCACCCTTCCTACACCCATCCAGACTGAAAATCTAGTAGTCAAACTGCTCTTTCATGCCCTGCTCATCTGATTAGCCACTGACTCCCGTCTCCTTTTTCTTCCTGTTCGCTATTTCTGCTAGATAAGACTTCATCAAATAATCTCTAACCTAATCCCTCGAAATGATTTTTTCCAGTTAATATTTATTGATGCTTAAGCACCATTAATCATCACCAAACGTTGCCAATTTTACTCCTCGGCACATAGATGGATTATACTGCTTGGCACCAGGTCAATAAGGTTTGAGTGGATGTGACCAGTTACTCTAAGACACATTTTTATTTACCAGAATTACCACTTTGAGATGCTCCAAAACTCTTTTCCCTCTCTTGTCCAGCAACAGGCAACTTTCCAATGTCAAAGGTTCATAAATAGCCAAATTAAACCTGTGAATTACTGGTAAAAATTTATTGTGCACACACTAAACATACAGTTTGCAAACCCGGAGCACTCAAACCAAAACGCAGATTGAGGCTCTGAGGTATGCTGTTACAAAGCAACTTACATAGCAAAAAAGCAGTCTTCACAGTGATTGGTAATGAAACTAAATTAATGACTAAACTGGTTTTATCTGCTCAGGGACCCTTCAAAGCTGGTCTCTGTTTGCTTTTGATTGTAACAAGAAATGGAGCCTCCTCAGCCTGAGTCCCTGGTTAAGATGAGCAGAGCCTCTATGTTGACCTATGATGAACATGTAGCATGGGAAAGAGAAACTTCTTTTGTCTTGAGGCACAGACTTTGGGGTTGTTGGTTATCACAGCGTCTGCTAGCCTCTTCTGATTGATAACAAGTAACTTCAGTAGTGAGGAAAAACAAATTTGGTCTCTGTCCCAGTGGAGCTTATAGCAGAGATATCTCTGTGCAGATCTGATCATGTCCCTTTACTTGCTTTAAAACTTTCAGTATCTTCCCATTGCTTGAAGGATAAAGTTCAAACTCAGCCTGGCCTTCTAGGCCCTTTCCACTTGGCTCCAAACTGCACTTCTATTTCCCCTCTCCCATGCATTTTATAGTCCAGTCAAACAGTATTACTGGCTAGTTACTGCCTTAATCCATGTGCTTTCAAACCCTCACCTCAAACTTCACCCATACCACACCTTCAACCTGGGATAACCTCCATCCATGTTTATATATCCTGGTTTACTACCCTGTGCTTGTTAAATACCACCGTCTACTAACCCTTTTAGAACACTCATAACAATCTTAATTACATGTTTCAGTCATTGTCTTCCTGCAGGGTTGTAAACTCCTTGAGAAGTCCATCTTATTCATCATTGGGTCAGGGATATATAAGGACTTAAATATATGTTAAATGAATGGATGACTTATTAGGTTCTTCAAGACTCTTTAGAAATGCTGTCAATTCCATGTATTAGTTTCCTATTGCTGCTGTAACAAATTACCACACAATTAATGGCTTAAAACAACGGAGATTTACTATCTTACAGTTCTGTGGGTGTTGACAGGGCCGTATTCCTTTCTGGGTGCTCTAGGGGAGAATCTGTTTCCTTGCATTTTTGAGCCACTAGAGGCTGCCCACATTCCTTACCTCGTGGTCCCCTTATTCCATCTTCAAAGCCAGCAGTGTTGCATCTCTCCAAGCATTCTTCAACAGTCACTTCTTCTAACTATGAATTCAGCCAGGAAAGTTTCTCCAATTTTAAGGATCTGTGTAATTAGATTTGGCTCACCCTGAATTATCCAGGATAATCTTCCCATCTCAACACACTTAGTCACCTTTTCCTTTTGCCAGGTAAGGTAACATATTTATAGTTTCAGGAATTAAAACAAGGACATTTTGGGGAGACCATTATTCTGTCTACCATATTCCAGTCTTTTTTTGCTTCTCTCTCTAGCTTGGCATTTACCCTTCAGCCAAATGAAGTCTTCCCTGAAAAGCATCAGAGGTCTCCTAGAAGTAGGGTTTTTAGAGTGAAAGGGAGTACTATTAACATCTACACCAAGTCAACAGGTGTACAGGCCGACAGGTATAAAGGATGATATGGGTGTGTGACCTATGGAGAACCAATCCTGAGTCCATTATTATGGACTTCTATTCTTTATCCTGGTCTCTTAGAGATCAAAGAAATGTTGTGAGGCTTACTTTCCTTTGAAAATACATGCTTTAGGCTGGAGATGAGATACTTTATCTGGCTCAACAGGCAAAACAGGATCATTTTCTCTACTGTTTTAACAATGTATAAATAACAATATAATGTTTATATTAGGGACATAGACTTTTATCTGTAATATATATTACAAATATTAAGTCACAATTTTACATTTGTCTTCAATTTTGTTTGTGATGAAGCCTTCTTTAGCAGGTACTTCCAATATACCTTGTAGCTTCATGCGAAAAGATAAAAAGAATTCAAGGTCAGGAAACTGGAGATCTGCTCATATTGGACTTGTAAATGGTGATTTTCAGCTTTGGGGAGAAAGAAAAAGTCATACTAAAGTAAGGGTCCCATAGTTTTTCCTTTCTCTGATCAAGGCTTTCCATTTCAAAGTCTGTTAATCCTAGATCATAGAGGCAGAAGATATTTCAGGAAATCATTTTGTGATCTTATTATACAAATAAGACGTGTTTACCCAAGGTTAGTTATTACTTTGCAGTTGCAAAATAGTGGCTTTCTAATTTCATAACGCCCTCTACAGTTTTCTGTATAAAAGAGCTGTCCTTTCGCCCACCCCACTCCTTCTTTTCCTTTTCATCTTTTTATATTTTTAATGATATTCATTAAATGGACTTAGAGTTTTTGTTTTTATTTATTCAGTGTATTATAATCCATGACCAACTTTTTTTATGCTTAAATTTTCAGACTTGGTCAGTAGGAGTCTCTTTAGGCAGCTACTGTAAACTTTTGATGTATCTCCATCAGCCTTTGAGTTCTTTCTTGCTCTTTGGCAAGATGTATCAGGCTCATCTTGTACTTTGCCTGCTCCAGATCTGAACTGCCATTTCTCCAAGGAGCTCTGATTCCTTTCAGTGAGGTGCAATATTTAGAAACCAAGATCATCTGGGCTTTAGGTATACTTGTTGCTACTGGGGTGTCATCGCCTCTTGGCCCTTTTCTTTTCCTTTTGGTATGTCACCCTTTTCATTCTTTTGTTTTACTCTGGGGATATAGCTTTTTTTTTTTTTTAAACCAGTCTCATGTAGAAGAACATTTAGCTTATTTCTATGTTGCTATTACAAATAATGCCATAATGCTTAATCTTGCACATATGTTGTTTCAGATATGTGGTTGTGCATCTTAAGGGAAAATTCCTATCAGTGAAATTGCCAGATTAAAAGGGAAGTGCAAATGTATCTTTGTTAGATATTGCCCAATTCTCCACAAAAGTCATACCATTTGTATCTACACCAGCATTGGGTGAGGTTATTTTCGCACAGCCTTACCAACAGAATTATAGACTATGTTGTCAAACTTATACAATTTTGCAAAGACGACAGGTTAGAAACATCTAAATGTTGTGTTAATTTGTATTTCTCTAATAGTGAAGCTGAAGATTTTTTCACTTGTTTGAAGATCATTTGAATATCGTTTATTGTTAACTGTGTGCATGTCTCTTGCACATTTTTCTATAGTTTTGCTTATTCTTTTTTTCAAGTGTTTTTTTTTTTTCATTAGAAACATAAGATCTTTATATATGTCACATAGTCGTCCCTTAGTATCTGAGGGGGATTGGTTCCAGGAACCCCTGAAGATCCCAAGTCCAAAGATGCTCAAGTCCCTCAAGTAAAATGGCATAGTATTTGCGCATAACCTATGCACACCCTACCATATACCATCTCTGGATTACTTATAATACCTAATACAATGTAAGTGCTATGTAAATAGATGTTATACTATATTGTTTAGGGAATAAACTCTGGGACGAGAAAAAAAGTCTATACATGTTCAGTACAGAGACAACCCTTGTAGACCTAGCTATATAGTACATGTCAGCAACAGTATCATTTTTTTCTGCATATTTTCAATCTGTTGGTTCAATTTGCAAATGCAGAATTCATGAATACAGAGACTGACTGTATATTGCAAATATTAACTCCCAGCTTGATATTTTCTTTCGACTTTATGCTTGCTATAATTTTTATTTTTATCTAATCAAATTTATCATGATTTTCTTTGTATATAGATTCTGAGTCATACTTAGGCAAAATGACTACAAATTTTGGCATTAATTTTTTCCTGTCATAAATGATTTGAAATTTACAAATATATCTACTTATTTTGAGGTTTTCAATAATGCTATAGTCATCAGTCATCTAATGACTAAAAGTTTTTACATCTCTTTTTTTGTTCTTTTTCAAGAATTCATTTAGAATAACCTGATATTGACCTTTTAGAAAGCAATTTGACAATATGTATTGAGGCATAAAGCTTTTTAACTTTGAAATCCTATCCCGGGGTAGGGAAAATCCTAAAACCAATACTTAATATAGAGCCTGGTATTCATTAGGTATTTTGTCAATATTTGATAAATTAAAGGATAAGCATGGGTTTGGAGAAATACAGGCATGAAGATGTTTGTTACTAAGGTATTACACGAAAAATTGGCTGTAGCCTAAAAAGCCAATAGTAGATAAATGGTTAAATAAACTATGGTATATCTACTTCTTTGTAAATGGTGTAACACTAAAAATGATGGATCTGAAAGATATATAATAATATGGTAAAGATAGATAATACATGGCTGTGATGATAGACGAAAAAAGCAAATTACCAAATTATCAAAAAGATCTATTGAAGAAAAATAAAGACTGGAAGAAAATATAGCAAAGTGCTAACAGAGAGTTGCACATCCTTATTTTTCAATTTTCTGTTTCCGATGAAAAACTAATTTTGCTAAATATCTATTCTCTGCTCCTTAGCTGTTCTTGGACTCAGAGTGCAGCAAGGGGGAGATCATTTGAGAATGTGAAATAAGCCATGGGTTAAAAGAGAATTAAAGCTTTGCGCAGAGGTACAATATAGAATTCTCACCAAACAACTGACAGTAGGAGCTTGATTATATACAAAGGCCACAGTAATTGCTTTTCACAATTTTAGGTGGCTGTCTGGCTTTCAGTCTCAGATCTCTTCTCAGTAAATGAGGATAATAATGGTACTATTTCACAGAGTTAATGTGAGGATTAAATGAGATAATACATAAACATGCTAGAACAGAACCTGGCTTACACTGAGTGCTCAATACATGTTAGCTGTTTCATTTTTTGGTTTCTGGATTTTTTTCTTAAATTATAAAAGCTTGATTACAATGCTCCCAGATGTCTGAACACTGCAATATTTCTGGTTTTTAAAAGGGTTTCCTATTACTTTAGATCAATGAAGTTGAAATGATAGTTCTAAGACTATTCATTATCCATTCATGATTTATATAGGCTCTGAAGATTAAACAGCTCTTTTGAAAATAATCTTTTCCCCCGAATATAAAAATAACACACTTTCACTATACAAACTTTGGAAAGTACCCAGAACTGTAAGGAATTCTAGGCATCTATAGTACAACCACCCAAACATTTTGGTGTATTTTATATTTTCTATGTTAAGTTTACATATGTGTGTCTATAGATTTGTGGGTTTTATTTTTACAAATTAGAGTCAGTGTATTTTTATATGAGATTATTTTACAGAATAAATGTAATATGTAGTATTTGCTTTAAAAGAAGAGCAGAAAGGTAACTATGTAGATAACTGGGGTTATCCCTTAGTAAACCATCTTGTCACCATGATCTCTCGTGTTCCCCATTAATAGGCAACTACAGTAGGTACATTGAACTTCAGTGGGAAAATGCTTTAAACTGAAAGAAAATCCAAACTGATTTAGAACTGCAATGAACCTGATGTGTAACTTGAGGAGAGGTATACGAAAATCAGTTTATTGTACACAACAAGATTTCTTCTTTAATATAATAATGAGTATTGTTGACATAAATGTCCAAACCTGCAGAGAATTTTTATGAGTTTATTTGAGCCAAAACTGATGGCAGCGCTAGGAAGCAAGATCTCAAATGCTTCAGAGAATGACAGTTTTGTAGTTTCTTGTATGCATTTGGAATTAAGGAGGGAAGTAAGGAGGATTACATGAAGGTGGGAGAAAGCAAGTCAAGGGTTGCATTATAGGATAATTAATAAGATTATATCCTTTCTTCAGGGTGGTTACCCTTCTTTCAGTGGTGTGTTAACCTAAGTGCACAAAAACCATGGACAGAGTTTGCTTAAGGCTAAGATAAACCTTTTACTAAAAAAGTTATATGCCTGGGATGTGATTATTTATCATGACTTGACCATTTAGGAATTTATGATCAGATCACCCCGTGAGGATACTTTTCATAAAACCCCTTTTTCATCCACAATAAGGTAGCAAATCTCTATTTTAAAATTATTTATTCTGTGCATATAAAATGTGGCCTTTTGTGTTAAGAAATAGGGGAAAAAATAAAATTATAAGTATTTTCTTATTTTTGCTATGAGAAAACAAAAGAAGTATAAACAAGAAACTAACAAAAATGGTTACAGGTTGGGGATAAATGGGAATGGCTAGCATGTGAGCAAGACTTCTCCGAATACACCTTTTTATGTAGTTTTAACTTTTAAGGCATGTAAATATTCTATGAATTCAAAGATTAATATTAACTCAAAAAGAGAAGAGTCAAACCTTAAAACTGAATACAAATAGCAGAAATCAACTTAAAATCAACATCATATTTATAACATAACCGCAGAAAAATAAATTCAGGTAACTTTCAAATACAGAAGAACCCTGAATAAGGACAGAACTAAAAAGAAAGAAATCTTGAACATTCCCGAGTGGGTTTATTAGAGGTAGGGGTATTGGTATAGTGATTCTGAAAATATTTTGTGTTGTAGCAAAGGGCAAATGAATACATATTGTTGACGTAAGAACATCCGAACCTGTAGAGAATTTTTGTAAAAATTTACTTGCGCCAAATAGAGGATATGCCTGACAGGAAAGTCTCAACAGACTGAGATAAATGCTTTCAAAAAAATGACAGTTTGCATCCTCTTTTACGTATTTGGAATTTAGGGGGGACTTGATCACATGAAAATTACATGAAGGTGGGAGAAAGCAAGAGGGATCGGACTCTAGGACAGTTTTAACAAGACTATATGCTCCCTTGAGGATGGTCTAGCTTTAGAGAGAGGGGCCTAAAAGGAGGCATTTCAAAGGTATGTTTACCTAGATGCGCAGAAACAATGGACAGGACCGTTTAAGGCAAAGATAAGCCTTTTACTAAAGAAGTTATATGCCTGAGGAGTAACTACCCACTATGACCTGCCCGGTTAGGAATTTATGAGCAGATTACCCTGTCAGGTTACTTTCTATGGAACCCAGTTTTCATCCACAATATATTGATGCTTTTTGGAACCAAAGTTCTTTGTAGGAGAAGAAGGATACAAATCAGGAATGGCAAAGATAAGGGGAAATCCTATGGTGTGGGTTCAGTTTGGAAGAATCAGTATTTAAAAAATTTATATTTCCTTGCTTTTTATACTGAATGGGCCTGTAAACAGGGACATACCGGTAACAGTGAGCACAGCTAGCATCATTATTTGTTTTCTAAATGTCATTCTCCAGTGAAAGGAGCCCGAGACCCTTGGAGAAATAGTTAACTCCAGGCCTGAGGCAGCCAAGTAGGGAAAGTACGAGGTGACTCAGTGTCTCTCAAACAAGGAAATACTCAAAGACTAATAGGGACATATTAACCAAACACAGTAGCTGGCTGAAGGGGCTTCACCTGGGAAAATTTGGGACAGTTTGAGCATCAGAAAGAATAACGACAGAAATTATAATAGCGTCAGTAACAACACAGATTTCAGGAATTTTCCCCACCCCTCCGCCCCTCAGATATAATATTCTGGTTAATAGATCTGAGGTGGTGGTTGAGAATTGACGTTTTTAAGCAGCTTGCAGGGGATACTGATGCTGGTGATCCATGGATCTCACTTTTAGTAATACTGGGTTATAAAACTTAGAATTTAAAAAGGGAGGGAAAGAGAAAGAAAGGAGAAAAGAAATAAAAGAGAAAGCTCTTCTTTACAAAAGAATGCCAGCTAATATATGTACAAGAAAAGACAGATTTAGAAAAAAAAAATCACCATTTTGTAGTTCCCAGTATAACTAGTTCAGGAAAAGATCATCAATGGATGCTAAAATCAGTAAGAAGAAAGGCTTTTGGGAAACAGGATATTCACACAATATCAAAACATCATACTTATTATATTAAATTATTTATTAAGAACAGAGGAGACAGTTGCATTTTTAACATGGGAGAAACATAGTGGACACTGCCATAAAGGAAGTGATCAAATTTAGCATCATCAATAACAAGATAAACTGACCCTAAGTGCCTCATAATGGATGCAGTGGAAAGTACGATATCACCTGTGGAATATTCTGGCCAAAAATGTTTAACCTAAATTCAGCCATGAAGAAATAATCAGACAAATTCAGACAGTGGGACAGGTTTTAAATTATCTGACATGGACTCTTCAAAATTTCTAGGTCATTAAAAAAAAAAAAAAACCAGGAAAAGGCAGGGAAGATATTCTAAATTAAAAGTGACATAACCAAATGTAATAGATTTGGGATCAAATAAATTCTATAAATAAATTCTGTTTGAGGGAATTTGATTATGGACTATTAAATGATATTTAATTAATGCTTAAAATTTTATGTGTAATAATGGTACTCTGGTATATAAGAGAATGTCCATTCTAAGGAAATGGATGATAAAGTAATTAGATGTGAAGTGTCAGGATAATTGTAATTGTGTGTATTTGTGTGTGTGTGTGTATGTGTGTGGAGAGAGGAGTGTGGGCAAATATTGCAAAATTGTTATAATTGGTGAATTTAAGTGTAAAACACACCAGTGTTAATTTGACTATTCTTTCAAGTTTTTTTTTCATGGGTTTGAACATTTTAAAAATAAAAAATTGAGAAAAAAATTTTTTTTTGTTCTGGGATGAATCAAATGAGGATACTAAAATGGGTATAGGGGGATATGGAAGAAGAGGGTTGTGAGAAGAAGAAGACTGAGAAAAGAAGAATTTTAGGACACACTGGAGGAGCAAGGAACATGATCCTAGTTTATTAGAGTAATTAACAGTGGTGGCTGCAACAACCTCCAAATCTCCATGGCTTAACACAGTAAAAGTTTATTTCTCGTTCTAGTAGAGAAAACTGAGACAGAGAGGTGAAGTAACCTGCCTAAAAGCAACAGCAAGTGACAAACCATAATTCCCATGCAGTTCGGTCTCTAAAGCCTATGTTCATTTCAGTCCCTACTCCTGAGGGAGGGAGGGACTCGCTGATGGTCCCTGAAGTTAGAATGAGACTGTCCTAGGCTCAAATCTGCCACTGTTTTTATTCTCCATTATTGGATCCATAGTCCATCCTGAGAGAGAGCCTGGGGCCCTAAAGAGACCTCCCGTTAGGGTTCAGACCATTCACTGGTGTTGTACGTATCCTTTAAATACCTTTTACATTCTCAGCGCTATTCCAGAATCCAACAGTGAATAAAGCTTCTGTTCCCAAGTTGCTAACCCTCTCAGGAGGGAAAGAAACGAGTAAACGAGTAAGTAATAAACTCCGAAGCCATGATAAATTATATGAAAAATAATAAAGCAAGGTAAGAGGTATTAGATGGCAAGGATGAGGAGATCTATTTAGATAAGGATTCAGGGAACACCTCTGAATATTTGGTTGGAACTTCGAAAGAGATGAAGCCATGAATGATTTGAAGGCCTGAAAAAAGTATTTTCTAAACTGGGGAAACAGCAAGTTTAAGGGCCCTGAGGTTATAATAAATTAGGAGCGAAATATGGACATTAAAGCAAGAGTGGCTGGAAGCAGGAGAGGTTGGAGATCTAGGAGACAGGTACCAGATAGGGTAAGAAGGGAATAAAGAATTTGGTTTATAGAAACAAAGAAACCTAATGGAAAATCTGTATGTGCCATATTATTGTTAAATTCATTGTATGATAATTACATTTTTTAAAAATCTTAGATATCAGAAGACTAGGTTCAGTAACTGCTTAATCAGCAACTCATATCATTAAAATAGTGTTGATAATATTTGTTATGTGTCCCCATGAGATTTGGTGAAAACAAAACATGGTAACATTTATGAAAATACTACTCATGGTTAAGTCATCTAATAACCGACTTTAATATTTGCATAGCGCTTTTGAGGTAAAATGTGCTCATGCTTAAGGTAATTCAATCCGTTAACAGTCAACAGTATGCTAAAAACCTGGTGCAATGAAACCACAGCAGCACCATATCACAAATTATGTTAGTCATTAGCACTACCAACGGAAAAGTCTCTCTGTTTTCTATTTCTCTGCCTCTCTGGAGAGAGAGCTCATGCAACCAGGAACAGGCAAACCCCAGAGTTCACAAGAGCCCTCCAGATGCTATCCTTTGGCTGTCCCTTCACACACTGAATGTACTGCAGCGTCCGTGTATTGTCCCTCTGTGCCACCCATAAGGGACAAGAACTTCAGGATTCTCCACGTGAAATTCCCGGTCTTCATTGGTTTGGCAGAACCCACTTTGTTCATCATCAGCAAACATCAGCTTTTTAAACTGACAAATTAATTTTAACCTATCCGTCACTGCTGCTGCTTTATTTATTTGCTGTTCTTTATTCTTATGCCCTATAGGGATTTTTTTTTTCACCTGGGAATACTTAGAAAATCAGATAGAAATATTTAACTGATATTTACCTTTCAAACTCTGTAAATCTTTGACCAAGGAACATTTCAAAAGTGTTCTGCTTTTCGTTGCTATAGATCTATGGCAGCATGCTATTTTTGATAAGTTAAAAGTTTTGCTTCATTACATATAGATAACAATAAATAAAATGCATGACAATAATAAATATCAAGGCCTCTTTCTTCTCACATGTTAAGGAATATTTTGCTATTGCCCACCTAACCTATTTCCCTTCCCTCACTTTTGGTCTTTATTAGTAGATCAAAGTGAAGAGTGCACAGATGTGTGTGTGTGTGTGTGTGTGTGTGTGTGTGTGTGTGTGTGTGTGAGGACATCAAGGAACATGCTAGCGAGAGAAGAAAGAAAATGCCAAAGAAAGATTGGTAAAATATACATTGAAAAGAAAGCAAGTGACTGATGGAAGAAAAAAATTAGACCCCAGGGAAGGAAGGAGGAAAGCATGAGAGTGTTCCAGTTTTTCAGAGAATATTAGTAGAGATTTTGAGGAATAGCTATTGTATGAAGGAGAGAAATTGAAAAGCTACTTTATAAGATTTGCTCTACATTAAGAGTGTATCTGTCCACTATGCCCATTACACACATCAGAGCTTTCTGAAGGGAAGATTTTAATTGCTTTCAATATTTTTTAGGGACTGTTTCTCTGAATTTTGCATTGTGCTTAGACTGAGCCACAAAGGACTTGACTTAATTCAAACTACCAAAATACTCAGGATACTGGGGGACATTTTTTATCCAGATATTTTCTATAGACATAGATTAGTGACTCCTAATTTTAAAATTAGAAAGATTAGTGCTTACAGCTCTCTTTGAATTTGTCTAATAGGTCCTCTAGTTTTTACACACACAAAAAAAACCCAGCCAGAAAAAAAAAAAAAGAGAGAGAGAGAGATTAGGAAGATTTAAAAAGGGAAAATGGCAAGGGATGATGCATTTTTTAAAGATGAATATTTGAGGTTTTAATCATCTTGTGAAACTTTGAAAAAACTCTGCTATGAAGCCTTTAACGTTGCCACTGCCCTGAGGTCTTCTTTTTGCCAGTCTTTCAGCATTTTTCTTATACCTCTGTTATTACACTCAATTTACGCTGTCTGGCTTGTCTTTTCTAAGAAACTTCGTATTATAAAAGTAATATATGTTGGCCTGGGTTTATTCTTCCCCTCCTCCCCCCACATCTTTATTAAAGTATAATTGACAAGTAAAATATATTTTATATTACATAGTAATAATATATTAAAGCATACAACTTGAGGATTTGATATACATTGTAAAAGGATTCCCACAATTGAATTAATTAACATCACTTCACATAGTTACTTTTTTTGGGGGGAGGGTGGAAATGCTTACCATGTACTCTCTTAGCAAATTTCAAGTATACAATACAGTGTTGTTATTGAAGGTCGCCGTGCTGTACATTAGATCCTCAGAACTTAATTCATCTCATGGAAAGTTTGTACCCTTTGCACAATCTCTCCCCATTTCCCCCAGCCCCTAGAAATCATCACTCCACTCTCTGTTTCTATGAATTTGGCTCTTTTAGATTCTGCATATAAGTGAGATCATACAGTATTTGTCTTTCTCTTTCTGGCTTATTTCATTTAGCATAATGCCCCTCAGTTTCATTCATGTCATTGCAAATGGCAGAGTTTCCTTCTTTCTGTGGCTAGATAATATTCCATTGTGTATATATATATACTATATCTTCTTCATTCATTTGTCAATGGACACTTAGGTTGTTTCCATGTCTTAGCTATGGTAAGCAATACTATAATGAACATGGGAGTGTAGGTGTCTCTTCGAGACAGACAGTGATTTCGTTCCCTTTGGATATATATCCAAAAGTGAGATTGCTGGATTATATGGTAGTTCTAGTCTTAATTTAACATGGATTTATTTTTAATTGTATGTTGTGAGCTCATGGAAGGCAGAGACCATATCTTATTTATAAAACAATATCATGGCAATTACCAGCACAGGCTTTGAAATCACCTAAGTTTGAATCTTGGCTCTGCCATTCCCCTCAGTTAAAATACCAAGTCCTTTTGTGTGTGTGTGTGTGTGTGTGTGTGTGTGTGGTTGTTATTGTTGTTTAACTGGAAGACCTACTAGTCAAATACAAAAACAGCTGTCAGCACTAATCTTCCTGATCTTTTGTCTCACTACTCTCATCTGTAAAATTGAGAAAATAATACCTATTTCTTTTGGGGCAGTTGTGAACTTTAAATGAGAAGACATATGAAAGTGTTTAGTGCAACACCTGGCACACACAAATAGTCAACCAATGGTAACTATTACTATATGTCTGCTTTATTATCTGAATCCTTACAACGTAGCACAGAAGTAGCTACTCAGATCTTTGCTGAACAAATCATGGCTAAGATGAGAGAAGAAAACCATGAAAGGAATCCAGGGGCTGGCACCCCTGGTTTATTGTACCTTTATTTTCCTGTGACCTTAAGATTTAAAGTCTCAGGGCCTGCTGCGGAGGCTTGAAACCTGCTTCTAGCCCAAATGAGCCTCGTTGGAGGTGGGGTAGGAGGAAAGGCCTCCCTGGGAGTTATGAGCCTCTAGGGGAATTCCGATTCAATCTCTAGTTCCTTGTCTCTTCCTGCCCTCCCCCACAGAGTCTCTAGAGAGTCTCCTAATGATAGTAACTTCCAGTGCCTAACCTGTACCTTTGTGGGATTCCCCAGGGGCGGAGCAGGGGGGGCGGGGGTTGGGGGACTTCTTAAATACTACCTCCTGCATAAAGCACTTTCTGTTTTTCCAGCTTAGAAAGAGTCTCTCCTGTTATAGCACAGCATTGATTGCCATATTCTAGCTTTCTGGTACTAGCTTTATGTTGTTTCCCTTTGTGGATTGTAAGGTCTCTGAGAGCAAAGTCTAGCTCTGGTTCCTGTTTGATCGGTACAGTGAGCTACACATAGTTCCCAAGTAATGACTGTTATATTGAATTCTACTGAAGCCAGTCTTGGGACTGCAGCCTCAAGATGAGCAGTAAGCCCGGGCCTTGCCTTGATCCCAAGAGCTTTAAGATGCAAACTTCTGCTCCCATGGGAGAACACAGCCTCTGGGCAACTAACAGCCTAGAGATCATTGTTTGAGTCATTGTAGGAAGTTCCAAGCAATAGATTTCAAAAAGCTGTCAGGAATCCAGAAGAAAATCTTTATATAGCGGGTAGATAGGGATTTACAAAATGGTAACATCAAAATTTTTCCTCTCTATAATTTAAAGTTCATTTTTTATACTACCCAGATATTACATAGGCGCGTGGTGGAAATTTAATACCTGTAACAGCTGAAAACAATCTGAAAGAATTCTGACTCTATTAGCAGACAGTTTACTTAAAATTTGTTCTAGTAGTCATATAAAAATAATAAAGCAATAATTTATTTGATCCCAAATATAATTATTCTGAACCATCTAACAAGCACAAAATAGTAAATTTTTCATTCTCAATTATCATTACCACACAGTTAGCTAACATGCCTGGCCAAAAATAATATTTTATAGATATTATTCTGAGTTGTTTAACTTAATTAGGTGAGATAATGTCTCAGGAAAAGTTTGCCACCTCGGTAACTTGCTTTTCTCATTTGGTGTGGGGGGAAAAATTACTCTTTCATCTTCATCAATGTCTCTTTCACTGCTTGGACCTCACTTCTGCTTGAAGAATGCTAACGTGTCTCCTCTTGTTTTCATGTGGCTTTTCACAAATTCGGTTAATTTCCTGAACCCCTCAGTCAGTCCGTCCCCAGTGATGGCACAGCAGGGCTGCACACACCAGTTCCGGTTACAGCAGAGCTTCTTCACTTTGAAAATTCTAGTGATGTCCTCGGCAGTCAGAGCTCCAGGCACATCCTGTTTGTTGGCTAATAGGACCACAGGCACATTTTCTATGTGTTCATTCTTCAAAATGTGCTCGAATTCTCTCCTGGAGTCTTCCAGTCGCTGTTTGTCGGTACTATCCACAACATACACCAGCCCATCGGTATGCTCACAGTAACAGCCCCACAAGGTTCTCATTTTCTCCTGTCCTCCAACATCCCAGACGGTGAGTGAAATACCCTTTCCCAGCTCAATCATCTCCACGTTGAAACCGATTGTTGGGATGGTCACAATATCCTTAGCAAGCTTTAATTTATAAAGGAGAGTAGATTTCCCGGCAGAGTCAAGTCCCAGAAGAAGAATATGGGCTTGCTTGGCTTTAGGGTTTTTAGAACTCAACAGACCCATTTTAAAGCTCCTTTTCCTTAAAGACTTTTCCTTTTGGCCAAAGATGATGTTTCCTCTCCAGGTCTTGCATAAAAATGTTAGGAGGAAAGAAGAGAGCAAATGCTTCATATTATAGTCTAAAAAGAGGAACTTACATGCATTTATGTAGTAGCTTATCGGCTCGATTATGGGCAGTGTTTTATTTGCAGTCCCAGCCAATCCTGAGGAATCTGTGGTGTAACCAGCCAAAGTCATAGTAGCTCAAAGGGGAAATTCTTTGTGAGTGAGTAGGACTTGGGAGAGGCCTGCCTGGGTGACGCTGCAGCTTGTTCTCTTCCAGCTGTGGGAAATCTAGGGTAACCGAACGTTCAGACATGCACAGGAGCGTGATTTGGTAGCAGAATAAAAACTTTACCAGTGGTTTGTAGAACTTCTCTAGTTATTTGACCATTTATCTTATTCCAGTTGTAAATAAGTAACCAGACTTCTGAAGTCATAAAGAGAGAGTTTATCTCACACTTCCCTAAGCAGTATCTTTAGCACTTTCCCCATGTCTAGATTACTCAGTGGGAAACTTTAAACCACCCAAGGTTGTCTGAACCTTACTCTCATAATCACATAGAAAATCACTTCTTGAATCTTCTAAGCAGAAAATTTACACTATTCACAAGACCAAATTTACAGAGAAGGAAGTTGGTAACATAAAAACTTTTCAAATCAAGCAGAAAGTCTGATTAAAGATTGCAAATTGATTTTTGGGGGGAGGGAGGAATTAATATTTTGGAAAATATTTTCATGTATTTATCTCCTCTCTTTCTCAAGATTCCACCAAAATGATGGTAAAGGGGAAAAAAGAAAATATAAACCCATATCAAGAAGACGTGGGAGGCCGTCAGAGGGTGAGAGATTTTAACAGAATTCTACCAAATAGAGTATATATGGAAGATGAGTGGTAACTGATACAGCAGGATAAAGCTGAGTCTTGGGATGCTGATACACAGGACACAGAGGGAAGGGGTGAAATGAAGGACTGGAAACAGAGAGGTCAACTAAAAGTCTGAATAGGAAACAGAAAAGACACACACATACACACCCACCCACCCACCCACACACACCCCTCTGCTGGGTGACATTTCAGCAATGAGAAGTTACAGGCAAAAAAATTGGGTTATTTTCTAAAGAAATTAAATGATGTCAGGGAAAAAAAAAAAACCTCCATGTTTTGGTATTTGGGAGTTTACACATCATAATACCTAACTCGACATTTAATTGACCTATAGTCAACCTGGCAGTTGGCAAACATTGCTCATGTACACAGAGTTCATAATCGGCTTTTCAGCACACAGAGGTTTCTATACTTAATGTATAAAATGCCTTCAATATGAATGAGAGAAAGATCAAAATAAAAATAAGAAGAATTTAAGAAAGTTTAAGTAGAGATAGTTCAGGGAACAGAAGAAAATTTTCAGTAAGTTCTAATTAATATTTTCTTAGAGATTTGAAAAGATATTGCTTCCATAAAACAAGAAATGGATGCTATTAAAAAGATGAAACAAAACTCTTAAAAAATGAAAACATGATTTCCTAAATTTAAAAAGATCAATAGTAGGTTGGACGGAAATCTTTCAGAAAGTAAATGATGGAAAATATGAAAGAAAAGATAAGAGATATAGAGAATCAATCCAGAAGTTTCAACATCCGACTTACAGGACTTTATTCCAGAGGAGCAGAAAATATGCAAAAGAGGAAATTATCAAAAAAATAATAGTATAAGGGTATTTTCCAAAGTTAAAGAATGAACTGTCCAGATTGCAAAGCTTCCTTCAGTTCTTAACAAGTTGATTTTAAAACAGCTATACCAAGGCATAGAATATACGTAGTTTATTTTTATTAAAACTAAAATTTTATTTTTAAAAAATTAAATAGACTATTCTGGGTGCAGAAAGTACACTCATAAAAAATTATTTGAAACTTTTAAAGAAACATTAAGTTCTTAACCAACTCACTGTATCTCAGAATCCAAAGATAAGATTTTTATTCATTTATTCATCCATCTATTCATTTATTCAACAAATATATATACATTGATTACCTACTTTGTGAACCACCATGTGCTAGATTCCAGGGAGGTCAAAGATAAATTAGGCCTGCCCTTAGGAGGCTTTCATTGGAAAGAAAGTAAAAAAAAAAAAAAAAAAAAAAAAAAAAGTGAACAAATAAAAATGATAATACAAAGTAAAAAAAAATTGTAAATACTATAAGAAAAGAAAAGCTAAAGTATTCTGATATTCAAAGATTATATCAGGATGAAGGGCATTAGACAAATCATCTAGAGAAGGTTAAACATTGAACTTGACCTTGTAAATTATAAAATGGAAGAAGGGCATTAATTAAAAAGATGGTCTGTGTGAGTGAAGTCTCAGAAATGGGAAAACATAGATGTATATGGAAAAGCAACAGGAATGTACAATCTATGCATGTGTATTTTTTTCCATATACATGTTTAACTGTCATGAGATACTACCTGTCACTATCACACAAGTCTAGATTGTAGGACATGCTACAAGACAACAGACCTAGACTCTTCAAATTATGTCCATGTCATGAAAGACAAAAAAAAAAAAAAAAAAAAGGAGGGAAAGAAGCAGGGGGAAGAATGTTCTAAATTAAAAGACACATGATTTCTAAATGCACTGTATGGCCTTTGATTGGATCCTTTGTCAAAAAAAATTGATTAAAGAAATTATTATAACAATTGGGGATATTTGATTAAGAATTACATATTAGATGGTATTTTTATCAATGTAAAATATCATTTTAAAAAACGTTTTAACCCATTTGCTTTATTTACTTATGCTTTAAATGATTTTTTATTTTTCAGGTTGACATACAGTATTATATTAGTTTCAGATGTATGACAGTGATTAGACATTTATATAATTTAAGACTTGCTAAATGTCTTGAGTACAATGATGGTATCATGGTTATGTAGGAGGGTGTCCTTATTCTAAAGCGATACATACTAAAGTACTTAGGGGTGATACTAGCAAGTTAATTTCAATTGATTTAGCAAACACACACACATGCATAAAGAGAGAGCACACACACAGAAATATAGCAAAAGTTAACAATTGGTGGAGTTGGGTATGGGGTGTTGTGTGTTCATTGTACTATTTTTTTTAACTCTCCCATAGGTTGGAAATTTTTAAAAATAATATGTTGAAGAAAAGACTGTACTTGAAATAAGGTAATTAAATTAAGATGCACTCTGGAGTAATGCAGAAAAAAAATTCAGCTTTACACATGTGGTAAGACTAAATTTCCAAAGACGAATTTAGGAACTCTGACTGCACTAGCACTTGAGCATACTTTCAGTAAAATATGCTCTGTATTTTCAATTAATAAATATTTTAAAGGTTTAACATTTACTTCATATTAAACTTGGTATGTGCTTTATGACATCCACTGTCGGTACTGGGGTAGTACTTTAATTGACTATAATGAGGATTATCATACATTTTTACCTTCACTCTGTTTCCTCTATGACCAATTATACCTTGTTTTCAGGGTAGCCAAGCAAAAGAGGGGTTAAATTCAGTATGACTATTATGTCCAAATGAAAAGATGACTTCTGTGAAAGGAAGTAAAATAACTATTTTCTCTCTGGTAATTTTCATGAAAAAGCCTACAAATGTTTCAACATCCTTTCCTATTGTCCCACAACATTTATGGATTCATTTGTCCCAGCCAAACCTGAGGGAAGGCAAAGTATTTGTTTTCTGTAAATCATTCTGAGATTATGCAAAAAAAAAAAAAAAAAAAAAAAAGGTAGGATTGTGAAAGTTACTGGCAGGCTCTGAGTATCACAGGAAATTTGTTTTAAAATATAGGAATAAAAAAAGGTTTTCTTTAATTTCTTACCATGGAGGCAGGAGGCAAAAAGCCCTAAGTTAGAAACTCAACCATGTACTGACCAAGTAAAGATAAAGAAAGTTATCTCTTGGAAGAAAGTGGCAACTTATTCCATTATCTTTATTATTCATAGATAAAGAAGAAAGAATCAGGATGTGGTTGTGTGACTTGCTTAGCTTATGCAGACTTAGAACATATCCTGTTTCTCCTACAATAACTTTTTTATTAGTCTTTTAAAAAAACAAACTTTTAGAAAATTAAAGAATCCCATACATACAGAAAAACACAAAAATCATAAATGTGCAGCTCAATGAGTTATCATAAATTAAAAATACCCATGTGACCACCACTGAGGCTAACCTTAATTTTTCATTTTTCATTTTTGTTGTGAGTAAAAATTCCAGACTTCAAGTGTTTCTACACCAGTTGTCAGAAATATGGTCTATTCCCGAACATGTAACATGAACAACAGGCACTCATTATCCTAATTGAGATTCTTTGATGCTGTGAAGAATGATATATTCCAATCTATAAAGCCATTTTTCCAGGACAGAACCAATATTTTATCCTTATCACCAAAAAGCTTTTTTGATACATGGGTAGACCATGGATCTGCATTCAAATGTAGCCTCTGGCACTCAGTGTTGAATGGTGATAAAATCAAGATTGTTGTGATAATTACTAATATACATAAAATAAATGTGAAAACACATATTGTAGAACCCGGTGCTAGATTAATGATAATTTTTTTCCTCTCCTCTTTCAAGTTTTGTATATTAGCTAACATTTAAAAATACCTGTGATTTTTGACCTTTTCCAGAAAAGGAACGATTTGATGATTACCATCAGAGTACTCCCTTGGCAGAATAAATTACTATGTGCTGAACTTCTTTCCCAACACCCCAACATTTTTATTCCCCACTCCCTCAAATAAGATTAACATGAACGAGAGACAATACAGTAACAAAGGGGCAGTCTGAGGGCTGCCTGGAACTTGGAAGGGGCAGTCACGCTCTTTTGCCTTGGCAAAGACGGGGATTCATATTATAATTGACATATGGTATTCTCTGAGTGTCTGCCCAGCCAGCAGCAAGGGCTCCAAAGAACTAGGGGGTGCAGCCTGACCACCCTTAACTTAATTGGTTCCCTTTTCACTTTGGAGATATAATGATCCAAATCACAGGTTTGCATAGGTCTCCATTCTTTATAGCTTCTCATGTCTCCTCTAACTTGTGGTAAATCTGTGATTATTCCTTCAACACTTGCTGAGTACACATTAAGTGGCTGGTGTTGTCTGTCTATTGTGTTCAAAATGACTGAGAGTCACCCTCTCAGAAGTAACTGAGGGTTTGTTTTTTAAAATCTTTCAAAAAGATGCTATACACAACCTTACTACTTTAAAAAATGTTTTTTACTTTAAAAATAATATTTAAAAAAATTTAAATCATCTGAGACATTTAAAAATCTAAAGCGATTATGAATTTCACTTTTATCTGTTTACTTCCTGTCTTCTTTTATGTACATATATAATTTTGACATACTTTATTCATTCACCAAACACAATTGAGCATGTAATATGCCTGAATATAATAAAGACACTGGTGATAGTGATATAATCAAAACAGTCTCCATTTTCAAGGAATAATAAGCTACTAAGGAGACAGATACCAACATGGCATGGATATTGCTATAAGTAAGGTAACAAGGAAGCACAGGAGTCGTCAAAAAGAAGAGTGAAATAGCAAGTCGTGTCCAGGAAACTGGGAGCAGTTTCATAACTCAGGGATTGAGAAGTGTGATGGCAAAGGAATAAGGAGAGAGGAGGCTATAGGTCTGTGTCAAGTAAGCATGGCTCATGCATGGGGCGCTCACATCATTTATCGTCCCAACTTGGACAGTTTTGAAAGTGGAAGGTGTACTTATAATCAGTATGTCAGAAAACAGGACTGTTCTGGGAAAACTAGGCTATGTGGTCACCCTAATATAAGCCACATGATACTTGCCTGGCTTCATGAGAAGAAGCTCGAGCTAATTTCAGGATGAAAGATTAGAGTGCTAGGTCTGCATAGCTTCTCAAATATGTCCAGTCACTCACTGATATTCTCCTTTTTAGTCTTTCTGAAGGATAAACTAAGAAATCAAAGTTGTAAGAGAACATGATGGGATGATAACACCTACTTGATATAGTTATTATTACTTCGTGCTGCCTCCAAGAATGAGCAGTAATGGGGAGGAGGTGGTTAAGGTTAAGGACATTTCATTTCTCTCTTTTCACCCTCCTAACCTCCTTCTAACTCCTTGTACTCTCCTTTTTCCTCTACCTTTTCAATTGATTTATTTCCCCTTTCTTCTTTTCTATCTGGTTAGGTTAGGTGAGTAAAGCGCTAGAATAGTGACCAGGAACAATTACCATTATTTTAAAAAGTGTTGAACTATTACTATATATTATAGCCTCGGTAAACAACTTTCTCATTTTACAAACTGGATTTTGTTTTTGTTTTACATTATTTATATAACATAAGCCAGCAGTAGATCCTTTCTTGAGGGCAATCAAGTTCCCTTCGAGCTAGACCTTATTGTTTCTGTCTCCAGCTCCAACCACAAGGCTATGGAAGGAAAGAGTGTCAACATTCCCTGGGTGTTTGCACCAATTAACTTTAAGTAAAAAAATTCTGCCCAAATTTGTAACATGGCTAAAAGGCATCAAGATAGAAGTTGAGGTCCGTCTCAGTTTCAAAATTCCATTTTGAAATAAAATGGTCCTTAATACAGTCATAATGGAAAAGCTCATCTTGTGCCATTTTTAATGTGTTACATTTGTTAAAAGTATGTAAGTAAAATAATTATGTTTGAGTGAAAGCTAAAACTCATATAAGCAATGAACTTTAGTATTGCCTTAGTCTTTCTTTCTTACCTTAAAAAAATAATCCCTTCCTCCTCTAATAAACATGAAAGTAAAAATGATGACCATAAAAAATTACTTAATGTGATTCAGTTCTCACCTCTATAAAAGATATGACAAGTATATGACCAAGTTAAATCCTTGTGTAAATAATTATCCATGTACTAATATATCCAGATAACAGTTTTTGATAAGAAAGTCCAAAGGAAATTTGAGTAAGAAGAGATAAAAGGAATGGTAGAGTAAGAAAGAAGAAAAATGTTATCACACTTAAAGTGACAAGTGACATAATAAGTCAGACCACCAAGAGATGGGGCAGACCCTGAATGTTCCCCAGGTCCTGTCCCATTGCTGCATGTTCTCAGGCTTGGCTTTCCAGGAATGCCAATCAAAGATCAGATGAGACGAAATCTTTTTCATCAAAGATTCCACCCTTGCACTTTTACTCTCCATTGGTAGCCCTCTTACCTCAAAAAGTGCAACTTGGGGCACACAATTTGCTCAAGTACATAGCTAAAAGTAACTCCAGTATGAGAAATTTCAGGGTACAGATTAAATACTCTAGGAGTAAATTAGAGTATTTAGCTTGGTACAGGCTTGAAGCATTAAACTTCCCAAGTTTAATTAGTCAAGCACAGACTAAAATCAGACAGACCTGGTTTCCAATCACAATTGCATCTGTTTTATTTTTTCTGTATGAAACTGAGCAAGTTACCTCTCACTTTAATTTCTTCTCTCTCGGGGTTATTGTAAGGAATAAATGAGGTATAACACAGCCTAGATGACACATGATACACACTCAGTAAATGGTAGCTGTTATGATTTTATTATTGGTCGTAGGATGAGCAGTTGAGTTTATATTTGCTGGCCAAATGAGATTTATTGTTATTGTTGAAGAGAGAACATAAAGTTTTATTTTGGCTTCATGAGAAAGTACTGTTACCAGTGTCTGTGTGTTAGTTTTGTGTGCCAACTTGACTGAATTAAGGGAAGCCCCGATAAATGGCAAAACATTACTTCTGGGTGTGTTTGTTGGAGTATTTCTGGAAGACATTAACACTTGAATCAGTAAACTGAGTAAAGAAGACCATCCTTACCAATCCACTGAGGGCCTGGTAGAACAAAAGGGTAGAGGAAGAATGAACTTGCTCTCTGCTTAAACCAAGATACCCATCTCCTCCTGCTTTCGGACATCGGTGCTCCTGGTTCTTGGGCCTTCAGACTCAGACTGGGTCATACGCCATTGATTCCCTTGGTGGTCAAGCTTTTAGGTTTGGTCTGAAATGACAGCCCCAGTTTCCCTGGGCTTCCAGCTTGCAGACAGCAGATCAAGGGACTTCTCAGCCTCCATAATTGCACGAGTCAATTCCTGATAATAGATCTCTTCCTATATATCTATATTTATATTTGTTATGTTTCTCTGGAGAAACCTGACTAATATAGTCTATTATGACTGTAGGAAGGGCATAGTACCATATTTGCCATTCTCAATTGCTAGTATCAGACACAGCATTATTCTCAAGCCCGTAATCCTTCCTCCCCACAGCTAAGGCCTTAGCTGTGGGGAGGAAGGATCCTCTTTTAGAAGTTAAATGTAGCCTCAATCCTGACCTGAGACATCAAGTTCTTAAGCAGCTCCAATTCTCCTTTCTATGACCCAATGCAGAGTCATCCTAACTGCTAACCTAGTCATAATGTGGTCTCCAAATTTTAACAACTAAGCAACTGCCTTTTAAAATTTAACTTTTTTATTTTTTACCTTTTTTAATAAGTCCTAGTCCCAACTGTTAAACCCAAGTCTGGTAACTAGATTTCTTGCACTCCAGTCCCTTCCTAAAATAGGTACTCTGACTCACATTTGCCATACTCTTTCTAAAACTAGCATCCCTAACCCTTGAAATCTAATTTTCGGGATAAAGCCTTTTCTTAGCCATTGAAAACTTCTCTCTTGTTGAATATGGGCTTTTCATTATGGCCCACTCTGTATTCTCCATCAATTTTCTATCCAACTATGTGTTGGGACATCTTGCTCCACCAAGCCTTTACTGAGTACTTACCAAGTCAAAAATATACACATAAGTTTGCATGAAAATTTTTATAGAAATCTCAGTACGAAATGTAAACACTCAGAAGTAAGGAAGATCTAAAGTTCACAGAAAGATGATAGAATGTAGCTTTCTCTTGACTTCAGTATACCAAATAAGTAAATTTGTAGTATAGAAATGTCATGAAATATTAATTTAAATAACATCCAGGGAGCCCCAAAATATAAGACAGTTATAAGACAGTCATCCAAGTCAGAGGGAAAGACAATAAAATTTATAGATGACATAACTGTTTACCTAGAAAAGCCAGAGAATTGGATGACAAACCAAGACTTACATTGTAGCCAGACACAAGATCAACCTGCAAAGATAAATAGCATTCCTCTTAGCCAGCAATAACTGAGAAGATTCCATTCTCAATAGCAATAAAAACTGTAAAATATCTAGGAATACACTCAATAATATATATGCATGGCCTGTATGAAGAAAATATTAAATCTTTACTGCTGATATTAAAAAAATAACCAAGTAAAGGAAGAGATATAGCATTGTAAAAATGCCAGTTCACGCCTAATTTAATCAGTAAGTTAAATTCTGTGTCAAGCAAAGTCAATCAGTAACAGATATTTATAGAACATTTAACTATGAACCAGTTACTACTTTAAACATTTGAGATGTGCTGGCAAATGCCACAGACAGTCTCTACTCTCAAGTTTACATTGTAATGCAGGGTAGGAGGGGGAGATAAACGTATAAACGAACAAGGTGCAGAGCTTCTTTTGTCATTCTGGGCCTAGACTAAAGGAGCAGTCACTACCATGAGCCCTGCTGGTCACCGTGGTATAGGGGAGAGATCTGAAGGCCCTTACATGGTTAATTAAATGCTCTGGGCCAGAAGTGCACTTACCACTTCCACTCACAACTCATTGGCTAGGACCAGTTTCATGCCCCATGTAACCACGAGGAGGCAGGAAGTGTCGTCCCACTGTACACCCAGAAAGGAAGCAAACCAGATCTGTTTGACAAGTAGTATGAATACCTGCTTCCGTCTATTGATGGTCTGGTATTTTTATCATTCTGCTTTTTAGGTTTAGATCTTAAATCTGTCTAAAGAGTTTTGTCAATTAGAGTTGACATTCAATACTATTTTATACTAGTTTCAGGTGTACAGCAGAGTGGTTAGACATTTATATAATTTATGGAGTGATCTTCTGGATTAGTCTAGTACCCACCTGGCACTATACATAGTGATTACAATATGATTGACTATATTCTCTATGCTGTACTTCACATCCCTATGACTGTTTTGTAACTACCAATGTATACTTCTTAATCTCTTTACCTTTTTCACCCAACCCCCCAACCCCCTCCCATCTGGCAATCCCCAGTTTGTTCTCTGTATCTATGAGTCTGTTTCCATTTTGTTTGTTCATTTATTTTGTTCTTTAGGTTCCATATATAAGTGAAATCATATGAAATTTCTTTATGAACAGTATATCTGGTTTCCAAATGTATAGCACATTTCCCCAATATTATTGATTTAAAAGCCCCCAATTTGTTAAGAAATGTTTTTGGTTTCAAGCAATAGATACCAAAAAACACCTAGTGGATTAAACAAATTAGAGGTCTTATTTTGTTCACACATTAAAAATCTAGAGGGAGGCAGTCCAGAGATGGTTCCTCTGATGTCCTCAGACACTCGGCCTTCTCCTGGGCACTTATATCTACAAAGAAGGGTGGGATATATAGGGAGTTTTTTAATGAGTTTATATCACCATTACCAGCAAATACATTTGTCTGTGTGATCAGATTTAACTGATAGCTTAAAGGCAACAGCCACCAGACTTACTAATGGATTAGATGTAAGAGAGAGCCCAAGATAACTCACAGGTTTCTGACTAAACCACTAGGAGGATAGTGATGCCATTCACTGAAAAGAGGGAAAAGAGGGCTTTAAGGAGAAAACCATACTTAAAATGTGAGTTCTTAAATGAAACATAACAAGCTAATTTAAAATTGATATGGAAGAAAAAATTGGGAAAAAAAAAAGCCAAAAATAATCATGAGTAATAAACAATTTTTAAAATGGAGATTAGGAAGTACAGACATAAGAGTGTATACACATACACACACAGAGACACACACACAATGAAAAGCTTTCCGTTAACTCCCAATGGACAGGTAGCATGAGCATGAAAATAAACAGATTTTTAAATAAACTACCAAGATTATATGTATGTTAGTGTTGCACAGCATGGTATATTCTGGTCAATACAAGGAGACAGGGTAAATAAAGAATGTCCCCAAACCATGGAATACTGTGCAGCATACACACACACACACACACACACACACACACAATAACACACACACATAATGAAAAAAACGGTGTCCATTTATAGGGAAAGTTTCTTAAGAGGTATTATTGGCGGGGGGGACAAATTCTAAAATAGTACAGTTAGTATAATATCACTTATATTAGCCCCACTCCCTCATCCTGCATGTGTCTAGTGGCTATTACATTGGACAGTATTGTGCCAGATTCTCCAAGCTGAAGAGAGAGAAGGTCACATCAGAGAAAGTGGCTCAAGGTATGGCAGAGGCTGACGCAGAACAAGGCAATTTCCCCGGAGCTAGGAGAGCTCAAGCCCTGCTAAGCATGAGAAAGATATTCAAGCACACACCAAAGTTAGAGTCAAAAGAAAAGTTTATCAGAGAAGGGGTAACACTCTATCAACAGAGTGTGGTCTCCTCTCTGAGTCAGAGAGTGAGAGATTCAGAGAGACAGAAACAATAGAGAGAGACAGGGACTGTGAGAGAGACAGAGTAGAGGGACTGAGAGAAAGATATTGTGAGAGGGACACCAGAGTGTTTGGAGAATTCAGTTTATATATCACTCTTTAGTTCCTGTGAATTGCAGCTTAAAGACCTTATTTGCACATTTTCTTTTGATATGGGCCTACAATGGGGAAAGATGAGTATGTAGCCCATAAAGTTAAGAATGTGTAGCATAAAAGGCCTGCTGACAATTCCCAGACTTTGATCCATAGGTTCCCTGTGGTTTTAGCCATAGGGAATGAATGATTTTATTTCGTGTAGGGCCCTGTTTTTAAAGACTCCGTTTTTCCTGTTTCCCTTCACTGTGTGGGAAATGGGTTGTTAGCAGATCCCAGCAGAAATCTTCCTTTGTTCTGCAGGTTTCCTCATGGTCTGGCTGCAGGGCTGATCAGCATATTGCAGTCTCTGAATACAGCTTGATTTAACATTTTAGTTCTCTTGCCTCCTCCCTACATTAAGGCCCTAGGGATTGTGAGTAGAGGAGGAATCATGATAACTGATAGAAACCTCAGGTAGGTTTGGGAATTTGAGAACAGAGGGACCTGTGCTCACTTCTCAGGCAGGGCCAGAGGAAAGAGGAAAGGGTGGAAGTGGTAACCAGATGTGCCTCAGACAGCCCCCAAGTCTTTCACATCCCCTCCAAGTCTCCAGAGTGGCACAGGAGGGCAACAGTTTCCCAGTCTCTAAGAAGGGTGAGGATGAAGCTCAGGTAGAATCACCAGTCAAAAGAAGGTTGCTGCAAGTGCTGGACTGATAACTGAAGACAATGGGAATGTGCCTGTCAGCCTGGAGGGGTATTGGTGGCTGAGAACCCAACACTTCACTCCATGTCCCCTAGAACGTAGATGCCACTCGGGGGAGATGGAGGGGAAAGGGGAAATTCTGAATTCATGGACTTGACCAGTAATAATGAAAAAACCCAGAAGTAAGCTTATCTACCATCTACTGACTATTTCTGATATCAGGCACAATGGAAGTTGGAAATAGAAATTCAAGTTCAGTTATAGATTTTTAAGTTCAGTTTTGTGAAATGCAAACATAGGTCTGGCTACCCTGGCCTCCATGCAAAGGGGAGCAATAACTACCAAGAGGATGAAAGGGTTTCTCAAAGCACAGGCAGGGCTTGAAAGCCATCTGGCAGGGGGGCCTCCATCAAAGACTCATGCCCAGGCCAGCAGAGAAAATGTTGACTTAGGAGGAGCCCCATAGCCATATATAATTCATTCTGATCTTGTCCCCCTCCCCCCGCCCTGCGCGCGCACACACACACACACACACAACACACACACACTCTTATTTCTACTCTACTGTCTCCATATTGATCCTAGAATTAATTGTTCCTTCCTCTTTGTGGGTGCCCTTGAGAGAGAGCAGAAGATTAGTGGGGGGACATTAGAAGTGAGCAACTGCTGGAATTTAGTGCCCTGAGGTTAGAGACAGTACAAAACAGGAAAAAAAAAAAAAAGAACTCCGCTTAGCTTTTCGTTTGATTTGATTGGCTTCTCCAACCCACATTGGCGGCTTGGAGATTCCCAGGTTTGTGGCTGGTTGTTTTTCTTCCTGGCACAGACCTTGTTAAGAACGTTTTCCAGGGCCCAGCTCCTGGGATACCAAAGTTGAGGAGGCATTCACTCTCAGCCTGCTCCTGAGAGCAGATGCCTCTTTAAATTTTGCACCCCAGGTGCCTCATTGCCTCACCCTAGACTAGACCCTGCGGCTTTCTCCTACCTGGAAATAAAACTTCCTGCCTTGGCCTCTCCTGTGATCTGTCTTTGTGGGCAGTCTATTTGTTTGCACCTCAGTGTCCCAGGTCTCTCTTCTATACCTCATGGAACAATGAAGAGATCACAAGGCAACAGCAGGTAAACTTTGTGTCATCCACTGGGTGGGACAAGTAGAAACTGGCCAGAGAGCTTTTCGTTTCCTTTAAATTGCATAATTGCAGCATTTGAGGCTTAGAAGAGACTTTAACGATCATATAATTTTATGTGCCTGCTAATATTAAAGATTCTGAGGCTTTATGTTTATTTATTTGTTTGTTTTACTCTGGAGTTCAGAAGGGCTATTAACAAAGGTGTTTCTGTAACAGGTGGTTTAGAGAGGAAAAGTCATTCCCAGGACTGTCACTTGTTGAGAAGACAGTAGAATCCATATAACCAAATCAGCTAAAAACTGGAGCTCCCAGCGATCAGAGCAAAGGTAATAAAAGAGTCAATTGCAGCTAAACCAATGTGCAGTGGAACTCTACATTTCTGCAATTGGGTTCAAGCAGATATCTCCCTGCCCTTAAGGATTAGATGGGACCAAAAGTTTAATACTAAAATAAATAATTTGAAGTTAAAATTATGAGATCTCTGTAGGACCAGTTTGAAAGACACCACAATAAATAAAGTCAAGTAGAGGATGTAATTCTATATCTATGCTACATTAGACTCTGACATACTATTGCAGTGAGTCTAAGATAGCAGCTTTCCTCCGAATGCCAGCAACTGGGCTCTATATTTAGCTAAGTAAGTTTCTCAATCCTAAGAAATCCATTCAAGCATGACAGTAACGAATGAGCAGTTTTTTAATATGTATCTGCTCCGTGTATTGTGATCTAATAACATTCAGGACTTGTAACCTTCAAAGCATTTTATTTGTACTTGATAAAATATTTTTCACCGCTCCATCTAAGTCTAAAAAATGTCATTGTAATATTTTATGGGGGAGGATCCGATATCAGACATTAGTGACTCAGTGTCAACATAGCCAGCTTTGGACCTAATCCTTCTGGGTCTCCAGTCCAGTAACTACTTCATATGGACAGCTCACTCCCTCTGCCAAGAAATGAGTCAATTAACTAATCTGGTAGCAGAAACATCATTCTACTAATTGAATTTTTTTGTCCAATTAATACTACAAAAACTAAAGTTCATCACACTGGAGCCATCAAACAGAAATGCTTCAATTTATGTTTATGTACATTTCCAATATACATGTTAAGTTTCTCAACTGCATGAATTTATTTCTACTTTTTCTGGATTTCCCAAGAATCCTGACCTTACATAAATATTTTTAAAGAGGTAAATTAATTCAAAAGATTAGATAAGATGGTTAAAATACCATCATAATTAATTTTAATTAAATATCCACAAAGGACAATTCAGAGAAAAATCAGTTGTGAAAGAGGCTGCCAGTATTTGTCAAGTAATGAAATGATCTGTCTTCTAAAATTTCTAATTATACTTCAGAGAATTAGTAAATATCCCACCTGTAAAATTACCAATAAATCAAGCTACAGATTATTGTTCAGATTTTACCTAATAGAATATACTAGTGCTTCTCTTATTAGAGTTTTATTTTTATGATTCTAAATGTACAGGATGACACAACTTCTTAAATAATTTCTTCTGATGTTTCATTTCCTTTGTAGCTATCAAAATTATTGTCCAATTATCATATAACCTAACATAAAATTTTCAACAAAGTTGGCATTTCATTTATAATGTGATGCTAGCAAGTCTACTTATTAACTACAAATTCAAAACATCATGAAATCGAATATAAAATACCACAGTCTTATTTATTAGCCATATAGCAAAGATTTACTGCCTTCTCTTAACTGTATAATTTTTCATCCAAACCAAAGACACTTTCATCCAAACCAAAGACACTTTCAGCTTTTTCATCCAAACCAAAGACACTTTCAGTCATCAGACAGGTTCAAAGATGAAACTCCTCTTTCTAAGAATGAACAGTAAAATGAATCAGAAAATATTGATTTAATAAGGGACCTATGTTCAGGTGAATCGGGCTAGAAGTCAAGTACGGGAGGACTTCTGTTTATGGGGAGAGCAGCAACTTCTCTCTCACACTTATTTTAGCATCAAGCCGTATGTTAATATAAGAATTTAAAAGAGCAGGCCAAAATGGTGGCAAGGAAGCCTACCATACAAAAAAATGGCCTTGTCTCTCATTTTGAAATCAAAAATTGAAGGTACGAATGAAGAGCTAAAGCAGCCTTTTACCAATTAACTCAAGGGCAAACACTTGAGAGGAAACTGGAACATAAGTTAAATCAGTTTGGGGTAGTAAATTGGGAACTCTAGATTTTTTCTTTTAAGGTACCTCTACCACCGATTCATTTGCAAAGTGGGCTTTCTGCAATTACAGGATCAGTGCAAAGTGTTAAATGTTATCATTCAAGAAGCAGAGTTTCTGTCCTAATAATCCAAGATTGCTTCGGCAATTTCGTAGAAAGTCACTGTCACTGTGGCCAAGTAAATTAACATATCTACATATTTTGCTTTTTTGTAAAATACTGGTCTCTATAGAAGCTGTTGGGAGCATTTACTAGACAATAATTGTAAAAAGCTTTACGAGCCTGATAGAGCAGTTGTGCTCTAAGTAATAATGATTATAAATGAGGCATCCTTCAAAAAGAAACTACTCAGGTCCATCTGAGAACGATTGAGACTCAGAAAGAAACTTTGACTCAAATATTCTTGAGCAGTTAGGGTGTAAGGGGGGAAAGTCTTTCTTTACCTCACTTTTGGAAAGATACATGGGAAAGACAGAATATGAAGGAAATTGTTTATGTCCTAAGTAATGATGCTTTCTACTAATGCCAGTGTGTGTGTATGTGTGTGTTTAAATAAGACTAGATTTTAACTGAGACTGTATTTTAAACTTTATGTGGAAAATTTGCTGGTTTTGACCACATCAGGATGTGAGAAATTAGTTCAGATAAGATATAGTTATTGTCATAAGGAGAATATCAGTATTAATTAAGTCCAGTGAGAGAGATCTACAAAATAGGTTGGGATGGAAGGAGCATGGACTTTGGAGTCAGACAGGCCTGAGCTTGAAAAATGGCTCTGCCACTTGCTGGCTGGATGGCTTTGGACAAATTACTTAACCTTCTGAGTCTCAGTTTCTTTGTCTGCAAAACAAATAATGCCTCTCTCATATGGCTTCTGTGAGGATTAAATGAGATTTCCTATGAAAAGTACCTTATTCAGAGGCTAGCTGTCCATTCGGCACTTAAAAATAGTAACTATTCTCTTTTAACTGAATCCTTTACCTAAGTGATCTTGTCTGAGAGAATCTTGTCCAGCGATTCGTTAGCACTTTTACATAATTGGAGCAGTTCAATACTTCCACCACTACTAGTGCTATAGATGACTCTTAAAGAGTAATTGTTCTTTTCATTATAGATTTTAAGGTTATATTAGTACTTCATGAATTTTATACAGGATACCCATTTTGTAAGTTTTCTCAAAGCAAAAATCGTTTGTATGTATATATAAATATACACATATATAATAAATATATATATTTGTTTATTATTTTTTTTTTTTTTTTTTAGAGAGAGCCGTTGGCTACTTGTGGAATATTTTATCTATTTTTAGGATGTTAACAATCAGAAATCTGAGCTCTCATCCAGTCTAGAAATTTCTCTTCGCAGCTGAGGAAACTAAGGCCCAGAGAGTTTGGATAACTTGTGTGGGGGCTAAAAAAAATTAATACTTTTTCTCTCACCTTCAAGTTCTTCTAGCTGAGCTAATAATCAAATAAACAGAGACAGATTAACAGAAGAAAATCAAATGTTTAATACGTGTGCATGTGGAATTCACATAAGTATAAAAATTCCAAGGGCAGGAGGCAACATTGGGTATATATGACATTTTTGGAAAAAGGAGAAAGGGGATGGGGGTAAACAGGGTCTTAGATTTCAGAAGTGAGAATGGGCAATTTACAGGTAGTTCAGGAAGAGCAAACATATATGGCAGGCAAATTCTTGGTGGGTAATTCAGAAACAATGGGAAATAGTGGGTATCTAACTAACAGGCCCCTGCCTGATGTCCTCTTATTTACCACACTTAATACAAATCAGGCTAAGACAAACATCCTAAGATTTCCTTCCTAACGTAGGTTTTCTACATGAATCTCTTGGGCAGCAAAGTGGAGAGGCTCAAAGATTCTTTCTAAGTCTTCTTTCTTAATAAACAGCTTAGAATCAATATCCCAAAAAAGCAGCATCAGGGTCGCAAAATTTTGGTTCCCTGCACTTGTCAAAAATAACACCGTGCTCTTGACTATCAATCCTGTGTTACTTTAGTGCCTTTAAATAAAACTCAAAAGGCAATACAACGTACTGCTGCTTTAGAAATAAAATTCCTGATCAGAGATTTGAAACTTCTCCTTGGCAGGAATTATATGTATACATTGTTGTGTTCACACAGGGCCTAGCAGAAGAGTGAATGCTCAGTACATATATTTCAAATGAATTAGTGGATTTTTTCTTAAGTGTGTGTGGCTTTTTCTTTTGAGGGCAGGTATAGTTCAACAAAATTGGATTTTGCTGTATATAATAATTAGAAGCTACATTCTGTTTGTGATGACATAAGCAAATGAATAATGGAACAGTTATCTGGAATTTTAAAAAATGATCTGGCATTATTTAAAGTAAGACTGACTGCCAGCATGGATGATACATACTAAATGTTTGTTTTTCTAAAGAGTCAAGATCGTGTTTTTGTATTTAAATGAAACAATTGCCTGAAATTTTCACATTTCTTTCCCATCTACACTGATTGAATCTTGGACTGTGTCTCTGTGATGAAAACTGGAAAATAATGTAACTCCATTAAGATATTGATGTAATTGCAACATAAATGAAAGAATCAGTTTACAATTGTAACCGGAGAAGTAATACCTATTGACTTGCAAAGCAATGTCATATTTACATGATAAATTTACACAGTAAAGCCATTCCAACTGTTGAATTATTGCACAGGCATTAAAATTCACGATCTTGAAGATAATGTGGCAACATGGAGGGAAATGTTTGTGTTCTGATATTCCACTAGAAAATCAGTATTCATTGTCACATAATTTTATAGAAGAGAATTCTGCACAGAAAAGGAACAAAAAGGAAATATACCAAAATAATAACAGTAGCTGTGTTAGGGTGGTGGCAGTGCTTTTTCTTATCTCTAATTAAATTACTTCTGTAACAGAAAAAAAAAATTTACAAGTACAAAGAAAATGCATTCTATAAAAGAAAGTAGACATCTGTTATTTATGGCAATCCCAAATCTTTTGGAGAAAAATCACCCCACAAGTTGATAGTTCCCCACTTTATGAATTCTGTCTTCCAGAAGTAAATTCTAAAATTTAACATTTCCTAATCTTCCTAGCCTCTGCCCAAGTCTAGGGTGAGGTCCTATAATTCAATTGCTGGCTCTCAGTTGCACCCGTCAGAAACTACCCGAAAAATATACATGGCCCAGATACCCATTCTGCTGACACTGGTAGCTTCAATATCATGGTTCTGGGGACAGCAGTGGGAGCAGTAGTTTCTCCATTGCAACAAAAGTAGTTTGGTTTTAGGATCAGTGGAAACTCACCGTAGAACCTGTTCCTCCAGCCTTTCCTATGACTACCTGGACTTCCTAATCTCCTTTAATAAGTCCCTTCTCATTTAAATGATTTAGAATTGATCCTTCTTTCTACAAATAAGAATGTTAACAGAAAAGCCTAACAAAACTAGAATTCACCTAAGAAAAGATGAATGTGGGGTGACATAATTGAAAATTATTTTAAACTTCAAAAGAACAATGTGATCAAATAAAAGACCTTTTATGAAGTAAATGTCATGAGTGTCACTTCTAGGCAGAGCATTGATGAGTTGGTGTTTGACCCTGCAGCTCTCTTCTGCTGCAGGAACTACGAGGGGCCTCCTATTTGAGCTGATGCAGCTACAAGACAACAGATTCCCCAAAAGCCCAGGTACTTGAGAGACTGTGTGGAAGAGAACTCCCCAGTTATCTAAACAGGACATATAATGTCAGCAAGAAATAATCTGTTATGTTAGGACACTGAGATTTCGGAGTTAATTTGTTACCATGGCATAACCTAACCTAGCCTGATTAATCCACAATGGTATCTAAAAGAAGATGTGTTTAATGCTCAAAATAAATAAACATGTAAGTTTAAAAGCCTTGTATGCGTAGAGAATATTTTATCTAATAAAAATAAGTCAAATAAAGAATAGATTAAGTATTTGCTGTCTTTTTGCATCAAGTAAAAATATCTGGGTTTACCTGATGACAAAAATATAACACATTATGAAAACCCTAAATATTTAATGATCTTAAAAACAACAAATAGGTTATGCTTTTCAGTTCTCACACTGTAAAAAAAATAGAATTTGTGACATATATTAATTTCCTTAAAATAACCCCCCAAAAAGCAGTATGTAATAAGAAAACCATATTTATTTATTGTGAAATTCTTGATTGCTTGCAGAGAAAATTGCTTCTGGCAAAACTAAAGAAGATGTGAATGCAACGCCCATTTGAATAGATTCAAAAATGTCTGCTTGCTTTTGTACCTCTTTTCCTTCTCAAATGTCTATTTCAGCCTGTACAACAGTAGTTTTTTTTCTGCTCAGTAGTAAGTGACCTTAATTTCATAATATGTATGATGTTCTTTCTCCTGAGATAGCCACTGACAAAGTTATTTTCTATTTGTCCATTATAATTTGCACCACCCTGTCTGCACTGAGTGATCCAGGCCACTGGGCCAACACTGGCAGAAAGAATTATCATCACAATTCTGTTGTTTAAATGTTCCCAGTATTCAAATGCCCTAATAAATGACACTCTACTATGTTTTAAAGACTATAAAGGGTTTTTGAAAGAGTTGGGATTTTTTGTTTTGTTTTGTTTTGTTTTTTTTCTATAGCACAGAAGATTAAATAAGAGAATGCGGGATTAAAGTAGGAGAGATTTCTATTGAACATAAAGAAAAACTTTCAGACTGCTAGAATAAAAAGTACCAGAATGGATTATTGAGGAAGAATGCCTGATCTTTTGTCAGGCACGCCATAAGAAAAGATGAACTTTCTAAAAATGGAAGACTAGGTCAGATACCTTCTCATACTCCTTTCTAGTTCTGTGGTTTTATGATTGTAAGACTAATATCTCATCAGAATTCTCTTGGCTTCTCTTGTTTTCATTTATATCATTCTGTGTCTCTCTTATCTGTCATTGATTGATGTCCCTGGCCAAATGAACACACACACACACATGAATGCACACACGAATGCACACACGCACACATGCACAGACACACCTGGAAGGGTAGGGCAAATAGTTCTTAACTCAGGTATTCCCACAGAGAGATTCCAAACTGTATGAGCCTAGTAGAAGAAAGAAGTTCACCTTTGCCCTCCTTATTGAACTGATTCATCTCTGAGCATGGTCCTTGAGCATGGGCCTCACTGACCAGACCTTGAGGGTATCCCCCCCACAGACGTTCTCTAGGCAATGGAATGTGTTCTCATAGACCGCTATCTCTCATCACACCGCTCCCTTCTCCTCTCCCCTCACTGTGCTTTCACTTACTTCTTTTCTCCAGCAGTGACCCTTCCCCAACATTAGCAAGTCTCTGTCCACCTCCTAAGTCCTAGAAATTTTCTCAGTCCCTGCCAGGGGCTATGAGTCACAACTTTTCTTTTTTTCCACCTGTTCCTGCTGCTGGATGGGAGAAGATGGGAAGGCTTATATCCTGAAGGTGGAAGTGTGGTTAGAAGGACATGGGCTGCAGAGATTTGTTTGCTATTTCTGTTCTTAACCCTCTCTGCTTTGGCCATCCCATTTAAAAATTCAGACATCTTGCATCATATTGTGACTCTCCTGCCGATAGCCCTCAACAGGTCCATATAGGGAGTCATAATCCCCTGGGGCTATAATTTAGGAACTTACCGATCAACGATCAAATGAGCCCCACTTTCCTCCAGGCCTTGTGTAACATTGCAAAGTCCTCTTTATTGGTCTTGGGACTAGCCATTGTCACTTACTAAAAACTGAAGGAAAGGCTACCTCACCATACATGTAAGGTATTATATAAGTTGCAGAGGTTGGCAAACTGTGGCTATGGCCTGTGAGCCAAATCCAGCCAACCACCTGTTTTATAAGTCCTTTTGTTGGATGTAGCCATGCCCACTATTGTCTGAGTGCTTTTGCTCTACAACAGCAAAGCTGAGTAATACAGCAGTGACCACATGGTCCACAAAGCTTAAAATGCTTAACTATCTGGCTCCCTATAGAAAAAGTTTGCCGACCCCTGATACAGTGTATTACATCTAAAAGGAATGCCGCTTCAACCAAAAGGGTTAATCTTAGCTGCTGCTTTTAAGGTCTTTGGATAGTTTTTTCTTTTTTTCTTTTGAATAGGAGACTTAGGCTCTGGAGAAGTTAATCCTTCCATTTTTCTCTCCCTATACTTTGCATGCCTTTATTGTGGCTAATAGAGTTGTCATATTTAAAATGGAAGAATCTATAAAATTAACATATTTTTGCCATGACCAAATATTTAACTTAGATGAGCAAGTTTATAAACATGAAACCTTGGAGTTGCTCTTGACTCCCTCTCCTCACCCCTCTATTCATATCCAGCTGGTCACCAAGTTCTATTGATTCTTCCTACTAAATGTCTCCTACATTAATCCCCCTTTCTCTATTCACAGTATCCTACTTGAAGCCCTTATCTCTTATCTGAACTATATCTGAATTACATCGATGGCCTCCTACTCTCCTGGCCTTCAAGCCATCCCATCCCTACTAAGTCATTCTCACTATATGTATAGATAGTGTCCACCTGCACCAAATCATTCACCATGTGTACAGACTTCCTCGACACACACACTAGTCATGTGTGGCTCACCACATTTATACCTCTGATCTCAGAATTAGGGCTTCCCTATTATTAAATAGCACCACTATTTACCTAGTTATTCAAGCCAGCATTCAACCTAATTAAGCAGCAAGTCCTGTCAGCTCTACTTTCAAAAATTTATAGTAAATGCTATCAGAGTTTAAAAAGAGTTAAATTGACACTTATGTTCCCAGGTTGATTTAAGAACCAACTGAAAGGTAGACACAGAAGTCACACAAATGATCAAAATATCACCTTTATTAGTAGTAGAGCCAATATTGATAGTTTATTCTCCTACCTGCAAGTGAACAAATTTTAATATTGTGAACCCACAACCAGACAGGCTTCCTACCCAGTCACAGGCCGTGGGTCACCACACAGCCTGTGATGTTTACTGCCCCTGTAAGACTTACAGCATGAGGAAAAGGGCAGAATACATACATGCAGCAGGCAGGCAGATCTCCAGCAAGAAGGAGTGAAAAGGTAGAGGAGTCTGGCTTCATCCAGCACTGCCTGACAAGCTCTGGGACGAGTGAGTGATGAGGAAAGTCACGGTGAAGAAGATTCCCTTCCTCCAACATTCCCCAGATTTTTGTTCTCTTATCCCATTCAGCTTAACCATTAACTAGCATGTGGCTGTCCTCCTTGGGAGATAAGGTTAGCGATCCACCCTACCCGGGCAGTCCTGGTCACACTGTCAAAAGATTATTCTCCCAAGGGCTCTTCTGGGATGCTCGTGGGCAGTGTTTTATTTTTAACTTTAGTCTAAAACAGGTCAGAATAACACATTAATTAAACTAATTCCAAAGCCTGCATCCAAAGCTAGACATTGTCCAACATAGGTCAACAAAGGTTTGGCGATGAGCTAAAATAACAACCTAAACATATTCCAATCATAAAAATGCCATGAACATACAAAGTTCCAGATTTGAATATTAACTGCTTTTTTAATGGATTTTCCTGGAAGGAAATTAAAGTTAAAAATTAAACTCCATGCTAATGAGTCCAAAGATTTTAGAGGTCAAAAGAATAGAAGTTCAAACTCATATTCTCTTGTACCTGTGAATTAAAAATCCAGATATTAAAATCCAAACTTTATCCTCTTCAATTTCTTATTTCTGCCCACTCGCAGCTAGAAGGGTCTTTGCTACTAGGTAGAGCCAAGATGCCTTTGGTACCTACGACCTGGGCTACCCTCTATGGAATGTATATAGGTCCTCAAGGGTACATACGAAATGCATCTCTAGTATGTCCTTTGTTTAAAGGCTCCAAGATTTACGAGATCTCAAAGGATAATCACAGCACTGGCCTCCAACCCACCAAATTTAGAAAACAACTCAATCTTGTCATCACAAGTAGAATTATGTGTCCAGAGGCTAGAGTTAGTGTCACAAAGACCCTAGTAGAGATTCAGTGGTACTGGATGAAAGAAGGTAAGACCAAGAAAATATCTTTGGTTAACTTCTTTGTGATGCCAGTGAGTCCAGGCTAATTATCTGAAGTCTACAATCTCTGACTTTACACTGAATCAGAATCAATCTCCCATTTGGCAGTTATTTTTGACACCATGCAGCTACATATGGGGTAGGGGTGTGGCTGGTGCTGGGGATATGCATATAGCCTTCTTTTCTAAGATAGCATTTGAGACATTACAATCTTCTTGCAAAGTAAGATATTTGTGTTGGTGGCAGCCCAAATGACCCTGCTTTGTTTTATGTGCTCCTGCCTTTCTACTTATTCATAATCTCTAATTTTCCATTTTCTCTTTAAGCTCCATGTTTCCGTCATCCCAGTGCTGAACCAATAAGCAGGCCTCTTCATTCCTAGGCCTCAGAGGGTACGTCCATTGCTTCTTGCTATGAAATTGCTTAGAATTATGAAATCTGTCAAGGAAAGAGCTTTTCACCTAATTGTCATATTAGATTCAACTGAAGAATTACTCTTAACAGATTCCTGAACTGAATTACTGTCGATGCTTCAGAGCTTGTGTTTCCTGCGGTCTGTGGGACTCTATTCCTCTCCAATGGTCAACTTGATTCTCTGTCTTTCCTTCACTTTTAAATATTCCAGGACTTGAATAGCATTTATTTCTGAGACATCTTTAACTGAAGTACTAGTATGTGCCTCTAGTGTTTTATTCCCCTCTGCTGTTACCTTGCTCCTTCCAGAATGACTCAGTTGAGTTTCTAAAAATTTAATCTACTTCTTACATTGGTTACTTTCTTTTTTTTTTTAACATATTTTCTCTTTACCTTCTAACCCAGAAAATTGATTGTCTAGCATATTCCTCTAGGTGTTCGATGTGTAGAGGTCCACCTTAGTGAGATATATGAAATCAAGAAATTCTAAGGCTACTAAAAGCTATACTGTTCAAACAAATCTTGGCCACTTTCTCCTACTCATGTTGGCTAGTACCCCCTTGAAGATATTATTCCATCAAACCAGCATCCAGTCTGGGCCAAGACTCAGTTGATCACTGTTCTCTCTGGCTCTCCATTTTTATCTTTCACCTCTACTCTGCCTTCCCTTAGAGTGCCAATTCTATAAATTTCTCTGACACATGCCCTCAAGGCACAGGCAAATCCTGCTTGCCACCACAATAACTATCTCCAAATCTAACCCATATAATAATTGTTTGAGTATGTTGTGCTTATCTTCCTGGTTTTTTCCCCTCTCAAATCTGTCCACATTCATTGTGACCATTTTGCATGACTACCCCAGTCTTCAAAAAATTGTTCCCCAATTGCTCTAACTGTAGATTATTCACCTACTCCTTTCACAGAAGCCTCTCAGTTTGCTCCTTTATTGCTGGGGATGGAGAGTCCAGGAACAGGTCTTTAAGTTTTTTTCTACCTCAGCCTAAAAATATTGCTTATTCTCTTTACGTTAAGGGGGGATGAATTCAGTCAGAGGTCTTATCTCTTTTTATTTGTTTTTTAATGGGCCCAGTCACCTGCTACTGAAGTAATAATAAGTAAAACATCTTTGCCTTTTCTAATACTCTCTTTATGAACAATTAGATCTGAGTGCACTTCCTATTCCTTTTATGTATATCCACCCTTGTCTCCAAGAGCTCATATTGATCTTCCTATAGGTCTAGTCTCTCCACAAAGCACTCATTCCGTTTCTACTATAGACTGAATGTTTGTACCCTTCCCAAATTAATGTTAAATCCTAATACCCAATGAGATGCTATGCGGAGGTAGAGTCTTTGGGGTTGATTAGGTCATGAGGGTGGAGCACTCAGGAATGGGATTTGTCCTTTTATAAGAGACCCCAGGAGTTTCCCCTCCCTTCCACCATGTGAGGCAACAGTGAGAAGACAGCTGTGTATGAACCAGGAAGTGGGATCTCACCAGACACTCAATCTGCTGACATCTTGATCTGGGACTTCTCAGCATCCAGAACTGTGAAAAATAAATTTCTGTTGTTTATAAGCCACCTAGTCTCTGGTATTTTGTTATAGCAGCCTGAGCGGACTAAGAGAATTTCCTAAGAAAAGTTTACTCTCCCTCTAATTAGCTTGAGTTTCTTTTTTCTACCTCAGCCTAAAATTATTGCTTACTCTTTTTACCTTAAGAGTTTCTATTCCTGCGTATGAGTTTTTTTAATAAAGTTTACAATCTTTTCATGGGAGATTTGCAATTTGGGTGTCTAAAATCTAAAGCCATAGTTAGAATTTGTATAATAAATCCAGAGCCACTTGCAGTCACATGGTAGGGCTGATTCCTGAGACTTTGGACAAGCCATGTGAATGTTAGTTGTATCACAATTTTCTCTCTTCAGCTCAAAACAATATAAAATGGAACAAAATTTCAGACAACTGATCAAACACTGCCTACTTAGAACTAGAGTATTCTTTGCTTTGTTCACTGCTATCAGCCAAGTGCTTAGAATAATGGCTGTCACAGAGTAGATGCTCAAAATTATATATATTTTGAATGAATGAATGGGACCTAGTTTATGTAAATTGGAAATTTAGACATTTTGATGGAATTTGAGTGCTAAGAATTACACCCGATTTTAAATAAGAACCTCAGAAACTCTATTCCTGGACTCACAGAGACCATGTATATAATCCCTAGGGAGAAGGTAAGAAACAGGAGGCGTGGAGAAATATTCTAAGCCTCCCTACTTTCCTGCCCAAGAAATTCGTATAGAAAAACTGCTTCAGGAGGAAGTCTTAGGATGTTTGTCTTGGACTAATTTGAATTAAGTATGGTAAATAAGAGGACATTAAGCAGGGGCCTATTAGCTAGATACCCCTGTGTCCCATTGTTTCTGAGTTGCCCACCAAGAATTTGCCTGCCATGTATGTTTACTCTTCCTGAAATACCTGTAAATTGCCCATTCTCACTTCTGAAATCTAAGATCCCATTCTCACCTTTTCTCCTTTGTTCAAAATGTCATATACACCCTATGTTGCTTCTCTATCTTTGGAATTTTCATACTTATGTGAAATCTCCATGCCTATGTATTAAACATTTTATTTTCTTCTGTTAATCTATCTCTGTTAATTTGACCATTAGCCCAACTAGAACTTTGAAGGTAGGAGGAAAGTATTAATTTTTTTTAGCCCCAACAGTACCTCACCATCATTTACAAATTACCCAGAGATAACATATTCCCTTATTTAAATGTGGAAACCATGATAAAACTGCCCAAAGTTTGTAAAATCGGCTATATAAATCTTGCAACATAATTCATGATTCTGTTTGTTCTCTCAGCGGAGAGTTGAGGCATACATGCTTGATCCGGGTACTTTGGAGGAGATCAAAGGGAGGATGGCTATGAGGCAGCACAGTGAGGTGTCTCTGTGATTGCAGCTCAGCCCAGCTTCCGGGCTTGTGCTCTGTTCCTGGAATAGGGCGATAATAAAGAACAGAGCCCCTGAAAACCACAGAAAAACACCCACACCCACATCTGCTTTGGGGCCCAGGAAGAGGGTAAGCAGGAAGAGAAGGTGGCATGACAGCCATTAAGAATGGAATTAAGGAGCAAGCATGAACATGTCTGTGTTAGGAGTGAGGGGTACGTGAGGGAAGTGGGAACCACAAGGTTGACATCGGGAGGGCAAACGAGGATGCTGGAAGCCAGGAAGATGCCCTCTGAAGCAGACACCCTAAGGCCTCTGTGAAGGATCTAAGGCCTGGGTCTTCACGTTTTGCTGGTACAAGACTGAGGTACACGTGGCTGTTTCATTAATTATAAACCAGGGAAATGTGATTACACATCTAACAGGGGACAGTGCTCATATTCCCTTATTCAAATACGGAAAATATCCTATTTTTATTCTGAGATGATCTATGAATCATATATGACAGAAATTAAGGGAAGCAACATCAGGGGGTGGAAATCTGTCACTGTATATTTTAATGACTTTGATCATCAGGCAAAAGAAAATGCTTACCTCTAAACTAAGCCAGGTGGAAAAAGAATGTGAAGATAATTTAGGTTTAGATTATCAAATGAGGAGAAAGGGTTATTAAGGTAGGAAAGAAAAAGCTTGGAGGGATGAGAAAGTGAGGTGATACAAAGAAATTAAAGTCTGGTTTAGAAACAATAACCAACATTGTGAAGTGGGAATAGAGTTTTAAGCTGCAGAAGATAGGGCTTTATTTAAAATCAGTTGGAACAATTACATTCAAAGTATTAAAAGTAAGTGAAAGTGATTTTTTGGAAGTTTAAATATAAGAAAGTGAGCAGAACATGATGTGGCCCAGCTTGCCCAGACACACTGAGGTAACATCTAGGGATGTCTCAGATCCTGAATTAGATGCATTTCAGGTAATAAGAAGGAACCTAGTGCTGGCTTGCACAGGTTTGGATTTCCGGAGCAGCCTGCTGGGTGGCCTCCACTGTCAAGCCATCCTGCATACTCCATCGCCTAACTAATGGGCCTGAAGCAGGCCTTTAATCACTATAAAACTTTCAACGCCTTCCCATGTCTTACTCAACTCCGAACTCCGCCTGGTCTCCTGGCCCCACCCAACCTATTCAATCTTTCTTCTTAGTTCTCTCCAGCACACACTTCTCTCTCAGGCCTGTCTCTGCAGACTTGTCCTGCCTCTGGGCCTTTGCCCAAGATTCTGCCTTGGTCTGAAACGTATGTTGTCTCCTGTCTGCCCAGCCAAATGCCATCTTTCTGTCAAGGCCAAGCTTACATTTCAATTCTACCATGGGTCTTTCTTGATTGCCCCTTTTTTTGAACTTCTAAAATACAATTGCTCAATTATATACTTGCCATATATTATTCACTATTCTTTTATACGTATTAGCACTAAGAACTAGAGGAAAGAGAAAAGAGAAATTAATAATGGAGAAGAGTGAAATCCTCATTTTAGATTCCGGTTTGGAGGTGGATTTGGGTAGAGGGTGGAAAAAGTAAAGCAGAGTTATCATAGAAGCCTTTGGTGCAGGAAAGGAAGTAGGACCAACTGTAACGAGCATTCTGCTTTCCATGTCACTTGGCAATAACTTAATCTTAAGTTTTAAGTTCATTATCATGAGGAGTAAGAAATTTATCTGGATGTTCTAGATAACAGAAGCTTACCATGTAAATTCTTGGGCTCCACTCCAGACCTACTGAATCAGAATCTCTGAGGATGGGACCCAGCAATCTTGTGTTTTAATAGCACTCTAGGTAATCCTGCTACACAGCAATGTTAGAAAACCACTACTTTAGAGCATAACAACTTAAAAGTTACTCAATATATGAAACTATTTCTATATAACATACTTCCTTGCCTTTTGGAACAGAATAGACTAAACATAAAGTGCTCCTTTCTTGTGGGGCTAAAGTCACATTACTTCTTGCCTTTTGCCACTGTAATGGGCTACACACTGGACAAAACACTCAAGCGCCACACTGCCGAGGCTGCAGTCTACCTGGTCACCTCAATCATGCAGGCAGCTGACTGCAACTGTCATTTGGGTCCACTCAGCCCTAATCATTATCTATAACAATACCAGAGGGGCTCTTTAGCTTGGGGCTTTGTGAAAAGAATACAAGGACTGATTGAAAATGACTGAATCACAGTGTAAAAGAAAATGCATCAGTTCACTAATTATACCCACCCCTAATACTACAGAAGGAGCACTGAGCAGAGGCATTCTGGTGTCATCTTTCAAAGTCTCCCCTAAAGAAGTGGTGGGAATTCTTAGGGAACTCTCAGGAAATGTTGCTGTTCTCAATTGGATTTCACTTCTTGCACTATCCAGGTTTTACTGATCCTCCTCCAAATAACACACTCTGTTCTTGCCACATACCCATTTGCCCAGGAACAACTGCTGGCCTTACAAATTAGTTAAAAGAATTCTCAAAATCTGCATTTGCGATTTCACAAATTTCGGATTTTACTAAGACATCTCTCAGGCCTATGGCTATGGAGGTCTAGCTTTCCCCGAATACACTGTGCTGAACCTGCCACTCTGGCTTCTTGCTGCTTGGGAGTGGCACCTTTGTGTGTATCTCTGACCAGCATCTCTGTGCTCTGCCCATATTGAGGTTTTCAGTGAGATTTATATCCAGTTCAGTTCCTGTGGGGAAGAAGTAACTTTTAGATTGATTCCAAACTGAACAGGCTTTCCTTGGACCTGAGGATAGATGAATATGAAAATTTGGCAGACACTGCCAAAATGCTTCTCAGAACATTTCTGCCAATGTTCCGCAGAAATATATTTTCTGAGGGTGCTTGTTTCCCCACAGCCCCACCGGCAATGATAAAAATTTCTCTTCCTGTGGATATCTTAATGTCCTATCACATCTTCCCATGACAGTCATCACTAAAAAACATCGCTCATTTCTCTTCAGATGCTGACCGCTCCTCTTGGATGCAGTCTGTTTTTTTTGTTTTTTTTTTAATAGACTTAATTCACTTTATTTCTCTTGTATAAAATTATGTGGTGACCACTGCTGGAGTCTGAGTCCTCTGCACAGAAACTCTAGTGTGAGTCTTTATAAGACGGTCAGTGAATTCCTGATAGGGAGACTTGGTGAACAAAGTCTCTTTCCAGAGGTTGGAGATGAGATAGCTGTAGGTCTTAGAAATGGCCTCAAATGTGGCCTTGGCAAAGTTGCCCAGGATGGCAGTGCAGCCCCTGGCTGAGGTGTAGCAGTAGTCAATACCAGCCATCATCAACACCTTCTTGGGCACAGGGGCTGAGACAATGCCAGTGCCCCTGGGGGCGGGAATGAGGCGCACCAGCACAGAGCCACAGAGGCCAGTCACCTTGCAAGGGATGGTGTGGGGCTTGCCGATCTTGTTCCCCCAGTAGCCTCGCCGCACAAGAACAATGGAGAGCTTGGCCAGGATGATAACCCCCAAGGATGGCAGTGGCTACCTCCTTGGAGCACTTGACACCCAAACAGACATGTCCATTGTAGTCTCCGTTGGCGACAAATGCCTTGAACTGGTTCCTCTGGCCAGCGCGGGTCCGCTTTTGCACGGGCATAATCTTCAAAACCTCCTCCTTGAGAGATGCCCCCTAGAAAAAGTCAATGATCTCACATTCCTTGATTGGCAGGGAGAAGAGAGAGATCTCTAAAGACTTGATCTTCATGTCCTTGACCAAGCGGCCCAACTTGGTGATGGGAATCCACTCCCTGTCTTCGGCCTTGCCTCCCCGAGCTCCGCGGCCCGGGTCTCGATCCCGGCCGTGACACCGGACACGACCTTGACCCTGGACGCCGCTGCGAATCCTCCACGGAAGCTGCTGTGGCCTCCCACCCCAGAGCCCCCGAGGCCTCCGGGCCCTCCCGCGGCACTGGCGTCATCCGCCATTTGGTGTTTTCTCAGAGAAGCTGCATGCAGTTTTCTTTGAATTGAGATCTTACTTTGAAACTAGTTCTCGCAAGTATAAAATCACAAAACTTGCAATCTTGCTATGATATTTGTAATGACTTCTATTCTTTTTCCCTTTGAAGATGAGTCAAGAGTTTTAAAATCGGAAGGAAAAGAAACCTGTAAATGGTCCAGCCCTTATTTGTATAAAGAGTTTGGAGTCTCATGGTATCTAACTCCATATCCCAAGATGCCTTTTTTATTTCCATTCGTAGAAAAACGCTGTTATTTATTGGGAGTCAAATTTTCCCCTATACACAGCACTGTCCTATTCCTCATTCCTAATACGGTCGAAGTTCAAAAAAGGTTAATCACTAATGCAGGATGATAATAATAAGGGAAACTGGGAGTGAAAGTGGGTAAGGAGTATATTGGATCTTTCTGTGTTTTCCATTAGTATTTTTGTAAACCTAAAACTGCTTAAAAATAAATATTTTTTTAAAGTAAAAACCAGAATAGGCTATGTAACAATATGCTCTTTTTATAATTGAGAAATGACATGCACAGAAAACAAAACGTATTTTACAAAAGTACATACAAAGAGAAGATACTCATTTAATACATTAATAAAAGATACTCATTTAATACATCTCTGGGGGTAATGAAAATGGATGTGGAGTATAATGACAAAATGGAATTAACATGAGAATGGGACATTGCATGAACCAACGATGATAACATGCCATGAACTGAGTATGATCAAATCTATCCCATGAACTTGAAATCCAAAAAGAAAAAAAAAGTAGTGGTTCTCAACTTGGGCAGGAGGGTAGAATTTAGAGAAACTTGCTTCAGCTCCATTTCAGACGAAATGCACTATAAACTCCACTATTGGAGCCCAAATTTGTGCATCTTCAAAAGTTCCTATATTAGCCTCATCATCTATAAATGTCTGCCTCATCATCTATAAATGTCCAGAAGTCCATAATGATATAAATAAATGATTGAAAATAACGAACAAAGAAGAGAAAAATTTTCCCTCTATTAGAATTCCAAGTAAGTTTCGTAGATACTCATTCTCCAGGAGGTGGAGCTTAATCTCTCTTTCCATTGTGATTGTGGGCTGAGTTTAATCATTTGCTTCTAAACAATAGAGTATGTCAAACACCACCTAAACTAAGTAATCAAGGTTGACATAACCAGTAATAAGTCATAATGCTAGCAGATTTCTTTGATGCAATAGGATCAGAATGGTACTTCACTTTCGTGGTCATCCTCCCCAAAACCCATCGCCCCCATCTAATCAGAGACAAATATAAAATTGAGACAAATCATACAAAATACCTGACTAGTACTCCTCAAACTGTCAAGGTCATGAAAAAGAAAGAAAGTATGAAAAACTGTCACAGATTGGAGAAGTCTAAGGAGATGTACCGACTAAATGTATCATGGTATCCTGGAAGAGAAAAACTAGTAAAAAAAAAACAGTAGAAAAACTAGTGAAATCCAAAGAAAATCTAGTTTAGTTTAGTTAATAGCAATGTGCCAATGTTGGCTTCTTAGATATGACAAATGTAGCCTGGTAATGTAAGATGCTAACAATAGGGGAAGCTGAGTGAAGGGCAGATAGAAACTCTGTAACATCTTTGCAACCTTCTTGTAAATCTAAAACTATTCTAAAATTAAAAGTTTGAAAGAAAACAAAACGTTTTTAACTTACCTGGTACTTATTATGTAATTAAAAAACAGAAATCAGAAAGGAGAAACATTGCATACAGATTCAGCAGAAGAGAAAATCCATATTGCTTATTTTTCACATGAATTGTTGTACACTTTCTTTTTTAAAAACAGTTCTATGATGGTGTTAGTGAAATATTGTAAATGAGGAGAGAAAGTAGAGAGGTAAAGGGGAGTTAAGAGGTAGGTCAGAGATTAGGGTGAAGGCTAAGGAAGTCCACGTGAGAGGTCAGAGGCTGCCGAGCAGGCACTGCAAACCTGCCCACAGTTTGGCTGAGCCGATAAACATGCTTGGCCTTGTCCCTTGTCAACGCCTACTTTGCTCAACACAGTGACCCACTTGGAATTGAGCTCAATATTTCAGAAAGAGACATTTTGATCTATGAGGGACGTCATTACAATCTGGTAATCTCCATATCCTGGATTGTCTAGAACTGTCTGGGTCAAAATCTAGACATTTGTGGGGGTAGGGAGAAGCTGAGCTACTGAGGGAAAAATTCAAGTGAGATTGTATTTGCTCTTTTCCCTGCAGAAGCTCACCATGGTTCTGTCCAATATTCTCAGACAAAAGGTGTTTAGAAATATACAAACTGTAGCATCATATTCCCTGTTATGAATGGTGGTACTGATTCATATCCAAAAACTGCTTAGAACAAATAATTACTCCCTTCCCCAATAACACTGATTTTAATAGACTCCCATAGCAGGAAAACACGAAAATTTAAAACTTGGCTTATATTTACTTCCATGTTACAAACAGATAGATCATCATATAAAGTTTATAATTCAAAAAAATTTTATTACAATCCAATGATAGAATAGCATTATTTCTACCTTATAAATGGAAAAAAAAAAAACCCACACATCATGAAATAAATAAGTAAGTAAATGGTTGAAGGGCATACAACGAGTAAGTAGCTGGGTAAGGTTTAGATGTTTAGAACCCAAGCTGTCCGACATCTGTTCTTGACCTGATGATGCCAGTCACTCCATATTCTCAGTCTGACTGGCATGGCCAGGTTCCTTTATAAGTTCAACGTTTTTAGCTTGAAGGGGGTGAAGGTAAATTCTGGTGATAACTTGTGCCTCTCATACTGGCAGGTGAGCTTTACCTTGCAGTTCACACTTTTTCGTTATATGTTGTCAAGCAATGAGAATTGGCTTTTTTCACAGCCACAGTTTTACAAACAGCACTGAGTTCCAGGGAAGGTGGAGGAGGTCTCTTACATGGCATTTAAAATGTCTCCAATGAAATGACATGATGTTTGAGATTGTGAGATTTGCTTTAAAATAATCCAGGCGGGACCAGAAGGGAAAGAGGGTAGCAGTGACATAGAAACGGCCATAAATATGTAGGAAATACACATACACATTGAAGATAGCAATCGCTTTATAACATGAATGTTGAAGTTTGGTGATAGGTACATAAGGCTTCATTATAAGATCTCCTCTACTTTTATATGTTTGAAATTTTACAGAATAAAAAGTTAATAAATTAACAAATACAGAAATAAATAACATTAAGACTAGGCTCTGGAGAAAAAAATTTAAGTATCTAAATTTTGAAGAACGTAATTAATTAGTTAGGGTAGGCTCACTTGTTTTAATCCATAGACTTTAAAAGATAATCACTCGAACATGATAGAAGCTTATTTCTCTGTAACAAAATGATTCAGGGGGGTGACCCAGCCTGGAGGGAAAGAGGCTCTGCTTCGTGAAGTCATTCAGGGACTCAGCCAGAGTTTGTCATCTTCAACATTTGGCTTCCAAGGTTACTCTGCTTGTCACCATCCTGGCCCAAGAAATGAGCACAACAACCATTCTCCTGAAGGCACAGTCCAGAAGGGCACATATTATTTCTGCTGCATTCCATTAACAAGAGCTTAGCCGCATGAAACACTGAGCTGCAAAGGGGTCTGGCATTGTGGCTCGTAGCTGAAAAGGCATGATCTAGTCAACGGCCTCTGTGGAAGAAAGAAAGAACAAATTTGGGTGGAAAACTAGCTGTCTCTGTCACAATAATCTAGTAGACTTAGCCATTAACATAGGTGGAGACCATAAAGCTTATAAATCTCAAACTTCTAGGCCTCTCACTTGCATGGGCCTGTATTAGTTACCAATTTCTATATAACAAATTACTCCCAAACTTATCACATTAAAACAATAACCTCATTATCTCAGTTTCTGAGTCTGGAATCTGGAATGGCTTCTCTGGGTAGTTGTCTCAGAATATCTCATGACATTGTAGTCAAGGCTGCAGTTATTTGAAGGCTTGACCAGAGCTGGAGGATTCACTTCAAAAATGGCTCACTCACATGGCTGTGGGCTGAAGGCCTCAGTTTCTCACCATGTGGGCTTCTCCACAGGGCTATCTAAGGATTCTCACAACATATAGAAGTGACACCTCTTCTACTATAGTCTATTGGTCTCACAGACCAATCCCAATACAATATGGGAGAGGACTTACACAAGGGCATGAATGCCAGAAGATAGGGATAGTTGGGGGAAATCTGCATAATGGGAGACAGGCCACGCGTTCCCATGTTTTTGTAGCATTTGCAAAAGTAAGATTTTTTATAATTCTTTCTCTTAATGATCCCCCTCCCACACTGTATAAGCTTTTGGCCCCACAAAGTGTAAATTGTTTTCTTATATGACCTTACTTGACACTTTTAAAATTGCTTTAGAATTTGGTGAAACTATTCCACAAATTAAAGTCATAATAACTAAATTCTGAAGGAAATGAAGTACTTTTTCAAATTGTGTTTGTTTTGACTACCGTTAATCTTATCTAGTGTGCACAATGCTGATTTATCAGTGTTAGATGAGAAGTTAGAAGATCTGGATTCCAATCCAGATTCTACCTCTCACAAACTGGGTGACCTTCCTTTCATAAGATGCAGCCTGATTTCTGGGCTGGCTTCTTTTGTCAGTATGACTAGACATAAACTGTGCTGGAGAGAAAGCAAGGAGTGCAATAAATGATGCTAAGGAAGCCAACCCATGGAAGACCCTGTAAGACCCTGTAAGTGAAGGGGGTTAAGATGTTATTCTATGTGTTCTGGATGTATTAGTCTGTCTTTGATGCGAAGAATGAACTAGAAGGAGGCAAGATTGGAGAAAGAGACTGGTTAGGAGGTTGTTGCAGTAAATAGGCTGGAGATGATGATATCTAAAACAAAGGCAGTAGATATGAACTGAGAGATATTTGGGAAGGAGAAATGGTAGGACTTGAAGACTGGTTGGCTAAGCAAAGGAAAGACTGAAGGTTGACGCCCAGTTTCTGGCTTGAGCAATCCTAATGAGTAATGCCATTTACCAGGACAGGGAATAAAATGAAGAAGTCTGCTCATTTGAGAGATGTTGATGAGGTGAGAGGAGGATGCTAATGAGTTCTGTCCTGTCAGTGCTGTGTTTAATGTGCTCATGAGCCACTAAGTAGAGGTATTCAGAATGCAGTTGGCGCTTAGAAGGGGTAACTGTCCTGAATAAGTAAATTTGGAAGTCAGTATCATACAGAAATTAATTAAAGACATGGTAGTAGAAAAATCTAAAATCACCCCTGAATATGTTGAGTAAGAAAAGAAGCAGACTTGGTAAAGAATGCTCATTTTTAAATGATCAGTGGAAGAGAAAGAAGGTCCCTCAGTGGATACTGAGGAGGAACAGAGAAACAAGAAAAAAAAATAGAAACTAAAGGAAGGGAGAGGTTTTGAAAAGTGTTGCATGGGCAACGGGGTCAAGTTCTGCTAAGAGGTTACATGGGGGGAGTCGTGGTGATCTTAACAAAAACAGTAGCAGAGTCGGTGGTTAAGGACTAAAAGAGGAGGTGAGAGAGTTATTGTATCCGATTCTCAAATATCTACCCCCTCTCTGAAAATGGGGAATCCTATTCCCCTTGCAATTGACTAGTTTAGAAATAGAGTACTAATTTCAGACAACGGAGTACACACTGGTTTAAGCATAAAGGAATTTATTACAGGGTGTTGGTTAGCTTACAGAATGTCTGGAAAGGCCAAGGGATCAAGTCTGGTTGTTGCACAGTCACTGACAACACAACCAGGAGAAAGGCCCAACTACAACATAGGAACTTTCTAGTGGATATGTCCTGCTGCTCTCACCTGCTCCTTGATACCCATGAATCCAGGATCAGGTCACTAGAACCCCCACAACAGCTGCAGTAGAAAAAACCAAAAGCCTCTACAATTGTGCTTGCCAGAAGAATCATGTGGCCTCTGTCTTATGATGCTCACTTTTGCCTGCCAAGTCTGGCAGGGGTACATCTGCCTGGCAGAAAGCATGAGTAACCCTTGCTAAACTTCAAGTGCATCTTGGAAATATAGTCTTTAGCTTTCCAGCTTCTAAAGCCCAGGCATGCTACAATGGATTGAAAAGGTGTGGAATGAGCCAATCGGTAATATTTGTCACTGTCCATCCCTTTGGCTGCTCAGCATTCATTTGTCCTTCTCCCTACACTTAAAATTCCAAACCACAAACTGTAACAATATGTCCCTGCCTGTCACATGAGATTATTTCCTGGACAAATGAAGTTACATTCATTTTCTCCCTTCAAGACACAGAATCTCATCAATAACTTAATTTACCTTTGGTTAATATTTTCGCCCTCTAGTTAAGTCATAACTCCATATTGATATCCTGAAATCTATGGACTAAATTGTGAAGTGAACCACAAATAAAAAGGGCAAGGGAAAAAAGAACAGAGCAAGGAAGAAAATAAGGTTAGCTACTATAGGGCATGGTGCTGTAACTGTGTTTATAACTTCCTTCTGCCACTACTTATTCTAGACTTCTTTTGCTTTCGGCTTAAATGGTTGGTATCATTTACCTGATGAGATGACTCAAATCTTCCTTCCTAAAAGGTCTGAGCCTTTTATGACTCTGACATATAGATTCCCAAGGTTTTCCATTGGCCTTTACCAATGGGCATGGTAGTAGCAGGAGGCAAAGGATGCTTTAGGTTCCAAATATGCTTCTCTTTGTCCTCACTGTATCCTAGAAACCTTATTTCTCCTTTAAAATCAAAATTAAGCACCCCTGACAATATAATTTCCCTCTCCTTCCACCCCTGTTCATGAGGCATGAGGAATCCAAAAAGACCAGGTATCAGTCTCAACCTCCAGTTCAATGTAACCACTTTTGTGTCTCCTGATGGACTCATTTTTCCCTTCAATAATACGACTGTTAGATCAGTAGAGTTAACAGTTGCAGTGGAAAAAGAGCAAAAATTTGGGGAGTACGTCATTAGGTTTATTAGTAAGAGGTGTCACTCCTACTTACATCCATTGGTTTCTGAACCCGTTGTACTGTGGCCATGGAAGATATGCATTTACTGCATCGTGACTGATAGCATTACAACTTCACAAAGTGTTGTTTCCCAGCTAGTACCTTAATTGGGTCTCCCAAAGGACCATCTACCTTTCTAAAAGCCCATCCACTTCTGGGCGATGGGATATACATGGTAAGATCAGTGAATCTCAACCGTTTTAGCTCAATGCTTTACTTCATTCACCAATAAACAAATTCTATGTTTAGACACAATAATTAATGGGATGCCATAACAATGAATTACGTACTTAGTAGGACAATAGATAATGATGCAGGTGAAAATTTGGCATGCAGGAAAAATAAACTTATATCTATAGTAAATATATGTTTACAATGAGAAAAAATTTCTGCCCTCTCTATGATAGAAAGAGGCCTATGTAATTAGTCTGCCACTAGGTAGCTGGTTGATATTCCAGTGCTGGGGAGGGGGATTAGGGCTGAGCTATTGGTTGCTGCTGCAGGTATGTTCGGCACTCAGAAGTTGAAGCAACCTAATCAGCTCCAATTCGGGAAGTTGATGTTGAATCTACATAATCTCCTTCCCTGCCACTGTGGAGACTTTTTAAATGAATCTGTTGAACAAACACTAAGATGCCTGGCTGGGGAAAGGCCATTTTGTCCACCTATTATTGAGAATCTCCTCTTCAGGAGTCCTTGACAAGCATCCACATGGGACACAGTTATTCTCACAGTAAGTATGAGAATGTCACCGATAGGTTCTGTGAGTTTAAGCAAAACAACATATAATGAAACCAGTTTCACCATACGCTAATTGTTATAAAGAATAGTTAAGCTCCTATGGCATCTTATCAACATTATAAAAAAAATGACATTGGATGAAACAATGTTATTCAGGACCTGCTGTACTCTGGGTACAATCTAAAGATATCCATCCATGCACTTCTTTCCCCACATCCTCTGTCACAATCTTTCAGTCTTTTTTCCATTACCTGACTCAGCTCTGCCCATGAATCAATACAGATCCACATATCAGCACATCTCCTTCCATACAAAATAGACCACGAGGTGTTCCTTCTAAAACTCACACATATGTATCTGCTTGGCAGAAAGTCACTGCCAGTATGAGAAAACTTTGATAATAATTTCTTTTCCCATGTGAAGCAGAGGCAAGGTCATTTGTTGAAAGCGAGGAAGAAAGTTACAGAGTCAGAGATTTGAGGAATTTAAAAGGTTTAAAATAGCCACATACATGTGTGTATGTGCACAAATACATATATGTGTATGTATACACAAAAAAGAATATTACTCAGCAATAAAAAAGAATGAAATCTTGTCATTTGTGACAACATGGATGGACCTAGAGGGTATTACGCTCAGTGAAATAAATCAGAAAAAGTCAAATACTATATGATTTCACTTATATGTGGAATCAGAAAAGATGAACAAACAAAACAAAAACAGATTAATAGAAACAGAGGTCAAACTGATGGATATCAGAGGGGAGGGGAGGAAGGGGGATAGATGAAAAAGTAGAGAGGAATACAGTCAATAATACTGTGATAACTTTCCACAGTGACAGATGGTTACTAGACTTAGTGTAGTGATTACATCATAAGGTATATAAATGTCAAATCACTATATTGTATACCTGAAACTGATATAATTGTATGTCAACTATACTTAAATAAAAATAAAATAAAATAGCCACACATGAGAGAGAGCTGATTTAGAAAACAAAAATGATTTGGGGATAGTTTTGAAAGTGTCAAATTACATGGTTATGTGATTTTTCTCCAGAAGCCCAGATTTTTCACCAGAAATAAGTCACTAAGAAGCAAAAATCACCACAATGGTCAAATACAGCACATTTACTGCAACCTCAAGACTATTCATTCACCTGTGTTTAAAAAGAATTGCTAGTTCACAAAATCAATTTACTGGTAATTCTACCTAAATGAGTGTTATTATTTAGATGTTAGATTTTTAATAGCTTATGTCTAAGGTATAAGAGTAATGTGTAAAAATTATTTTTTTCAAATAAGTATTACTTAGCATAACTTTAAAATCTATAAAATCAATCGATAACCATGGTTGCCTCTAGGAAAGGGAATTGGGGGGCTGAAAGACAAAAGTGAAGAGAGACTTACTTTTTACTACATACACTTTTGTAGATTTGAATTTATGGCTATACATAAAAGAACCAATACAGTCCTTGACGTGTCCAGACTCACCTGATAGGAGTACACTTCTCTGAAAGGACAGGGATCTGTACGACTGTGGCCTTTTGCCCGTTAGGTCCGCTCTATACCAAATAACACCTACCGGAGATTTTCTAAGCCATTTCTCAGTATCAGGTAACTGGAGGGATATTTTCCAAAATCTCTGTGGTGTGAATATCAATATCGCTGTGGTGAGACTATGAATTACTTATTTTTTCCTGTATTTTTCAAGCTTTCTATATTGTACATAGTCAGGAAAAATACATCATCATAAATATTTTGTCATGCATTTTCTTATTTATTTATCTATCCATGTATTCAATCAGTTTTTACTGAGTAGTCATGTGTGTGTATATGTTTTCTAAAAACTCCAATGTGTTGTGTTCTAGGAAATACAGAGCTAAAAAAAGGAAGCTTCTAGTTGCCTCAGTCTTTTTTAAGTGGGACAGAGTGCATATAAGAGTGATCCCTGCCTTCCAAGTATTTATAGACAGATATGTAGAAAAGTTCCCAATAAAACAGAATGCTATAAAAGCTATATATAACAAGCATTGTGCTATGGGAGTGAAGAAGAAACAATTCATCTTGGGAATATCAGGAAAGCTTTCCCTGAAACACACGTCACACACACACACACACACACACACACACACACACACTTTGAGCCAGGCTTCCCTTTGAAAGATGATTAAAATTTTAGAGAAGAAAAAGAAATAAAGTGCATTTCAGGTTGAGGAAACAGCATGGGCAAAGGCATGAAAACATGAACATGCATGCAAGTTTGGAAAAATGGTCTCCGCCCAGCGAGATAAAAATACGGTGTGCATGAAAATGCTTATGGGAGCAGAGTGACCAAAGAAATGGACAGATCATATTGCCTGAGGAATGCATTGGGAAGCCACTAAAAATGTTTGATAAGGAAGGAACAAGTTCCATTCATGTTTTAGGAAGATGTCATGCTTAGGCTGTGTGATAACCTAAAAATCACAGGCTTTGAAGTTAAGCAGACCTAAATTTGAATCTAGTCTTGTACTCACTAGAAGTGTCATTTGGGACAAGTCATTTAGCTTCTCTGTACCTTGATTTTATCATGTCAAACAAGAGTTGACGAATGGAAATCATCAATATTTGCATGGCACATAGTAGAGGCTAAAGAAATTATAGGTATTGTTCTTTTTATGGTAATGAGGAGGATGTATTATCAAATTAGGATATTGGATACATAAGCCAGTTCAGGGACTGATGCAGAGTCTAGGTGAGAGGTGATGAGAGCCCAAAATAAGTAATATAATGACTTATTAATGACAGATGAATATTAATATAATGAATATAATATAATGAATATTAATGACAGACCATGAGATACTGACATCTTGTGGGTAGGGGCCAAGGATCTTATAAGGTACATGACTGCTCTCAATAACAAAGAATTATCTGACCCAAAAGGTCAGTAGTGCCAAGGGTTCAGGAACCTTGCATTAATGGAATGAAATCAGAGAACAAGTTGTACAAGCTTTCCTCAAAAAGAATTTTTAAATTATGAAATATTTAAAACATACTTAAAATATAATAAACATCCATATACTTACTACAAAAAATTTAAGAGATATTCATAACATAGCTCTTCTACATCAAGGAGAAAGAGGTGGGTCCATGAGTCTGGATAATACTTGAGAAACATCCTCGCCCTCTATGACTGAGAATCAGTTGTATCTGATGGAAGAGTACTTTAAATATCTTCAGGTAAAAAGTCCCTCATTCCTCCTTCACAGAACTTTAAAATGGAAAGTTTCCAAAAGGAATAATCTGTTAAATTAAGAGAATTTTCCCTTTGGTTTGTTAAGCAATATTAACAAATAACATCAGGATACCTGGGAAAAAAAGAAAAATTGCAATGTCCTATCATGAAAACTTTCAACAAATGAAGCATAAAATTTCATGGAGACTTTGCTTAAATGGAATCAGACAGAAGAACCCAATCTAGTCTTACAAACCCCTCAGAGCTCCATCAAAATCTGACATTGGTGAAAGATTTAGTCTTAGTATGGGTATGACCTCAAGTCTGTATATTCCACTATGCATGTGATTTCTCCCATAAAATGCCACAAATATAAATGGTAAAAATTAAGTGACTCCTTTAGGATTTTAGTGAACATTAATGTTTACAAAGTAAGTAGAGAAATACAGACACAGAGAGGTCAGACAGGTTTACACACCAGCCAAGGGATGACCCCTATAGTCAGGCTGATTTAAATTCACAACGTAGCAAATTTACAAGAATCACTCTTGGGCAAGGTAATACTACAAATGTAAAATCTGCACATGCCAAGGATCCACTGTATATCTGTTTAATCGTAATACCTAGTATGGCTCTCTTCTTTGATCCATGCCTCAGATCTTATTATATTTACATGCATTTGTATAATATGTATTTTTAATCCAGAAGGATTTGGCCACCTCAAGTAGAATTTTATGTAGATGACTTTATGTCTGTAGTTTAACATGCTCATGTAACTATCTAAAGCTGTACTGTCCAATACACTAGCCAATAGGCACATATGGTTACTGAGCATGTCAAACATGGCTCATCTAAATTGAGACATGCTGTGAGTATAAAAAATATGTGGGGTTTTGAAGACACAGTTTTAAAAAATGGAAAATATCTCATTAATTTTATTACATTGATTCCATTTTAAAATTATACTATTTGGATATCTTGAGGTGAGTAAAATTTATTATTAAAATCTATTTTACCTGTTTCTTTTTACTTTTTAAATGTAGCTTCTAGAAAGTTTAAAATTAAATATGTGGCTTGTATTATATTTCTAGCAGATGGTGCTAACCTAGAGCTTACCCTACACATCTGGCCACTTTTAAGAACAGGTACATTTCAATTCATACTTCCAATATAATATACATAGTATGGAACCAAACATTCAGACATCTTTTCCAGAAAAACATCTTTAGAGTGTACATTCTTAACAAATGACATTGTGTTAGATTAACTCTGCTAAGAGTCGTCCTATTCATGAGAGATTTTTATCAAGGAAGGAGTAGCTTCAGCCCTATTTCCTTAAGACAGAAACTGGTGGAATCAATTATAAAAGGTATTACTCTGAATATGTACATATATATGATCTCTGAGGGCAGAAGGAACAATTTTATGGTTTTCTTAAGGCAAAAGGCAACTTGATTAGACATTTTTGGCAGGTAAATAATTATATGTAGGAAGAGGAACCTGTAATATCTATTTTCTCAAAAAGCTTTGACCAAATTTCATGCTGAAAAGTACTAATAAATGGTTGGGAAAAGTGTGTCAGAAAAGCATTTTAGTCAAGATGTATTTGTTATCTATTGCTGCATAACAATATTACTATAAACTCAGTGACTTAACACAGATTTATTATCTCAGTTTTTGTTAAGTGTTTGAGCACAGTGACTAATACAAAGGTAAATATTTCCAATTAGGTTTATAAAAGTAGAAAGTGAATCTATCTTGAAAACATCTATTGCTTTGTAAACTTGTATTCTATCAAAGGTAACAATTACTTTAAACAGTCATTCAAATTCTGTGACATTGGGGGAGGAGGAATATTCCATAAACTATAAATTAAAACGAAATTGTTTCAAATCTCTGATGAATGTTTCACTTATTGCCCTATGTTTCCATAGTTTGGTTTCTTTAGCATGGTTAAATTGTAACCTGAGCAGTACCTATTCAGTGATCCACAACAGGGTATTCTAATTTTTATTGTGCAATCGTTTATAAACTTTGGATCGTATCCACTTTACATGTAAGCAACACCAATGATGACTCTTAGGAAACCAATGCTGTGTGGCTCTTTCCAACAGTGCTGAGAATTATAGCCCAACATGTTTTTTGGTTTTTTTTTTAAGTCTTTAAAGGCAAAGATTGAGTTGCAACAGGATTAGTTCATCACCTGCTCATCAACTTCAGCTTCAGAAACTGTTGTCTTTTTCAGAGAGGAAGTAGAAGACTAGGGAGCAGATCTGGAAAATTTGGTTTTTACTGGATAGCCTCCTATTGTTTGATTTTCTGTAGGTATTTTTACTACTTGCATGTATTTTCTTACAATAATTACAAACCACAACTTTAAAAACAAAAAGTTAGCTACAGTTAAAAAAAAAAAAAACTACATAAGCAGTTTTTTGTATATTCCTTAAAGACAGTTGGTGCTTTCATCAAAGTTCCTTGGAACTTACCGATATTTTTACTATAAAATTCTCTATTTATTATATTATGTAAAAACAAAGATGAATCTCTATATAGTTAAGAACAAGTTAATTCTCTGTATTCTTAGAGTCATGATACCAAAAATGAACTGGAGTCTTCAAAATTCATATTTCTTTTTAATCAAATGTTTTTATCCCATCTCAACAATTTTTGTTAAAAGAAACAAAATGGTCTGGGTTGAATTTAGTTAAATTGTCTCTTATTTCTTAACCTCGAAGCTCCAGTGAATGTGCCATGTGCAGTGAAAATACTTTTTTAAAAAGGCATAGAATCTGAACAAGTCATGAAAGGATCCACTAACTGGGTAAGAAAGGGCTGCGGTATTCAGGTTAAGGTGCTAGGAAACAAAATAGGCAAAATCCACCTGGAGTCCAGGGTCCAAATTCACCCTGGAAACGAGCCCTGGAATAGATTGGCTAATGCCATCTGTGCTCATCTGTGGCTCAGTTGTACTAGTAAATTAAGTTATTAATGAATAGTGGGCAAAGAATTTTGGGTCACTTCCATTTCCATTCTTGGTGAGGTAGGCCCACTTAGGGCTCCAAAGTCCAGATCTAAACTTGTTTTGAAGAAGTCCACACCAGAACCTAGGACATCCATATTCATCAACAACTGATACAAAGATGTTTTTTTCTTCAGCTCTACATTGGTTCATAGAAACGGAACCAGTTATGTAAAACTTAAAAACAACTTGCTAACAAAGCCATCCATTTTTCTTGACAACTTTTCAACATTCATTTAACTTGATGGTTTTGTGCAAAAAAATTTCAGGGGTAGGAAAATTTACAGGATGGTCTATGCTAGAATACACAATCTCTGTACATAAACCAAATATCTCTTTAATTAGCCTTAATATTTCAGATTTGTGGTTTTCAACTAGAGCATGATGGGCTTGACCTATGTACTATAGTTTGGAAAATCTATTACAGTGATTGGAATATACCTAGTGTGCCCCTATCCACCTTCAGTGTACACATTCACATACATGCACACACATTAGGGTCTATGTCACTACATATCAGGTTTTTATCCTATTCCATTATAGTGCCTTCCCATGGTAGAACAACTACCAACTGAACAGATTTTATCGAGCTTAATTTTCTTGAGTTGTCTTAGGAAAACAACAGTCATATTCAACATACATTTTTAAATTACACATACTCTCCCATTCTGAGAATGACTGTTCTGAGTTTACCATTCAATTCTTCTGCTAACAGCACCCTTCTCTCAAACATATTCCTTACACCTTTATGATGGCAAACTTCCAATTTACAATAATACAATGTAACATTACAAAAGATTGCTCTAATAAATTTTGAGTAAGTTTCTACATAAGTATAATGCCTCCATAATATATTGTGACATTTGCTGCCACTTATTAAGTTCATTTTTATTGTTTTGGCTTCTAAAAAAGATTTTTTTACGCGCTTTTCACAAAATCACATTTAATGTAGTAAGGCACCACAGTCTTTGGATTGAAACTATAGGGCCTGATATCTAAATTATAATTCTCTACTGAAACAGTAAGAGAATTATACAATTATACAACAAAATTATACAATTTTCATATTTCATTTAAAATAATCATCTTTACTAAAATCACTCGATATTTATTTTAAAATATTTTAAAGCCATTTTTAAAAGTAAAAAAAATTCAGCAGCTTCGTTAATAAACCTGGAGGCAGCTGCCATGGGAGGGCTGTGGTGTGGCACTCAGCACTCGAACCCTGGAGTCAGGCTCCAGGCTGGGAACCTAAGTGTTCTGGTTTCTAATTCTGTCTTGAGTTCTGTCACTTCATTTTTGAATTCTAATTTATTTTGCTCTTTCATTTCCTATATTAATTTTCCTAATGTATTTTAGTTCATTTTGGAATAATATAATGCTTTAGATGTGCTTTTTTGAGCACATATTTCTGGAACGCTTTTATTATTTTACTTATTTTTTGTGTGAATTTAGCTTTCTTGAACTTTAAGAAGGAAGCTTGGTTCAGGTAGATTTTATAACTTATGGCAGCAGTCTTTGAGAGATTTTCTGACTGTTCTCTTCCTCTGTATTAGCCTGGACCTTCTCTTTCCTTTTTTGCTGGCTCTGTCCTGCTAAATTTTGGTTGTGCTCCCAGCCACTTCTCCTTAGTGTGAGGCCCTAGCCTTAAAGTGAAACTGATGGTTTCACTTCAGTTTTGAGAGTTCATGGGATTAAACCACTCACTCTTGTAGGCTTTCCCTTGAGATCCTCAGTTTCCTAGTCACATAAGCTGTGTGACCTTAGACAAATCGCTCTGCCTCTCTGTGCCTCATTTTCCCATTTATAAAATAGAAAATGTAATAGGATAATGAGTTTTCACTCAATGTGGTTAAAACACTGACACTCAGTGATCACTTTTTAAATCTGTTTAATAAGTAATATATCCATCTGCATTTTCTTTGTGAACTCATCTTTAAATTGCAGAAACTCTCAGGTCAGCTGATCACCACTATCTGAAATCTTTAGTGCCTCAGGAAGTCTATTCAAGAGCTAACTATAGTTAAAGCTTTAATTGATCCAATAAACATACCTCACACTATTTTAGTTATTAATAAAAGATTAAAGAGAAAGGAAAGCTGTTCCTTGTGATCCTACTGAAGACACAAATGCCCTTGTCTCTGGTGTTTAGTCATTTCTCATTACATTTGTTTCACTTTTTCCCCTCCCTGGGCTTTCTAAGAACTTAGAGGTAACTTTATTTGTATATAATCAAATAGGACTTTCTCAACACCTGGAACCATTAGCAAAGGTGGCAAACACTCTTTTTAGAAAGACCCTGAAGAAACTTTTCTTAAAAGTTGAGAGCATTTTTAAACGTTTTTGAAATTCTCATTTTTTTATAGCTTATGATTTACTGCTTCAAATTTTTATTACCTATAGTAAGAGTGTGATGCTTCTTTAACCTGTTGGATCATATTTTTTTCCTTTTTAAGCAACTTTGCTTTAAAACATATAAAAACCAAAAAAAGCTAACCAACCAAATTTTTGAAATTCAGGTTGCCAAAACAACAACCTAGGATTTATCTAGAAAAATATGACCAAAAAACCAAAAGTATGTGTTGGGGGAACTAAATGTAATGTGTGATTCTGGTTTAAATCCTGGACCAGAAAAATTTTTTTTCTTCTTTTTCTAAAAAGGAAGTTATTGGGGAAAATTGATGAAATTTAAATAATGTTTATAGAGAACAATTTTGTACCAATTTTCCTGACTTAGTAATTATACTGTGATTATATAAGAGAATGAGCTTAAAACATCTGGGGTAAAGAGGCATCATGCTTGTAACATACACTCAAAGAAAGAGTGCAGAAAAAGAGGATGTGAAAACAAATGTGGGAAAATGTTAACATCTGGGGACTCTGGGTGACGGGTATATGGGAATTCTTTGTACTATTCTCTTACAACTTTAGTGAAAGTCTGAAACTGTTTCAAAATAAAAAGTTTTTAAAAGTTGGGGGTTAAGAAGAAGAAAGATAGTAAGATTAATGTCCCTGAGGGTCTCTTTGAGCACTTGCAGCATTGTTAAATGTTACATGTAGAAGGCAAAGACATTATTTTAAAAGAAAAGTTGGGGACTTAGAGTGCTCAATATTTGGCTAGGAAGGCCAGTGTAAAATCACTCCCTAGAAAGTACTCACTTTGATAGGTGCACTGAAGTTTGATTCAATAAGCTGCCATTTCATATTAGCAGAATCCATGATATCCTAGTGCACTAATAACTCAGGCTAAGGCCATTAGAAATAGCAGGCACTATCAGATTGGAAAAGAGGAAGTTGAATTATTATGCTCAGTTAGCATGTGGGGTAATAATGGCGCTTCTAATTTGTTGGTGGGATTTAGGGTTTGTATAATCTAGTATAATCTTTTTGAGGAGTAAATCAGGTTGTATTTATTATATTGTAAATGTCTATACCCTTTGACTTAGCAATTCTACTTCTCGAAATTTATCCTAGTGAACAAAGATGTATATTCAAAGATGTTTATTCTGTCATAGCAAAGAACAAGAGACTTTATATGTCCATTGATAGAAGATTATATGTTATGGTTTATCCATAAAAAAGAGCATTCTTCAGCCATCACAAAGAATGAGATAAATGACAGAAAGCTATATCCCTAAAATAGTAAATGAAAAATCAGGTTGCAGAATAGTGTGCTTAGTATGATCCTATGTTATTTACATTTAAAAGATATATTACACAAACTTTTTTTGAAGATTGAAAGAACATACGCCAAAAAAAATTGTGGGTAGGTAATTAGAAGGATATATGCTGCATTACCCGTGGCAGACGACATAATTTGCAAGGCCTGGCAAAAAATGAGACTGTGGAGTCCCTCATTAAAAAATTAAGAATTTCAAGATGATGATGACAGAGTATTAAGCCAAGTGTGGGGCCTTTCTAAGTGTAGGGCCCTATGTAGCTATATACGTTTCATGTCCATGAAGCTGGCCCTATCTATGTACTACATTATACACTTAGTTTTTTGCTACACTATCCTATATATTACACAACAAAGTAAATGCTAGGATATATACTACAGTAAGGGGTAGTATATGGATGGGTGGGTGGAAATATACTTGCTGTCTACACCCTTACACACACACTTTGTTATTTTGGGTATAGTAATAAGTGAGATATTTTGTGATACATGCAATCCAAAGTGTGTTTAAATTATTTCTAAAAGAATGCTAAGATTAAAAATTTGCCAGTGTACCCTGGATCACTTCGCATGCCATGAGAGTGCCTCCAAGAGGACTGACAGATTCAACGAGGAGACAGAAATGTGCAGCTCTCAAAAGAGATTTCTGTGCAAATTTTAACTACTTTTAAAGAGGTTTCATGATAAATCAGGATAGATAAATGGTGCGTAATTTTTCCTCCTTTTATGTAGCAAGTAGAAGTATAAGAAAATAAGAACAAAAATTATAAATAGGAATTTCCTATCTCTAGAAAAAAAAATGGCCCTTCTAGGCCACCAAGAAATCAATATTTTTCTACTGATATAAATAGTTCTATAATGTCCTTGAATAACCCAATAATAGTATTACTAGTCATTAGTTGACTCGATCTGTCTACAAGTTAAATGTTTCCTCTGATGCTTTTATTTATAAGAACTAAAAACCTGGGAAGTCCAATTTGGGATCAGCATGGTAGCTTATGTTCTGCCATGTAGAACACCAAGGTTTGATTAGGCAGATCTTAGAGTTGTGGCCAAAAGGCAAGAGAACAAGACATTCTAATATCTAATGGGCTCTTAATAAGATAGTCTAACACTTACTAGGCTCTGATTTTTATTAGTCATGAGGACAGCAACTTTTAACGGGGTCTAATGAGTGTTGGGACAAGCACAAAGGTGAAAGGACAAGGATTTCCAGGATTCAAATGAGTGGGGAAGAGATGAGAAAAACATTAAAAGATTTGTTGCTAAAGAATTTTTTGAAGTCCATCATAAGGTAATGAGTAGTGACTAAGTCTAAATGACACACCAGGAGCTATAGACCTTGACTTCATAGGCATCTGGAGAATCTGTTGAAACTATGTGAGAAATTTTCCAAGAGACTTCAGGGTTTTGTATAACATAGTGACAGAAGTATAAACAGAAAGTTGATAAATCCTATGAGGTGTTGTGTATTTCAAGATTACTTTCTGTGCCTTAAAATGTACAATCTTGCACTATTTTTTAATTCATTTTCCAGAATTATATGTGTATACATGGTACCATATGTCACATATAATCTATGCTCGGTAATAGAGAAAAACAACTAATAAATACATCAGAGTCTTACTTATATGTGATTATCCAAGGAAGTCATTTGTCTTAGGGCATCAGTTCTGTCTTCATTAAAGTTATTAAAACCACTCATACTCGTGACATTTAATTTTCATTAGTTTGACTAACACTGCTATTCTCAAATTTCCAAATGGGACAATCATAGTCCAGGTGTAAAGTATTATGGAAAGAATCTATCATTTCCGCAAATGCAAAAAGAGCTCTATTTAATGCACTTGCCCTTTGTTATCTCCATAGATACTTAATTGCTTCCACCTTAAATATTACAATGACATTTTCTTTTAAAAGATATATGCACACATGTGTTTGACATGAAAAACTTTCTAATGATATCCTCTGAAGACTGAATGCGCTATGATTCAAGAAATACCGAGTTCTCCAGTAATGATTGTGTTGTACTTGATGAGAATGTTGAAGTGAGAATTCAAGCACAAAATAAGTGGTTGAACTGGATAATATTTGTGCTCTTTTCCAACTCTGAAACATCAGGAATATGAAACAATTCTCACAGGACTTAAACAGAGCAGAGGATGGTAGCAGGGAGAATGGAGAGGAGGCAAATGAGAGACACCAGGAAGATATCCTATTTATTCAGTATAATTTGCCATTGATTGATAATGGAACACAGGAGAAAAGGATGAAGAATCAAAAACACAGTTTTCAGCTCAAGAATCGAGGCAGAGTAGCACCACTGATAGAAATGAGAATTAAGAATTAACAGGTTTTTCTTTTTTCATTGTTTATGAAGTAATCCCCCTGAACAGAATAACTAAAAATAGAGAAGTTAACTCTGAATTTCTGTTTTGTTTGTTGGTATCAGAGATGGTTCCAAGAGATCAGTCCAGATGTGGCAGGAGACTACACTCCTGACTGGACCTGTGAAGGCATGGCCCATGGCAAGAGGCTGGTAGGGGGAAACCAGAATGCCTGGCAAATGGGCTGGAATTCAGGAGCAGAGGGAAAACAGTTAATAGAGATGCACTTTGCCTCTTTGGGTATTTACTCAAGAACTAGGTCAGGCTTGAGTCTTCAAGGAGCTAGAGAAGGCAAGGGAGGCCAGAGGATGTGAGATTTAAGCTAAAAACACAGAACTCAGGATAGACTTCAAAGGCTCAATGGAGCCTGTCTTTTAGAAGAATGTCAAGAAAATGCTAATTGAAAATACTCAAGAAAAAAACTAGAGGCAAAAAGGGACCCAGGAAAATATTGTATAAATCTATTCAGAAAGTAAAATGGAATTAGATATTATAGTCTGTCCTGAAACATTAACTATTCGGTACATTTTTTGAGTAAGAGTGATATAACCATTATGTTACATTTACAGTACTTTGAAATTTTGCATGACACAGTATAACTGTTATGCCTCATTACCCTTATTTTAACTCTGTCCTTACCTTAGGCTGAAACCACCTTACATGCAATGTTAGACCAGATCTAGTAGTCCCAAAGTATATTTCAGGAACCAATACCATCAACATTAAGTGAGCACTTGTTAGAAATTTGAATCTTCAGATGATGTGTCCCACTTACTAAATCAGAAATTCTGGGGATGGAGTCTGCCAATTTGGGTTTTAAGTCTTGCAGGTGGTTCTAAAGGCCTCTACAATTGAGAACTACTGCCTTAGGCATTTCAGAGATGGACTTCTTTAGAGCCTCTTTAGGAAAAAATACTCTTGTTTTCTGTCTACTCAGCATTACTCTCACTTCCGATTTCCAAATGTATAGTAGTTTTTTCCAACACCAAAGATTTCTGTGACCCCAGCTGGATAACCTACAATTTAACTCAGCTTTGATACTACCAGGAGATAGTGTCAGATCCCACAGGTTAAGGGCTCCCTGCCCCACTTCAGACACTAATCACAAGTTCAGGTGGTCACCTGTGCTTCTGACTGACCAGTTATAAACGGGAGGTTCATATAACCCCTTCCTGGGGTTCGATGAATTTGCTAGAGCAACTCATAGAACTTAGCAAAACAGATTACTTACTGGGTTACTGGTTTATTATAAAAGGACATAACTCAGCAATAGCCAGAAAGAGATGCATGGGGCAAGGGAATGGGGAAAGGGGCATAGAACTTCCATGTCGTGGTGAATTCTCACCATCCTCTCAGCACCTCCACGTGTTCGCTAAATAGAAGCTCTCCAAACCTGTCCTTTTTGGGTTTTTATGTAGGTTTCATTATGGAGGCATGTTGAATAGATCATTGGCTATTGAGTTAAACTCCAGTTCCTCTCCCCTGCCCAGACGTCAGAGAGGGGTAGGACTGAAAGTTCCAAGGCCCTAATAGTTACTTCCCCTGGCAACAAGTCTCCCTATCCTTAGGGACTTTCCAAAAGTCATCACATTAACATAAACTCAGATATGGGTGAAAGGGGTTTGTTATGAATGACAAAAGACATCCAATTTTATTCTGAAACTATTTCTGAGCTGAAAAAGAAAGATGCTCATACAACTCATCACTTCGGAAATTATAAAGGTTTTAGGTGTTATGTGTCAGGAACCGTGGAGGAAAACCAAATATGCATTTCTTCATGTAAATCACAATATCACTAAAGTCCAGCAGAGATATGTGTTATAGGCCAGGGAGGTAACATGATTGTTTTGTCTGTTCAGGCTGCTATAACAAAATACTATAGACTGTGTGGCTTATAAACCATAGAAATTTATTTCTCACAGTTCTGCAGGCTGGGAAGTCTAAGATCAAGGTGATGGCTGATTTGGGGTCTGGTGAGAACCCACTTCCTCAAAGACTGCCATCTTCTCACTGTAACCTCACTTGGCAAAAGGACGAGGAATCTATCTGGGGCCATTTTTATATGGGCATTAATCCCATTCATGAGGGTTTCACTCTCATGACCTAATTACTTCCCAAAAGTCCCACCTACAAACTCCGTCACACTGGATATGAAGTTTTAACACATGAATTTGTTGGGAGGTGTAGAGGGGGGCTATACAAACATTCATTCCATAGTAATGGTCAACTAGAAATGGTGGGGGTTTTGCAGATAGTCAAACTGGGGCTCCAGCACTTGTTAATTGTGTAGGGTCTTGAGCAAGTTGCTTAGCCTCTCTGAACCTCAGGTTCCTCATATCGAAAATGAACACTGAAGTTTATGTACCTACATGGTAATCACGGGTGCTGGCTCTGGTGTCAGTCCCATTTCAAATGCCACTTCTTCTATTTACTGTGTGATCTTGGGCAAATCACTAAACCTCTCTGTGCTTCAAATGTCTGATCTGTAAAGTGAGTAATAATAGACCTGTTGTGAGGATTCAATGAGTTAATATGTATCGTTTGCTTAGAAGACTGCCTACCACATAGTTACTCAATAATTGTTATCTATTTATAAGAGTAGTAATACAAATAAAAATGATAATAATACTTATCATAAATAAAACACCTAGACCTAGAATATGGTAGGTACTCAACATGTGGTAACAATTATTATTGTCATTATAAAATTCTTCTCATAAAGCATAGTTATAAGAAGTTCCAGTATATAGGTACTCCCTGATAATTTCATATATTCTTTGTATTCTAATGTTTTCCCTCACCTCTGAATAAGCTCTATGGATTACATAAATACCAATTTCCTGGTTTTGATAGTGTACTATAGTTATATGAGATGCGATTATGGGGGGGGCTGAGTGAAGGGTATATATTTTTACACAATTTTTTTTGCCAACTCCTATGAATCTGTAATTATTCAAAAATAAAAAGTAAAAGAAAAAAATAGGGGTAAGGAATTTGTCTGAAGTAAGAATATTGGGGTAAGAGGTTGGATTTATAATCCATCTACTCCTCAGTTCCTTTTTTCCTAGTCCCTAGAATCCTCACTTCCCCTTTACCTTTTTAGGCTACTGGAAACCATGGGAGCCTGATTGGTAAGAGGTAGTCCAGGCTTCCATATCAGGTAAGGTATGAATTTGCAGAATATCTGATCTATGGAATTCTAAGTGTAAGGAACAATGTAATCTATGTAATTTCATCACCTAACAGTTCCTGGTTATCTGTTATATAATAGTAGAAATGCAAATAACGACAAAGGAGATGTGCTCCTCCTGACCAACGTTGTAAATCCAAATATTTTCCTCATAGAAATATTGTCACACATGACTAGATTCTACGACCTACTCATATAAGTACCTATTCATACAGGTACTGTTCATGTAAGGATCTTAAAGATTAAATAAACTTTCGTAGGCTAACCTGAAACATCTATCCTCTAGTCATGATCATTTTCTTATATGTCAAAGAACTAATCTGTAATCAAACTTTTGAAATACCACCCATTTGTAAGTCACTATACTTGGTTGATGCTATTAACACAAATTTTTTAATTGAGGAAAGATTGCGATCTTTCAAGGCTCACAGATTTCATGTTTCCATCTAGTGTTCTACTTTACACTGTCTCAAAGTTCTCACTACTCCCCCATCCCCAAGTTCCTCAAATTGTTAGATCAAGGAAACCTTTTTTTAAGGAACACTTATTAATATCTAGTTCTTGGGAACTCTGAGAAACACTGCTCTAAGTCATATAATCAGTCTCCTTGACTATTTGGCTTAAGTGGATCCTTCTGTGATATTCATATTTAAAAAATTAAAAATGAGTAGTGTATATATATGTGTGTGTATATATAATATATATGTTATATATATAACATATATAATATATATGTTATATATAACATATATATGTTATATATAACATATATAATATATATGTTATATATATAACATATATATGTTATATATATAACATATATATTATATATGTTATATATATAACATATATATGTTATATATAACATATATAATATATATGTTATATATATAACATATATATTATATATATATATATATATCTTTCATTTTCCAATATCTTAGGCCCAAATATAGAGCAAGTGAAAAAGACTTAAGAAAAATCTATGCATGTTTGCCTGGTGGCAATATAAATAGATATTAACCAATAATCAATGATTTGTACACATGAATTATAAGTTTTTCTCCAATTAATTAGTTTAAACTAAGCTTAAAAAGACTAAGCTAAAGAAAAACTGAGTGGTTCACCTCTCTCAATTAAATTAATATTAACAGGTAGGTTTTTAAATCATCATTTCTTACCAGTTAGGAATTTCAGTCAAAATAGTGCTTTTTTCCAGACTCCTCAAGTTGCAAGTCAGAAAATTTTTTCCAATAAAGAATAAATGAAGTCTCACAATACCTGATAACTATGTTTCCTATGAAAATAAAGGTATACTGTAATACTAAATACTGTAAAACTAAAGGTCCAATGTTTTTCTCTAAAAAAAAAAGATCAGTCCAACTATAAAAAACAAAAATTACACTTTAGTTAAGATTTAGCAACATGTAAAATTGCTTCTTGTTTCAGCAACTAATACTTAGAGTTTTGCTCAAGAAATCACACCTAATTCCCCAAACAGTAATCAAAACTATAAAATCCATAGTCTAGATAAGGATTCCACAATCTTCAAGTTAACAGATATGTCATGAGAATACTCCAAACTGCTTAAACGAAATAATTATCAATTATAATTCTTTTTGAAATTACATTTGATCAACTAAAACTCCATGTCAAGCTTCACAAATCCTCTCACAAATCTGTGCTGAAGAAAGTTTCTTTATTCAGAGAGTGACTAAGACAATTTCATGACACATTGAAAGCAATTAGCTCCATAATACTTTAGACTTTTCCTATATCAAAGTAATAACAAGTCAGGATATTAAATTACTTGACATTGAATATCCTGTCTGAAAACAGGTCTCATATATAGGCATACCTCTTTTTATCATGCTTCTCTTTATTTCACTTCATAGGTGTTGCATTTTTTACAAATTGAAGGCAAGACCTTCCACTGGCAAAAAGATTACAACTTCCTTTATTGCAATACTCACTTTATTACAGTGGCCTGGAACCGAACCCACAATATCTCTGAGGTATGCCTGTATAGGTTTTATCGTGTTTGATAACTATATTTCATATACACAAAAACTTGTTAAATAGTCTATGTTAAAATGGTATTGGTGGCTGCATTTTACTACTTTCTTAGTTCACCAAGTTTAATTTCTTAAATCACCTATCTACAGTTAGAGCCACCATGTATTGTCAATTAGGTTGCCAATCTGCATTTAGAGCTATTACTGAATACCAGAACAACTTCTTTACCTCTCTGATAAATTATGTTTCTTCTATCTGAGAACAACTGGAAGTACAGACACCAAACATGTAAACTGGATGGCAATGGGCAGTGATAATTTCAAATGAAAAATTTAGTACAGCAAACAGACTACCTAAGCATTATAATTAAGAATAACTGTTCATCTTAGCAAAGTGCATCACAACTACTTTTAAACATGTAGGGGAGGTTTGCTCTGAAACCTATGTCTGGTCTACTCCCTGAACCTTAACCCTGGAATGTGCAAGATACCAAGTTAAGAATTCTTAGAAGAAACCCAGTGTAAATTAGAAGCAATAACAACTCAAGCCACATTTTTAATCAAGAAGTGTTAGCCTGTTTTTAAATTTGTGGAACATACTCTCAAAGTAGCTTAGATTCAGGTCTTGCATTTGACAAGTAGTCACTGACAGCATGTAAAGCGCCAAGTACCACTAGGTGCTGGGTATACAGAGAATAAAACGAATATGGTCCTTGATTTCAGAGAGCTTTTTGACTAAAGAGGAAGACAGACCTTGGACAGATATTAAACAAATAATAATAATAAAACAACTGAAATTACAAGTTGTGGTTATTTCCTGTTTGTATTGCATCTTATGCCATTTTAGGAGTATTCTGCAGGGAATCTCAAGTTGTTTAATGATTAGAGACAATCAGTTGTAGCTGGGAAACAGGAAGACATAAACGTAGACAATTTCATCACCTTTATCATGAGAGCTATCATGGAATTTATTCCAAAGAATACAAAATATCCATCTATACATACATGTTGACAAGATAACTTCTAACTATAGGGTGGGAATTCACCAGTAATTTGTTTTCTTGAATTCTGCTCAGGACAAAAATCCATGTTGGTGGAACACACACATATTCCAGCTTTTCAGCTGAATTTCCTTATCCTAACACATTCTTCAAATATCAGTGCTCCAGTGCTTATCATTTAAATTTAAAATTGGCACTGCATTTACATTCGAGTTAACCTTCATGTGCATTATTTCCAGGTACAGCTTCTGTTTGCATAGGCAACTCAAAGTGTACAAAATATTGAGGACTTTATAAGTATTATTCTCATTTTAAACGTTTTATCTCTGCATGTTGTTCTACTAAAAAATATACCAGTAAGGAAGTGGGAGGGAAGGGGATGAGGAATGAAAGTTCCCAAAATAGTCTGAATCAGGGTCTTCTTCCCCTATCTCGCCAAATTTTAACACATCCAAAGCTTCTACACACACACACACACACACACACACACACACACACTCCTTCCGACTTCAGTTGCTGCTACTTCATGTTTCTTGCACATTTGACGTGCTATTAAGTATATTTTAAAATTATTTTTCCCTCTTCTGAAATATGAGTACGTTCTTTTGTAGCTTGTCTAATTTCTTCCTCTGGCAATAATATTCCTGGTGAAGATGTATACCCTTGGATTTTATTTCCTTTCTTAACAGAATTACAACATTACATTACTGTGTCAGGTACCACGGTCCCCCTCTTACTGAATTTAGTACTTTGTGGCCAAGTAACTTCCTTAACTTTCTAGGACGTAACACCTAGGCGGTGATCTTCTTCACAGGATCATCAGCGCTTCCCAAGTTCCTACCTGTTGCGGGGACTTGGTCAGAGAGGTTGAATCAGACTGGTCTAATGCGTCCTTATCCTTTTCCGCCTACGGTCCCTCCTCCCGCTTTCTGTTGTGCCTCCTGAACGCAAGTCACCCCAGCCAGTCCAGGGCCCAAGGCCCGGCCCTGGGACGGGAGGCACCTTCTGCCAGGAAACAGTTAGGTGGGGACAAGGGGGTGTCCCGACCCGAGGCGCAGCTCTCACTTCCTCTAGTAAAGCCAGCAGAGCGCGCAAAGAAAGGCCTAGAAGAGACGGCACTTGAGAAGAAAAGAATGTAGTTTAACTCAACCCTATAACTGGAGCAAACCAAGTCCTTCCGGCCCTCTCCGTCCCCTTCCCACCTCTTCTCAAGTCTAATTCTTTTTCGCTTCCTCCCCCTCGCTCTGGAGACAGGTGGTCTCTCCCTGCCCTGCCCCCGCCGCGCCCCTCCCCTCCCAACCTTTCAGTCCTCTAGCCCCTTCCTCCCAGCGCCGCCCGCTTTCCCTTTTCGTTCGCTCTTCCGCCCCAGCTCCCCATCATCCTTTCTGATTGGTCGAGCGCACCGGAGCCTGGTTGGCCAATCGGCGAGCTGGGCTGGCGGTGATGGGCGTGACCGCGGTGCCGGAGCCCTCACATCGAGGCTGCCTCCCCCTCTCAGCCGGCAGCACATTCCGCCGCCGTTGCCACCGCCCGGCCCCGCAGTTGTCTTAGTCGGAGCTGCGGTCGCGCTGGGGTTAGGGCGGGGGGTGGGACGGGCGGGGAGAGAAGGAGAAGGCCGCGGCAGAGGGAGGCGAGAGGAGGAAGGAAGCGGCGGCGCAGCGAGCACAGCAGCTCAGGCGGCGGCCCGGTTCCTGGGAGTGTCGGTGCGGCGTGGTGGTTGGGGCGGATCCCGCGGGGCCCGGGCGGGGGAAGGAGTCACCGGCCCGGCCATGGCGGACAACGAGAAACTGGACAACCAACGGCTCAAGAATTTCAAGAACAAAGGCCGCGATTTGGAGGTAAATTCGGGGACGCCGGAGAGGTGGGGACTGTGGATCTCAGGCGGATCTCCGCCGGGACTTCGAGTGTGGGGAATAGGGGCGGGAGCCGCCGCCGGGCCGCGGGGGAATGGCGCTGGGGGCCAGCCCGCCCGTGACGCCTCTGCTAAGGCGCCGGGAAGTTTGTGTCGGGCCTGGTCCGCCTCCGCCGGGGCGCGAGGTGCCAGGGCACGGCCAGCGCGGCCTAGGCCTGCCCGGCGGAGCCGGTCCGGCGCGGGTGCGAGGGGCTGGGCGGTGCGGCGGGGAGGCCGGGCGCGGCGAGTGCGGAGGAAGCGTGCGTCTGCCGCGCTGCCCCAGCCCCGCTGCGGCCCTCACTCGGCAGCCGCGGAGATTCCGGCTCTAGCTCCGGCACCGGCGTCTGGCGCCGCGGGAAGGAGTGCGGTGGGAGGTGGGGGGCGGGGGAGGCGAGCGTGTGGCGACCGAGTGGGGCTCGGAACTTCCTTAGCGAGGCCCGAGGCGTCTCCACTTAAAGGCATTTTTTCTGGTCTTCCCGACTCCCGCTTTACCCTGCCTCCCCCCAATATCCGAACTACAGGAGTCAACTTCTCCGTTGAAAAAAACACCCCCGACGTGAGAGGCCATCCTGGTGATGCTAACAGTGCCTTCCTGCGGCCTGTGTTTTACTATGGATATAGCTGATTCAAGATGTGGCTCACGGTGTGCCCTCTTCCAGGCAAAGGATGCCCCTTATTTCAGCTTGTTCACAAATCTGTTTACCCCTTCTTGAGAGACCACCAGCTGCATTCTTACATATAAAGTCCAAAGGGTTATACAAAGCTGTCATCCTCTAGTCTACAGTATCCTTTCCCTCCACCTGCTGGTGGTGGTAGTGGGGGATGGGGTGGGCTATGGAATGGCACCGTCGCGTTTTATTATTTTAAGATAGGGTGAAAAAGAGCTTCATTATATATAGCTGCTCCCGAGGTGCTGAGGCTACATAAAGTGGGTGGGGAAAATACACGCACGAGCGCGCGCGCGCACAAACACTCCCCGTGGATTTTTGATAGAAGACTCTTCCCTTCAGTTTTAAGAGTCTAGGTAGAGTTTTTAATCCATTCTGCATCTAAATAAAAAGTTTAGCTTTTAAGAGAAAGTGGTCAAATAGTATTTTTTTTTTTATGTTGTTCTTCTGTACTTTGTTATACTGAGATCTTCAAATTCCTATCTCGTGTTTCTGAACTTTGAGCATTTGTTGATGTAGTAACTATATTTCTGGCTTTCCACGAAGCCATTTAATCTCTAAGGTAGTTTGCGCTTTCTTAGTGAGTTTCATAATTTGAAGGACTATTAAGTGGCTGGGGCTGGCCTGTTAATTCTCTGTTTTAATGTTAACTTGAGACATTCTTGTGATCCTTTTTTTAATGAAAAAATTTTAACAGCTTTATTGAGAACTCACATGCTTTAGAAATCACCATTTAAGTGTACAATTTGTGGTTGTCAGTAAGTTTATTATTTGTAATGTGATAATTTTTTTTACTAAGATGAATATTTAAAATGAAAAAATCATAAATGACAAAACTTAATAAATGCCACAGTTACAAAATCCAAAAAAATAGGAACTAGATGCTTGACAAAAATCGTTTTTCTTCCTTTATTTCTGGCAAAATTTTTTTTAACAGCTTCATTGAGACATAATTTTCATACCATACAGTTCACCCATTTAGATTAGAGTGGCTTTTGATGTTTTCACACAGTTGTGCAACCATCAGTACAATCAATCTTAAAAATATTTATCACTCCAAAGAGAAACCCAAACTCATTAGCAGTCACTCTTCATTTCCCAGTCCCTCATTATCTTTTCAGATTTGCCCATTCTGGACATTTCATGTAAATGGAGTTATACAATATGTGATCTTTTGTGACTGCCTTCCTTCAGGTTGTATAATGTTTTTAAAGTTCACACATGTAATAATGTATAAGTGCTTCACTCCTTTTCATGGCCGAATAATATTTCACTGTTTGGATATACCACATTTTGTTTATCCAGTCATCAGTTGTTAGACATTGCATTATTTCTGTTTTTAGCTATTAAGCATAATGCTGTTGTGAACATTCATTTACACATTTTCCTGTGTTTTCATTTCTCTCTGGTTGTATACCTAGGAGTGGAATTACTGGATCACAGGGTAACTTTATGTATAACCTTTTGTGGGACTGCCAAACTGTTCTCTGAAGTGATCCTTTTTAAATTGTTGGTCCCCTTACTGTGCACCTCTTATTACTTTAGTCAAAATAAGGTTAAGTGCTGACTATATTGTAACAATATTATAATATGTGATTTTTATAAGTAACTATAAATACACATTAGGCAGGGTTTTTTTTGTTTTTTTTTTTTTTGTTTTTTGAGAAGTTCATAGTGCTTTATGGGCATTCTCTGCTAACTTTGATAACCCTGTATGTACATTAGGAATATTTTCACTTTTCTACCTAAGGAAATCACAAATTACTCTAATGGAAAGTTATACTTTCTCCTCACTTCTGATTTACTCAAAGTCTTACATACTTGCAATGAGATGGAAACATCTTTTATTATCCTTAGAGAACACTAGAATAGCTTATTAGTGTGTTAATTATATATATACACACACGTATGTCCCTCAGGACACAGTATACCCATTTCCTCCATCTCCAAATATAGTTACTATGTTTTACTACAACAGATTCTAAGAAAATACTGGTTTTTGGTTTGGTTATGACATTTATTTCATTGGGAGGTCTTTGGAAAGAAGTGTGGACCAGTGCTGTCCAATGAATTTTGATTAATCCAATATTTCCAAAATACCATGGTAACATACAATCAATGTAAAAAAATTAATGAAATATTTTGTATTCTTTTTTTTTTATACTAAGTCTTCAAAACCTGTCTTGTATCGAGCCTGTCTCAATTTGGACTAGCTACATTTCAGGTGCTTGCTTAATAGCTGCAGGTGTCTATTGGCTACCTTATCGGACAGCACAAAGGATAGCATTATAGAGTGAGGTAATTGCAGCATTTTTCAGTTTGCTTTAACATTGTTTGATTCAAAATTATGAAGAGTACAAAGTCATAGAGTTTAGTTTAATCTCTAATTTTGTGTGGGACCTTGGGAGAATCAGTTAGACTTAAGGCTCTTTCCTCTGTAAAACTAGAGGTTCTTGACATCTGCTTCATGAGTGTTATATAGATTAATATGTTAATGTTAGGAAGATGCCTAGCAGTTCTCCAAGCATTGTATCACCTTTAGTTTTTCTGTTTAGGAAGGAGATTTAATAGGATTCAGTGTAATTTTTTCTTAAACTCCTTTATTTGTAATTGGCTTTTTTCCTCTGTGTTCATTTATAACTTAAGTTGAACTTACAGTTAATGGCGAAAGTTTTTAAGGTAGAGATATGTCATTGCTCATTGAAGGGTAGTTTGGGCTGGGGCATTAGCGACCCTTCTAAAGTCATATTTTCAAAGTGTTAAAACTTTGTTAAAACTGACTCATAGCTTCTGATCTGATATTCATTCCTATCTTTCATTCTACCATTCTGATTCCTCTAAAATGTGGTCATGCTAACTTCTTGAAAAACATCAAAGAAGGCATATGTCAGTATCCATTTAAAATAATTTACAGAAACTCTCAGGTGATATTCAGTGCTTGGCTTTCATGCAGTGTGTTAGAGGATCATCATTATTAATTTGAGAATAGTAACCATAGAGAAGGTATGCACAATGCAACACAGGAAATGGGTAGTGACCAAACTTCAAATAAAAAATTTGTCAGAATAGGGCAAATTAAGCTCATTTGGTTTATGTATAGAAGTTCTCAGAGTATCCAGGTTGAATAGAGCATAAGTTATTTTTGAAGAATAATTAGATCTTAGAAAAACACAACTTTGAGGAAAAAAACATACCCTGAAAATAAAAGAATATTAAAATATATAACTGGAAACTTATGATTGTCCATTTAACATAAAATATCAAGTAAGCTTGAAGTTAAAAGAAAAAATATTTGCTTGGTTGGCAACAGTTTAATTAATTGATCAGCTATTAGAAAAATGATCAGCTATTGTGTCATTTAGAAATGGCCTTGGTGATTTGTTGTACTGTACAGAGTGAAAAGCATTGTTAAGCTATTAAGTCTTGTTAACTTTTAGAGACTGACCTCTCTCATCACAAATCTTGGAACATATCTACTATACTTAAAATAACTACTGTCTAATTTTTCATAGAGTAGTCCAAGCATGTGACAATATGTAATATTTGATAGCAATATAGTTGGGAATTAAATAATTGTTTTTGTGCTTCCTGCCAACTTTTCTGCTTTACAAGATAACCAATTTCACAATTGCTTCATTGGTATTTTCTTAGAGATATCAAGATGGATGTCTTTGTTTTTCATACTCACTAGTATTTCAAATGAATATATAAGATTGGGAAGAATTGTAGGAATGATTTAGGTTTAAAAGAATGAAAGTACTTTAGAAAAAATGTGTAGGTAGATTTTAAACATTGATTCCTAATGCCTAATAGTGATTGTTGTAGGTCCTTAAAATATTTTTTAAATGTTTACTAGGGCAGCATTCATCTATGTGAGACCTGTAATCAATGAGAGCTTGTCAAATCTAACTTTAAATGATGATTTTGGTCCTCACTGGTTTAGTTTTGGAAGAGAGGAAAAATAGGATTGAAAGGAACTAACTCTTGAGTACTTGCTGTACATGCTTTTAATTGTATTCTCATTTTCTTCTTATAGAAGAAAAACTCAAGAGACTTAATAGCATAACATTCAAGGGAGTGATTTTAAATCAGGTGTGTGAAAGTCTATCCTGTTTATACTGTGTCATATTACCTCTCTTTTAACGTCTCATAGCCTTTGTAAGAGATCTCAAAGTTGACCAAAAGGTTATATGTAAAAGCACCCAGCATAGTCCATGTGGTATAATATTCAGTGTTATATGTGGTATAGTATTCAATGTTTCCTTTTTTTTTCCCAGAGAGATTTTTAGAAATTGTGTATCATTTGTGGGCTTTAAACTCCAGAGAAACACAATCCATGTACTATGCTTTACAGATAGGTTTACTAAAAGACAAGGCTGGGGAAGACTCCTTTTTTCTACAGTTAATGTGAGAACAATATTTATATTGGCACCTACTAAATAAGGACAACGTACATGTGCTTATAATGACCTTAGTTCAGAAGTCTTCAAAGCTTTGGAACTCAAGACCTGTTTATGCTGTTAAAAATTGAGGATCCTCAAAGAGCTTTGTTTGTGGATTTCTACCAATAGTTACCATTTTAGAAATTTAAAACTAATAATTTTAAAAATATTAACTCATAGATTGTTTAGATTGAAGTATATAAAGAATATCCACCTTCACATACAGTAAGCAGTTGGAAAGGGGAGGAATGTTTTAATACCCTTCAGATATTAGGGAAATTATTCTTTGATACTATATCATAACTCCACAAATAGTTTCTTAAAGGTTAGTTGCAATGTGGAATCTGAAGCCACCTTAACTCTGTTACATTGACATCCATTGGTCTTTCTTGCACTTGGAATGTATCTTTTACTCAGACCCGATTTTGTAACATCATGTATTGGTCATTTGGAAAATATTTGCTTACCGAGTTATGTAGCTCTTCCAAATGCTGGCACACTTTATTATAGAATGAAAATTCAATTATTAGTGTCACTACATAGTTCATCAGAAAAATCTTAAATAGTGGGACTCTGTCAAGCTCATAGTGATAAATACAAGTTTTCCAAAATTCTTATTTTCACTTGAAAGCTCAAATTTTATCATTAGCAGCAAATACTGTAAGTTGTTTTCCTCAAAGCCGTAAACTCACTTTGCTCATTTTTGTGAGAACATCTGCCATACACTGTCTGAATGACCATGATTTGTCTGTCAGTCATTCTTTCAAGTAAAAATGATGTTTCATGAAAAAAGTAGCTAGTTCAATTCACAACTCACACAATTGCACAAATACTTTTTCCTTGAGACAGTCATACTACTGCAGAAGTCGGTATGTTGCAAAAGTGGTTTATGTATAATCCCTACTTTATGGTTTATGTGTAATTCCTATTTTATGACAAAATTTTAGAAAGGGCCAGTTTTTCATCAAGGATGTTCTTACGTGAGCTGGCTTTTTTTTTTTAACTGAAATACAATGACTAATACTAATAAAACTTGGTGACATTGCCTTAATTCAAGCTAAAAGAACAGAAGTTTTACCTACTGCGTTGTATTGCAGTGCAAATGTTAACACAGTAAGAAAGTATTAGTAGTGATACTGTGAAAGTAGTTTTGATCTTGTCAACCCTCTGAAAAGGTCTCAGTTGTCCCCGTAGAGGACACACTGAGAAGCACTGTCTTTGTTATTGTTGCTTCTGTTACAGGGGACTGTCTCTTTTAATTAATAAAGGCTCCTAAAAGGCTTTATAGTGTCACAGTTAAAGAACATGGACTATGGATGGAGTCACTTACATCTGGATTTGAACCCTGGTTTGTCCATTTAATAGTTATGGAAATTAACCTAATTTTTCTAAACCATTTACATGCTTAACAGTTCCTATAATGCATATACAGAATGAAAAGAAGCTCTTTTTAGTTTACCAATTTGCTTCATCATACACTACCTCCAAATAACCCCATGTGTTCTCTGTCAGAATAACATTTCGTTCACAGTTCCTTTTGTACCAGTGTGCACCATAATTAAATCGCATCACATGAATTGGGGAATGCTTCCTTTTTTCCTTCTTTAGCAGTCAAGTCAAAGCCTTCTTTTTCCTATGTGCTTCAACCAAATTGTTTCAAGTTTCCAACTTCATTTTTCTAGTCCTGTGTTGTAAGTGGGTTTGTAAATACTTCATGTAGATTTTGTAACCCAGAAAATAGCTCTAATTCTCACTATTTAGTATCCATAATGAGAACGATTTAAGGTCCTAGACATTTGCTGGTAATACAAGATTAGCTTAATTATTTAAAATGCTAAACTTTTTTCTATTACTATTTACTATTAGAACAACATTTGATTAGCTTTCACTTTTACCCTAAATTTAATTTACATTCAACTGAAAAATTACATTTTCAATAATGGTTGTATTTTGGCAAACCTGGAATTTCATTAAATTTTTGTTAACAAAAGTCAGAATCCTAAGATAATATGATGTTTCATAATTTGGTGATAGAATATGATTTGTTTTCTAATAAAAAAATGTCTATCTCAGTTTCCTTTTCTTCAGTGTAAATGTTAGTTGTCCAGTATCTACTCTTAATACTTGGTTAAGTTTTTATAGCATGTCTGTGGTTTCTTAAAGCAGGTGTTATATAAAGTTATTTAGTTATAGTAGTTGTATCCTGAAAGCCTTACAGGTAGTTTCTACTTGATCGTATTAAATGACCCTCTCCTGTTTGCCACGCATCCTATCTCTTTATCCTGGACCTTTTTAGCCATTTTCCCCAGCTGTTGGTGGTCCAGAAAAACAAGCAAAGATTTTTATTTAAAATTTTCAAATAATCGTTACATCATTCTTGGTTCTTTAGTAAGTATGAAACCTAGTATTTTCTGGCTTTCTTTAGGACAGCGGCTTTACGGATACCATAAACTTTTTTCCATAATTTTGGTATTGAAAGTTAGGTCTGATAGCTTTAGGCTGAAAGATCTGATTTTTTAATATTGTGTAGTTATGTTTTAGGGAACAGAAACCCAGCTCAATTAGTTTAAGCATAGTGGGGGAATCTGGGTCTCATAACCTGGTAAGTCCTGGTGGCATTAATTATAAGAGTACTAGTGAAAGTCTAGAGAGGACTCTGATCAGTCAAGATTTGAATGCACCCTTACACCTGAATTAATCACTGTGGGCAGAGGAATATGGTGCTGTGATTGGCTAGGAAAAGGTCTTGTGCTATGTGTCCACCTGTGTTTATGTGCTTGCACGTGTGTGTTGTAGATTGGGAAGGGTGTTGGTAACTCCACTTAAACCAGATTTGCCAAAAGAATTAAGAGTCCAATAGAGTAAGAAGAAAGGAAGAAGAAACTTTTTGAGGACAAAATTATAAAGCACTACTATCCAGTAGTGTAGAATGTAGAATGGTTCCTTATTTTGCCTTTGAAAATTATGTGGAGATGTTCATTGTATCGCAAATATATCTGTAGAATTGAGCCCATTGTTGATCAACTTTTTTCTCAAACATCTTACTTAAGTATTCACATTTTTTCCTATCAATATCTTGAATAATTTTCTCTTTTGTTCTCCATCTTTAAAACAGTATTATCTTTAAATGATGAAAAAGCTTATTTAGGACTTGTAAACAAGTAAAAAATAGGATAAACATCATTAGTCATTAGGGAAATAAATCTCAAAACCATAATGAGATACCCCTTCACACCTACCAGGATAGCTGTAAACAAAAGGACAGACAGTAAACAAGTGTTGGCGAGGATATGGAGAAAGTAGAACCCTCATATATGGCTGATGGTGCGGCCACTTCGGAATGCAGTTTGGCATAAACTCAAAAAGTAAACATGTGACCCAGCAATTCCACTCTTAGGTATAAACCTAAGAGAATTGAAAACAAGAGTCTGCACAAATCTTGTACATGACTGTTCATAGTAGCCTTATCCATAATAGCCAAAACATGGAAACAACTCAAATGTCCAGCAACTGATAAAAGGATAAACAAAATGTAGTACATTCATACAGTGGAGTATTATTCTGCCATAAAAAGTAATGAAGTACTGCTACATGTTACAGTATGGATGAATCTTGAAAACATAAGACTGCCTGAAAGAAGCCACTCAAAAGATCACATGTTCTATAATTCTTTTATATGAAATGTCTAGGATAGGCAAATCCATAGAGATGGAAAATAGATTAGTGGTTGCCAGGGCCTGGGACAAGGGAAAATGGGGAATGACTCGACTGCTAATGGGTATGCGGTTTTTTGTGGTGAAGAAGAAAATCTGGAATTAGATGATGGTGATTGATGCACAGCTTTTGAATGTACTAAAAACCACGAGTTGTGCACTATAAAAGGGCGAATTGCATGGTGTGTGAATTATATCTCAATAAAGCTGTATGTTAAAAAAAAATAATAAACTTGCATAGCTTAAGTAAGTGGGGACTGTAACAACTTTCTACTACCAGAGGATCGTAGGTGAACGGACTCTTAATAGCACTTTTTTGCTGACTTCTGTGTCTACCCTCCCCTGTATAGAATTCATTTGTTCAGCTTCTGTGTCCAAGGTTCTTTTGTAAGCAGTGGTGATAGAGCAATGAATAACATAGGCTAAATTCCTATTTTCATAGTTTACATTCTGTCATGTCAAGGTTTCTCAGATACTTGCTCTGAACTGATCCTGTGGGGGGTATTCAGCCACTGTAAGCTAGTGTAATAGATCCCTTATCTTTCTTTCCTAAACTCAAATTTACAATAAATAATATACCTCAAATTTGAAGGGAACGGACATCCTAAATGTTTGGTGTTCAGTAACTCTTCCCTTGAGATTTGTGGAAAAGCTGGGGTTTTTTGAAGACCTAGGATTGCATCTCATTAGCTGTACGCCATTAGGAAAACTTAATTTTTTTAGCTTCAATTTCTGTAAAATTAAAATCCTACCATAGTAGGTGCTTGTTTTGATGAAGCTTTTAAGAATGCAAGGAGCACTTGTCTTCAGACTAGGTCAAATAAGGGTGGGGTGTTAGGAAAATTAAGGAACCGTTTCTCGCATCCAAGATACTTCAGGTAGGAGTGTCTTGGTGGTAGAGATTCATGGATTTTGCTGTACTGCTCTGTCAGCCACTAACTCAGCTACTGTTTTATTTTTCCAGATGCTGTCTTAGGCGTTATATTTGTGTTAAATTACTGAGAGAATCTGATTGAGCTAATAAATTCAGCCCAAGCTGAAACATTATTTTTACTGCTGGCCTTATAATGGTTTGGCTTTCTCCTTCACCCCTACCACCAGTCAGCTGTGATATTGGGTGTGGGGGTTGGGGGGTCACATAATGCTGAACATCTTTTGCCTGCTTCTGCAGCAGCGTCCCTGGAAAGAGAAGTTTCTCTTAGGGTTGAATATTACATTATTTAGGTAATGTCACTCCACTCTTTTCTGTTAACTTTTTACTCACTTAAAATCTGGGACAAATCATTATTACCTGTTATCTCCACAGTGGTTGCCTTATTTCTACTATTGGCTCTTTTCTGTTTTATGAAATAACAAATATGGCTCTTTTAAAAAATAAAGTAAATTAAATCACACCTCTCCTCTGCTTCATTAGCTTCCCACCACATATGGCTTTCAAACTCCTTACTGAGATCTTAAAGGCCTTGCCAAATCTAGTTCCTATCTGTTCCTACCTCTCTGAATTTATTTTCTCCCTTAGTTACTATACTCATCTTTTAATCCCTCTAACTAATCCATGGATAGCCCTCTCCTCTTCAGGCCCTTCATACATGCTGCTTTTACTGTCATAATGCCCTTCCCACTTTGCGTTAATCGTTAATCCCTTTACCTTCGTCCCCCTTTTTTTCACCCGTCTGGTTATTTCTCATCCTTTGAATCTTCAGTATCATTTACTTAGGCCATCCCTGAACAAGCTAATTGAAACCACCTATTGTTTTCCTTAAGAACACTGATCAGAATTTGTTAGTGTATTTATTCAATGTTAATTTCTCCCATCAGACCGTAAGTTCCCTGAGTCTGTGGACCTTGTCTATTTTGTACACCTCTCCTAATTCTTATCATAGAGTCTGGTATATTAGTGGCACTTAAGTAAATACTTGAGGGAGTTAAATGAAACTTAAAAAAGAACAGGAGCGTACTCTGATTACAATTTGTGACTAAATTAAATTTTCTAAGTCAAGTTTTCTCTCTTGAAATGGTGATGGCATGGTAATTATAGAAATTCTTTAGAAAAATGGAAAAATAAAATAATCAGCCATAATCTTACTGCTATTAATCTTTTAGAATGTTTTCTTTCTATTTATACATTTTTTCTAATATATTTGAACTTAATTTGGGTTCTCAGGAAAATAGCTCATAGTTGATAACAGCAGAGTTTCTCAGCATTGGCACTATTGACATTTGGGGCCAGATAAGTCTTGGTCTGTGGACTTTACATTGTAGGATATTTAGCAGCATCCCTTGTCTCTGCTCTGATGCTAGTAGCACTGTGTTCCCCCAGTTGTAACAACCAAAATTTGTCTTCAGAAATTGTCAAATGTCCCAAGTGGCAAAATCATCCCAGGTGAGAAACACTGAGGCGAAAAAGAAATATTTTATTGCTAAAAAATGCTAACTATCATCTGAGCCTTCTTTTTGCTGGTGAAGGGTCTTGCCTCAAAGTTGATAAGAATATAATATCTGTAAAGTGAAATAAAATGAGATATGCCTGTGTATGACCAGATTAATTCTTAACCTTTTTAGTTTATAATTCCCTCATCTGTATAACGTCATCTTAGACTCTTCTCCTGCATTTCCAGGTTGAATTTAAGCGTTCAGGCTTCAGTTAAGTTTTCCTTCATCATAACAATTAGTGTTATTCCTTTTATTGAACTTTTAGAGTAGTTATTTTGTACTCATATTTTGGCATTTCCACATGTAAGATGTTTTTACTTGTCATGTGTTTTATAGAGAAAAGAGTTGCAAAAAGATATGTATGACTTACACACCAACAAATCAGATAACCTAGATGAAATAGATAAATTGCTAGAAACATAATCTACCAAGACTGAATCACGAAGAAGTAGAAAATCTGAACTGACCTTTAACTAGTAAGGAGATTGAATCAGCAATCAGAAATCTCCAAGCAAAGAAAAGCCCAGGACTAGATGTTTTCACTGGTGAATTCTACCAAACATTTAAAGAAGAATTAACATCAAATTCCCCTCAGACTCTTCCAAAAAAACTAAAGACAAGGGCACACTGCCAGACTCATTCTATGAGGCCAGTATTACCCTGGTACAAATGCCAAACAAAGACACTACATGAGAAAACTGCAGACTGCTATTCCTGATGAGTAGTATTGCAGAAATTCTCAACAAAATACTAGCAAACTGAATTCAACAGCATATTAAAAGATTATACACCATGACCAAGAAGGATTTATATTATTGGAACGTAAGGATGGTTTAACATATGAAAATTAATGTAATATACCACATTAACCGAACAGACAAAACCACATAATCTCAATATAGAAAAAGCATTTGACAGAATTCACCCTTTCATGATAAAACTCTCATCAAACTAAGAATAGAAGGAAACTATCTCAGCGTAATAAAGACCAAATATGAGAAGTCTAGCAGACATCATACTCAATAGTGAAAGACTGAAAGCTTTTCATGATCTTTTCAAGACCAGGAACAAGAAGGTGTGGATGCCTGCTTTCACCAGGTCTGTTCAACATGGTTCTGAAAGTCCTAGCCAGAGAAATTAGGCAAGAAAAAGATCTTATATGTGGAAAACCCTAAAGATCACCACCCCCCCCAAAAAAAACTGTTAGAAAAAATAAATGATTCAGCAAATTTGCAGGACATAAAATCAAAATACAGTAACAAGGAACAACCTGAAAAGGAAATGGAGAAACAAATCTATTTATAATAGCATCAAAAGGAATAAAATACTTAGGAATAAACAACCAATGAGGTGAAAGACTTTTACACTGAAAACTGCAAAATGTTGCTGAAAGAAAGAAAACACAAATAAATGGAAAGATCCTGTGTTAATAGATTGGAAGACTTATTGTTAAATGTCAGTGCTACCCAATGTGATCTACAGATTTAATACAATCCCCATCAAAATCCCTGCAGTGCTATTTGCAGAAGTAGAAAAGTTCTTCCTAAAATTTTTATGCATCTTAAGGGATCCCGAATAGTTAATAGTTTCTCTTATTGAAAAAAGAGAAAGTTGGAGGTCTCATACTTCCCGGTTTTAAAACTCAGTACAAAGCTATGGTAATCAAAACACTGTGATATTGGCATAAAGTCAGACATTTAGACCAGTGGAATAGAATAGGGAGTCTAGAAATAAACCCTTGCATGCGTGGTCAAATGATTTTTGACAAGAGTGCCAAGACCAGTCAGTGGGAAAAGGACATTGGTGCTGGGAAAATTTGATATCCATAAGCCAAAAAAATGAAGTTAGACCCTTATCTAACAACATATATAATAATTAACTGAAAAGGATCAAGGACCTAATGTAAGACCTAAAACAATGAAACTCCTGGAAGACACCAGAGACATAGCTAACAAAAGATAACTGAACTACATCAAACTTTAAATTTTGTGCATAAAGGACCTAATCAACATGGTGAAAAGGCAACCAGTGAAGTGGGCGAAAATATTTGCAAATCTGTTATGTGGATGATATCCAGAATATATAAAGAACTACTATTCAACAACAACAAAACAACCCTATTTAAAAATGTTCAAAGTATTTGAATAAACATTTCTCCAAAGAAAATATACAGATAGCCAAGAAGCATATGAAAAGATCCTTAACATCACAGATCATTAAGGAAATGCAGATCAAAACCACAACGAGCCCACCTCACACCCATTAGGCCATCAACTAAAAAATAAAATAACATGTATTGAATGTGGAGAAGTTGATACACTTGTATACTGTTGGTGAGAATGAAAAATGGTGCAGCCACTATGGAAAACAGTATGGTAGTTCCTCAAAAAATTTAAAATAGAATTATCATATGATCCAGCATTTCCACTTCTGGGTGTATACCCAAAAGAATTAAAAGGGAATCAAAAAGGTATTTGTACACTTACGTTCATAGCAGCATTATTTACAGTCGGCAAAAGGAAGCAATCCAAGTCCTTCAGTGGGTGAATGGACAAACAAAATGTAGTATATACATAAAATGGAATATTATTCTAACTTGAGGAAGGAAATTCTGGCACATGCAACATGGCTGAACATTGAGGACATTATGCTAAGCCACAAAAAGCAAATACTGTGCGAAATTCTAGAATAGTGAAATTCTTAGAAACAAAAAGTAGCTTGAAGATTGTTGTGGGAAGGGGGAAATAGGGAGTTTAATAGATAAAGATAGAGCTTTAGTTTTTTTCAGATAAAAAGTTTTGCAGATTGGATGCACAGCACTGTGAATGTACTTAGCACTACTGAACTGTACACTTAAAAATGGTTAAGGTGGTATTAGGGTATGTGTATTTTACCACAATTTAAAAGAAAAAAAAGAAAACAACACCAGATGCTGCAGAGAATGTGAAGCAACAGGAACTCTCATTCATTGCAAGCAGGAATACAAAATGTTACAGCCACTGCGGAAGACAGTTTGGCGGTTTCTTACAAAACTGAACATACTCTTAACCATATAATCCATTAATCACACTCTTTGGTATTTATGCAAATGAATTGAAAATTTATGTCCACGCAGAACAACTTTATTCATAATTGCCAAATTTGGACGCAACCAAGATGCTTTTCAGTAGATTAATAGATAAATAAGGTGTGGTACATTCAGACAATAAAGAAGACATAAGCTATCAAGCCATGAAAAGAATGGGAGAACCTTAAATATGTATTATTAAGTGAAAGAAGCCAGTGCAATAGCATACTTACTGTGTGAATCCAACTATATAACGTTCTTGAAAGAGCATAACTATAGAGGTAAAAGTAAAAGATCAGTGGTTCCCAAGGTTTATAGGCAGAGTACAGAGGAATGTTAAGACATTGAAACTAATCTGTATGATATTACAATGGTGAATACATTTGCCAAAATACACCCTAATATAAATTATGGACTTTGGGTGACGATGTATCAGTGTAAGTTCATCAGTTCTAACAAATGTACCACTCTGGTGTGGAATATTGATAGTGGTGAAGGGAAAAGAAATATGTGGGAACTCTCTGTACTTTCTGTTCAGTTTTGCTATGAACTTAAAACTGCTCTAAAAAATAAGGTATTTTTAAAAAGATGGATGGCATGATATTCATGTAAAATTCTTAAATATATGAAATTTATAGATGTGGTGACATGCAGTAAAAACACCCATAAGAGTTAAGCATATTCAAAAAAGTGGTTGCTTCTGGGGAGAAAATAAAGGGGAAGAGGGAGAAGGTTGAGGTGTGTGTGAGATTTTAGTAACATCTATAACACTTTGACATTTTTATTTTTAAAATTAAAGCTAATATGACATTAAATAATACATGGGCATCAATGACTCTATACTTTTTTAGGTATTGGACATATGGTTGAAAGTTTTAATTTAAATTCATTCTTGTAGAAGTGATTAATTAGGAATATATATATGTTAAAATGCAGTCTACCCCATTGACTCAGTATTAATAGAGGGGAACCCTTATGGCCAGTTTACACAGATTTAGTCAGTGTTGTCTGTTGTCCCAGAAATATTATGACATAGTCAGAAATGGGACTTTGCTGAGTGACTTAAGAAAAAAAGAGCTAGAGTGAGTTTTGTTTTTATTTGAAGAAATCATGTTTTGTACATACCGTAGCTCGCTTTTCTGTAACTTAACTCAGGTACAATACTATAGCATGGTAAATGAGAATGTGAGTTAGAAGCTCTAAGTCTTGAGTAGTATTTTTAAGTTTATTTAGTGTCTAGGGATGGGAATACATGGTAACAGAAACAGACCAGAATTCATAGTAGATGGGGGGAAATATTGGAACCTTTGTTTGTCTAATGCTGTTTCGCTGTGTTAAAATACTTTATGAATAAGTGAATATTCAGTAATCCAGTGGTTCTCAGTCCTAACGTTATTTGACCTGTCAGTACCATTTGATATAGTTAATTATACTTCCTTGAAAAAAATAAATTTTTTTGCTCGATCTTAGATTTACACAGATTTCTTTGCCTTCTCTCTCATTGACTGTTCTTTCTTGGTCTCCAACCTTTTAATTTTGGAGTGCTTAAAGTTATTCTCATTCCATAGGTAATCCCATCAGAGCTCCTGATTTTCAATACTGTTTATACACTGCCAACTTTCTAAATTGGTATTTTTAGTCCTAACCGCTTCCTTGAAATCTAGACTCAGTTGACTACTTGACATCTCATTTTGATTCGTTATAAGCATATTAAACTTAACATATTCAAAAGTGATATTATTCCCCAGACTTGTTAATCATTCAGTCTGCCCCATCTCAGTAAATGGCAGTTCCATCTTTCAGTTGCTTGGGCCAAAAACCTTCTTTCACAGTCCTGTCCAGTCCAGCATTTTTCGGTTCAATCTTCAAAATATATCCAGAATCCACATCTCATGATCTCAACTGCTATCACTCTGGTGGTCCAAGCTATTATCTCTTACCTGGAGTACTAGTTATCATGCTCAGAACCCATCAGTGGCTTTCTATCTCAATGAATAAATGCCAAAATCTTTACAGGGCCGTCCACTTTCTACTCCTCTTTGTTCACTGCATGTCACCTACCCTGGACTCCTTGCCTTACCTTTTCTTCTCATGTCTGAGCCCTTTTTACTTGTTAATCCCTCTACCTTGAATACTTTCTGCCAAATATTCACATGGCTTGCTTGCAAATATTAAAAGAGATCTTAAAATTATTCCTCCTCTTGACTTTATATTTTTTCTCCAGTGTTTATCACTAACATACTGTATATTTTAGTTTTATTTATCGTCTCTCCCCACACTTAAAATGTAGGTTCCATGAAGGCAGGGATTTTTGTTCCCTACTGGACTCTTAGCACTGAGAACATTTTGGCACATAGGTGGTCAGTAAACATTTGTTGGGCTAAAGAGTGGCTTTCTATGTAGATGTACACATCTGTTTAGAATGTAAGCACAACTAGAGTTACGCTTTTTAAATGGTGCTTTAGTAAAGTAATTCAATAAATTGGCTTTTTTTAAAACTTCAGTTACAGTTGACATTCAGTATTTTATATTAGTTACAGGTGTACAGCGGAGTGGTTAGACATTTTTATAATTTATGAAGTGATTCTCCCTGTTTAGTCTAGTACTCACCTGGCACTATACATAGTTATTACAATATTACTGATAATAATTTGCCTTTTAATGAAGATTTTTCTATTGCTTATGTTGAAGTCTTTGAATATAAGTTCACAAAGAGAATATTTTGAAAATAAAAAGAAGGAAAGGTAGCTTATTTGAAGAGATATATAACAGAACGTAGACCTAGGATGAAAAGGTAGGGTAGGGTAATGTAGTGTAGTATAAACAGCATTGGACTGGGGCCAGGATAATCTGATCCTTGCTATTGGGGAAGTCACTGGACTTCGGTTCCTTTCTTTATAAAATGAGATAGTTTAAGTGATTTCTTTTCAGTTGAAAACCTTATAATGCTATTTGTGTAGATTTTTCTGTGACAAAACCATGAATTTGAGTTATGTTCATATACAAAGAAAACATTCCTTAATCTCTTGCATATTTCATTTTATTCTGTTATTTTATAAATGGAAGAAAAGAATTATTTTTTCTCATCTGAGAAAGTATCAGATAAGCAGAGAAATCAGATTTCTTTAGCAATGATGTAAAGCTTGAGCTCTACTGACTTAATTTGGTTGAATCTCATTTTGTTTCTTATTCTCTGTAATTTTTCCCAGTGTCTTTCCCATGTGTTGAGTTTTTTTCAATCTGTCCTTCCTGAAATTTTATTTCCTTTGTAAAGTACTCAAATCATTTGAAGAGAAATTATCTTTCTTGCCAGCATTTGATCAGTCCCTTATAATCCATTAACTCTAAAAGGTAAGGGAGTACCTTCCCTTTTGCTCATATAAAACATAATTATGAATTTGTTTACTATAACAGATTTTTCTATGTTGTCCTTAATCACTTTCTATAAGTGATTCTGAAAGTTTACCTTGGCAGCTTTTTTCATCTCCGAGGAGGTTATATGTGTCTCACCAAACCTACGGTCATTTCTTAAGCATTTTTTTTCCCCTACCGGGAACCTCCTTGCCAGCGCGCGCGCGCGCGCGTACGCACGCACGCACGCACACACACACACACACTTACAATTTAAGGCAAAAAAAGGTGCAAAATGTGAAAACACTAAGCAGCTATACCAGAGCCACAAAATAGCTCTTCATTATTTACAATTTTCAGCTATGGCTTTTTCAGGATTTTTAGCATAGAAGTTATTGCCATGCACAGTAACTTGTACAAATGGCAATTAAATATTCTTTAACATTGTTTTTTGAAGTTGATAAAACTGATGCAGTTTTTGAGGCATAAAAGATCTGTTTAATTCTGTCACTTTACAGATGAGTGAATTATTGCCCTAAAACATAACTTGCCTAAGATTGTGTTAAATGTAGAGCTGGAACTTGTGGAGTAGTAAAGCCATATAGTAGTAACTCTTAGGAGGAGATATATATATGAGTGCATATATTTTATCCTGTAATGTCTGTCTATCCATACACACACCACACCTCTTGTGTAAGATAGGCGAATATAGAAAATGCAGGAAATTCCACTTTTTCTTGTTCTTCATATGTTTATTTTCTAACTTTTCCCAATAGATAGATATAACTTGAATTTAATACATTTCCCTATTGCTTCAATATGAGTGGATAATGGAACTCTAGTGTAATCCCATTCCTTGGAGTTAACAACTGTTAACAGTTGCTTACATTTTTGTCATTTTAAAATTATATTCTTGCTAATAAGTTTCAGTGCTTATAATTTAGATGTGGATCATTTTAAAGCATGGTATCTATAGACTAAAATTATTTCTTAAAACTGCCCACTATCCTTGCCAAACTTAAATCTGGCCTTCTCTGAATTTACTTTCAAATTCCTTTAATCATCAAATCTTTTTACTCATTAAAGAACTTGATTCTGCTTATGAAGACTTTTGCTCGTCACGAGTAGTGCGAATTAAAACTTTATTACCACTATTAACAAATACTATCTCTTAGAAATAAATCCACAATATTTAACAATAAGCATTCAGAATTTCTGTTTTATCGTCATAAATGTAAAGTTGGGATTTATTTGCTAGTCACATGCAATTTGACAACATATATACTATTTGGCAAAGGCATGAATAAGCACTGTGATGGCTGCTGCAGAAGAGATCAAGTGAAGATGAAAGGAGAGAGAAATAGGAAAGGAATGGGAAAACAGGCTTTCATAGTTATATATTTTTAGCATTTAGTTTACCATATTTATTGGATTGAACAACTATTATATTTACCAGGTATGTGTAGGATGCGATGACTATTTGGGTTGAAAACACCAGTAACTCACTTTTCTCTGAAAATGTGTCAGTTAACTTTTTGTGACATCGATTTGGCTCCTTGTCTACCTTTTTTCATTCCTGAATTCTGACATTCTTCAACAGATCCTGCAAATGCAATCTTTTATAATTCTCTCTTTTTGTTATATTTTCTACCTGGAATGCCTCGCTTTAAATGAATTCCCACTTAGTCTTAAGGAAGCAGCTTACATTTCACCTTTATTACTTAGTCTCTCTACTGTCAAAAGCAGTATGCACATTATAACACATTACATTTATTAAATGAGTAAAATTAAGTAACATTTAGAATGGTATTTGGCAACCAATGTTTTCTAAATGTTAGGCCTTATTACTACTTTATCGTATTTCTGTGTCATACTACCTTGTTAAGGCTTTGGATATGCTATGTCTTGTCGATTTTTGTACTTTTTAGTGCTTAGCATATAGGTGATTAATTAATATTTGAATGATTGCGTGAATGCTTTCCAGCAGGCTCTAAATAGTAAATAGTAGTAATCCATATTACTACTATATGAGGAGGAGGATATGTATATGTGGATATATATACCTTTTTAAAATTACTTTATTGTGATATAATTTACCTTGCATAAAACTTACCTATTTTAAGTGTACAATTTAATGGTTTTTAGTAAATTTTCAGAGCTATGCAAACATTGTCACAATCCAGTTTTAGAATATATTTCATCACCTCATAGAAGATCTTATGCCTGATTAATTTTAAAAATTCTTACTGTCTTTGTTTTTTGTGCTATAACCTAAGGATTAACATTCATAGAGTATGAATGACAGGCTGGATGAAATAAAATTAAAGCATTATATTCCTTATCTTTTGTATGACTAACTTTAGAAAGAACTTCTTTAAATATTTTTCTCTAGCAAGATTGAGTCCTTACTGATCTAAACCCAAACTTTTACTCAAAAAACTTTAAAACATCCAGATTTCATTCACTTTATTTTTTAAAATTTATTGGGGCAACATTGGTTAACAAAATTATATAGATACGATTCAGTAATATGTCATATATTACATCATATATATACTGCATTATGTTCACCACCCAAAGTTAAATTTCCTTCTGTCAACCATATATTTGACCCCCTTACCTTTGTCTACCTCCTCCCTACCCTTCCCTTTGGTAAACATTAAACTGTTGTCTGGGTCTGTGAGTCTGTTTTTCTTGTTCATTTCTCGCTTTCAATTTTATATCCCACATATGAGTGAAATCATATGGTTCTCAACTTTTTCTGTGCGACCTATTTCAGTTAGCGTGATAATTTCAAGAATCATCCATGTTGTTGCAAATGGCAGTGTTTCATCTTATGTCTGAGTAATATTCCATTGTGTATTATGTACCAGTCTTCTTTATCCCATCATCTCTCAAAGGGCATTTTGGTTGTTTCCATGTCTTGGCCACCGTGAATAATAATGCAGTGAATATTGGGGTGCACATATCTTTACATATAAATGTTTTCATATTTTTTAGAGAGATACCCAGAAGAGGGATTGCTGGGTTATATGATAATTCTATTCTTAATTTTTCAAGGAACCTCCTTACTGTTTTGCATAGTGGCTTTACCAGTTTACATTCCCACCAGCAGTATATGAGGGTTTCTTTTCTCCCACAACCTTTCCAGTGCTTGTCCTGTTGATGAAAGCCATTCTGACAGGTGTGAGGTAGTATATCATTGTGGTTTTGATTTGCATTTTGCTCATAGCTAGTGAAGTTGAGCATCTTTTCATGTCTGTTGGCTCTTTATATATCTTCTTGGGAGAAGTGTCTATTCAAGTCCTCTGCCCATTTTTTAATTGGATTGTTTGTTTGTTTGTTGTTGAGTTGTATGAGTTCTTTGTATATTTTAGATATTAGCCCCTTATTGGAGGTGTCGTTTGCAAATATCTTCTCCCATTCAGTTGGTTGCCTCTTTGTCTTGTTGATGGTTTCTTTTGCTGTGCAGAAGCTTTTTAGTTTGATATAGTCCCATTCATTTATTTTTGCTTTTACTTCCCTTGCTGTTGAGGTCAAATTCATAAAATCCTTTTTAAATCCAACACCCATGAGTTTAGTACATAAGTATAAGACCTGAAACAGTAAATTGGAAAGAAGAAATCATTCAGTTTATTATCATATCATTATGTCTTAATAGTTTTTAGAGTTTTAAATAAAAACTATAGATTAGTAAAAAGTAACTTGGAAATTAAATAGCCACTAATTAGAAATTAAATAACTATAATTTGGAAAGAAAGCACTAGAGCTATACCCCATTAGAGCAGAGAAAGTGTTTAACCCCTAGAACCTAGCACAGTGGTGGACACATAGTAATTTTTTAAATTAAAAAACTGCATTTTTTAGGTAGAAGTAGCATTCTATGTTCTATAAGATTCACTTGTTTGAATTTTTTAACATCATGTCTTATTTTGCCCAAATTTAGAATTTTGTAAATGTATTACAAAGAAATATAAATGTATCAAAGAAATATAAAAGTTCTGTTTTATAAATAAAATGTAATGGGAAGAAAGAAATTTGGGGTATAAATATATAGGCATTAAATATGCAGTAGTTGTTTTGGATTTATTTCATAGTTTTATTAAAAAGTAGTTAAAGCCTATATACCTTAATCCTGCTTTTTTAGTTGAAGTAGTTACAAAAACTTTTAATTCTTAGACTAGAAATATCTCTGTCCTTCGGAAGTCTACATTTTATTGGACAATCTGTTAAGTAGTGGATTTTACAGATTTAATTTCTTTCGTGAGACATAGGACATAGTTTTTTCGTTATCGTTTACTTAGAGTTATTTGTTGTTTTTATATTGTGATACACTGCAAAGCCCATTGTCTGGATAATTGTACTTTTTCAGTGTGAACCATAGTCTCTAAAATTGGCTTGAACTCTCTTTCAAGACTTCTGAGAGAAAATGTGCCTCAGTGGTTAATTGGCTTTGTATGAGACTGTCTGAATTCTGATCCTGGCTATCCCACTTCTACTTATGTGGCCTTTGGCCAAGTAATTTAATTTCTCTAAACCTCAGTTTCCTTATTTGTAAAAAGAAATATTTCTTATCTCTTAAGGCTCTAATGATTAAAATAAATGAATGTTGAAACTCATATTGTAATACTTGACTAATTATTTTTATTCATTTTGCAGCCTGTCTTACTTATTAGTATATTTTTAAATTGAATCATAGTATTTTTAAATTCCTGCCTGTACCAAAGCTCAAATGATCACCAAAGTATCACTTAACAATAGAATAAATTAGTTTGGTCAAAAATTGGCGTAAAGATTTCTTCACATATAAGATTAGCCAGTACATTTTGAGAAAGAGTAATACTTATTCTTTATATAGAAAACTTCTAGTGAGGGAGGAGGGCACCAATAAGCAAATTAAGTTATATATAATACATAAGAATGTGATAAGTAGTATTGAGAAAAATAAAGCAGGGAAGAAGAATAGAGAGTATCCAGATGGAGAGGTGCTAGATGGTTAAGAAGGGGGAAACCTTACCATGGAGGTGATATTTGGAAGACTTGAAGATAAGAGGGAGTAAGCACTGCTTGTAGTGGGGGAAGAGCATTACATTCTAAGGAAATAGCAGTAGCAGTAATAATAATAGCTAACACATACTGCTACATGCCACTTACATATATTGATTTATTTAACCTTTAAAGTAATCCTATGAAGTAGGCATTTTTATAGATGAGGAAACTGAAGCATAGAGAGCTAGTAAGTAGTATGGCTAAAAACTGAAGTCAAGCAATTTGGCTCTGGAGTCCATCTTCTTTGGAGTTGCTGTGTAGGGTATTAGTGAAGGCTTTAGGGAGTATTTCCATTGTGTTAAAGGGAGAGCAGAATTAGAATACAGCAGAATGAGTGGAGAGAATGATAGGAGCTGAGGTCTGAGTGGTGGTAATTGAGGAGGGTAAAGAATTTTTATAAGATGTTATTTGAGCCAAAACTGATGACAAGAAGCAGAATCTCAAGTGCTCCAGTTAATAACAGTTTGCAATTTCTTGGAATTAAAGTGGGAAAATAAGATTACGTGAAGGTGGGAGAAAGCAAGGCGGGGTTGGATTACAGGATCCTTAACAAGATTATGTGCTCTGTTAAGGATGGTTATGCCTTTGACGGGTATTACTTCTGGCATTTCAAAGGTGTGTTACCAAAATTCACAGAAATAGTTTTTGTTTAAGGCAAAGATAAACTTTTTACTAAAAAAGTTATGCCTTGGGCGTGACTACCCACCACAACCTGCCAAGTTAGGAATTTATCATGAGATCATCCCGTGAGGTTACTTTCTGTAGAAAACCCCTTTTCTGCCCACACTTCACTTAATAAAGTAGCCATAAAACCTCAGTATTTATTAAAGTTACCTATGACTTTGTTGCCACCAATAAAAATCACATTATTATTATTATTGTCAGATATGAAATAACATTTTTTATCATTAATTTGAAATTATGGTAGTCATTAGACCTACTGCTACATCCATTTAATGTGATAATGAAATCCGTATATTGTCATTTGTGTTTTCATATTTATGTATTCTGACAACTATCAACATAACTGGTTTTCTTTGTTGTAATCTTACACATTTATCTTCTGTATTTAAAAACACTATCCGAGAAGATATCCATTGATTTCACCAGTCTCCCAAAGGAGTCCATGGAACACAAAAATTAAGATTCCCTGTGAGGATTACTTTGGTTGCTATGATAAGAATGGACTGGGAAGGAAAATGGAGGACAAGAGTAGGAGGGATACAAGTTAGGAGAGTTCTGCAATAATCTAGAACAGCGATAATAGTAAATTGGACCAGTGATATGTAGTTGGATTTCAGATAAACTTTGAAAGTTGAACTAATAAGATTTGCTAACATCGAATGTGTAATTTGAGAGAAAAGAAGAATCAAGGATGGTTCCAAGATTTTTGGTCTGTGCAACTGGAAGGATGGAGTTGCCATTTTATGAAATTCTCTTTGACCTTATTATAATACTGAATTAATACTTGGACCTTAGTAAAACTGGATATATCCTAATATTTTTAAACAAGAACATAAAGTATCTTATAAAAAACAAAGGTACAAAGAATAAAAGAACTCATAATCTTACTCATATAAACCATATGAGATGGGATAAAATACGTGTTTGTTAAAGATCAAAAGTTTGGATTTGGACATAAATTTGAGATAGTTATTAGATATCTATGTATTTATGATTTACTCTTTCCACTTAATATGTCTTGGCATGTGCAGTCATTAGAATGAGGTGAATTCAAACATAGAAAGAACTTGAACTTTGACTGTTTTATAGTGAGAATGTATCCATGTGTTAGGTGATTTTAAAATGAGAAAAACATGTTTAAAAATAAGATATGGTTTCAGTACATGATAGAATAGTTATGTGGTTATTAGGAAGAAAGAAATAGATCTGCATATGCCACCATGGAAGATCTCTAAAATCTATAAATAAAGTTAAAATAAGGCGAAGAACAGAATAAATACATAAGTGTGTCAGAATCACAGTAAATCTAATAGTGTTTATTTTTAGAGAAAAAGACGGGATGAGCAGAAAGGCTCCTCACCTTTTTTCCTAAAGCAATTGAATTTACTAACCTTGTACATGTTTTACTTTTTAACTTGTCTTGGTTTATATGGGGGATGAGATTATTGGTTCTTTTATTCTTTGTATCTTTTATATTTTTAAAGTTCTTACATTATAGTTTTTTAAATTTATGATATTCAGTATTATAGATCTGTTAATTTCAAAGAGATTTTCAGTATTTGAGAATACGAATGTGAAATGAAGATAGAAAATCTTCTGTATAATGTGATCTTTATTATAAGTAAAATATGACCTTATTACTTATATGACTACAAAAAAAGATAAGAGGTACATCAAAATGTTAATAATGGTTTTCTTTGTGCGATGGAATTTGAGATGATTTTTTAAAAATGTTTTTCTTTAATTTCTTGTAGACTATGAGAAGACAACGAAATGAAGTTGTAGTTGAATTAAGGAAGGTAAGTGATTAATATTGGGTACTTCTAAGCATCATTCTAACAACATTACAGCATATATAGAAGATACCAAGTGTATATTAAATCTCAAGTGCTTAGTATTTTTTTCTTTTGAAAACTGAAAGATTTTGACTAAATTTGGCAAGCCATTGAAGTTGCCAAGATATATCTTGACCAGTATCCAAAAACAGAGATAAACAAGTTATCAGATGATTTTTTTCTTCTGCAATTTGTAATGATTTACATAAAGTATAAGTCATAGGTATTCAGTTATACTAAATAGTTCTGCTACTTACACCCCGAAAAGAGCTTGTTACTTATAAATTTCATCAACTTTTCAGATATTAAAGTTGTTGAGAATATCTTTTAAATTTGTCCCAAACGTTTTAAGTGAAATTCAAGTGGGCCTTGATTTTTGTTAAGGCAATGTTGATTTTTTTTTTTTGTCTGATTTAGAACTGCCCAACTTTTTTACTTTGTTTTTAGGTGATAAAGAGAAGCCTCCAGATGAATTTTAAAAGTTTAGTACTTTTAAATAAATATATGTGTTTGGTTCTGGCTAAAACTATACACTCTTTCTTAATCAATTTTTGTTGTTGTTCTTTAGTTTGTTTTTACATAGTTCACAGTTCATTGAAAATGTAATATTTGGGGTTTGGGGCTCAAATTGGTGTTGCTTAAGTGTTTAGTTTACAATTTGGTTTATTTTTCTACATTTTCATTTTACTTCTAAAAGACACTTCATGTTTCAGTTTGTAGGCCCAGGAATGCCTAACCTTTGTACAAAAGTATTTATCTTTTTTTTATTTAATGTCCTTCCCTTAAAGAATAAAAGAGATGAACATCTCTTAAAGAGAAGGAATGTACCACATGAAGATATCTGTGAAGACTCAGATATAGATGGCGATTATAGAGTGGTAAGTTATTGTTATTCTGGTAACTTAAAACTACCAGTGAAATATTTTACATAAACATAGAATTTTAAGGTGACTTTTTAACTTAGTTTTCTTTTTAACTTTTTTCCTAGCAAAATACCTCTCTAGAAGCTATTGTTCAAGTAAGTTGAGTTATTTTTGCCTCTTCTCATTGCATTTCTTAGACTTAACTAGATATTGTGTATCTATTTCAAAACTGTTTTATTTTTTATAGAATGCTTCAAGTGATAACCAAGGAATTCAATTAAGTGCAGTTCAAGCTGCTAGGTAAGTTAAATTTGGAGGACATATATACATTTTATAACTTAATACAGGAGTTCTGTTTTGAGTTTTCACTATATAGTAGTCTTGTCACTCATTATAACTTTGACGACAAACAATATAGAACAGTCATAGACCAACTAAAGCTACTTTTAAAATTCTCTGATTTATAGAATTAAAATTCGTAACAATTTTTTAAACTCACAGATACTCTGAAGCTTTAGTGTACATAATATGTAGAGATGCTTAGGGAAAAATTGGTTTAACAGGTTATTGTTATAGAGCAATAAAACATTATTTATAAAGCTTTACCTTTTACTGATTAATAGGTTTAATTTAATAAAAACTAAGATTGTTCAGATCTGCCCAGGTAGCTAATCCTTCTCACAATGCTCATATTGATCAAATAATAAATCAAGTTATAAGCTTACTATAGCAGTATATATGCAAGTAAACATTAAAATTTAGGGCTACAAAATTCTCATCTCTTTCCAGGTACTAATACTAAGTTAATCTGTATATTTCTGTTGTAAAATTTGTATATTTCTGTGCTGTCATATTTTAAGGGAAGAATCAGAAAAAGTTATTACCAAGACCTTCGTATTTATTAACAGTTTGGGGGAAGACACAGTTGTATCAGTACAATACAGTGGTTACTTTGTGTATTTATAAATAAAAGAATAATACCCTGTATTGTGATTAGCAGCAGATCAGACATGCATGAAAGTGATCTTAGTTACAGAATTTTAAAGTGGAAAAAGATTTCACAGGCCCATCTAATATCCATTGTATGAATCCCTTTATGTTTATATTTTCTTACTTTTGTGTATTACTTTAAATAACCTAGAACAGATAGGGAAATTACAGTGTTGTCCACAAAGGTAAAGAACTTCTTAAAGAGGACTTTGTTTTGTAGGAAAAAAATCACAGACGTTTTCATATCTCAGAATGGCAAATTAATGTTTACAGGAAGAATGATTAAGAAATTGACACATTATGTTCACCATTGTCAGAGTTGATTATTTTATAGTTTTGAAGCAACTCTTCTCAATATGAGTTCGTCAAGATAATTAAAGTCCTATGGCAGGGGTTCTCAAAATCTCTCTAGGAGATCCCGTGACAACTTTAGGGGATATATATAAGATTAAACATATTTTCATAGGCAAATAAGGCTTTATTTGTCTGTTTTCACTGCGTTAACATTTACATTGATGTTGTAGAAGCAACTCTGGGTAAAACTGCTGGCACCTTAGCACAAATCAAGACTGTGGCAGAAAACTGCTTTTATATGTTGTATGTATTGTTAGCACCATTGTACACTCAAAGAAAAAAAGGCAGTTTCTCTTAAGGATGTCTCCAGTGAAGTAGTAAAAACAAATTTTCTTTCATTAAATTTGGGTTATTTAATGAAAGGAAAGACTAGATTATTTCCTACTTTGTGCTAAGAATTGTGCTGTGTATTACAGAAAATACAGTGAAAAGGCTTGTATAATTTTTGCTCTGTAAGAAGTTTAGAACCTAATTAGGAAGGCAAAACTATATAAAATAGTGACACTCAACAGCAAATGTAGGTGTATGCTGTATAAATATTCTTTTAGTAATTAAGAGAATTTAGAATTCAGAGAGGGTATTATGAAGATATAGAACTTGAAATGGACTTTGAATAGGTAGAGTTTGAATAGATAGAAAAGAGGACATTCCAAGCATGGAGAATAAGATGGTGAAAGGCCTGGAAATGAGATTGAAATGGTGGGATAGACAACTGACCTATTGTTGAATTACAGAAAATGAGGTTAGTTAGGTAAATGGAGCCAACCTGAGTGGTTTAAAGCTAGTTGAAGGAGTTGACATTGATAGAGTAGTAAATAAGTCACCATCACTTGGTTTACATAGGCAAATGATCTGATTAAGCTTTCTTAAACATTGCCCTTATATACTAGAACAGAGGATTTAAATGGATCAAGATTTGGGCTAGGCCACATTGAGGGCTATCAGATAAACCTACAGTCTACCACATGGTAAATGGTCACTAAGTTTTGTTGTTTTACCCTCTGAGGTCCATGAGAGCAAGGATGTGTCTCTCTTGTTCACCTTAATATCTCCAGTATCTCTTGGATATTTTCCTATGTATTGCTGTGCTCATTTCATTTTTAGTTACTGAGATGAGAATGTTGAGATTTTATGACCTTTGATTTGGTGTGTACAATAGCATGAAATATTGGACACTATTATCAGCTATAAACTTGTACCAGTAGCTTACCTGCTTTTGCCCAAAAAAGAGGTAAAATGGTTCATGTCTACCATTTCCCCTAATTAATAACCTCTATAAATTTATAAATGAACCTTTTTATAATAGAGAAAAGGTTGCATTATATAAATTTAAAAAGTAACTTTCAGAGAGCGTATTTGTACCAAATATTCAAATTTTATTATAATCTCTGTATCAGTTATATATGATTAACGAGGGTATGTGTATCTCTTATAGGAAGCTTTTGTCCAGTGATCGAAATCCACCAATTGATGACTTAATAAAATCTGGAATATTGCCTATTTTAGTCCATTGTCTTGAGAGAGATGACAAGTGAGTACATTATTTTAAGAAATAATTTAGAATGTATCCTTTACAAAAAATAAGATTTTCTAGGTAGTTTGATCTTTAAATGAAAAAGAAAAGGGCTTTGAGATGGAGTTGAAAAGCCAAAGTGGAAAACAATGTAATGTGTCTTTACACCAAGAGATGAAGGTAAAGGCCAGAGAGGAACTTGAGACTGATACATGTAACTTTTAAGCTTTTTTCAAAGTTGCAAGAAATAGTTTGACTAAATAGGTATTTGAGAAAACTGTTTGACTAGTAACATGTAGGTATCTTAATAAAGAGTTCCTACTAAAAATAAGGATTCTTGAAGAGGTCATGTGTGCTTTTTATACTGAAGAGATATTTTAAATAGTCATTGGAGGTTTAAAAGAAGAGCTGAGTGCATAGATACCTTTTGAAACAAAATAGTCAATACTTTTAAATGCTCTAGAGTGAAGGAATAACCTGCTGGTAGGTATTTGGGCCAATGTAAAATTCCCTGCTGTTTAAAATTATTTGTTTTTTGTAGTCCTTCTTTACAGTTCGAAGCTGCATGGGCTTTGACAAACATTGCATCTGGAACCTCTGAACAAACTCAAGCAGTAGTTCAGTCCAGTAAGTTGGTTATTAATAGACAAAATTCTGATTTAAAAAAATAATAAATTAGCAAAAAATAAACAGATTCTACTAAAAGAATAGAGCTATTAATACTGTAAAATAATATTATCACATAACCCCAGTATCACATAAGGAGGTTGAAATAGGCCTGCGTAAATATGTTACTTTGATCATCTTGTACCAGTGACTGACATTTTCTGTTTCCAAAATTCATTTGATTCTAAATCTGACATTTCCTAATTATGGTAGTTTGTTGTAGTTAACACTTTACAGGACATCATAAAAATAAAGGTGTTTTTCCATTGCCATACTGCCTCTGGGCCTCTTTTAATGAGATTTCTATGGTATGATTTAGAGAAATCTTTTGTAAAGTTATCCTATAGAAAGAATGCCTTGAAATTTTTTTTCATTGTTATTATAATAGAATTGTTTTTCTTTTGTGTTCCAAAAGATATGTGGGAAATTATTGAAATAACCTGAATGTGTTATTTTCATGAATACTATTTGATTCTTTTACCAAAGAAATTAATGATCTTGAAGAAAGTACTTTTAAAATCCTCTTCAAGTGTGTAGGCAGTACACTAGTCTGAACTTGTTAAAATCTTAGGCACTACTACATGATTTTGAAGGGGAACAAAAATATTATGTAAGCATTTTATTATATTTGTAATATTATATAGAAACAATAATTACCTTAAGTCTTAATAAAATTAGTTTAATTGTAGGTGCAGGTGGTTTTATTTTTGTTCTTTTGGGGATTTTTTGGTTTTGTTTTGTATGATTGACTGTTTAGTAAATTTTATAATCCCAAGACAGTATCTTAATCCCTTACTCTCTGTTTATGTGTTCTTTAAAGACTAGGAAAGAGACCTAGAATTTGTTTTAGCACCACTAGTATGTCTTAATATACCAAATATAATGGATAAATTACTTTTTATTATAAGTAAGCATGATTGAGCTACATGTATTTAAATAGCATTTTTCAAAGATACCAGAAGGAAGAAAGGAAATAGAAGAATTATTTGTTCAGTGCAGTATTCTGTTCAAATACAAACCTTTCTCTGTGTTTCCCATCCTTATTGTTGGGTAACAGAATCAATTTATGATTCAGAAGGTCTCAAGTGGCACAGGAATCACTGGCCAGTCTAAAGACCCATGTGATATTATTTTAAATTTGAAGATATGCTTAATATATAATGAATTAATCTTAAAATTGGAATTAAATCCAGGTTTAATTGTGAATGAAATTTTACCACCTTAACTTGACATTTGTGTGTTAAAACGGTCATTTTTATTTTAAATAAGTAGTCTGCTGGCCAAAAATTTTCCACTGCTGTTATTCTAATGAAAATCATGTAATAAAAATATATTTCAAATTTATTTTTGATAGCTTTCTTTCTTTTGAGGTTTCAGTGAAAAGACAAGATTGATTTTTGGTTTAGATTATAGTATCTTCAACCTTACTCCCCACCCCCAATTTTATTGACATATAATTGACATCTAACTATGTTTAAACTTAAATAATTTTATGTTTTCCTTCTTCAGATGCTGTGCCACTTTTCCTGAGGCTTCTCCATTCGCCTCATCAAAATGTCTGTGAACAAGCAGTGTGGGCATTGGGAAATATTATAGGTTTGTCTTAAACTTGTAATACTAGTCCAACAATTGTTATCATATACTATATAATAAAAATGACTACTAGTAGTTGAAAAGAAAAATGTTTGTCTTTTTCAGTACTAGATTTTGTGAAATCATTTACAGAAACTATAGCTGTTAAGTATAAACCATAGTAAACAAAATGAACATTTGTTGCATATGATAACCGTAGTATCTTTAAATAGTCAATATATTTAACTTTTTAAATAATTATGAAATATGTATATGATTTAAATCTTCCGTTCCTCTTTTATTATGTTGGGATCTGTTTTATTCCTTAGCTTTTTTTGCAATTATAGAAAGTATGTAATGAGAGAAAAGGAAGAGGCAAAACTTAAACCAGAATTTTTCTCCATAATGGCAGTTCTGAGAAGAGTCTAAATTAAAATTTTTATATCTCTTGTGGGTTTTGGTACATTAAAATATAATAATGTTATCCATTATCATTATGATGCCGTCATCATAAAGAGGAGATATCTGTAACTTGTATAGACAGTCTCATTTAAATGTTGGACATCATGATTATCATACTTTCAGGTTTTCTCTGATAAATGATTCCAGGAAGAATAATGAAAGACGATTCTAATATTTCAAGGATTTGTTTTTTTAACTAGAGCCTACATTTTACCCAAACTCAAAAATTCAAAAATCTATCCTCGGTGGAGAATGGAAAAAATCTGGGGTCTGAATTATATTGTGTCCCTAGATATTAAAGTTTATTTTTACCACAGATTCATTGTTGTTCTTCCATAGTAATCAGAATTGCTTTGATATACCTTCTCTTTATTACCCTTTTGAGGACCAAGATGGAAGGCAAGGGATGGTTAGTTTCCCACAATTATGAGTTTCAAAAGGGGGAATTTCTCTGTAAACTGTTCTTGGCATACAATATATTGCTATTAGGAATACTGTCATTTGTGTATCCAAGGCCCCTCACTCCTTTCCTTTTATACCAAATTTTAGATTAAGAACTGTTAACACAGCACCTTAATATTTGGTTTTTAGTTCAGTGACATTGTAGAGTTAATTAGAATACATGGATGCGAAAAGAATAAGCATTTTATCACTAAATATCATAGTGCAAAGAAAAGTGTTTTCACTTACGGAATATAATACTTCAACATGACTTTCATACTAGAAGTTACAGTGACAGTCTAGATACAGAAATTAAATTTAGAAGTTGCCTAGGGCAGTGATTTTCAAACTTTAGCCTGTTATAAGAATCAAATGAAAGACTTGTTAAAACACACAGTCCTGGACCTGCACAGTTTCAGTTTCAGCAGATCTGGGATTGAGCCCAATAGAGTATTGGTTCTTTGCTGCCCCTTTCTCCTCGACATAATTTTCTAAGTGTATAGAGTAATTTGCAGTTAATACTCTTGATGCTGTGATATTGGATCATCAATATAAATTCTGCAAATATCGTTCTCTCATACAGAAAAAAAAAAAAGCAACAGTTCTCACAAAAATATTTTAAAGAACCTTTAGGCTTCTAGTGTTTAGATGGCATAAAAACATTTCATAGATGAGCAGCTATTTATAAACCTGAATATGTGAATAATGTGAAAAAAAACTTAGTACCTTAAGTTGCTTCTCTTGGCTCAGGGACGTAAAATGTGAACTTGGTTATTACTGTCTAAAACTTATATAAAACTAAATAGTGTAATTGGTTAAAATATAGGAAGCGACACATTGAACCCATTGCTTTGTTTTCTGAATTGCCTACTGTATTTTATTGAATTAATAAATTCTTCCTGTAGGTGATGGGCCACAGTGTAGAGATTATGTCATAAGTCTTGGAGTTGTGAAACCTTTACTTTCCTTCATAAGTCCATCTATTCCTATAACGTTCTTGAGAAATGTTACTTGGGTTATGGTCAACTTATGTCGGCACAAAGACCCACCACCCCCAATGGAAACCATTCAGGAGGTAAACAAGTGTTTCTGTTTTTATTTTTAAACTTAAGTAAATACCATTATGTGTATGTGTTTATCTATGTATGTTTTAAATTCTGTATATTTCTTTCTCCAGATTCTTCCAGCTCTTTGTGTTTTAATTCATCACACAGACGTAAATGTGAGTAAATGCTTCCTATCATATTTTTATATGTGTTGTGTACATATGTATGCCTAGGGTTCCCCCTGTTACATAGGGGAGAAAATGTTATACTGGACATCTTGTCAGTGTACTCTATCAGATTTTTCCATTTCAAGAGCTGTAATTCACATTTGGTATTTTTATATTTATTCTGTGCTTACCGACATCACTAAGTGTAATTTCAGTAAAGAAATCAAGCCTCTCGTTTTCGTCTGGGTAATAACGTGTGTGTATTAATGTTGTAAAAATTCACATTGGAAGTTCTTTAATTGTTCATGACCTTTTAATGGCAGCTCATTTTGATAGCCTGGCCAATGAGAGAACACATATACCTAGTGGTATTTTTGGTTTTTTTGAAAGATAAAAAAGAGAAATGTATGTGCCTTTATGCATGACTTTGTATTCATATACATACACCAAGCCATGGACATCATTTGCTCTTTAATTTCATTTCTATTCTATTTCTCCATTTATAGTGACTTTGGAAGTGGCTTCAGTTATTATAAAGATAACTCTTAAATATTCAGATGATAAGGGGAAAAAAATCAGTGCAGACTAGATTTTAAACATAATAAATATATCTTACTTATTCTTATAACACAAATGGCAAAGGAAAAAGCAGTTCAGGAAATATGAATATGAGAACTTCCCTGACTGTTTATAAAGCCAGTTTAGCCTTCACTGTGTTAGAAAAGCTAGGAATATATGTAATGAGTAAAGGAAGTCACATGAATAAAGTGCTAAGCAACAGTCAAGAACTTGTGTGTTTCTTTAAAAAAACAGTTTGGTATGATGACCAGTGTTTGATAAGCTCCTTCATTCCTTTACAGTAAAGTTTCTAGAGTAATACTTTTTTGCCAGGATCTCTCTAAAGCATATGCAACGAATTAAATTAATTAAAATTATGCTATAGCAAGCAGTGACATAATGTACAAAATTCATTAGATGAATATAATCTTTTCTATAATGATATATTCTGTTAGCTCCAGGTAGTCTAGAATCTTTAAAAAATACATAAGCAATTTTTGGTTTTGGCTCCTTATAGCCAAAGTCTTTGATTAAATTATAAATTTTAATGTTTTACTTTTACAAGATTTCCAAGAAAGATTAATCTCAAAGTTTTTATCTCGACCAGAAAACCAGATATCTCGGTTGACCGTATTCAGAGATGTATTGTGTTCTTTACACCTGTTTACAACAATCCAGTTGAGAGTATAACTTTTATTTTACTTTTGATATAATTTCTCAAGCCAATTTGCATTGTTCTTTTTTAGTAGCACATTTACTAAGTCATAATGTTTACTAAAAATAAAAAAACTTTCTTAGGTAAACACTTAGCAGCAAATTCTTAAATCAGGCCTTCCAGAACTAAAAAGTAAAATAAAAACAAAACTGCTTCCACAAACCATAAGAGAAACATTGAAATTATACTGTAATTGTAATTTGTAAGCTTACCACAGAATATTAACTTTGATATAAAAAGTATACATGAGATTGAGTCTAATTTTGATGTGAGCGTATAAATGACATGTTTATTATTGGGCCTTTAAAAAAATGTCATTTACAAGTAACTTGAAATTTTTTGCCTGTATCAACAAATTTTGGCATATGTTGATATTACAGGGGGAAAAAAGTAAGTTACATTTATAAGTTGAAATTTAGTTGTTTCACATATTTTGATACCATTGTATATGTATGAATTTTCTCAGTCATCTTCTTTTTAGCAAAGCTGGGGATATATGTAATGGGTAAAGGAAGTCACATGAATAAAATGAGCTTTCATAGAGCTTTCTTAAATTCCTGAAAGGAGCAGTAGCAAAGTGCTGTTTTCTTCTAGGAGCCTCTTGGCTGTTTTAAACATATCATTGGTTTAGGATTTAAAATGTTTCAAACTTTTCTGGCTTTTCTTTTTGACATAGAGTCCATATTCTTAAAAGACTTTGGAAGTAAATTTCCAGGCACAATTATCGTTCCTGTTATCTTTGTCAATAATTGTATTATTTATGTAGCAGTTTAACAATTTGTCATATGTCCTTTTGGCCACAATTTCTAATTAATACTTAACATGCAAAGAAAGATGAAACACAATGGCCTGATATACTTTAAAATATATCATTTAAAAATTACAGGCGTTTTTTTTAGTATAAGTTTTTTGGGGTTTGTTTTTAGTAAGTAGTTTTGGCAGTTGGTGTAAATTATGTGTTTTCTTTTTTTTACCTTGAACATGGTTTTTGATTATAGATTTCACAGGTTGCTTTAATGTCTGGATCTGCAGCTGTGGGAGATTTCCACTATTTGGGAAGTTGCCTCCAGTTTTATAAGGCAAAGCAAAGTGGTTGGACAAGATGAAACTACTATAATCCTAATACTAGAGTATTGGTTTTAGACATACCTGCCTGGTACTGATGATACTAGAGAACACCTTGAATTTTCCATCTAGCCCAGATGTTTCGAGCTGGTGTGTATGTTGGATACATATGTTTTTTCCAACTATATACATTTACCACAATGTCCTTTGGCCTGTTATCCCTCAGTATGAACATTCTCTTTTTGGGAAAGAGAATGTATTTTTCTCCTATTTCATGTGCTATGTAGTGTGTTTGTATCTTAATGGATTAAGATTGGATACTAGTCTGTGATTGGGATCAAACTTAACCTAAATATTCTGAATGTGACTTAAAGATGTACGTATTTGATACAGACATTCATAGATGATGATATTTAGTATAATAAAGATTAAGATTCCAGTGAATTGAGGTGAGAGAAAAAGAATGAAGGTAGTAGAACAATCATAGATTAGTCTATATGGTTGAGAATTATTAAAGTAAAATATTCAAAGACTGTTTGAATTTTTATTTTCTTCATTAGATATTGGTAGATACAGTCTGGGCCCTCTCTTACCTTACTGATGCTGGCAATGAACAGATACAGATGGTAATAGACTCTGGAATAGTCCCTCATTTGGTTCCTCTGCTCAGCCATCAGGAAGTTAAAGTTCAGGTGAGTTTGTTGTTGATAAAAGCATAAGTTTTTCTTACCACTAATTACTTTAATCATGACATTCAAAGAGGGACAATTTCATTAGTTTAAAATTTTTAGCCTAATAGCAACAACATATTTGTGATGGAAAGAGTGAGTTACATCCCCATTTTAAAGGTGGAGAAAATAAAACTACTACAGGTCAGCAAGAAACCTCCCCCCTCTCCCAACCCATCCCCGATTAAAAAAAAAGAAAGGCAAGTCAACTCCTTTGTAAATTACTGATTAATAATGTAGACCAGGGCAGTTCATTTAGCAACTTGGGTAGCATCAGAAATGAGTATCGATACTTTTATTTTTCTACTCTTCCTGTTCTCTTTTTTTTCTTCTACTCTCCTAACTCTTCTTATTTTTCTTCCCCATTATCTTTTTTTACTCTCTTCCACTGCACTGGCAAGTTTAGTTAATGCTTAGCTTCACTGGCACTGTGATAACTTAAATATGCTGCTTCCTAAATTGTTTCCTGTGAATTATTTTAAATATTTTTCTTTAATTCTGTTTTATTCTTTTATTATTTTAAAACTCTTCTACATATCCAAAAATTATTTTTAGTTCATTGCTTTATCTCAAAGAACCTGCATCTAGAAAGAGCCAAAAAGAGAGAGAGTGAGAAGTTCAGACAAATGTTATAAGAAGTAAGTGTCAGACTACAGTGGTAAAGGGAGATGCAGCAAGCTCTGCCTACCTTTCTGAGGTAAATAGTATGCTTTAATCTTATAATGACTGAGCATCTACAAAGCCAAATAATAGCATAAAGAAAACTATTAACCTAATTCACTATTTCTCAACCCTTCCTGGACATTGAAATCAACTGTGATACTTAAAAAAAAATTTTTATATTTCCCTTGCTCAACCTCTAGAGATTCTGTTTCAGTAAATCTAGGCTATTTCCTAGAAAGCTGGGCTTTAAAAAGCTCTTTAGATGATACTCACGTACAGTAGAATGGAGACCTACTGCCTTAAATTTTAAAGCATTTTAAAGATAGAGGGAGTACTTCACTAAATTCAGAAAGCATTTTTTTACATTAAAAAAATTATTTTTAATTATATTTAATTATTTATTTTTTATTATGGTGATGTTGGTTAACGAAATTCAGTAAGTTTCAGGTATACCATTCAACAGTGAGGCATATATATATTGCATTGTGTGTTCACCGCCCATAGTTAGATTTCTTTCTGTCACATATTTGACCCCGTTTACCCCATCTACCTCCTCCCCCGCACAACGCAGAAAGCATTGATTAATAGAATAGTTTGTCATTTAGGGGTATCCGTGGCTTATTTTAAATATTCATACTAAGCATTTATTATTAAGTTTGCATTTCTTAATAGTGGTACCTATATCTTGGTATAGGTTTTTTGTTTGTATTTTGTTTTTGTTTTTTCAGAATATATCTTCAGTTCTAATACTGGACTTAATTGAGAAAATAGGGCTTGGAATTTTTCTTTAGCTTGCTCTCAAAGAAAGTTAAAGTTCTATACATTACCCGATAACTGATAGAGATTTTTAAAAACATTTTCAACTTTCATACCATAATTTGGGAAAATAGAATAGTGTAATGAACTTTCATGTGGGTTTCCTCTGTACCTCTGCTTACTCTCCACCCCCACAAATTATTTTGATGCAAATCTCTGATATGTAATTTCATCCAGTGTGCATCTCTAAAAAGAAAAGCTATTTTTTAACATAACTATAATATCATTAGACCACTTTAAAAAAATGTTCATGTTAAAATCCAGTCAGTATCCAAATTTTACTGATTGCTTCATATTTTCTTTCATAGTTTGACCAAATCAATATCCAAACAAGGTCGACCATTGCATTAGGTAGCAGTGTCTTTATGTTTTTGTTACTCTACAACTTTCTTCTTTTTTTTCTTTCCTCTTCTAAATTTGTTTATTAAAGACACTGGGACACTACCAAACATTTTGAAAGAAGTTAAAGAAGACCTAAATAAGTGAAAAGATGTCTATGGATTCATGGATTTGGAAGACTTAGCATTGTTAGGATGCAGTACTTCCCAAATTTATCTACAGATTGAATGCAATTTTTATTAAAATCACAGGTGCCCTTTTTTTTTTTTTTTGCAGAAACTTAAATGCTAATCTTGTAAGTTTCTACAATATCCATATAGAAATACAAGGGGCCCAGAAATAGTCAAAACAATCTTAAAAAAGAACAAAGTTTGGGGACTTCTCACTTTTAAAACTTAATATAAATCTAGAGTTAACAAGACTTTGTGATACTGGCATAAAGGTAGACATATAGATCAATGAAATAGAACCAAGACTCCAAAAATAAACCCATACATTTATGATCAGTTGATTTTCAACAAGGATGCCAAGAAAATTCAATGAGTAAAGAAAAGTCTTTTCAACAAATTGTGAATCTTCAACAAATGGTGTTGACACTACTGGTTTTCCACAAGTAAAAGAATGAAGTTGGAGCCCCACTTCACACCATATTAAAAAATAATAATTTAAAATAGATCAGACATCTAAATGTAAGAGCTAAAAGTACAAACTTCTTAGAAGAGAACATAGGTGTACATCTTTAGGACTTTGGATTAGGAAGTAGTTTCTTAGATATGACACCACAGTAACCAAGGGAAAAGATAAATTAGACCTTACCCAAATTTAAACTTGTACTTATAAGGAAATGAAAAAACATACTATGGAATAGAAGAGAATATTTGCAAATCATATCTCTGAAAAGGGACTTATATCCAAAATACATAAAGAACTCCTTCAACTCAGCAGTAAAAAGACAAATAACCCAATTTAAAAATGGACAAAAGATTTAAATACAGTTTTCCAAAGAAGGCATATAAATGATCAATAAACACATGAGAAAGTTGCTCAACATCGTTAGTCATTAAGGAAGTGCAATATTACTGTATACCCACCAGGCTGGCTATAAATCAGGAAGACAGTAACAAGTGTTGGAAAGGATGTTGAGAAAGTAGAATCCTCATGCACTGCTGGCGGGACTGTAAAATTGAACTCTTCGGAATATAGTTCAACAGTACCTCAGAAAGTTAGACATAGTTATATGACCTGACACTTTCACCCTTGGGTATATACCCAAAGGAACTGAAAACACATGTTCACACAAAAAGTTATACACAAATGTTTATGGCTGTATTATTAATAGTCAAAAAGTAGAAACAATCCAAATGTCCATCAACTAATGAATAGTTAAATAAAATGAGGTATATCCATACAGTGAAATATTCTTTGGCCAGAAAAGGGAATAAAGTACTGATACATGGCTACAAAATTGATGGACTTTGAAAGCATATGTTAAAAGAAGTCAAACACAAAAGGCCACCTACTATTTTATTTTAATTATATGACATGTCCAGAATAGGCAGATCCAAAGGGACAGGCATAGTGGTTGACAGCAACCTGGGAGTGAGGATGATGGGAGTTATACTAGTGAGTACAGATATCCTTTTTTTGGGATGATGGAAATGTTCTGGGATTACATAGTACGGGTGCACAACTTTAAATATACTGAAAATCACTGTGTGTACTTCGAAAGGGTGAATTTTGTGTTATGTGAATTATATCTCAATTTTAAAAAACTGGGTTATTTGTCTTGTAGAAGGAAGAGTTAGCCACAAAAAAACTCTTTAACTTAACAGAAAATAATACAACTAAAGAAAAATAATTGATAACTCAAGTTGATGTGATAGTGAAATCTCATATATTAAATAGATTTCTTCAGAGTGGCACTGTTTTTTTGGTTAACTTATTGAAACACTGAATCTGAAATCAAAAGTACTACCTTATTTTCTTTATGGCCCTAATTATTATCTAAAATTATTCTTATTTGTTTATTGATTGACTTCTACAACAGTATAAGATTCATAAGAGCTGGGATTTGTGTCTGACATATTCATTCACTCTTCTGTTTCTAAATCAGTGCCTGACACAACTTGCTCAAAAAAGATGGGTTGGCATGAATGAATGAATGGAATATATCTTTTATAACCTTCCTAAAACATCTCTGTAGTAAGAAGGAATATTTCACATAGTACAACATCTCATTAAATCTTTTCATGTTTCAGACTGCTGCACTTCGAGCTGTGGGCAACATTGTTACTGGAACTGATGAGCAAACACAAGTAGTTTTGAACTGTGATGCTCTGTCACATTTCCCAGCCCTTCTGACACATCCCAAAGAGAAAATTAATAAAGTAAGTATTTTAAAATACTATCTAATAGCATATAAAATATCAGTAGCTTTCATTTGTTAAATTAGGGACTAAGAACTATCTATAATGATAATTAATATAAGCTGTCATTTAGACATTATGAGAAGATAAAATATTTTACTCTTTGTAACATGTCTTAGTATATGATTTTTCATAAATCAGTTGTAAACAGCACACATTTGGCTCTCATGGAAATGATGAAATAGAGATAATTGGGTGTCAAATGTATGATTGGAAATTTTTAAGATGTAAGTTAAGTAATCTAGTTTTAATATTTTATAGATACTTAATAGAGTGTGTGTGTGTGCATGCATGTGCGTATTTGTGGAGGCTATGGAAAGGGGGCACTGACTGGTGATGCTGATATTGGAGTGCATCTGAGGCTGTTGTAGAAATACATGGGTTGTTGATTACAACATTGCCAATGATTATAACCCAAGAACAGCTCACCAAAGTAGCCTGGCACCCTAAAATCTCTAACAGGTTCATTAAATGTGGTCCTGTGATCTGATCCAAAAGAGCCTACTGCACACTAGCTAATACTAAGTTTTTGGAGTAAAATTTGCTTTACTAGTTTCTTAAAATGGAGAAAATGTTTCAATTTATTAAGTTTGGAATATTATAGTAAAGTTCTACATAGGATGTTAAGTAGATATTTTGCTTTATTTTATGCTAACTGGTTTCAGTGTACATTTATTATCTATGAAACTTGTAAAAGACTTGTAAACGTCTTGGCGAAAATAGCACCATTGTGGTGAAAAGGGTAGCATTAAAAGATCATTAAGGTAGACCAATAAAGCAATCAAACATCTGGTTCTGCTTTAGCTCTTGAGAGAAGTGGTGCAGCAAATGACAGTTACAAATAAGTATATTTAAACAATACACTTTCATTTTTCATATCTCAGTTATCATATTGAGATTTAGCTGCTTTGGTTAAGACTCTTGATCAGAATATAATAGAAAATAAAACATTATGTGAAGGGATGCTGAATCTTGCTTACAGTAGTTTTAGAATTTGTATTACAGCTTATTGGCTCCTTAGTATTTATTTATTCAGCCAACTTTCTTTTGAGTTTTAGTGTTTGAGAAATTGCTTTCAAGAATTTTCTAGAAGGATTAGTTCTCTATAACTTGGATTAGGGCCATTAGCAGTTTGTCCAAAGAAAATATGAAAAAGGCATAGAGGAGTTGAGATTACTAAAACTTTTATTAGGGAACTCATTCCATAATAAATCATTCGGACATTGTAGTGAACGTGAGTTTTTTTTCAGTTCAGATGCAGATTTTGTTTTTTAATGAGAAATATTGAAGGGATCTTGTTCTACAGGAAGCAGTGTGGTTCCTCTCTAACATCACCGCAGGAAATCAGCAGCAGGTTCAGGCAGTAATTGATGCCAATCTTGTCCCAATGATAATACACCTTTTGGATAAGGTAAGAAAAATCATCTTGTATGTATCTGAGTAAGAGTACAGGGGTTTAAATTTAACAAATTATGTGACTATATTCTCTTCATTTATTTAATTAGAATCTGTACAGTTGCATGAATATTACAGCAAAGTGGTATTACTATTAAAACTCTTCAAACCCAGCAGTTTTTATATACAAGAAACATTTCAGGAACCCCGGCCCTTCCTCTGTATCTTTCTTTTACCAAAATTATCATTATCCTGGGATTTTTTAAACATTCATATTATACTACTGATTATACATGCTTGCATATCAATAATTTAATACAATAATTTAATACAATAATTTAATACTGAGCACTTTAAACATATTATCTCATTTAATACTATGAGTTAAAAATTATCCCCATTTTACAGATGAAGAAACTGGTATAGACAAATAAATTGCCCAAGATCAAACAGCAAGTATGCTGTTTGTTCATATGCTGTTTATTCATATGGTGTATCATATTTCATGTATACATTAATGTTTGGGAAAGAGACAATTTAAAATGTCACAATCACAGCATGAGGGTTTTTTCTGAATACTGATCTGTAATTAAAGAGATAATATCTATCTTATTTTCCTCCTTGTTTACTATACATTGGTAGTAGAAGCTACTTTCCTATAACCTGATAGATCAGGCTTAAGATTTAGGCAAGAATGTTTAAGCACTACTCTGTGTTTCCTAATGATTCACATCAGGAGACAGGTAATATCTGTTCTATATCTAGTGATATTAAAATTGATGAGTGAGCTCAGGTGTTCTCGGCCTACTGCAGCTGCTTATTATAAAGTTACCCGTCAATCTTTCTAATGGTTTTTAGGCATTCAGTGATGATCATTGCCTGGATCCCTTATTTTACTACAAAATGGCGACTTTCTAACTCTGTTATTCTTTATGGATTAGCCATTATTCTTCAATCAGGAGCTTTTTCTTTCCACTATTGGTTTATACAGAAACATATTTCATATAGGGAAAGCAAGATTAACGCTTAATTCTTGCTCATTATCACAATCTCAAAAGGAGACTAGGGTAGAGTTTTTAGTGTCATTAGGAAATTATGGATTTTTTAATATTTTTTTGTAAGTTTTAGTTTGTTATAGTTCTTTCTGACACTTGGGTTGTTCCTTGACCAATGGGAACCTCTTAAATTTGGTATCTGTGGGGTTTTTTTTTACGTTACCCAAGTAGTTTTTGAGAGCTTCCTGTCTTTTGGATATGACTTGATTCCCAGGCTTATCTTTTACATTTTCTGATCTAGATCTTGAGTAAACTATTTCTCCCAGGTGTTCGTTCTTGTAGCAAATGATATTTAAGGATCATAGTTCAGGTGCTAAGGATGATCAAAGTTGTCATTGTTTCTAGGCCTGAGAGAACAAAATAGGTGAGTTTTTTTTTTAGAAAGTGAAAAATATATTGTAATGTGAACATGAGAATTTGTAAGAAACAAATCATGAATGAAAGGAAGCTGTTGGATATTACCAGCTATTTATGATAACCATGTTTTTATTTTCACTTCTTTGATATCATATTTTCATCTCTTTTGTGCTGGAATCTTCCTAGAAAAATTGAGGATATATTGAGATATGTAATATAAAATCTATCAAAATAACAAGACCACATTGCCAGTAACATGACTCTGTCATTTCTGAGATTTCTTTGAGGGTTTTTGTCTTTGGCATATATTCCATCAGTGATGTACTTAAAAATAATGTGACACTTGAAATAATTCCTGTATGAATGGTTAAACCACCAACTTGATATACAGTTAGGTTATTTGTTTTTTATTTGGGAAAATAACTTTAGCTTTTTTTTTTATCTAGTTTCTGGTTATATAAAGCATTTATATGGTTTCCAAGTAAAAACCATGTACCTTATTTTAGGTATGGACACAGAGGTCTCACTTATATTTCTGTCCGTTTCTCACTGTTGTCTCCATTCCTTTACAAATGATCATTTTTATTAGTTTTTGGTTTATTCTTCCATTCTTTAAGTATAAGCAAATGCCTATGTACATACCTAGTCCCACCCTTCCTTACACAGAAGGTAGACTTCCATATATTCTTCTCGCATTGCTTTTTTAAAAATATTTTTTTAAAAAATATATCCTGATCACATGTAGAGAGATCCCTTATTCTTTCTTTTTTTTTTTTTTTCACTCCCGTTACAGCTGCATAGTACTCCACTGTATGGATGTGCTATAATGTATTCAACCAATTTATTATTTTATGATATTTAAGATGTTTCTAGTGTTTTGCTGTTAAGTAGTACTTTAAAGAATAGTTTGTAAGTTTTTTCCATGTTTTTTACCAGGTTATATTTGGAATTACTAGATCTACAGATAGTCATATATGTAAATTTTGCTATATAATGCCCACCCCCCTCTATAAAGATTTTGCCAGGGAGCAGAGGGAGGTAGATAGAGGTAAAAGGGGTCAAATATTTGGTGGCAGAAGGAAATTTAACTTTAGGCAGTGAACACAACACAATATACATATGACATATTATCGAATTGTGTACTTGAAGCCTGTTTGATATTATTAAACAGTGTTGCCCTAGTAATTTTAATTTTAAAAAAGGGCTGTACCATTTTGTACTCTTACCAGCCTTACTGACAGATATTTGGATTTGATGAGTAGATATTTCACCTGCAGTTTTAATTTTCATTCCTATTTGCATACATTTTTTTCTCAGTATATCATAAGCATTTTTCCAAGTTGCTTGTCTTCTTAATATTTAATAACTGGTTATTATTTCATTCAGTAGATTTACTGTAATTAGTAAATTATTCCCCTGTTGAGAATTTGAGTTGCTTTTACTTTTTAACTATTAAGTGCTACTAAGACATTATATGATAGAAACATAATATTACTTTGTTTTAAATTATTGATAAGTTCTCAAAGGTGAGATTACTAAATCATACAAATGACTTTTTAAATGATGTTTAAATATATTTTTCAATTTGTACTTGAAAAGCAATATATGAGATAGTGTTTTATCAAAGTCTTAATTGAGGGCATTATCATTTTTAAAGCTTATATGTTTAAAAGAATATTTTAACTTGATATTTCTTTGATTAAAGTGAAATTGTACATTTTCTCATTTTTTTTTTACTAATTTTATTTTATCCCTGACTTCAATTAATCTGATATTATTGAACATTAATACATATCAATCAATTTGGTGCTAGCAGACTTTACAAAAACAAGTGCCTTTTGTTGAGGATAAATTGGGTCCAAAGACTTATCTTAATAAATAAAAATTATGTGTGCATATAGAAAGGCTAGAAGTAAACTTGAGGGGAAAAGCAGTTGAAAAATCATTTCAGAAAACATTTTTCCCATTTATCTTATATTGCAGTTTATTTCCTTTGCTTTGCTTTTACAGGGGGATTTTGGCACTCAGAAAGAAGCTGCTTGGGCCATAAGTAACTTAACAATTAGTGGAAGGAAAGATCAAGTAAGTTCAGCTTTTATTTATTTCTCAAAACTGGTAAAATAACAGTATAGGTGATTGAAGATTTAGGTTTTAGTAAAACATAATTTAAAATAATAGCAACAGACATTCTGTAATTTTTTTTCAGAAGAAAGTGTCACCTTGACTTCTTCGAGTTATATTACGTAAATGAAATACAAGTGTTCTCTTTTCAATTTGGCCTACAGGAATTTTCTAATCCATTGTAATATCGAAGCACTTGTAGTCAGGGTTGTTTTTTGTTTTTGTTTTTGTTTTTTCCTTTAACAGTATTAAGGAAAAAAACAGGACTTTTTAGGTGAATTGAGCAGAATGAAACTGGCTCACAGATTCTCCTAACAAATTAACAACAAAATTTACCAGGCCCTGTGTAGAGACTAAACTCAACAAAAAGACTTGGAGCTAGAGTGAGGAATGTGTGGTGCCTAGGGCATAAAATTTAAAGAGGCATTCACTCTTGAGTTGGGCAAATGACATTGTGTCAACTGGCAAAAGAAAATGAGTTTTAAAGGTCCCAGGTATGTTTCGCAGGTAGTTTAAAAAGATAAATTTGGAACTGATAAACAATAAACTGACAGTTGTCACAAATAACCTGTTGACTGATGGTGAGCATTGAATCCACTTAATTACAGATAAAAAGCAGACTATAAATATAATACATGAAAATAACAAAATAAAAAAATGATAGAAAAATATTATGAAAATATTACCTAACCAATTGAAGGTGGCCAGGAATATGAGGCTACTAAAGAGCTAATGGATGTACTGACATTGAAAAATTAGTTTTTTAAAATACCATCCAGCCTCTTAACTAATTTTTTAATTTCTTAATATTAAAGAGGAAAGGATCTTTGAAAGTAGTACTCCTTGTGGCAAAGAAATGTTTCCTATAAAGTTGAGTTATTCATTTTCAACTTTATTTTTTCTTCTAAGTTCAAGATAAATAAATTTCATGAAAAAGAAATGAGAGTTGGGTTAGTATAGTCTAACAGCATGTGAGAGATGAGGTCATATTTCATGCTCAAAATTTTAAAGTCAGAATTTTTCCAGTGAAATAATATGATACACAGCGTTCACTTACCTTTATTATATCATAGTGTTTTTGTTCTTCAGGTGGCCTACCTAATCCAACAAAATGTTATTCCACCTTTTTGCAACTTGCTGACTGTAAAAGATGCACAAGTTGTACAAGTGGTACTCGATGGATTAAGTAATATATTAAAAATGGCTGAAGATGAGGCAGAAACCATAGCCAATCTTATAGAAGAATGTGGAGGTAAGTTTATCATAAGCTATTATTACACATTTTAATGCTTTTTTAACTACTTTTATTTTCTGACTAATATAGCACTTCTGTATTTTTCTGTCTTAGATAATCAAGTAACAGAATAAAGTAAACACTATGTTCTATATGTACAGTTCTGCTCAGCTTCTTGCATATGTTTAGGTAACTGAATTGCTGCCATATAGAATAGGCACTGTACTCTAAGGTACTTGGAAAATGTGGTAAACAAGACACAGTTCTTCCATATAGAATAGGCGCTGTACTCTAAGGTACTTGGAAGATGTGGTAAACAAGACACAGTTCTGCCCACAAGACATGTAGTCTAGTCATGGAGATAAATATGAACTGATTTAATGTGCTAATTACCCTAATAGAAATATACAACAAAATGAAATACCTAATCCATCCTGGAAGAAGCAGGAAGTGACACCTGAGCTGGATTTTGAGAGATGAATAAGGATTAATAAAGTAAAAAGGGATGAAAGGTGTTCCAGGCAGAGATAACACCATGAGCAAAGTCTGAGGTGAGAAATAGCATTCAGCAAATTATAAGTAGTTCAGTGTTGCTGAATCACAAAGTATGGTGTAGAAACTGCCAAAAGATGAAGCTTAAGACATAGACAATAAGCAGGCTCCTGCAGTCTTATGAGCTCTGTTGCACAGCAAATACTTTATTCTATAGGGCAGTAGTTCCCAAATCTGGCTATGTACCAGAGCCACCTGGAATGTAAACAACACGTCTTATTAGCTTTCTAGAATTGACAAATACATGTAATGTGGCTGTGGGACAAAATGTAAATGTTATCAACCCAGCTAAGCATAAAAGTAAAGGTATTTCTGAGAAAAGTTGAGAAATAATGAAGGGAGAGGTAACAATAAGAGTAGGAGAACCACATCTTCAACTTACTTGGTGGAGGAGTTCAGAGGCTTGAAAATAAGTAAGAAATAAGTATTTTTAAAGTTATTAAAATGACATGGAATAACAAAAAAATAATGTGTAACTAAGTTAAGAACAGAAGATGGAGAATAGTGTTAGAGAACTAATTAGATAGTGAGTACCAGAAAAATTTTTTAAAAGTATAGTTAAAAATAGTTTACTTTTTTTATCATGTGAACATTTTAATTATGAAATTTTTATTTTTACATATTAAAATTAAAATATAGATCTTGAACGTTGCCTAACTCACTAGAGGCGAGGCCCAGAAATCTATATCTTATAAGCTTCCCAATGGATTCTGCCATAGGGTATGATATGAGAAGCCACTGCAGGATTTTATTTGGTAAGCCATTAGTATGTTTAGATGGAGCATGAAAATCAGAAGAATGGGACTCACAGGAGACAGGAGGCAGGAAACTAGTTAAAGTATATAGTGGTTGGACCACAGTAAATGAAGGCACTGATGATAGAGACAAAGGGGAGATCACAAGATTCAAGAAATGGATAGACTGAAGTTTTTGAGATTTGATTGTAGAGTATTGAGGGAAAGGGGAACTTAGGTTTTCTCTCAGATTTCAAATTGTTGTTATCACCAAGTAAGCATAGAGAAGAAAAATCATTTTGAGTAAAGGCAAATAGCAAATTGTGTTCTGGACAGTTCTAGTTTTAGGTACCTGGTAGAATTTCACATCCTGGTAGAATTATCATATAGACATTTAAATTTTATACATCTGAAGCTGTAGACGAGCAGTCCTCGGCCTACATTAGCAGCTAAATTTTTTAATCGAAGGGCCCAATAAGTAGAGTGTATAGAATGAGAAATGAGCCCAAAACAACTTATGCCATTTAAGGAATACAGGAGGAACATTCATGAAAGGGCAATTTCACTTTATTTCAGAGACCTTAAAATTATTAGTCCTAAAAAAAGCAAAGCAAGATCTAATTTGCATATCAACAGGTTAAGTTTATGTTTTTTGTGTTTTTGCCTATGATTTAATAAACTCATTAATGCTTACAGGGAAATTTTATTTTCTCCTGAAATACTGTGATCTTAATCATTTTACATTATTCTTAACATATGTCTTAACATTTGTATATATTGATCACCAGTATTTTAAATTTTTTTCATACATGCTGACTAGAAAAACTTGGCAGATACTAGAAAGAAACAATCTGCTTTTAACAAAGAGCAATTTTACATGTTATTAATCCTTATAAACATTGGTTGTATATAGTATTCTGCTGAATAGATACATGTCCTATTGCTAACTTAATCATTTATATGCATTTAAACCACTCAGGTTGTTAAATTTTTTAAGTTAAATATGCTATATCTCTGCATAAAATCTTTTTATTTTAAGATTCACCTTTTTAGTAGATTCCCCAAAATTGTAGATTTGCAGTTCAAAAATTGTATTATTTAGTTCCAAGATTATAACTTTTTTATCACTACTTTTTAAATACTACCGTTGTTTCACTTCATAAAATCTCTTGCAGGACTGGAGAAAATTGAACAACTTCAAAATCATGAAAATGAAGACATCTACAAATTGGCCTATGAGATCATTGATCAGTTCTTCTCTTCAGATGATGTATTTAATAACTTTCTAGTTTTCTTGGTCTTATGTATAAACTTAAGTCTGGATGAAATAATATAGTAAGCTAGGACATACATGTATATATTTTTGGAGGGAATAGAATTAAAATAGATATGACAGAATTGTCACTTATTTCATAAACAATTATTTTAATACTTTAGAGTCTCGGGGCATTCAGAGGAGTACTAACTCTAATGGCAAAAAAGTTAAGGATTTTTTTTGACACAGGACAGGTCAAGCTTTATTTTCAACTTGTCTTTATCGTTCTTACATTTTATATTTTTAATAGCATAACATGTTTATAAACAAAATGGTGTTACTAGTATATCCTATAATAAATCCTTTATGACAATAGTTAATATTTGACTATATCCTGTTATTTTTAGTTGGTGACCAGAAACAAATATGAAGATAGATAGATAAAATCAAAATAATAAATCATGAAGAAATATAAGTTACTATATAACATAAGGTATAGTGTACAAAAGTATCTTCAGGTTGTCAGTATATGGTAGTTGAAATTAAAACATTAACTTATTTTTAGTATTGCCTCTTTGGAAAAGTTAATTTAAAATTAAAGCAATTATTCCTCAGAAAATTTTAATCATTAAATACAGCTACCAGTAAATTTCTTAAATGATTTTCTCAACTCTTTAAAGAATAAGTCTTATACCACAAACTTTTCCACATTATCAAAAAAAAAATGGAATATCATTACGTATTTTGTTAAGCATGTATCGTTCAAACATTAACCTGACAAAATACGATTTACATGCCACATAATGACATTTCAGTCAGCAATGGACCACATATACGAACCTGGTCCTATAACATAATGATGGAGCTGAAAAATTCCTATTGCCTAGTGACAACAAAGCCATCACAACATTGTACCACAATGCATTCATTACTCAGGTGTTTGTGGTGATGCTAGTGTAAACAAACCTACAGCACCACCAGTCTTATAAAAGCAAACCACATACAATTACAGTAGTGAGTTATATCATCTAGGTTTGTTTAAGTGTACTCTTTGATGTTCACACAATGATGAAATCACCTAACAATGCATTTCTCAGAACATATCCCCGTTGTTAAGCAGCACGTGACTATACTGGAAAATTGTTGAGTCTTAGAGAAGGTCAAGTTATCTAGATTATCAAGTCCGTTAGATAATCAAGTCCTATTTAGAATATAATGCAGATAAATCAAATAAAATTTAGAAAAAGCATATTTTTTCAGGGTGGCTTTTATCACACATCTTAAAAGTTGGATTTTTGGAAGTCCTAATTTACAATTACATATATACAAGGCCTTCTGATTTCTAATACATCAACATGCAGTTCTTTGTTATTCTCTAACATTGTGAAAAGAATAATTCAGATGATACACATATTTATAGGAACTACACTGTAGGCTCATAATTTTATGATATTTCCAAAAAGAACCTGTAGAAATAAAACATATAGGATATTATTTATCCATTGTTACAGAGCTATTTTACTATTTTAAACCCAAATGTCATTTGTCTTCAATTGCTATTTTAAAATTAACCAAAGATTACAATTTAAAAGTGGTAGCATTAATTTTATTAATGTCACCAACTTTATTTGCCCAGGTACAAGGGAAATTATAGTGAGCATCCTCTCAGTTTAAGATGGAGACCCATCTCCAATTTATTATTTCTGTTTCATTTTTTTGGAAAATATCCATATTGTTTCCTCTCATTTCGGTGGCCTTAAGAAGAAGCCTTTACAAAATATTTCAGCTTTCTAAAGGGATGGTAGGACAGTGTTGGCATTCATCACCTCTCTCATACTTTTTTAGGGGAAAATAGGATATTACTATAATGCTATTTATGTATACTTCAAAACTAATCATCTTTTTTTCTCCCCCTTAGATTGATGAAGATCCTAGCCTTGTTCCAGAGGCAATACAAGGTGGAACATTTGGTTTCAATTCATCTGCCAACGTACCAACAGAAGGGTTCCAGTTTTAGAAAAATGTTGTGGAAGTTAGGTACAATGCAGCACTGAGATATATATATATATACATATATATAAAAAGGTTGATCCATCAAGCTTGGCTCATGGGATCTGCTGCTGCATTAAATCGGGAAAGAAAATGTGAAGATTTCATTTGGAATCACAGAAAAGGCCCAAATGAGGTCAAGATGGCGAGTGGGTGCGAATGAGAATGAGTGGCAAAATGTAACGAAAACTTTACATGAATGCTTATTTAGGTTGTTCAAGGTAAAAAGGGCTACAGGTCACAGATCTTCAGTGCCTGAGAAGGAACATTGATTGACTTACTCTATCAATTGAGAGTAAAATGCAGTACTGTCATCTTCAAGCCTTGTAAGCATAAAAGAGAATAAGATGCCCATATAAGTGAGCCAAGGCCTTGCTATGAAGCAGTGTGTGAATGGACAATGTTGAATGAATGTCTGGCTCAGTGATAGGGAGCCAGGTTCATCTTTCAAATCTAGGGCTCTTCACTCATGAAGCAGACTCCTAGTCCTGGAGTGACTGTGTACGAGAGTATGGTTGTGGTGCTGTATGTGAACGCATGCAAGCTTGATTCGCCTTCAGGGGGCTGATAACCTAGTAAATCATCAAAATGAGATCATAAGTGTTAATGTACACTGGACACGAAAACAAAGACCGGTTTAGCAGCAGACATTGGTTTACTCTGCAGCCTGTGTTTTCTATTACCCCTTCCCTTCTCCCATCCCCCTCCTTTTTTTTCTTTTTCTTTTAGGTTTTTTTTCTTTTTTCTTTTTTTTTTTTTTTTTTGTTTGTTTGTTTTTAGTTTTTATCTACTTTACCTAGTATGGCTTTTTAGTTGCTTCTCAAGTCAGAAAACTTTTCAGGAAGGTTTCCCTGTGCATTTGCACCAGATGAATGTTTGATGCTATGAAAAGCTTTCCATATCATCAAAACTAATTTGTGTAGATTTTTGCATGGAAAAAAATCATAAATTTCCCTCAAAATAGAATGTGTTGCAGTACACAAGTTGCCATAATAGTATAAAACAGTAAAATGTGCTTTAAAAAGCCATCCTTTTCATTTTCAGAGATAACATAAAGATCTTTGCATGAGGTAAATCTACAGCATAGTTCATTTTTAGATTTTGTTGAGTCCTGTAAAGAAGAAGAAGAGTTTCAGTTGTGGTAGAATACCGTGCTGTGTTTAAATGTTATTTGTTTTCAAACTTTGTTTTCTATGAAAATGATATGGAAACTTCTAAAATGGAATTTGGTGCATATGTACTGCTGAATAAAGACCGATGAAGAGGTTTGAATAGATGTACAAATCAAGTAATGGTTTGAACCTTTAATAATATGCCTAATCTGTTCAATTGTTTTAGAATCTTTTTATCTTAGATGTAGGCAGCCATGAACAATCTATTTTGAGCCACTTTAGGGAGAAAACTTTGTATTTTTAAAACTTGCATAAAAGTTATGCAAGTGGTTTTTATAAATTGGAATAATACCTCAGTTTTGAGGTTATGCACACTAAATTAAATGTGACATAAATTAATTTGTACAAAAAGAACTCTTTATAAGGTGGCTCATTGTAGGAAATCCTGTGCCTTCCCCTTTGAGCACAAGTGTTGCATGAACAACAGTTTGCTATAAGAAACATACCAGATTAGCCACCATTAGCATCTATATCTACTTTGTGTTTAAAAATCAACTGGTAATTCTGAAACACTGTAGAATGGATAAAAATTATTTTGTGATCATAACTCTTTGTTGAACTAGAGTATTTTTGCAGCATTCCTTGTCATCAAAAACATGGTTAAAGTTTAAAACTAGAAGCAGCAGAAAACTAGCTTGTAAAATTTATCCAAGTAGAGTGCAGGCTAGGCTGTCTTGGGGAAATAAACATTAAAACTTAAAGCAATGTTTTACATGAGGTGTGTGTGTGTGTGTGCTGTCTGGATTTTTTTATACGTATTAATGTCAAGTTAGAGTATAACTCAGTGGATTATATTAGCTTATCTCTCTTACGTTTTTGACCTAGAATCAACATAACAAGATAATTCTTAAATTCTGTAATATCAACATAGAACTAATATTCTAACCCACTGAATTTGTTCAGGTGACACCATCCGTGCTTCTGCTTTCTCCCAGTCCAAACCAAGGTTTTGATCTCTCTTCATTCTTCCACCAAAATGGACTAATATAGACAACTCGAGCTATATTTTGAGTATATACTGTAACTTCAACATATGGCTCCAAATACAGATTGCATACAAAGCATGGGTTTTATAGAAGGCTTAAGTTACCACACGGTGAACATGACAATACTTTGCATAATTTGTTTCTTAGTAAACAAAAATTTGGTTCAGAGTAAGCTAATGAAGTAGTAGGCCAAATGATTTTAAAGAATAATTACCCTTACATACATACTAATTCTTGATATTAAGGTCTGAGTACAAGGGCTACCTGATGGTCTAAATAATTTCCTTTCTACCCCTGGTCTCATAAAGGACATTTGATAGTCTAATAGAATTCTAAAAAGGACTTTTCTGTGTATGAAATTTTTAACATAGAGCATTATATGTGATGAGGGAAAAAATGGAATAATAAGCCTTCAGTAAGTTTAATGTTCATGGCTTCTCATATCTTGAACTGCCTTTTTGGAGCACTGAGTCCTCAAGTGCTATAAAAATAAGATTGTTATATTACAGGTGTATGACTAGCTCTAGTCTAAAATATATGTTTAAGATTTTTTTTTCCTTTCTATTGTGTATCATGGTAGATTTAGTACTTTCTTCATTACTCTGAACCAAACCCAGAGTATTCCTATAATTGAAGCTATTGATTAATCATTAAAAATATATCTGGAAGATTTTTTAACATTTAGTTTAGCCTTACCTCAGCGACTACAATTTATAGATTTTTGTGTTTCTTTGTAAAATGACTGAGTTTATTGTAACATTACTGTACGTTTGTGGAGCACCCTATGTGGATTCTCCATTGCCTCAGTTCCCTCAAGAAAAAAGAAATTTAGATAAGCTTTGGCTTTAAAGAGAAGTGATGTATCTTCTGTTGCTCTACAACAAATTACCACAAACTTACAGCTTAAAACAACATATTTATTATTTTACAATTTTGTGTGTCAAGAGTCTGGGTACAACTTAACTAGGTCCCTGTGGCTCAGGATCTCAACAAGGCTGCAGTCAGGGTTTCTGCCAGAGCTCACCTGAGCTGGGGTCCTCTTCCGTGCTCCTGTGGCAGAATCTATTTCCTTGTGGCTGTAGAATTCATGGCAGTTTGCTTCTTCAGTTTGCTGGAGAATCTCTGATCTCAGAGAAGTCTGTAAACCCTCTTCTAAAGGGCTTGCTTGATTAAGTCAGGCTCCCCAAGAGTAATCTCCCTATTGATTAAGTCAAAGCCAAACTGATTAGTACCTTAATTACACCTGCACAATCCCTTCCCCTCTGCCCTATGCTGGAACCTAATCGCAAGGTGATATCTATTGTATTTGTAGATCCTGCCCACACTTGAGGGAAGGGGTTTGTATATGTACATCAGGGAATCTTGGGAGTCTTAGAGTTCCGCCTATCACAAGGGAATATCAGTATTTAGACCTGGAACAATTTACAAAGTGATCACTTAATATATTTCAAGTTTATTTTTGGATCAAGGCCATTACCTATGAGAATCTAATGAAAACTCTGGACCAGCTTCTCCCCTTAGGGGATCTACAGGAGTCTGTGAATTTCAGGCATGAATGAATGATCTGTACAAATCCCTTCATATAAAATTGTCCAGAGGTAACTTGTCTGAGATCACATAGCTACTAAGGGCCAGATAAGACCCAGATCGCAGCTTCCATACCATTGGAACCTGTGCTTCCAGTTGCTGTTCTAAAACAACTCATTTAAATTTGTGAACCAATGCAAAAAGTGTTTACACAACTTATCTGTATTTTGAGGAATGGCTAACAAACGCCTAAGAGTTTTGATATTACAGGCATACCTCATTGCAGGGTTCAGTTCTAGACCACTGCAATAAAACATCACAATATAGTGAGTCACTAATTTCTTGGTTTCTCACTGCATGTGAAAGTTATGTTTTATACTATAAGTAGTATACAGTAGTCTTATGTCTAAAAATGTACCTATCTTAATTTAAAAATATTTTGCTAGGAAATGCTAACCATCCTCTGAGCCTTCAGCAAGTCATAATCTGGCGGAGGGTCTTACCTTCAATATGTAAAAAACAACATCTGCAATGTGCAATAAAGCAGAATGCAATAAGATGAGGTATGCCTGTATTTGATGTCTTTGAGTTTTTGAAATTGAATCATCAATCAGAATGTGAACAATGAACAGGCCAATATAACTTGAATCAAAAGCAGTTACTGTTAACTTCTGAGGTTTGGCGGATTTACCTCATTAAGTATAAAAGCTTAAGTAGAATCCATTGTTTACTATCTGATAAGTTTTTGTACCATTTTTACTTCTTGATTATTTTACTCATTGGCAAATTCATTAGATTTCACCTAATATGAGTAGGAGCGAAAATTTTGCCCAGGCATATGTTCCAATAGTCCCAAACACTGTATTAGCAAATCCATGCCTAACTTGACATTTTGAGCTTTAAATGTCAAGGAGAAAATTTTCTTTTCAATAACTAACCACAATAAAGTCTATATGCTTTTTAAAAATGCAATAAAAGTAATAAAAGTTGTGCATAGATGCCTTTAAATAAAACCAGGCGCACATTGATAGTCTTACTGTAATCTGAATTATCTAAAGGCAGATGAAAATTGTAAAGCCTGTATTCCAGTGTGATCAGAAGCATATTTCCCTGACACTTAACAGTTCTATTAATTTTGATTTTTTTTTTAAATTCAGGCCCTTTAGATGACAAATTTGGTTCAGGATGTCCATTTCAAGCTGTACTGTTTATAAAATTGACAACTGTTAATTTGCATACAGAGCAGCTGAGTGTGAAGAAAAGTAAATACTGCCCTACAGATTCTGGCCTACCTCTCACCAGAGGACTGCACTACTTACTCCCTTATCACTTATGTTTTTGCTCCAATTCCTACCTTTTCTCCACAAATTTGTATCTTTTGTGCTCTACATACACTTCTTGCCCCAGATTACTTAGCTTTTCCAGACTATCAGTTCTTCTGTTTTATTCTTTGTGAAGAAAATTTTTATAACCTTTTCCACTTATTTTTTTTTGTTTTTCTTCAAGCGTGAATCCTACTTTCCCGATCCTATTTTACCTCTGATTTGTATAGCTAGATATTCCTTATTACTAACTTTACCCAAGATTTCATCTATTTTTATTCAAAGAACTGTTTAAAATATCTAATAATCTGCTTAAATCTATATGCTTTTTTTGGTATTGTCAATCTCCAGTTACCTCCCTTGCAGATGATTCAGCGTCCTGTCCCCTCCATTCCTCTGATTTTTTAACCTTATGAGTCACCTTTCCCCCATCCTTTGTACATAGTCACCTTTTTACTCTTTTGAGGTACTATCAATGCTAATATCCAACTCTCGGACTTGGCGTAGGAGAATATTTCTCTTTTAAAAAAATACCTCCATATTTTGGCTCATATTTAGGGGACTGAGCACAAGTCAGCATAACCTTATTCTTTCCTTCATGGTACTGTGCTGCTCTTGTTTCTCAGGGATGTTCCCCTATTCAACTCATTAGTGTAAGACTTAACCTATTATGAGTATTTTCTACCTCTAACCATTTCCCTTTGTACTTACCAATATGCTCCCTCCATAAAGTTACATTCTGCTTCAAGTCTAGTAGTTCCCAGTGCAGTCTTCAAGGTGCCCCGTCTATGTAACTACATAATTGATGCAGAGAAACTGGGTTTTACCTCTTATTTTTTCCTTTGAACTCACTTAGGGTGGTTATATGACAGCTGTTAAGGTGCCTAAAATAGTAACTTTGTTCCAGACTAAGTCAACTGGTGATTAGAGGTGCTAAAGAGTACTGAAAAGTTTTTGTTTCCCTGTTATCTCTATCCCCATATTCCTCATTTTGCAATTTTCTCTGACTGTAGAGAAAGGAAAGGTAGAGGCAGCAGATAGAAAGTTGTCTTTTTTGCATCTTGGTTTTCCCAGTTCTTTTCTAAGTCCCTTGAGTATTCCAGATCTATCTCCTTCAGGAATCTGAATATATCCAGTGGTGTCTACTACCCTGCCATCCCCATTAACATTCATTCTGCAGTATGTGTTTTATGGGAAAATTGCCTGTAGAGTCTGTTCAGTCATTGCTCTATCACATCTGCATTTCTCCAACTTTTTGCTAGATTGTAAGCTCCTTAAGGGCAAGGTCAGCATATAAGCAAAGCTCTGTAAACCCCACGAAGGTGCCATGAGTTCTGTGGGCACTCAATAAAGGTTTGCAATAACAATGATGCAACTTCTCAGATGAACTGGTTGTAGTGACTACTTCTAAAAAGTCTTCAATTTGGAACTTTTTAACTTGGCTCATTGCCTCTGTGGTTTAGAATGTTTTCTATAGGAAGGGAAGACACTTTATCCCTTGCCAGATGAATGTTCATTTATTAACTTTTCTTCTCATTATACCCCATGTCAGATCTGGATATCTGACACCCATAAGATATTGGAATTGGCCTTCATGTTTTTCAAGTACCAATTTTGTATTCAGTGAAGCAGCAGTAATATAATACTGTTGATGCAATTAGTTTTTGAAATGTTATTTATTGAAATAAGTACATCACAATAGCAGATATTTTTATTAAAAAAATATCTAAAACTTAAAGGTAAGCGGTTGCTGTTTTAGTCTATAGTATGAAATTATTAGAGTACTTTATGATGTTGTGGTCAGTGTTCATTGGTTAAAATAATTACATAATTACATAAGCTTTCTTGTGCCTAAATGGTAATTATACAAATTTTTAGTTGCTAGAAATAATTAGGAGCAGCACAAGGAACTCCCAGTTTTATCTAGTACCAATGTAAATACTTATGATAATCACCAGGGTGTTACCCCTTCTTTTGCTGCTGTTGCAGAGGCATTGGGTACAAATTCATACAGTGGTCCCTTTGATAAATTATCGGGCTTCAAATCCTAGCTCTGCTACTTAACTCCTGTGGGACCTTGTAAAGTTATTTTAGCTCTGTGCTTGTTTCTTCATCTGGAAAATGGAAAATAGTCTACCTCAGTGGGTTATTTTATGGCTGAAATGAGTTAATTTATGTAAAGCACTTAGACTAATCCTAAGTAAATAATAAGCACTCACAACAGCCAAGGGAAATTCCCTTTAACTTCTGCAAATAAAGACAGAAGCTTCATTTAGTTTACATTTGACAAATATCTGAGACCCCACATTGGGTAAGACATTAAATCTGGATCTAAGGATACAAAGGCAATTAAAATGTAGCACTTGCTCTGCATTTAGTTTACTGGGAGAGACATGGTCATAAATGGATTAATAAGAAGCAATAAGTACGATAAATGCACGTGATACCTTTGGTAGAACACACTGTTGGGAATGCATCAGAGCTTTCGGAGCACACAAAAATTTACTTACTATCTCTAAATTCATTTTCTCCAACTTCAAACTTTCTTCAACTATTCAGACTTCAATTTATTTTCAAGCCCCCAACTCCCTGCTGCCCCCTAATTCTTAGTAGATTCCAGTTCTAATGGGGGGAAGTGGCCAAAAAAAAAAAAAACAACCTATATGAGAGGAATTTAGCTCAATCCCAACTTAGAAACCCATTTATATGTTACCCACTTCTTCCTCATAGCTAAGGCAGTCCCATTGTCTTGAGTCCTATCTCTTTCAGGAATCTCACACTATGAATTATGGCTTTTTTCTCCTTTATATTCAACTATTCCTCTTCAATGTGATCCTTCTCACTAATATTTAAACATGCTCAAGTATTTCTCATCTTAAAAAGTGCAACACACCTTTTGGCTACTGCCCCATCCTCCTTACAATCACAGCCAAAATTCTTGAAAGAAGTGTAGTCTCCAATGGCTCAAGTCTCATCCACTTCTCAAACTATTATAATATCATTGTCCCCATCTCTCCATAAAGCCCTTGAAAAATCAATGTCTAGATGTCACTAAATGGACAATTTTTGTTATTATCTTGACTCTCAGAAACGTTAAACACTTGACCACTCCCTTCTAGATTTTCAGAGCATCACATTGTTTTTCCTCTTTTCCATCTCCTGCCCGCCCAGCACCCACACCACCACCACCACCACCACCACCACCACCACCACCCCCCAGCATTTTATCTCCCTTCTAGCACATCATTCTTTCTGGTCATTAAATGTTTAAGGGATTTAGTTCTCAGCCCAAGGTTCTCTTCTCACACAACTCTCTATGCAAAGATAACAATGACACACTTCAGTGATCATCTATGCCATGCCACTGATCCCCAATTTAGTATCAGCTTTCTCCAAAATCTCCATACTGTCTTCTTGCAATTTCCACATAAATGTCTGAAAGGCAACCACAATTTGACTTGTCCAAGACTAAGACTATGATCTTCCTCTCATCCCCAAACATGTCCTCTTGATTGTTCTGTATCTCAGTGAATGTCGGCTCCCCTCACTCTAAAGTTCTTCAAAATGGTTCTTACATCTTTTCCCTTATTTCCATTTCTACTCCTTAGTCCAACCATCATCTCTTGAACCATTGCAAAAGTGTACTAAAAGGGTCTCCCTCAAACATCCTGGCAACCTTCCAATCTGATTTCAGCATTAAAAATCAAATCTGAGTGTGCCAACATTGTTACTTAGAACACTGTATATCTTCTTGTTGCTCTTAGAATAAAAATTAACATCTTTTTGTTCTCTTCATTAAGTTATTGGAAATTTCAAGCTTATGCAAAATTAGAATAAAATAATCTTCATGTACTAATCACCCATTTTCAACATCAGTACATGGTCAGTCTGGTTTCTTCTCTGGCCCACCCACCTTTCCCATTTCCCTTGGATTATTTGAAAGCAAATCCTAGAGGTTTCATAATGTATCTCTAGAAAATTGACTTTTTAAAAGCATAACCACAGTACTATTATCACCTCTTTAAAAAATTAATCATTCCTTAATAGCAAGTGTCTAGTTTGTATTCAAATGTCCTTGATTTAAGCCAAAATCATTAATATGGCCATGCCTTTGATTTTCTGGCCCATGCCTATTTCTCTAGCTATTTTTCATTCACACACACTCCACTCTTCTCTGTGATTCAACTGCACTGGCTTTTCAGCAGCTCCTCTCATGAAGCCTTTGACTTTGTTCTCTCTGCTACAATCTCCTTTTTCCCTTTTTTTATTCATTCCTCAGCTTAAGCATAACTCTTTAAGGGAAGCCTGCACTTAACTGCTTAAGTCAAATTCTTTTACTGAAAGCTCTCATAGAATTCCATTCTTTAGAGCACGAAGCTCACAATTAAGATTCATGTATCACTAGACTATAGCAAGAACTATGTAGCACATTGCCTGGAACATAGAACACAAATATTCCTTAGATGAAATAAATGGATTGATGGGAGCAAAGAGGAGAGATACTTAATCTGGTCCTGGGGGAGGGGAGTTGTCAGGGAAGGCTTCTTGGAGGAAGTAGGACCTCCTGACTGACTCAGAACTTAGCCAAATGAATGAGAGACAAGAACCTCCTCTATGAGCAATGTCAAGGACAGGAAGGAAAAAGAACGGATTCATTTTTAATCTAAAAGTTTATATCAGAGAGTGGTGAGATGAGACCAGAACAAGCAATACATAATATGTTTTACTTGGGAGGAGAGACTTAGGGATTTTAAGTGGGAAAGTGTCATTGTCAAATTTGGACTTTTAAATGAGTCACTCTCAACTTTGTTGAATATGGATTTCAGGGAGACAAGAATAGAGGCAGGAAGATTAGTTAGAAAACTTTTAGAGCAATTGGGCATGGGAAAGGGAGTCCTGAATAGGACAGTACATAGTAGATATAAAGAAGAGGGAATGGCCTAAAAAATACTTAGAGGTGTATATCTATTATCAATTGTCTTTCAGCAACAAATGCACCTTTGTCCTACTTTGTGATACTGGAGCTGGGCAGTGTAAATATTTTTCCATTACCAGCTGGCACGATCTTAGGCTTTTTTCAATAGAGAGCATTAGAGTAACTCGAGACTACTGTGGCAAGAAGACACTTCTGGATGCCAGTCTTCCATTTTTATTATTCACCACTAGAGCCCAGTGATCCTTGGGAGCAGCTTCTGTGTCATCAGACCATGCCACACAGCCACTGCTGGACAGCAGCTCCAACAGGCCACTTCCACAGCATCTGTGTATCATATAGTAGACCTAAGGAAAATATATTTGCAGTAGAAATTTATCCAAACAATAAATTTAAAAGAAATGTGTCAAAGTGCAGAAAGCTTTGAATGCTACTACAGGAAATCAGTGTAATCTCCAAATACATAAACTCTCAAAAATAAGAAAACAACCCACTTTAAAATGAGCTAAAATTTGCACAGACACTTCATGAAAGATGATATAGCAAGTAAATATATGCAAAGATGTTCAACATCACTAAACAAGAGAAATGTAAATAAAACTACAAGACTATACTACACACCGATATTAGAATGGCTTAAAAAAAAAAAAAAAAAAACCTGACACCACCAAATGCTGACGATACAAAGCAATTGAAAGTCACATTCCTGGTGAGATGGTCATCATTTTGGAAAACACTTCGGCAGTTTCTCATGAAGTCAAACACACTTTACCCTACAATGAGCAATTTCACTCCTAGGTATTTACTCAAATGAAATGAAAACTTCATTCACAGAAAAACCTGCATGTGAATGTTTACAACTGCATTATTCATAATTGCCCAATAGTGGAAACAACCCCAAAGTTTCTTCACCTGGGGAGTGGATAAGCTAGTACAACCATACAATGGATTATTAGTCATCAATAAAAAGAAACTGATATAACCACGTGAATAAACTTCAAATGCACTATGCCTGTTGAAAGCCAGATTAAAATGCTTTATACTAGCTGATTCCAGGTATGACAATTTGGAATAGGCAAAACCATAAAGATAAAACACTGGCCAGTGGTTACCTATGACTAGGATGGGGAGAGTGACTATAAAGGGGCACAAAAGAAATTCCAAGAGTGATGGAGAAGTGCTATATCTTGATCATAATCCAATACTACTAGCATCCTTACAAAAAGAATATGTACCCAGACATGCACACCATGTGAAAATGAAGACAGCGATAAGCTTCTTCAAGCCAAGGAATGCCAAAGATTGCCAGCAACTCATCAGAAGCTAGCGGAGAAGCATGAAGCAGATACTTTCTCCTAGACCTCAGAAGGAACCAACCCTGTTGACATCTTGATCTCAGACTTCTAGCTTCCAGAACTGTGAGACAACAAAGTTCTGTTGTTTAAGCTACCCACTCAGTGGTACTTTGTTACAGCAAACTAATACGGGCTCTTAAACATATGAAAATGTACTCAGCCTCCCCCATAATAAGTGAAATTAAAATTAATACTGCATGAAACAATTTGTTGTCTAGACTGTTAAAGATCAGGAGGGTCAAAATAACACATCATGTGTCATCTTCAGAGTAGGCAACAGTATGCTCATGTCTTGCTGTTTGGAGTACAAACTAGTACAAACTCAGTGGAAGGAAATTTGACCAAATCTCTCAAAATTATAAATACAGGCACTCTTCCCAAAATATGAGAAATGGCATACAAATAAATTTATTTATTTTAACATCACTTGAAAAATCAAAAGATTATAATTAACCATCAAAAAAGGGCTGATTAAATAATTAACATTGACATAGTGGGATATTTTACACCTACTAATCAAATTAAGGGAGACTATTTGTGTATGGAGTTAGAGAAATATCTAAAATATTAAAAGACTGGAAAAAGCTAAATACATAACTGTATAACATTCTTATTATTTGTGTTAAAATATATATACACATACACATTTGCTTAAATATGCTTAAAATATTTCTGGAAGAATATACACAAGAAACTAAACATTGTATTCTCTATGGAGAGGAGCTGGATTTCTGAAGGACAGAGTTGAAGAGACTTTTAATCACAATGTTTTAAAAAATTTTTTGAGTTTTGAACCACGTGAATTATATAAATAAATATATAATTTCTACACAAAGTTTCTTTTTTCTGCCACAAGGTGGCAGTGTTAAAGAGTTCATGGAAGAATGCAGTATTTTGAAATTGGACTCGGCAGAAATTTTAATTTGACCTGTAATAGTCAAAGATACAGCTGGGGATTGAAAATATGTAAAATGTAATTTCATAAAAGATAGCATATTTTGGGACCCATGTAAATATTTTTCTTTATTTTCCAATTTTATAATTACAGTCTTTGTTTCCTTTTTGTTTTAATCTATGCGCTACAGGCCCATGGTAATGCAAAACAAAACAAAACAAAACAAAACAGATAGTAAAAAAGGACTTTTAATAAAAAGTCACAGTCTTCCTCTCCATATCATTTTTATTACCCAGAGGCAGCTACCTTGTTTTATAATTGGGGTTACAGCCAAAACTTTAAATAGTATGCATCATATGTCTTTAGTCTTTATTTTACCAACTTTAGATAACATATACTATCTGTAATACGAAAGACAAAGACTTAGCTCACTAATATCTTCCACTTCCATTCTTCTCCTCTTCCCAATTTTTGATGAATTATTTTTTAGTTCTTCTATCGGTTACCTTTACACTTTCATTTAAACCTCCATTTCTTATTTTGCCAGTTTTCAACATCGTCTCTTAACCCCATGATATGTAAGATAAGGGTATTATCACTTCTGTTCTTCTCACCTCTCTGTCTCTCTTCTACTTCCCCACTTTTGTTAGTTTTACTTTAAAAAAAAAATGATCGAGACAATTTACATACCATAAAGTTCACCCATTTAAAGTGTACAATTTAAAGATTTTAGTATATTTACAGTTATGCAACTATCATCATAATCTAACTTTAGAACATGTTTATTACCCCCAAAAGAAACCTCATACTCATTATCAGTCATTCCCCATGTTCCCACAACTCCCCTGGCCTTACACAACCAATAATGTACTTTCTGTTTTTATAAATTTATCTATTCAAGACAATTTATACAAATGGAACCATACGATATGTGATCTTTTGGGACCAGCTTCTTTCACTTATCATGTTTTTGAGGTTTATCCATGTTTTGGCATGTATTAGTAATTCCTTTTCATTGTTGAATAATATCTCATTGTATGACATACCACATTTTGTTTCTCCATCTCAGTTGATACACGTTTTGGTTGTTTCCACTTTTTTTGCTATTACAAATAATGTTGCAATAAACTGTTAGATTTTTCCTTTTATTCTGTAACTATAATTGTCTTATATATCTTGATCATGATTTAATTTTAAAAGTTGAAAATAAAGAACAGGATTACCTTGTTGTGTACATATTGCTCACTACAGAGCCAAGTGGTATGCTAGGGATTATATTTGCTTCCACAAAACTAATATCACAACCTCCTTTTTCCCCCTGATGTATTTCTTCCAGAGCTTTTCACTTTCCACTCCAGTGTGGGCTCATTACAATAGGTAATCCAGGGATTGACGATTTCTTCATGGATCTAATGTCTTTCTCTTTCTTGTTTATTCCTTTTGCTTTATGGACATTTATCCTTAAGTCACTTTCTCAGAAATGATTCATGGAGATAAATTTATGAAATCTTTGTCCATAAATAACTTTATTTTACCTTTACATTAATTTGGCAAGGTATAGAATTCTACATCTAAATCTAGAATTCTCAGAGTCTTGAAGAAATTATTTTATTGTCTCCTGATACCCAATATTACTGATGGTAATTCTCACAACAATTGGTTTCTCATTCCCTTTTTGTTGGTCTGTTTATCCCCCTTTCCTTCTGAATCTTGTAATGATATCTTTATACCTAGTGTTCTGAAACTTCATGATGACCTATCTAACGTGGTCTTGCTTTATTTATATTTGGCAGATCTTAAAAATGTTTTGTAATTTTAAAAAATATTTCTTCTCCATTTCGTCTGTTCTCTTTCTAGAACATAGATGATGAAGCTTGAATGCTACCTTTTTTACTTAATATTCTGGGAGTTTTTTTCACTCTATCTACCAGTCTTTCTATTAATTTCTTTTTTCACTTCATCGATCATTTCTTCTTTTCATACTCGGGAGATTCATTTGTATTCCTGAATGTTCCTTCACTGCATTCTATCCTTGTTTTATGAGTCACTGGTATCATAAATCTTGCTAAATATTAATTAGAAGGTTATTTCCCCAAATTATATTTGTTTTTTCTGTGATCGGGTAAGTTTTGCTTATCTTAATGCTTAACTTTCTGGCCAGTGGTCTTTATATATGCAGTGAACCTTGGTTTTCTGTTCATCTTTAAGAACAAAGGACCAGGTTGACTATTCCAGGTAGCTAGTGCAAGTTTCCTCTGCACTGTACTCTTTTTTCCCCTAGAGGGCTCTTAAACCAACAAGATAGAATCAAGCATGCTTTCTGCAGCTTTTGTTCACTGAAAACTTTGCTTTAAAGTGTTTAGACAGTACGCTGATTGGACAGGCCGAGAGCCTCAACATTTCAGAATAAGGAAGGAGGAAGCTTAGTTCTCCCTGAGCAGATTTTCTTTGGATAAGAGCCCTCTTGTTTTTCTGTTCATATTTTTGCTCTCAAGAGAAATGTCATCATTTTACATGCACATGAGGGTAGAGAGGTGAGTTTATAAAGGGCCAAATGTTAACCTTAAATTTATGCTTTTTTTAGACCCCATTCTCATCTACCAGCCAACTCTTGGCATAGAGCTTGTCCAGCTGTCCACAATTAAGACCACTCTCATCTCCATCTCAGTCTCTTCAGACTCATATTATGGGTTTCCTCTGTAATGATCAACTTGCTCCTATTTCTCATCTTCTTGAAATAATTTGACACCTCTCTTCTAAAGACTCACCCCTTCATCTATTCTCCTTACTGTTAAATGTTTATTTCTTTTTGCTCTTTTACACAGCCATCATCATTTCAACATGAGAATACAGAAAACACACATATTCAATCATTGTATTGAACTGAATCCTCTGGCGATAACTCCTACTTCTGCTTCCCCACCCCCAGATCTTGTGTGTGTGTGTGTGTGCATGTGTGTGTGTTTATAACAATAGTTTATATATATTCATCATATAACATTTAGAAACATGAGAAAATAAAAAATGTCTATAATCCATCAAACAATTATTGTTACCATTATGATGTATTTATTTTTTATATTTCCAGTATGCATATTGTATATTTTAAAAACAAACTTATTTTATATCCTGCTCTTTTCACCTATTTCATGAATAATTTCTCAAGTCAAAAATGATCTTTTATGACATGATTGTTTTAATGGCCACATAGTATTTTATTATATGGATAGATCACAATTTACTTCCTAATTCTCCTGTTGGTCATTTTGCTTAGTCCCAGTTTCTTTTTGTTGTTGTTGTTTCTTTATTTGTTGTTATAGAACATATCTACTATCCCTGGCCTTTTTTTGTGTGCTTGCTATACCAGTCTCAACTGCAATTCAGAAATGTACTGTTTGATTTAAGCAGTGAGGGATTCATTGAAAGGAAAGCAGATAGGCCACAAAATCACAATAAATCATGTGAAACTTATGACATATTAACTTGTGTGTATACAAGTTTGGGTAAGGGCGTCTAATTTTTTTTCATTGAAAGGAGGGACACATCTACTGTCATCTTCTTGAGCACTGTGATAGGTCCAGCTTCACTACCTGCGTGGAGCTCACTTGGTAGCATTTCTCCTAGATGTTTAGTTCTCATTTCCTATCAGCCCTCTACCCCTTCTCCATTCTTTCTGGTCAGGCTTGGGAAAAAGTACACATTTGAGTCAATGTTACTTATGTTTAAATATTTAAATGTTACAGTTCAACTAAACAATGTTTAAAGAAGATACTATCTATCTTCCTCCCTTGACCTTCATAATAACCTGAAAGCCTGAGTTCTAATTTAGAATTCTTGTTCTGCACCAGAATGTGGTGGTACAGGAAGAGCCTGAGTACTTGCAGATGCTAAGACTCTTTGGTTCCCTCCTTAGGCCTTAGTATAGTGAACAAAGGCATCTGCGTTCGGCTGCAGGCCTGGGTTTGAATCCTACCTCTGCCTTGTTTGCTAGATGAGAACAACTACCTAATCAGACTAAGTTCATCTGAGAAATATGCATATATTCTGTCTCCTGGTAGGATTAAATGAGGTAAAAAAAAATATGCAAAGTGCCAAACATCCTTTCTGGAACATAAAAGAGGCAGAGGAAGCAGCAGCAGAAAAGGGATGGAGTCTGGCGGGGGAACAAGAAAGAGGAAGGGGAGGAAATAAAAAAAAGAGCATAGCAAAAGTGGCTGCCAAGAATGACCATGGTTAATCATGTCACAAACTCCCTCCTAGCGAGTTCTGTCTTCTTTACGTCTGTTAAACTTATTACTGTTAAACTTATCTTCTATACTTGTCATTTTGATTTCCCTTCCTAAAACCTTCTACCTTTTTGGGGACAGTGCAGGCCTTAAGGTTTTTAGGAAATTAGGCAGCAAAGAATTATTGAGCTTAAAATTTTTTGTGTATAGGGTTGCTGAAAAATAAAGTATTTCTATTTAGTTTAACTTTTTTTTTTTTTAGCATCTTAAAACAACATATATTTATTATCTCACAGTTTCTGTGGGTCAAGAGTCCAGACATGATTTAGCCGGGTCCTTTGCTTCAGGGTCTCACCAGGCTGCAACTGAGGCTTTGGCTGGACTATGTTCTTTTTTTGAGGTTTGACTGGGGAAGTGTCTACTTTGAGGCTCATTCAGGTTGTTGGCAGACTTTAGTTTCTTGAAGCTGTAGGCCCTGCCTTAAGCAGCCTGCAGACCCTTGCCATGTAGGTTCCCTCACAAACAGTTCATAACATGGGTACTTGCTGCTTCTAAGCCAGCAGGATGACTGCTAGCAAGATGGAGTCTTATAAACATAATCACAGGAGTGCCATCCCATCACCTTTGCCATAATCTATAGGTTGGAAGCAAGTCATAGGTCCTATCCACACTCAGATGAGAGGATCACACAAGGGGGTGAACACCAGAGAGTGGGGATCATGGGTCACACGAGGGCTCAGCTTTTGAAATTGTTTTCACAGATAATTTCCTTCATCCCTTATAGATTCTTTAAGAATCTGTTGTGGAATTGTGGGTTAAGAATCATGGTTTGCCTTCAACTTTTTATGAAATGAGATGGGATGTCAATAAATATAAAAAGAACCAAAATAATTTACTTTTCATGAGCTGAGACACCTAAGACTATTATTCAAGAGGTTGTGTACTTGGAGTAATTTCTCAGTCACTTTCATGCTTTTTATCCCTGGCTTCTGTTGCTCAACAGCACACATTTCTGAGGCAACAATTCAGAAGTACTACAGCTATTAAAAAAAAAAAAAAAACTCTATGTAATAAGCAACAAGTAGATATCAAACTCCTGGCCTTGGTTTTTAGCACCAGCTAAGATTTGGTTTATCTAAAATTAAATCAACAACTATTCACTACTAAAATTAAAATCCATTTTTAAACATTTATCTGGTTTCCATCTTATTCAGTACTCCCAAATAGTGTATAGACAATAGCGATAGGATTATTCATTTGATTTTTTTCCTGCAAATTGAACTACACATAGCGACTCTCTAATTAACTGCAGACTTGATTTCATGAGGAATCTAATCACTGCATATAATTAAAGCATGTTTTCTGTGATGGAATATAAAGAATAAAATGTCATCTGTTAAATAAGTCAGTGTGATACCATTAAGTGACTAGAGTGATGACTAGTTGATTGTTTAGTTTTTCTAAATGTAATTCATATATAATTTGTAATAATTGTTATTCTTTCATAGCAGACCTAGAATGGTGAGAAAAGAGTGTGATTTAAGGGTGTTTTGAGGTAGATAGATCTATCTACTCTTTCCACTCTGTATTTGGCCTAAAAGTTTAGTTTTTAATCCTAAATAATAAATGATAGCTTATGAGACACTAAACAACTTTTAGTACTTGCCTTTGAAATAAAGTTAATTTTTGAAAGAAAAAAAGAAAACTAAAGATGATTCCACTTAAAATAAAATTCTTCTGTTCATTGAAAACACATCTAATTTAAATGGCTCTAGGGTGAAAAAAAATCTTTCCAAGGGTATTCTAAGGCCATAGAGATTAGAAGAAGTGCAAGGAGTGCCTGAGCTCTTTGTATAAAAATAGAGATTCCCTCTCTCAAGGTAGAGTCAAATATAGTGGTTGAGATATTGCTCTAGCTTGAGTCAGCAAGGTCCTTTCTATAAAAGTGAGACTTCTGTTGCACCCTAAAGGAGAAGGATGGATTGTGCCAAAGATAAATGAAGGAGGCTGTTCATAGATAAAGAAGATTCTGGGCAGTGCGTGGAACTGGAAAAGAGATTCATTATCGTTTAACCATCCTGGAGATGAGAATGGTGACTTTGGGCTGCATGTGCAGTGATGACCACAGATCACGAATCAGAGTTATAAAAGACCTCTGTATGAAAACAAATGGCTACACACTTTCTCATGGAGGAGGTGCCTGCCCCGGGCCCATGTAAGGCGGTTTCTGGAAAGTAGTCAGGCTGTTCTACACTTAGCAACCTGCTCTGAGAATCGCTCTCCCTCTTCAGTTGTTTTTTTCTTTTCCTCACATTCCATAGCAGGAAGTTGTTAATCCCAACTTGTTCCTATATCTCAAAGCTCACCTTTTCTTGGGTGGCAGTGGGAGGAGAGTTCTCGTCCTTATTTCTCTAGTTCTTGCCACAACTGTGGGAAAACACATTTTGATTTCCAAACAAATGAGAAGCAAACATTTGAAATATATCAAATTATCAGTGGAGAACCAATATATTGGTACCAACATACCAATTTGGAAAATGAGAATTTTCTCCCTAGGCTCAAGAAACTCATATTATTGTTTATCTTAAAATACCTTTAGTTATCTTTTTACACTTGAACTTAGTAGGTATTTAATACATGAAAAAATAAGAAGAATTAATCTATTTCTTAGTAAATACACATATATTATTCTCATTTTGCCCTGGGGCTATAAAGTCCATGAAGACAGTCACCTAATGGCTACAAAATCCAGTAGCCACTTGAGATTTTTTTTTAATTTTGTTTGAAATGACCATGACTATTATTTCCCTCAAGCAAAATTATAACAACTGATCCATTACTCCCTCCAAACAAAACAAAACAAAAAAGATCGGGGAGGAAGGAACAAGCAGAAATTCAGGGCAATGTTTTACTGATTACAATGTTTCTGTCATCGTTACAGCGAGTGGTTTCACCGGACACATGGAGGAGATTCCACCAGAGGGAGAGAAGGTAAAGGAGAGGTAAAAGTCTCTAGATGACTCCAACCTGTGATAAAATGCAAAAAGTAACTCCAGACTGCCTCCTCGCCAATGTCACCTTCATCTCTAGCCCTTGAAGGGAACCAAAGTTTTACCACCCTGAAGCTGCCTTTTTGAGATATTGATTTTTAAGCTTTCTTTCTTTTTTATTTTAAGAAAAAAGAATCAGAAAGAACATTTGTCCCTCTCTCCTTCCTGCCTGAGAGATTCAGTTGGAAAAGCCTACTCCAGGAGGGGAATCTTAGGAAGTTGCCTTGGCCTAATTTGAATTAAGTATGGTCAATAAAAGAGCTTCAGGCAGAGGCCTGTGTCCCATTATTTCTGAGTTGCCCAGCAATAATTTTCCTGCTATCTATGTTCCCCTCTTCCTCAACTACCTGTAAATTGTCCATTCTCACTTCTGAAATCTAAAACTCCATCTTCTCCCTTTTTCTCCTTTGTCCTAAATGTCTGAAATACTCAATGTTGCCTCATCATCTTTGGAATTTTCATGCACATGTGCAAATTTGATTTTCTCCTGCTAATTTGTCTCTGTTACTTTGATTATTAGCCCAGCTAGAAGAATCTAGAAAGTGGGAGGAGAAGTGTTAATTTTTTTAACCCTGGCACCCTACAGTAAAGTTTGTCACAGTTTTGACTGTTCAAATAGATTGTTTTCAGTGCTAAAGGCAAGAAGTAAGTACCCGAGGCTTTAAAAGAACACTCTAAATATCTGAAGACGAGCTTTCACACAAACCAAAGGATGTTTAAAACTTATACATCTTCCCCCTACCAATTTGCCAAAAACCTCATGGCCCGCCCTGGTTAAAGGGTGTGGTCGGCCACTTCAAGCCAGGAAAGCACTTGTGTCCACTCAGTCCATTGCTGCTGATGTATCTCACTGGGATTTGGTGTCGTTTTCTGAGGCTCACCCTCCATTATCATGGACAGTAGCTGTTGTCCACTGAGTGATTGCACCCCAGGTGGGACACAAGACTGAAGTGGTCCTTTCAGTCAGAGCGCTCCTTCCCTTGCACTTGGCTTAGCCAAGGAAGGCCTCACTCTGGATTAGCTCCCAGGGTGCTAGCCGGTGGCTCATCCCTGTGAACCCCATGCCCCACCTTGGAAGCTCTGTGTCATGGCTGGTTCCAGCACGCACCTCCGGTGGACTAGAGGGACCACTGTCTCTGTTCTCCCTGGGGTTGGTCAGTTTCTCCCTTCCAAACTTTGAAACTCAGGGGACTGATTACTTTGCTTCCTGGAAAATAGAGCTCTGGGCCCATCTTCCTGCAGCACACCCTCCAGAGGCAGGTTTTAACTCGAGGACCCTGGCATCTCTCCCTCTAAAGTCGGAAGAAAAGTATTTTTGTCTCCAGGGGCACATACTGCAAAATGATAAAGCGCTGAATCAGTAACTCATTTTAACTTTGGTGTGCCTTCCTCATGTACTTTTTTCTCCCTTATCACTTCCAATAATTGTCATGTTTCTAAAGTTTCTTAGCCCATCAAATCTCAATGTCTGTCTAATTCTCTATTAGGTGTATTAGAAAATTTGTTAAAAATCAAATGTGAGGAAAAGTGAAATAAGAAATATATGCCTAAAAGTAAAAGAATTATAGAAATAAAAATAATCAGTATATAGATTTAGATTATATACCAGAAGGGCTAGTGATACATATGTATGTGTGTATATGTATATGTGGTTATTATAAGGATAATTGCTCTCAAACTAAAGAATAAGTATATAAGTGAACAAGAATACTATAATATAAGCTTGAATTTGCTTACAATGAATACAACTCAGTGGTTTAGCATTTGATGGTCAGCATTATTATGGTCAGCAGTTATTAGCAAGGCCTTTGAACTGTAAGTTTACTACTGGCAGAAACCCTCATAGAAGCCATGACTTTGTTTTGCAACTTGGTTTCAGTCCTAAGCAAACCAACAGAATTTCAGGATGAAAGGCCCTTAACAATGACTGAGTTTCTTAGGTCCTTTTTCATGGGAAGATCGACATTTCTTTTTTCTTCTTGAGTTGGTCATTTATTAGCATCGTTTTCATTTAGAGTCACTGCCCAATATAAAGTGTAACATTAATGTAACACATTTTCCTCATGATGACTAAAGCTTTTTATTTGGTGACTATGGTTTGGAAAGGTCAGGATAATCCCAAATGGGCTTCCTGAGAAGTCTGTCCCAGACCTTGTGTTACCTCCCTCTCTACCTTCTGCACTTGGACTTAGTTCATGGTCAGCCTTGAAACAGTGTGTCTGCTGTTCCCTGAAATGAATTGGGTGGAGGAGGGAGGAGAAGGGAATGAGGGCAGGAAGAGAGGAGGCACGGGAATCCGGAACCTTCCCTCCTCTGCCATCGCATGCCTTATCTCCTCATGCCAATCATTAAATACCAAACAGTAGGGGTAGGGGAGTCGGGGGGAATCCGGGTTTGCTGCCTTCATCAAATTTGGGGTTTTAAAAAAGTTTCATTAAAGAGATACTGTTTATATTTTAGTTACTTTCCTATTTCCACTAGTACAGAAATTAGTATTAATTGTTACAAATTTAATTATTCATTTATTTACAAAGGTAAATAATTGCATAGCTATGAAGAACTACTGGGATCTAAAGAGCCCTGGGGATCATGGGCCTTTGGAGTTGGAAGGGAATTCCGAGATCATTCCCTTCATGTGCTGGATATGAAGACTGAGGCTCAGACAGGGGTTTCTAGAGTGTGTTAGCAGGTTAGTGGCACAGAAGGGCCCAAGTTTTCCCTTGCTGGGTTAGTGTTCCATCACAAAAGCTGACTCATTCATTCACTCATTCTTCAAGATATGTTTGGGTTCTTACTGTGTGCCAGGCCCAGTTCCAGGCATAGTCCCTGCCCTTGGTTAGCTTGCACGGTAGACGGTAGTGAGTGCCAGCCTTAGGAGAGGGCTGAGGAGGTCTAGAGGCAAAGAGCTCACGGGTCTCTCTAGGCCATGATGGCAAGTCGTTTTGGTGTGATTGGAACGTGAGGAAGGGGAAGTGAGCAGGCAAGAGAAGGAGACAGGGTCAGATCTTAAGAGCTGTGGGGAAGCCACAGAAGGATTCTGAGCAGTGCAGTGACCTGGTAAGGTCTGTGCTTTAGAAAGCCCACTCTGGCTGCAGAAGGCTGAAGAAATCGGTTCAGAGCTTCCCAGCGTGACATGAACAGCTTTGAAGTGAGCCAAGATTATGAACCCCTTAGCCTCTGGGGCAGTAGGGAGAACCTGGCGGCTTCTTCCAGCAGCCTCAAAAGGGCATCCTAGTGTGTTGCGTAAAAGTTGTCATTTTCCATTTCTACTCTGATGAGAAACAGATTGGAAAGCCCTGCCTTGGAGGAGAGCAAAACTCTAGGTGGGGAGCCCCATTAGATAGAATATCCAAGAGGAATCATATTGACCTCAACCAAGAAGTCAGCACCTGACTCTAGACTTTGTAATTTACTGCTTTTAGAGAGTGAAGGCGAAGTAGGAATAAGAGACTCCTGGTTTGGGGCAATTAGAAGTGTGATGGTGCCATTGGCTGAGATGGAGAATGTAGGCAAAGGGCTAATTTGTGGGGAAGGACTATGACTTAGGACACATTAATGATAAGGTACCTAAAGATATCCAGGCAGAGATGTCTAGTGAGCAGGAAAATATGTTGCCACTTAGCACTCATGCCAGTGACGGGATGGAGTGTGGACTGTTTCTTAAGACTCTGGCACAAGGGACAAAGTTAGGGGGAATTCTGATTGAACTTACTTGAGACTTGGGCCTATAATTGAACTAATTAGTGTGATCAAAGGGGCAGAGGATGGAACGCTCCATTTAGGCAGGCCTAGGTCACGTGTCCATTCCTCTACCAGCGGGAGGGATAACAAAACCATAACTCATGTATTTACACATTCTGTACTTAAAGATTCAGTTTTCATTCCCCCCATTTTCTTTCATAACATTCATCTTCTTTTTACAGATTTATTGTTTTATAATTAACATACAGTAAACTACACAGATTTCAAGGGGGCAGTTTGGTAAGTTTTAACCTGTGAAACCATCACCACGATTAAGAAAAGGAACATTTAGTTGTCCTGTGTTCTTAGTCTTCTCCATTCTGTGACAGTTCTTCAGTCTTTGTTTTTCATGACCTTGACTTATTTTTAACTTTTTATTTTTGAGTTAGCTTTAGACTTACAGATTGGTTAAACATATCGTTTTAAAAGTATCCATCTGTCTCTCACCCAACTCCTTCCCCTAACTTGTACCCATAGTACAATGATCAGACCCAGGAAATTAACGTCATTAACTAAAGACCTTATTCAAATTTTATCAGTTTTCCCACTATGTTCTCTTTGTGTTGTGGAATCTTATTCAGGATCCCACACTGCTTCCATTCTGCCTTCCCTAACCCTTCCTTAGTCTTTGCTTATGACCTTGACTTTTGAAGAGTACAGTACAGTTGTTATGCAGACCACCCCTCAATTTGAGTTTGTCCAATGTTTTCTCATTTTGACAAGATTAACACAGAGTGATGCTGTGCCCTTCTCAGCTGATCCTCTCAGGAGGCCCATCACGGTGCTATGTCTCATTACTGGCCAGGTTAACTTTGATAACTTGGTTAATGGTATCTGCTAGGTTTCTCCAATGTAAATTTACTTGTGGGAAGAAACTTTGAGACTGGGCAAATATCCTGTTCTCACCATATTTTCACCCATAAATTTTAGCATACATTGATGAAATTTGCCTGCAACAATTATTTCTGTGGTGTTTACTAAATGGTGATTTATATTTCCATCATTCCTACTCCAATTATTAGTTGAAATTCTATTGTATCAAAGCGCTATCGCTTCTTTCTTATTTATTTCATTATTCAGCTATTTATTTATATCAATATGAACTCAAGGATATTAATTTTACTTCATGGGCCATAACCCATTATTATCATTATTTATTTAGTTGCTCAAATTGTCCCTGATTTGGTTATTGGTGGCTTATTCAAGTTGAGTCCTTTTGAAATGCTCCCATAATTTTTGAGCACTTCTTTACTTTCTGGCACCATAAGAAGCTCTAGAAGAATCTAATCTACTTGCACTGCCTAAGCCCTGGAATTATTAATTTTATTTTTCCAAGAAGCTCTTGTTCTTTCTAGGAGAGAATAGTATTTAGAAACAAAGACCTGGTCATTAGGTGTTGTCATTACCTCTGAGGTATCATTGCTTATAGGCCCTCTCAGCAGGCAAAGCTAGGAAACACAAGTGTGTGTATATACATATAGACACCTACAGCTACATCTGTCTGCCAGAACCATGAGTACACACTGATTCCAGTCCATCACCTCAGCGTTCCTCCTTTCTCCTTATCTGTAACTTCTTTCTTTGACTGTGAGAAACATAGCTCTCATCCCCAATATATTTACTGATTCGCTCAAGAGTAGAATATGCATAAAATAGTTTTAGAATTGTTAACCCACATCCCTGTGATTCAAAAATTACTAAATACTGTGCAATATTTGTTCATAGTTCTTTTTGTCTTTAGACTTACAATATATAGTCAAAATACTGTTTCCCAAAGTGACTTAGGTTAGTTTTTACTTCCTCACTTCCTTCAGTGTGGTTATGTTATTTATTTGTAATGTAATTGTTTATTTGTTACTTTTGTATTTCATTTTGGGTTTTACTCACATTTTAGTTTTATTCGTTTATTTATCTTTTGAGTATGGGAAATACTAACATAGTTCTAAAAGTCAAAACTATACAAAAACATATACTCAGAGAAATATACTCTCTATGCATATTTCCCATTCTTTTCTCCTTTTTCCCACCCATGCCTTTTCTGGATTATACTTGCTGCATTTCTTTTCTGCACAAATGAAAAAATACATGTATATTCTTAAATCCTCTTCTCTTTTACATGACAAGTAGCATACTATAGATACTCTTTTGCCCTTTGCTATTTTTTTTTTTAACATTATATCTTGGAAATAATTCTATATCAGTTCATAAAGATCTTCTTCATTCTTTTTTATAGCCGAATAGTGCTCCATTGTATGGATGTACCATAATTTATTAAAAAAACTCTTCTATGAATAGGCATTTAGAATGTTTCTAATATTTTGCAAATACACACAATCTGCAAGAAATAACCTTGTGTATATGTATTTTTATATTGTTGGTGGTGTATCTTTTGGGTAAATTCCTAGAAGGATTACTGAATCAAAAGATAAGTACATATGTAGTTTTGTCAGATAGTGCCATATTCTCCTCCAAAATGATTTGCATTCCCATTAGCATTAGAGGGACTCCTCAGAACCTTATCATGGAATGTGTTGTCATAATTTTTAATTTTCAACTTTTACCAATATTATAGGTAAGAAATGGTACCTAGAGTGTCGTTTAATTTGCAGTTCTCTCAATATGAGTGGCTTTAAATATCTTTTATATGTTTAAGTGCCATTTTTATTTTTTTGTGAATTATTTGTTTGTGTCTTTTCCCCATTTTTCAATCAGATTTTTGGGCATTTGTCCCTCAGTTATTAAGGGTTCTTTATAGACTAAAAATATTAACCCTTTGTGACATATGTTGCAAATATCTTCTCTCAGTGCTTCAGTTGTCTTTTATTTTAATTTATGATTTTTGTCATTTTTCCCATTTTTATGTAGCAAAATTTATCAGTATTTCCTTTCATTGCCTCCAAATTTTGAGTCATAATTAGAAAGCATTTCTCTACACTGAGAATTAAGAGATATTAACCCATGTTTTTGTCTAATATTTGGATAGTTTAATTTTTATTTTATTTAGAATCTTAATTCATTTGGACTAATTCTTGTTATAGTGAGAAGTATGGATCTAATTTTATCTTTTCCCAATGGGAGTTTAGTTGTCCCAGCATCATTTGCCTCAGTAATTTAAGAGGCTAACTTTATCACATACTAATTTTTATATGCACTTGAATCTGTTTTCAGGACCCTCGAGTGCAGGAGTCAGCAAACTTTTTCTTAAAGGGCCATACAGTAAACATTTAGGCTTGCAGGTCATAAAGTTTCTGCTGTTGTAGGGTGAAAACAGCCATAGACAATGGCATAACGTTGTCTATGCAAATACAGCCGAAGCGTGCAGACCTCCTCTCTAGTTCATCCCACTGGTCTATCTGCTTATTTTTGCATCAGTAGCTTACTAATTACAGTGTTTTTTCAATGTTTTAACGTCTGGTATGGCTAGCTTCCCTTCTTGTAATCTGTTCAATTCTTTTTAAAAGCAAATATGAGATAGACCAGTGAAATAATGTGACTATTTTTATTTTATTTTTGTTTTTTGGTCTGATTCATAGACTAACTCTAAAGATAATTTCTGAAGAAGAGTTTCAGAAATGCTTTGAGCAATGTTAGTATAATCATCTAGTGTAGTCTCCCAATGCGTTAAAATTTAGAGGCCCAGCACTAATCTGAATGTATCTGTTATGGTTTGTTATAAAGTTAAATCATACAATTTACCTTATGGTTACAACTTTTATATGCATATTTTTAAAACTAAAGTGAAAAAATTTTTGCTGAGAAAATATTTTGAAATGTTATAACTGATGAGAAAATTTGAAATAGTCTGTGATATTACAATCAGAGCTAGGAATGGTTTCAGTAGGTAATTTTTTCCCATACGTTGCTGATGGTAACCTGGCCACTAATCTAGCCTATAAAGTCCTATAGCTGGGTTGAATAGACTTTATGAAAAGGAATTCAGAAGCTGTAAATAAATAGGAAGCTTATAACTCCCTAATAACCACTAGGACTCAGAAGCATTGATCTGCGGTCAAGCAAAGTCTCACCATACGTGCGAGTTGCATGGCTTTTGACAGCTATGTAATTTTTACTGAAAAGAAACAATTATCTTTATAAATTCACAACTCAGTTTGGGTTGCAATCAAAGGGAATGAAAAACATGCCTGTCAGCTGACGGCAGAATTGCTCTTAGAGAAGAAATGTTTTATCATTTGTTTTAGGAAAAATAGCTTGACCCTGTGGGTACGGTAGTCAGAAGCTTATATCATAAGAAATGGTTAAGCTACTCTCCATGGAAAAGTGAATAGACAGCAAAGGCGTGTTTTGCTCCTGAGAGAAGGCAGTTGAAAGAGAGGTCCAGTGAAATGTGAGAGGCAATGGCAGCATGCGCTGGATAGTCTGCTGAGGCCATCACAAGCTGGGACCCATCTCTGCCAACATTGTCCCACTATAACAAACATCTTTTTGTTTAAGGGTGATAGATCTCCAATTGTTCATTGACAGGTGGTGGAGACTGAATTTCATTTTCAACACAATGTAACTGGTTATGTGACTGAGAACATATCAACTACATGGCAACTTTAATGTTGTTTTGGCAGTCCCTTTAAAATAAACATCCACTGACCTTGGATGTAAATGACAGGAGGCCCGACTTTTCTGGTCACTGTTTGTTAACACAAAGTCCTGAGGCCCCTTAAAATTGCAAAAACAATCTCATTTCAGAAATTAGTCCCCTTGTCTAAGCTTCTAACTTAATTTGAAACTATAGCTACTCTCTCCCCCACAGATAAGGCCTGTTTCAGGATGGTTGCTGGCTCCTGGGGAAGGTACAGGGTTGGCTTCCTTCTAAATTACTTCTTCTCCATCTTCCCTCACCTCCAAATACCCGCTCTTTCTCATCCCTCTTGTGTTGAGTGGAGGGTGGAGAATAGGGGAAGTTCTCACCTGATGGAGAATATGGAAGCCCAGTTCGCAGTCTCTGTGCCTGGGTAATGTGTGAAGCAGACTCCTTTCTCATGAGGGCTCTTGTGCAGCTCCTTGGAGACTTTTGAAGTTCTTTGGAGTCCTTCATGGTGTTTTTCAGAGTCTATGCCTGAGACTTCTCACCTGCAGTGTGCTTCGGCCCCTCAGGCAACTTGTTTCCTCTTTCTGCAGCCTGTTAGGAGTGCTAGGATACTTTCAGGGTTTCCGTGCTGACTCCTGTTTGTCCGTCTATTTAGTATGATCTTAGACAGCAGGACCTTAGACAACCCTACACTGGTTCATCTGACCCTTGGGCACACTCATGCTTCCTCGGTGCCCACCAACTCTGGGAATGAAGGCCAGTCCCAGTGCAGCAGCAATTCGCCTTCATTCTGGCTATCACATCTTAGATTTCCCAAAGATCTGATAAATGCCAGTCCACTCAATGCAAGCTAACATAGCTGAACCCTTCTCAGTAGACTTAAGGTGCGGGGCAGACACTGGGGGAGAGGCAGGCCCAGAAATCTTTCCAAAGGGAGTCCTTACAAATCCTTTTCCCAACCTTTATACATATTCTCTGAAGGTGAGAGGTTAAAACTCCCCTCATTAGTTCTCAAAGCCCCTGTGTTCCATAAATTCCTCACAGTGGTCTGCCTTACAGTTCATTTTTATATTTGATATCTTGTATTTTGAAGCTGCGGCTAAAATTTCTAATACAAAAATCATCTGAAGAAAAGTAATTTCTTTGGTCTGGAGAGGAGAAAATCAGTCAGCTTCTAAGATTTGGAACTAATACCTTAGTAGCCAGCTACAAATAGATATAATTATGTAGCTTTCATAGTTATGTGAATCTTAGTCTAGCTGTAAAAATAATTTATTCTTGGGCCTGAGATCTGCAAGAAATATGTCACAGAAATGTACTAATTGTTTTTATTATGATTCTTTGACAGATGAAAAATGATATGAGATGAAAAACATTTTTTTTTTTGTCTAATGTTTTTATTTTATTCAACTATAAGCAAATAGCAGAATTAACATAACATGTAGCAACTCCAGACAGGCTTTTCTTATACCAATGAAGAATGATCAATTTAACAGGCACAGGCTTAATAAATTTCTGATAACCTTTCACCCAGCCCTGCAGTTCATGTAGATGGCCATGCCTCAACAGGAAAGCAACTCTCCCCACTGCTTTTTCTAATACTGCTTCTTAAAAGAGCCACAATAGAATACTGACATCTAGTAACAAATCTGAGATGTACCATATTGGGGGGTACATGCCAGGCTCTGGTTGTCTGGTGAGAGACAGGGCCGTGAAAACACATCTCAGAGGGTTCCACCATGCATAATTCTGGACTCAGCCTTACAAAGGCAGAGGCAATGAATTTTTTAACTTCCTTTACAGATTTTTTGATGCTCTGCCCTATTACTGTAGACCTGTTCTTCTTACCTAAATTTTTTCTTTTTTAAATTCTGGGTTGCTATTCTTATATTAACAGTCTGAGGACCCCATCACAGTACCAAAATATCGCCCAAAATGGAGTTCAAATTAGATCAAATTATACAGGGTGTGTGACAGCTGTTCGTAGAGTTTGGGCACATATCATCCCATTCTGCCTGGTAACATATGCCAGCCACCGAGGGCCCGAGCTCATACTTTTTGCGGAAAGATGCCACCTTGAATTTGCCACGATGGTCTCCAGATCAGTTGCTGAGAATGGGCTCGTCACACTGCAGTGGGCCATTCTTTCTGCTCGTAAACCATCCAGACGTAGCAGTGAAGACCTGTGCCCTTGGGAGGCCCAGAGCCCACATAATCGGAGAGGACTATGCCGCTGCTGATGCTGTTGTCCTTCATGTTGACCATTAGAAAATGGTGCCATTCCTTATATTTGGAGTCCTTTCTGCTGGGAGCATCTGGGTCTGTCAAGACCAAGGTTCACAGTTTACCTGGATCAAGGCCATCCCACGCAATACTGGTTGGCCGGTTCTTAACCTGAGTGGGCGTTAGCACTTTGCCCAGCTCCGATCTCCACCCCGGAGTATTTGACCTGCAGCTGATGCTGCGGCCACTCGTCCACTTCCGGCAGGCTCAAGGGCGGGCCCACTTGCTTGGGTCTGTCGGCTGCGCGCGGCGAAGCAGCCCGACAGCCGGGATAGCTGAGCGAGACCAGGCGCAGGTCAACAGCACCGACTGGAAGCGCTTGGCAAACTCGAAAAACATTCTTAATCACCCGATACATACCAATCATCCTCTGATCCTGTGAAATGATCACGTCTTCGGATAGGGCATCCGGAAATTTAAGTGTGGCCTTGAATCTGCTGTGAACTTGTTTTCACAGCTGAGGCTGTCATTGTTTTTGTAGGCTCCTATAGCTCTCTGGCACTTCTGGGTCATGCTGGGTTACAGAAATCTTTGGCAATGTTGGTAACCCATGGGCCTCTAAATCTATAGGAACAAATATAGCCCTTCCTTGAAGGTGTCATAGCTCCCTTCACTAGGGCCTGAGTAATCTCTGTTTTGGGGCTATCAGATTTCTTTGTGCTTCTCCTGAACATTCAGTCTCTTCCCTGAAATATTCTTTTCCTCAATGGGTTGAGGCTTTTTGGAAAACAATAGACGGTAAAGTCTGGTTAGAACTACTTCTGCTTTCTTGCTACACACAACTCTTTTTAGATAAAGATGTACAGAGGGGAAAACGCAAGTGGAAAAAATTATGGTTCAAAGCATTATTCAGTCATATTCATTATGCTTAAATTTTAAAAAATTGTATTAACTTTATTATTTTTTTATAGCAGTTTTAGGTTCACAACAAAATGGAGGGAAATGTACAGAGATTTCCCATATATTTCCTGCCCCCTCCTCAAATGAATATCAATATCCCCCTCCTGAGTGATGTTTGTTACAAAAGATAAACTTACTTTGACATCATAATCACCCAAAGTCTGTAGTTAACATCACATTTTTTTTTTTTAAAGAATAATTTTATAGAAGTATACTACATTTATTGCTATGGAGAGATATTCACAACATATTGTTTTGACAGGAAGTCAAAAAGCTATCAGGAAGACTGTAATAAATGTGTATACACCACCATGTAATAGTGGTTATCTCTGGACATTGCTGGAATCCACACATCATAAAGCAACCTTTTCAGTAGGTGAATTGAAGACATCTGAAGTTGACTTGGGACCCACCGATATTACCTTGTTTTATACCGTTTATTATTTTCCTGTAATTTATTGTGTAAGAGCCTAAGACCTGAGTGAACTGGCAATACACACTATAGCAAGGCTCGTGATTTTATGACAGCAGTAAATGACTTTTTAGTTGAGAGGGAAGCTGCGATGTCTTGAGACATAGCTGGGTAGTTTCTCAAGAAAAAAGGGAAAAGGACTACTGAAGTGTATGTTTTCTGATTCTAGGGGGTTAAGAAGGTGATGTAAACTTGGTGCTGAAATTGAAGTCAATTTTGTGCAACAGCCGTCATCTCTAGGCCATAATTTCATAAAGTGGAAAAACTCGAGGGATGGTGGTGGGAAGAGTAGGGAGACAAGTAGGGAGGCAAGCAGGGAGGCCGTCCTAATGAGTCCTAAGGTTCCATTAGCTCTCACAGGGTTAGTTCTCTTTAAGAGAATACTATATAATCAGAAGCCCCCTCTTCCCCTGCTCAGACCAACACTCGGGTAGATCTCGGTCTCAAGATTCCGTAACATAGGGAAACGGCCCGAGCCCGGACCTTGTCCACCCGGGTGGGTGCGCCCTCAGAGCGGGTGGCGACTTCTCCGAGGAGGTAAACCTGTGAGGTAACAATGGAAGACGCCGCGCTTTCACGTCCACGTCTCCACGTAAATAATGGTCCTATGACTCTTGTATGCATCGTTGGCTGCCGCTTGGCCCCGCCCCTCTCGGGGCCATTGGCGCCATCCCGTTTCCAGAGGAGGGGTCCCCCGTCCAGGGCCGGGGCTACCAGAAGCGCCCCCACGCGCCGAAGCGCCGCTTGCATCGCGGTCAGGGGCTCCCGCGAGGCAGCCTGCGCCTAGTGCGCAAGCGCAGCAAACCCGCCGCGGGCCTCGAGCCCAGCCCCAGCCCCCGCAAGCACGCCCGCGCCTCGGCAGGCGCCCGCGGCCGTTTACTTTCGAACGGCAGCCCCGCGCTCTTTCCCATTGGCGAACGCTGCCCAGTCGAACGTTGCCGAGAGACTGCGCCTGCGCAGAGAGGTTCCGCGAAGCCCCGCCCCGCGGAGGCACCTGAAGTCTCTCGCCGCGGAGGAGGGCGGGGAAGCTGAGTCGCTCTCGGAGCCCTCCTGCATGCGGGCTGCTATTGTCCGCGGCCTGTGAGGTTGCGTGGTCCCCTCCTCCCAGCGGTGAGTCTGAAGTCTGAGGAGGCGGCCCGGGTCCCTCTTCTTTCCCTGTAGCAGAGGCTGGTTTATTGGATGCGCTTGGAGGAGAGTCGAGGGGCTCGAGGATGGAGACAGTGGGCTTGGGTCCTGCATCTGCTTCCTCTTATCCCAGATAGGGGGTTTGGGGATCCTTGTTTCTCCTCCCCCACCCCCCCGGTGTAGAACTACACCTCTGTGGGGGAGAGGGTCCTCTGTGGTCGTGGTGGTGGTGGTGGCGGCGGCGAGGGCGAGGGCGAGAGCGAGAGCGAGAGGAGCGGGACGCCACGGAGCTGGTCAGCGTCGTGGGGCTTCGGGGCGTAGGGCGCCGACGCGGTGGAGGCACCTTAGGCGGAGACCCGGGAGGATGTATCGTAAACCTTCCAGAGAGAGAAGGGGAAGGATACTGCTAGTTTGAGCCCTTTCTCTGTGAGAAGCTTTTATGGGACTTAACAGCGGCTAGGTGTAGCTGTGCCCATTTTACAGATGTGCAACATTAGTTGTTGAATGCATTAGGTAAAACTGACCCAGGGTTCCACAACATTTAAGTGGCAGAACTGAACGACGAACAAACGTATTGATGGGAGTAACCTGAATCAATATTTATAGTTTTAAGCTGGCAAAATCTTTTATTGCCAGGGATGCTTATCTTCCAGTTAACTTTAAGCAATCTAAAATGACCATGAATGTTTGCTCCATCATCACCATTGTTGGCTGATATTTTTGAGAGCTGGTAAGATACTTGATTAAAGAGGAGGCCCTGCTTGACAATTACTTTGGTCACAGAATTGTTGGGACTTTCAAGGTACAAATGATACCCTTCCTGTTATTTGTCACTACTTTTCTAAAAACAGTGAGGTATAAGGAAGGTAAACATCAAAGTGAAATAACAATCATTTCTATGGTGTAACAATCATTTCTATGATATCCTATTTTATGTATTTTTTGAGAATGTAAATTCTAAAACATTTAAGATAAAATTCTTTTAATTTTAGAATAAGAATAAAAGAATCTGAAAAAGTTGAAGAAGATAAAATATATTCAGTCTCCAAACCAGAAGATCTACAAAGAAGGTAAGCTCAAGAGAGATCAAGTGAATATGAAAGAAATTTTCAGTAAATTTTTACTCCCTGGTTAAATTGTATTAATAGTTTCTTTCTTTCTTTGGGGAAACAGATTGATGTCAGAATGCAGGAAAACAGTACAAATGGGCAGAGTTAAAATCAGATCTGACCATAGGATTTTTTTTTTTTAATTTGAAAGAGTTATAGTGGTTCTTCATTGTTTTTGCACATTTAAATGTACGAAAGTATTTTTAAAATCTTGCCCTATGTATATAGAATATACAATTCTAGTATTTTTAAAGTAAGTCTTGAATTTCATGAAATGTGCTTTTTATCAGTAAGGGCCACAAAGATGTGAGCCCCAATCTGGGTGGTGGCACCTCTTGAATTTTCCCAGGCTTATAGGTGACTCACAGTGTACTTACTAGAGCAAGTCATCTAGTAATGCAGTAAATATAATTTCTCTTCAGAGGCTGTAAAATGTAATGAATGTTTTATAACCATTCATGTTTAGAGATGAAAGACAGTAACATTAGTGAATTAAAACTAAAAAATAGTTTACACAGAAGAATGAGTAATGATATTTTGGTATTGCTTAATTCTCCATCATCTGTTATCAGTGCTGACCATTCATATTAGGCTGGTTAGACATTGGGAGACTCCATAGGAAGTCAGCCCTCTGGATAAAGTGCAAAAAAGTTTAAAAATTCAGAAGTGTGTTTATTTTTGACACTTAAATACAAGAAATTTGTGAAATTTGTAAGTAGATGATTTAGCCTCAGGTTTCTTTCTGAAAAAGGTTTATTTTTTATATGCATATTTCTTGGTGACTTTTAAAAGGGAAGCAGGAAATCTTGAACCAAATTATCGGTTTTCACTTGGGCTTTTAGTGCTCACTGGAGGAAAATAACATTTTATACGTTTTTAAAAAAATTTTACTCGGTGTTTTAAAATTGTAATACAAATTGATTCACAAATTAATTTGGCAGAGGAAAGGCTGGGTAGTAGGCAAGGAACTTGAAAATTTAACAGTTGTGTAACCATCACCATCACCTGTCTCCAGAACTTTTTCATCTTCCCAAACTGAAACTGTGTACCCACTAAACAATAACTCTCCATCCACTTCTCCCTCTAGCTACTTATAACCACTTTCTGTCTTTGTGAACTCCTTATTGGTTTTTATATTGTGTTGATCGGCCCACAACATGTCCTCTTGCTTTTTCACATCTAATGTGACCATACAGTTTTTCTCCATTTACCTATTTGAATAATTTTCTGTTACTGAATTAAGTTTACATGTCTGGAAAAAAACCTTATTTGGTTATTGTACCATGTTCTTTTAATGTACTCTGGATTTGTTTTTGCTAATATTGTGTTCAGGATTTTACGTTAGTATCTGTTTTTGAAATTAGTCTATTATTACTTTGTTTTGTATTTGTTAGGTTTTGGAATCATGGTATACTATCTTTGAAACAATTTGCAAACTTTACATCTTTGTATTCTAGAACAGCTGAACAAGAAATTGTTTCTTGACCCTTTGAAAGAACTCACCAGAGAAGCTTGCCCCTCTACTTCCCCTTTTTTTCAGAGTAGCTCTTTTCTAGCCTGTAAATTTCTCTCACGGTTTGCCTTATCTTCTCAGATCATCTTTTGGTATTTGAACTTAAATAGTGAGTAATTCACTTCTTATAGATTTTCAAATGTAGTAACAGAGTTATGTAATAAATTCCCTATACTTTTGACTTTTTCTCTGGTTTATCTCCTATTTTTTAATGCTCACTTTGTACATTTGTTGTTCCTTTTCCCTCTTGATTTGGATAGCATATTAATCTATTGCTGCGTAACAAATTATCCCTAAAACTTAAGTAGCAAATATTAAAGCATGGTTTCTGTGGGTCAGGAATGTAGGAGCACTTTAGCCGAGTGCCTCTGACCCAAGGTTTCTCATGAAGTTGCAGTCAAGCTGAGGCTGCTTTCATTGCAGGATTTCACTAAACATGAAGTGTCTGCTTCCAAACTCATTTATGTAGTAGTTTGCAGGCTTCAGTTTTTGGGGGTCTCTTAGTTCCTTTTCACAAGTAAGACATTGATCGGCCCACAACATGTCCTCTTGCTTCCCTTGTCGAGAGTGACCCATGAGAGATGGAGAGCCAGAGCATTCCAGGTGGAAGCCATGGTCTTTTTATTACTTCTGCTGTATTCAGTTTATTAGAAGAGAGTCACTAGATCTAGCCCACACCAGCGGGGAGAGAATTACAAAAGGATGTGGCTTCTAGAAGGTAGAAGTCTTTGGGAGCCATCTTGTAGGCTAATGGCTAATTTATTTAAGGAGCTAGCTCTTGGGGTTATCAGTTCTAACAATTTTGTTTTCCTCATTTATCTTTTCTCTGCTTTTCCTAGGTCGGCTTTCTTTTTTTAATGAATTCTTTTTATATTTCTTTTATTTGGTAATGAAAGTATATGGCTTCAACGCTGATCTTTAGAAACCTATAGGTTTTGCTGAATATTTTTATTGTTTCATATGAAAAAAATTATATCTTGGCTACTTAGAGAATTCTTAGGTCATGTTCTTTGCCTTCCAGACCCTGTGGATATTACTACTTTGTCTTTTAACTTTCCTTGTTGCTTTGGAGATATTCTGGTTATCTGGTTATTTGGAGATGTGCTGCTGTGTAACAAACATCTGAGGCTTGGCTGGCTGCGTGTCCAGGATGGCTTTTTCACTTACATGTCTGGCAGGCACCTCATTGCTTCTCTACTTGGCCTCTCTCAGCAGAGTAGCCTGGACTTTTTAGCGGTTTGTGGCTTTAAGAGGCAGCAGCCTACCAGGATAGTTAAAGACTGTATCCAGAACTGTCATAGCATCACTTGCACCGTGTCCCATTGGTTAGAGCAGTCACATGTCCAGATTTTTTTTTGGTGGGGAGAATAGGTTTCATCTCATACTTGGGGAGTGCTGGCAAAGTAACATTGCGGAAGAGCTCATGTGGATGATTGTTGTGGCCATCTTTGGAAATTAAAATCTCCCAGAGGAGAGTTCTGAGACCATTATGATTTTGTTTTCCTTTTTAAGGTATCTTTTCTGCCTGGATGCTTGTAGGATGGTCTTTATTTCTTTCTTTAAAATTTCATATTTTTAATTGCATGTAAATAGTTGAAAGTAAAACAGCATTATTTAAGTTTATAATGAAAAATAGCTCCTGCCCTCAATCTCCCCACTCCAGATTCTTGCACACTAGAGCAATCACTTTCATTTCTTTTAAAATTTTCTTTTGATATTTGCTTTTGTATTTCTAAATAATATGCAAGTAATGCGATTTCTTAATTTTTCAGTTTTAGGTATGTATTGACTTCTTTCCTATAAGGGAAGATTAAGATTTAGTTCTTAAACACTGTTTCCTTCCCATATTCCCTCCCCCCAATATAATTATGTCATTTTCTTAGTTTGGGCTGTTCTAACAAAAATACCCTAGAGCGGGTGGCTTAAACATCAGACATTTATTTCTTACAGTTCTGGAGGAAATACAAGATCAAAATGTCAGCATAGTTGGGTTCTGGTGAGAGCTCTCTTTTTTGGTTCTGGCCTTCTACTTGCTGTGTCCTTATATGGGAAGAGGAAGGGGGTGGGCAAGCCCTCCTGTCTCATTAGGGCACTAATCCCATTCATGAGGGCTCCACCCTCATGACTTAATTAGTTTCCAAAGGCTCCACATCCTAATACCATCACATAAAGAGTTAGGATTTCGATATATGAATTTTGGGAGGACACAAACATTTAGTCTGTGACAGTCATGCTTTTAGGTAAAATCAGTATTTAATTTTTATAACATCATGACTAATATGACATATATAATATACTGTATTTTCTCTTTTCATGATTCTGTCACTTTTTCCTAAATTTAGTTTTCTCATTACCTCTCAATATGTTCAGATACATGAAATAGTCTGTCAGTTCCATTTACTTACTTAAAGGCACTCCTTCTGGATCTCTGTTTTTTTCCTCCAGGCTACTTGTTCTCTAGGCTGTACAGTTTTCCTTGACTTCATTTCATCATTGTCCTGGTGAGAATTATTTTCTTTTCACAGTGCAGTAGCTTCTTTAGAAAGTAGGGAGGGAAGGTGTTCAATTTTGAGAACTCTAATGTCAAACTATCTTTAACCTGAAAATTTATTTTTCTGAGTATAGAATTTAGGTTGAAGCCATTTTTCCTGAGTGTTGAAGGCATTGTTACGTTGTCTTCCTAGTGTCCAGTGTTGTTACAGACATTCTGGACACAAGCTAAATCTAAGATACTCATCCTAGAGAATATACATTGCTAAAGTTTTTTGCTCCTTTTCTCCCCCTCAAGGGTCTAGATTTGCTTATGGAAAATTTCTGGTACATAAAATTTCATACTCGTTCCTGGAAGAATAAACCTTTAAGCATGAGAACCACCAATATCTTGTTTCTCAGGCAGCAACTAGAATCAGAAAGTTCCTGGCTTTATAATTATTTCATCCAGGCTTGTTTCTGTTAACCAGTATCTGACTTCTCAGGAATTTGTCTAAAATTAGTTTTTAATAAGTCAGCAAGAAGAGAGTAGTCCAAGAGTAGAATTTGATTTTCATATCTTCAAGTTACCCCCACATTTCTGATTAAATTTTGTTAGAAATTTTTCATACTATGGAAGTAACTTTTGAGACTATATTTGCTTCCATTCCTATATGAACTCAGGAGTTGATATTTTCTTTACAGTATTGTGAATATCCTCATTCTGAAGAAAAGTTGAGCTTTTGGGGTTCCTTAATGAAGTTCTCAGGGAAAATGTTTAGCTTTTGACAAATAGAGGACTTTGAAGGGAAAGGTTGGATTCTGTTTTAGGGATAATTTTGTATTTAAACATTAAATAGCTCTAATATTAAATCTAAATTGAACATATGTCCATGGTTCAAATTTTATTCCTTGCTAAGTGCTGTTCTTTTTATTCCTTCATTATGAATTCTGACATCAGCGAAATAGTCTGAGAAACATGTTTGTTTTTCTTGGGTGGTTTCTGTATGATTTCAGAGCTTTTTGTAGGTATAGGATGAAGTCATAAAGTCTTCCCAACATGCATTCACTTGAATTTATGTGCAGTGAATATCATCTTCTGTACTGTTACCCAGTTACATTAGTTTCCTGGGATGTTTCACAGTTGAAGCTTAGTCTCAATGTGACACATCCTGGCTTATTAGGGTTCTAAATGTTGGTCAGTCTAAATGGAGTGTATTTTCTGATGGACTCTTCTTTTAAAGCTTTTCCTAAGAAAGTAGAGATTTTGCTATTTTAATGGAACCAAAAACCTAAGATCTGACATTTAAGGTTGGTATCTTAAGAGGCAGTGTTTACCAGTTGTGACTGAATGTCAACTACATGTCACATTTTGTGCTGAGACACATTCTTGCCCTTATTGCAGGCTTACCTTCTAATGTATAGAAACATGTTACAAAATTCTTTTAAATGAAATCCAGTTAAGTGCTATAAAGTAGAAGTGCAGTGTTCAGTGTGACCAACAGGGCACCTAAATGTGGGGAGGTGGAAGGGCTGAAATTGATATGAAGCATCAATGAGTTAGGCTTCAAAAATGGTAGGTAGGAGCATAGAGCTAAAAAATCCAAAGAAGTTTTTGTTTATTAAAAATACAATTAGTTATTTGTAGATGTTGTTTTCTCACACTTTTTTTTATAGATAAGCATTTGGTAACCTTTATATTTTACACGAATGGCAGTTGGGGTTTTCGTTTTGCTTTAAGGTTCTTTAAATAGTGGTGTAATTTGATTTTTCTCTGTTAGGGCTAAGTCAGTCCTGAGGATTGTGGCTTGCATTAATAAGTACAAAGGAAGATTTTAAAAGGTGGTAGGTAGGGTACAAAACTGTTAGGCTTCTGTAATTGGAAATGTCAGTAATAGCTTGCCAAAAGGTCAAGTTACTTTTGTCAGAGAGGGTCTCTGAACTATTGCTGGACTTCTTTAAGGAAAGATGACTGTAGGTGTTTTTTACCACTCATGCTCCCGTGGTCACTACGATCAACACTTCATCTTTTAAACTGATTTTTATTGCAGGGTCCAGTTCAAAACTTTTTCCTTTCTAAATCTTCAAATTAAAATGATTGCTTTCGAATATTACACTATGCTGATCCTGGGCTTTAAGCATACTGGTAGTCCAATTCAAGAAGCTAAGAAATTTATAGTAACAATTATTAGAGAAATTTAATAACTTGCTTTGGTTAAGCCAACTGAGAGTGTGAATTCTTTTGAATTAAAGAATATAATTTTGCTAAGCCTAATTTATTTTAACATTTTACAATGTAAAAAGTTGCACAGAATAGTTATAATCATTAAGTAGACTTCAATAGAACCCTTTGACTTATAGTAATTACATAGGAACAAACTTTTAATTTGAAGCATTTTATTACAAATTAATTAGAACTGGTTTAGCATGATTTTTATCTCAAAGTAATAAGCTTTTAATGATGATCAGTTATTCCATATTATATATTAGGAGTTAATTACTAAGAAAGCTACATTTAAAAAAATCTTAGTAAATACCTCAGTTATCCTCTTTTAAATGACAAGCAACAGTGTATTAACAGTTTGGAGGCTAACAGTTAAAACTTTATATATGTGCAGGTATCTTTGTTATATGTAGACTTAAAATACTTTTCTCTTTTGACAGGAAATGCACAATTTTGAGGACGAGTTAACCTGTCCCATTTGTTATAGTATTTTTGAAGATCCTCGTGTACTACCATGCTCTCATACATTTTGTAGAAACTGCTTGGAAAATGTTCTCCAGGCATCTGGTAACTTTTATATATGGAGACCTTTACGGATTCCACTCAAGTGCCCTAATTGCAGAAGTATTATAGAAATTGCTCCAACTGGTATTGAGTCTTTACCTGTTAATTTTGCATTAAGGGCTATTATTGAAAAGTACCAGCAAGAAGACCATCCAGATCTCATCACTTGCCCTGAACATTACAGGCAACCATTAAATGTTTACTGTCTACTAGATAAAAAATTAGTTTGCGGTCATTGCCTTACCATAGGTCAACATCATGGTCATCCTATAGATGATCTTCAGAGTGCCTATCTGAAAGAAAAGGACACACCTCAAAAACTGCTTGAACAGTTAACTGACACACATTGGACAGATATTACTCGTCTAATTGAAAAGCTGGAAGAACAAAAATCTCTTTCGGAGAAAATGGTCCAAAGTGATAAGGAAATTGTTCTCCAGTATTTTAAGGAGCTTAGTGATACATTAGAACAGAAAAAAAAAATTTTCCTAACTGCTCTCTGTGATGTTGGCAATCTGATTAATCAAGAATATGTTCCACAAATTGAAAGAATGAAAGAAATGAGAGAGCAGCAATTTGAATTAATGACATTGACAACATCTTTACAAGAGGAATCTCCACTTAAATTTCTTGAAAAACTTGATGATGTCCGCCAGCGTGTGCAGATCTTGAAACAAAGACCACTTCCTGATGTCCGGCCTGTTGAAATTTGTCCTCGAGTAAGCCAAGTATTGAAAGAAGATTGGAGCAGAACAGAAATTGGACAAATTAAGAAACTTCACATTCCTGAAATGAAAATTTCTTCAAAAAGGATGCCATGTTCTTGGCCTGATGATGAAAAGGAAGTTGAATTTTTTAAGATTCTAAACATTGTTATAGTCACACTAATTTCAGTGATACTGATGTTGATCCTCTTTTTTAACCAACACATAATTACCTTTCTAAATGAAATCACTTCAATATGTTTTTCTGAAGTCTCTTTATCTGTTTACCAAAGTTTATCTAACAATCTGCATGACTTAAAGAATATACTGTGTCGCGCTTTATATTTACTTAAGGAATTCATATGGAAAATAGTTTATCGTTGAAAATTCATATTTAAATTGTTTAAATAGGCTTATTCTATAAAGACTAACAACCATTACTAAATGGGGAAATGGGGGTGGCATGGATAAACAAAAGGGCAAGCTAAACTTTATTAAATTTGCAACAGATATAAATATTTTAAACCTTTCATGCTTCCTTTGGATAGAAATGTGTCAGAAATGAAACCATGTCTCTAGTTTTCAGTTTGAAAACTAGAATAAAATCTAGTAAGTTTGACTGGAGTATTTATACATTATCCCATTTTTATTGGCTTCAGAGGTTGACTTAACATTGCTGTGGCATTTAAACATCCTTGTACTAATATTGTCTTTTACTGTTGTTAATATACTTCAGTGGTTGGTTTTGCAGCTCTTCATTACATAGCTTTTAGATTAAAAGATGGCAGAATCCTGCAAGTGTCTCTGCCTTTACTTTTGATGTGGCTTGAAGCTTTTGAATGGACAGATAAAAGGATGATGAGATGGTTTAAAAGTCAAGCTGCAGTCTAAAATAAGAGATTGCTTAAAAATGTTTTTGACCAAACGTACCTGATCCACACATTAATCTGTTTTAGATAGATTTAAGAGCCCTAAAATGTTTATCAGCATTCATTCCTAATAAAGCTACTGCTTTTGGAAGTGGGGTTAGGGAACAAACAGCGACATTTTCTAATACTTATCCTATGGTTTGTGTAAATTTAAGATTTAACTTTAACTTTTTTGTAGTGTTTTATTTAGTTGTTAGTCAAATCAGTTCTTGGATAAAAACTCAAACATGTTAGAACAGAATATACCATCCTCACCAGACTTGGATAGCATCATGTTAACTGTGTTAAATTTTCTGCCAGACATTCTCATACCAATGCCAAAATACCAATCATCTTATTTTCTTGAATTCTGCTTAAAAAAGAGCCTCAAGCACTAAGAGGGTTGGCCGCATTAGGTCCATTTATGACCAGAATCAGAATATACCTAGCACAATTAACTACTGTGTGGGCAAAGAAGATCTGAAGGGTGTAATGGGGGTGAAGATAATACAGCAATTGAGATAGAAATAAATACCTATTAACTCGAAATACCTATTAACTTTAGACTGAAGTTGCACTGAATTGATTATTCAGAACACAAAAACACCATGTACTTTTAAATACATGTAAATATTAGTAAGTACTGAAATGTGCTTATTTCTACTAAATATTAGCTCTTATGTATCAGTTAATCTCGCATTTCTAAAGTAGGTGTGAACCCTTATTTTGTAGACGAATAGACACTGTAATTTGTCCAAGCCATGGTGTCATACTACCTTTAAAAGATTTAAGCCAAGATTTTTATTGCAGCTTAAGAATCATAGCTAAAAACAAGTATAAAACTGATAACATTTTCAGTTTAACATCACTTTTGTAAATTTGCCAGTTTTTAGTAGATAAAACTTTATGTAGTGTGCATAAATATATAGTTAAGTACAGGCCTGCCTTTTATTACACTTTGCCAAATACTTTTTTTTTTAACAGATCATAGGTTCATGGCAACCCTGCTTTGAGAGCAGATCTGTCTGTGCCAAAAAGATTACGATTCCCTAAAGGCTCAGATGATTTAGCATTTTTTTTTAGCAAAACATCTTAAAATTTACATTGTTTTTTTTTTTTTAGGTATAATGCAGCTGCACACTTAATAGACTGCAATATGTGTAGCATAAATGTAACCTTTATATGTACTAGAAAACCAAAAAATTGGTGTGACTAGCTTTACTGCAGTGGTCTGGAACCGAATCCACAATATCTCCAAGGTATGCCTGTATACAAATAACTGATTCTTAAACATGCTGTTCTTTTTGTATTTTTACCAGGAGGATGAGATTGTAAAATTTAAAGTATACAATCTTGAAATATTTTTAAGTGTCATGTATAACAAAATATATTTTAATAAACTCATTTTGATATTTATACCGAGTGGCTTAATAAGGCACTCAAACTCAGAGTGGTATAGCTTTGGAATTTTCATATGGGTTATGGGTATCATCTACCTTAACTCTTGAAAACTTAGTACTAATCTCTACTGCATTAGTTATAAAAATGTAATGAGTATTAAATTCCACTCACTTCTACTCTCACCAATGTTAAAAGCATGTGATGATTATAGTGTTTTCTAGTGATTTTTCCCTTTTATAATCTTGATTTAAAACAAATGACCATACTTGAGTTCTAAATCTTGCTTTAAGTCAAGCTAATTTATTTACATTTTTAATGGCTGTTATAATACAAACCTTTTTTGTTGCATTATTAGTATCTAAACAATGCTTCACTGAATATTACGCTAATTCTTAATTTTAATTAAGTCCTCAGGATCAATATCTAAAAATTGAATGGCTACAGCAAAGACTTTTGATTCAATACCAAAATTCCTTCTGAAAGCCAAGTAGTTGCCAACTTATTTCTAGTAGCATTCTAAACGTTCTCAAGCTAACAGAGTAAACCAAAACAAAACAAAACCCCACAAAAACACAAAACCCTGACAACTTGGTAGGCGAACAGCCCTCCATCTTAATTTCGATTTACACTAAGGAAGTTAACACATAGTTCATCTTTTTATGAAGCAACTATAGTGGGCATTTCTTTTCACCATATGCAATACCTTAGTCATGTTCAGACACTCTGTTTGCTGCCCCTCTTGCTAGTGTTTTAAACAAGTTTTAGGAAAGCATGTTTAAATTCTCATCCTTGTAATTCAGAATGACTGAGTTAAATGTCTTCAGTATTTTGGGAAAACAGTGATTGTCTCAATTAGTAAATTAAGTGGAATACTTTGAGAATTTATACAATAGTAGTTTGCAGGTTTTTCCACTGTAGGGCAAAGGTCCATGAGGATATGCTGTCTTGATAATATGAATTAAGTTAGAACTTTACTGTTAATCAACATACTTTTAACTATGCTCATAGCAATTTGGGAAAAAAGGCAATAACCCAACCCTCTAGGCACCTTATTTTCACCAGTCTGCTGCTTACAAGATTATCAGATTCTTATCTCCTAAAAGCAGGTAGAGAATATTTTATTACACTTTTAACAGCATAAACTAGAAGCCAGTTATATTATCTAGTTTAGGAACATGTTTATTTATACAGTTTATAATCCTTTACAAATAAAAAATCAGTAATACAATACACTGACTCTATGCTGATTCAAGTTGAGGAATTTTCAGTATAAACAAGTTTAACAAAGTCCTTTAGATGCGATTTCTTTTGGGTTTACTGCAACACTTTTTGTTATATTGTATGTCTTGTAAATTCCAATCAGTCTATCTGAAATCTCGAACATATTATTTCGAAGAGAAATTATGATAAACTGGGCATTTTTTGTTTGTTCCTAAAGAGAAAGAATAGAAACATTAAGTATTAATAGGTAAATCACATAAACATCTAAGCTTTACTTCTCTAAAGTATATTTTAGGCAATAAATTCAATTACATTATTATCATCATGAACAGGAATGATGGCACGGATAATTTGTGAAACAGTATTTGGATTTGACAGGAATTTGAATATTTTTGGAAGCATATTTGCTTAGAAGTCTTCTAGTGAAAAAAAGATCTAGGCAAGGAGACTCAAGATTCCAGCTGTGTTTTTACTACTAATACACGTTATCAATTTATATTTTACTTTCCCCGAATGGAAATATTTGGTTCAAGTAAAGGACTTTGTTTCCTTTGATACCCAAGGACATGGAGTTAGAGAACAGAGAAAAAGCTAACGAATAAGTCAAAGAATTCCATGTGTAATGTTTAGGGAACCCATGAAATTTTTAGGATGAAAACCTCTAAATGATTACTTACATATATATAAAATGCAACAATGGACACATTTTTAAAATCAAGGGCTGCATCAATCTCATCCATGAAGTACAGGGGAGTGGGTTTGTAGTGATGAAGGGCAAATACTAAAGCCAATGAACTAAGTGTTTTCTCTCCTCCTGAAAGGTTAAAGATCTTCTTCCAACTTTTCTTAGGTGGTCGAACACTGAAATTAAGAAAATCTCTTGTTAGTCAAATTACTTGTAAAGCTTAAGACTGTTGTTTGTTTCCCATAACTGGCTTCTACCACCTTCCTTGGGAATCCTAAATTGCTCTTCACAATTCTAAACTTTTGGGGGATAATTTTATAAAAATGTTATAAGAGGATGAACACACAGGAACATCTCAAAAACTCTTAAACAGTAGGCTAATAAGTACTTCTTGCTATTTCCCCATTTCTAATGCATTTCTGCTCTGCAATTTTAAAATAAGAATGTTGAAATGACTTGAAAATTAAAAATAGGACAAACTAGATGAATACTATGTAAAATTAAATTTGCTGAATACTAAGTTTGGAGAATATAAAGAGAGATGTAACAGGAGGATGCAAAACTCAGTATTTGATTTACAAACCTGAACATGATTCCTTCAGAGAAAGGATCCAAGCTGTCTACAAGCTCCAGTTCAGCATCACCTCCCAAAGTAAGCATTTGGTAATTTTCCTTTAACTTATTTGTTATTATATAAAACCCTGCCATGAATTCATTAAGTCTTTGTTTCCGAAGATCTTCATATGCCTGTCTAAAATTATCCCTTTCACAAGTAATTTTGTCCAATTCTGCTACCCGTTGTAAATACAGTTCTTCCTATGAAAAGAATATTATCATGAGAAATAACATCTATTCAATCTGAGATGAGAATACATTATATAAAATTAAAGGTCACAATTTAAGGACTAAAAAGAATTTCTATTATTCATTAAAAGTGTATTCATACCTTCTTTTTATACTCTGCAATGGCACCAAGGTTTGGTTTCATTTCATGACACTGGGCTTCCAAAAGTGCAATTTGATTTGTTATAGAATCTGGATTCTTAATTGCTTCAAGATCCTCTGGGCTCAGAACTGAAATCTCTTCAATAGGATTACCTTCTATGGGATGCAGTGATATTTTTGAAATCTAAAAGTTCAATTTAGATGATGAGTTAGGGTACAGTACTACAATTCATTGCTTAAAAAGAATCAAATCAACAATATGACAAATTATCTACTAAAATAACATACTAAAGATTTGTGACTAATTTGCATATCAACTACTTTTTAAAGAAAAATAGTTTATTGTTTCAAAAGTGTTCATGTAGCCTTCTGTTGAATCTCTAGCCCTTGGATGAAAATGTTGACTAATTCTAAAAATTACCCAGATTATCTTTATATAATAATTATATCACGGAATTAAGAATCACAACAAAACAATAGTCTAACCCTTTATCATAGAAGATATTTTAAAGTTACATTTAACCAAATGGTAACAATCTCACCTCTTTTTGCCAATATCTTATTTTAGAATTATGTTCTGCAATGTGACCATCTATTTGTTCAAGTTTCAATTTAATACTAAGTGCATCTTTCTGAAGAGCATGTTCATTTTCTTGAATTACTTTTAGTTCTTGAAGTAGATTACGATGTTCCTTCTGGATCTCTGGTAAGGACTCCTAAAAACCAAGAAGAACAGCTACAGATATGACCTTCCCAAATACAACAAGTATTTTCATACCACAAAGTTAGGAAGTTGACAATCTTTCTTCATGCTCCTTCCATTTTAAATTAAAAAGTTATTTACTCAAAAGTTAAACACAGTACTCATATTTTATCGTACAAATAAAAGTTAATAGTTATGTTTTAACCGAGTACTTAACTATGCAATGTACTGTCATATAACTAACTTTTTAAACTGCTTCAAATACAATTCTCTCCCCTCTCCAAGTCTTACCTCTGCAGCATTTGTACTCTTTATGACTTCTGTAGCTTTTTCCTCAAGACTTTTTAGCTCTGCTGTTAAATCATCTACTTCATTTGCAGTATCTTTTATTTCTTTCTCTGTGCGAAAGACAGAGTCTTGTGCTTTTTTAAGATTTCTAAACAAGCAAAATTAATATATTAAAAAATGTGGTAACGTGACTTGTTATTCTGCTTCTGAAAATCTACCAAAGAACATATTAATGCAACATTTTTTTCTATCACAGATTTAAAAATTTATGATTTACAAAACCATCCCTGAACTGGATTTTATGTTTATATATACACTTGTGGGATGTATATTTTATTAATTCTCAGTAAAAATTAATAAAACTTCCTTATATAAGCTGTTAGTATCATCCCATCTTAGACTATGAAGCAAAGCTGTCAATTGGATTATTTTTTGTCACTTTCTTATCAGATTGAAGATTCTTAAGTCTAAACCTATGAAGCTATACATTCAAATAAAAAATACTTCCCAGTTTGAGTCAGGGCAACAAGTGCTTCCAAAGGGGGGCAAGGGTGGGAGTTGTACTAGGAGGAATGACTGTTTTTACCCCTTAATAAAGTTATTTTTATTCTGAAAAATGTATTTAGGCAAACTTCTGCTCCTAGCAACAACAAAAAAAGCTTATTAGAGCCTTATCTTTGAGCAAAAGGCACTGGAATAACTTATCAGATAATCAATTTGTTATAATTTTGAGACAGCTGTTTATATTTCAACATTTTAATATACATATTTAGCTTTATTTTAGAAATACCAATAAGTACTTGTTTTAAAATTAATTTTAAAACAAGACCTACAAATGAATAAAAAACTTTTTGTGATCCTGGGACAAAGGAATAATCTAGTTAAGAACTTAATTCTTAAAAAAAAAAAAAAAAAAAAAAAAAAAAAAAATTGCATTCTTATCTTTTATTCTCCTAAGACCTAGATCTATTTAAGCAAATCACCATCTAACTTCTCTAAGCTGAGAAACAAAACTAACTTCTATGTCCTCACAACTAGGGAGTTATATAACTATACTCTGCCAAGGTACACCTGTTTACCAATATGATAAATACTTATTATAGGTTTCCCCTTACTAAAGTCCTATTAGACAACAATGTCTTCCAATGTGGAGGCAGGGAAGATGAAGACAGGTTAGGGTAGCATGCATGCATACTCTACCTGTCAGCAGTCTTGATTGCTACTTGGGCTTTAGTAATAGCAGAAGCACATTCATCTAATTGTTTGTTTATTTTATCAAGTTTGTCTTGTTGGGCCTTGAGTTTATGGTTATTGATTTCTACGATGATATTGTGTAACCTTTTAACCTCAGCTTCTATTTTACCAGCTCTCTCAGCCGCATTGTCGTATTCTAAAATAAAAAAAATGAAGAAACTTAATTTGTTTCTAGGTTAACAAACATCAATAGTTAGATGTAGATTTTGTCAGTCAATGTGACTTAACCTGATGCATGCATAAGACATTTTAGACATTTGAGGAAAAGTACTTCAAAGAAAACTAGAACACCTTATGTCAAAACAAATGGTATTATTAACACATGGAAATTCTCTGGTTCAGCTCTGATCATAACCCATTTATTTTTTAATGGCTTCATGCTCTCAAGCTCTTTTCAAAGATCTTTTCAACTTTTCTTAGGGTACTTCCTAAGTATTGGTCTAAGTATTACCCTTATCGAAAGACTACGTACTTGACTACTAACTTGCCCATAGCGAAGAAAATGTTATTTTATTCTTTTTACCTTAGAGTTCTCCACATGTTATAATAAGAAAGTGACAGAGACAGGAGAAATTGGCACTGTTTTCTGTGGCACACAAAGCTAAACAGTACATTTCCTAGGTTTCCTTGTACCCAGGGTTCAGATATCATTCAAGTCTACTCGAAATAAATTTGAGAGGCATAAGTGTTGAACAAAACATGTTTCTGTTGGCAAGCAGTCACAGAGAAGTTTAGATTTTCTTGGAGTCAAAAACTTTATAAACACTGGCAACCAAAGTGTCCTACGATAGATGATTGGCTAAAGAAGCTGTGGTACATATATGCAATGGAATATTACTCAGCCATAAGAAGAGATGAAATACTGCCATTTGCAACAACAGAGATGGACCTTGAAATAATCACACCAAGTGAAATAAGCCAGACAGAAAAGGTTGAAAATCACATGATATCACATATGTGTATATAAACCCAAAAGCAATGAACAAGACAAACAAACAGACTCATGGAGAATGGACTAGTGGTTACCAGGAGGGAGAGGGGAGGGGGAAAATAAAAAAATAAAATGTTAAAAGAAATTACATATAGATAGTATGAAAAAAAAAAAATCAACTGTTTTGTGTCCTCATCTTAAGTGTGAGCTCCCTGAAAAGACTTTAGCAGATACTATTTAAGTGAATGCTTTAACATTAAAAATGCGAATAAACATGACTACAAAAAAATATGAGTACAGATGAATATTCAATGTGCACAGTGGACATCTGTCTGCTTAATATCTTCTTACCTCTTTTCTTTTGGGACACAACTCACTCATTTTTGAAGCATCTGTATAATTGCTCCAACTCCACTCCGTCTACTTCTTTGGAATGGACAATCTATATTTACCTTCCTTGGCTCACAAACCAAACTATAATAGGGGTCCTTCTTGACAAAGGTACACTGCATTTGCTGGGGTCATTAGCTAGAATACTATAAGCCAGCAAGGCTCTGTCGTCATAACCCACCATTCCCTCCTCCTGCAATAAGATGCAAATCTACATCTCTACATTTGTTTGAGGTCAACATGGAAAGAGAAGCAGGGTTGCTTAAGTGCTTGATCAGGATTTCAACACCAAAGCCAATTCTGACTATGAGCCTATGAATTCCTTTTCTTGCTTAAAGATTCTATTTTGGTAGAACACTTACATGTTTATATGTACATAAGAAGAAAAAGTTGTAGAAGAAAAAATATGTACGTTCTAAGTTTTCAAGCTAATACTACATATGTATACCATTTATTTCCTGTGTGTTTTTAAGTTTTGTTTCTCCAAATCCTGTTTCCTTAATCTATAAAATTACTACTATCTTGAAGGGTTCCAGTGAAAACTGGGCCAAAGTATACAAAGTATGAAATTAAGAACATGAGTTGTGGAATTAGACTGCCTTGGTCCTGAATTCCTATACCACCATATGCTATGTGACCTTGGGCAATTTATATAAACCATTCTATGCCTCGGTTTCCTTACCTGTCAAATATAGTACTAAATTTAACCTTAACAGCACTTATTTTATAACTTTTTGAGAATGAAATAATAGAACCCCTAAAACAGAGTGGTGACTCACACATAATACATGTAGATGCTATTTTTAGCCTACAAGCTGTTAAACATTTCGAACACTAAAAACCTGTTTTTGACAATCTTAAAAAAAAAAAAAAAAAAGTCAGAATCCATATACATACCTGTTTTGAAAGTACTGACATTTTCTTCTAGCGATTTCTGTTTTTTTTTGTCAGGGGCTGTAGCAAGTACATTAGCTTCAAGTTCCTTAACTTGGACATTCAAATATTCTTCTTGCTCTGATAAACGCTACAGAAATGTTTTAATATTCAAGGTTAATATTTTAACTCAGTAACATTTGCTTTAAACATTTTAAATTAAAAAAAAAAAAAGTGCTTAGAATCTTTAAGGACAAATACCAACTAAGAAAATACCAGAAAACATGAACAATTAATAGGAAAAATGAAAACGGCCAACACATGAAATGAGGAGTAAACTCATTAAAGACAAATGATAATGTCATTTTTAAGTATACTTCAAAGTAGCAAATTTACAACATACTGAAGACTGCCTAGTGTTTCAAGACTTGGAGATATAATTATTTGTATATGCAGTTAGTAGTAAATGAATTAGAACCATCTTATTGAAGCCACTTTGGCTTTATGCAACAAATACCTTAAACACTGTATGTACTGAGTAATAATTGTAATTTTAGGAATCTAACCTAAGAAAATAATTGGAGGAGTATATAAAGGTATACCTAACAAGGATATTTTAAACATAGCAGTGTACATAGTAACACCGAAAAGCATTTATTATGTTGTATGAAAAGCTCTAATACAACTGCAAACAAAGTAAATTTTCATTGGCTTAGAAAGAAAATGATAATTAAAAGTTAGTGAAGAAAAGTTAGTATGACTCATTAAAAATTTAATATGTATGTCTATATTTGCCATGTACATAAACATGCATGCAAACTAGGTATTATTTAAAAAATAAAAAAATAAACTAGGTATTTATATTAAAAAGTTGAAGGGTATACATAAAATTGAAAGTGATAATATTTTGAGTATTTTCTGAAAACTTTTTTTTTCATTTAAGAAGACAGTGAGCATGCATTGCTTTTTCATAATTAAGAAAATATTCCACTTTGAAAAGAGAAAGAAAAAAAGGGGTCACATGGTAAAGGAAAGACATATTTTTATGGAGTACAAATTGAAACCAAAACTAGCTGTGACTAGAGCAACACTGTGACAGAGCACTTATCCATTAGTACACAGGGAAACAAAATCATCAACAGACAGCCTTCCACCTAGAGGCCTACCATCTCCCTCCAATATTTTAAAATTGCAAGCAAACAGCAAAATACTTCTACCAAATTAGTATTAAATTCCAATAGTTTCAGTTAATATTGATAAAAGAGTACCTGAATGCTTGCAGTAAACTTTTCTAGTGTATTCCTCATTTCTCGTTCACTTTGCTTTAACTTAACTACTGCTTCTTCCAATTGTACTTTTTGTTCTTGGATTTGCACTGCTTTTTGAGAGTCTCTCTGTAACTGCAATTCCATTTTATTTACCTACAAAGAAGAGTACCAGTGAAATAAGTTTTCTCCAAGAGTAGTTTCAGATTAACAGCAAAGTCAACTGAAGGTACTCTACGCAAATGTAAAAGTGGAAGAATATAAACTATTTCAAAATATGGAAAAAAATCAAGGCATAACTGGAAAAGTTTGGTACCCAGAATATCCAAGTTTTTTTTGTTTTTTTTTTTAAAATCAATGGTAGTTTGGCTCTGTTATACAATGAAGTGAAAAACATCTCAACATAGGATATTCTAAACCTTGTTTAGGCTTCCTGCTGTACTGGAAGCCCAGTGACAGGCACACAGGCCAACAATCAGTGCACAACAGAAGCAAACTGCTGCTGGTTCACATTTCTACAATGATTCATTCCACAGGCTTAGGGAACTTTTTCTTTCATAGCATCTTTCTCTTTTCAAACTCTTTGTAGATGGTAGCTCCCAGCTGTGCAGGAGACATGGTGATCACAACCCCTGCATTCTGAAGGGCAGAGATCTCTTTAGCTCCAGCTTTTCCTCCAGCAATAATTGCCCCTGCATGACCTAGTCTCCTGTCAGGAGGAGCTGGCAATGAAGGACACCACAGGCTTGGTTTTGGAACCTGAATTATGTTGCTTAAAAAATTCTTAGCATTTTCTTCTGCATTACCACCAATTTCACCAATTAACATGATGCCTTCTGTGGCTGGATCATTCAGAAAGACTTCAAAACAGTCAATAAAATCTGTTCCATTGAAAGGATTATCTCTAATGCCAATGTACAAAAACTGCCCCAACCCAACTGGTGTTTGTTGAACTACTTTCAGTCAGGGTACCAGACCTGGACACAATGCCAATTCTTTATTTCTTGTGAATACAGCTGGGCATGATGCCAATTTTGCATTCTCCAGGATTGATGACTCCAGGACAGTTTGGCCCCATCAGTTTTTCTCTGGCACACAGTTTGTGCTTGACCCAAACATGTCTTCTTGTGGGATACCTTCAGTAATACACAGGATCAAAGGCACTTCCGCCTCAACAGATTCATAAATGGCAGCAGCAGCAAAAGGAGGAGGGACATAAATGACAGAAGCTGTTGCTCCTATGTATTCTTTGGGCTTCTTTATAGTATTAAAGATAGGTAAACCCAGGTACATCTTGCTTCCTTTCCCTGGAGTGGTTCCTCCAAGTCTGGTACTGTATTCCAATGCCTGTTGGCTATGAAAGGTACCCTGTTTACTAGTGAAACCCTTGCAAATAATCTTTGTATTTTTATCAACATAAAGATGTTTCTGGGAAGCTGTATAGGAACAATGCTGACTTCCATTCTGTTGCAATGAGTTCTGAGTTTATGTTCAGCTGCTCACCAACCATGCAACCTGGGGCAGGTCTTCTGATCTCCCTTGAGATGATGCCTTTCAACTGGGCAGCAAAGTGCCCAGTACGTTCCCCAAATTGGGTTCACATCCTACATGAGCACAAAGGTAAATCATCTTGGAGGCAGGAGCGTGAAAGGTGATGGGCGGCTGTGAGGCCACTGCTACTAGAGGCTATGGTCGCAGAGGCAGCAGCCCCAAGTATATGTTTTCAAAAAGAAAAGTACATACAGTGTTGAGGGTGATAATAGAACTCAGTAGTTTTTCCTAGACATTCTGACATTCTCATATACTTGTGGGCATATATTTTAAAATGAAATCTGAAAACATTCATCAGAAGTTTGTATTATACTTACACTTTAAAGAACTATTTTGAAATAGAAAAAATGATATAATGCAGTAATTATGCGAAAAATTAACACAATTAAATGACAGAGTAAGTGTATGCTTAAATAAATTATGAAATAGCTATGTGATCCAAATGTAACAGAATATATATATTGAGCATATATTTTCTAACATGTTTTATTTTTAGAACTTTAAAGTGTTTTAAATAAAATTTCACATTTTACATACTAGTCATTTATAGAAAATTCAATGTTAATTTAAAATATAAGTACAGTACACTTAAAATGTCTGAATTTTATACTATGTATGTGTGTTATACATCAATAATTTTTTTTTTAAAAGTCTGACGACAATTTTATATGTGCTGACCTCTTCTTCAGAGATTTCAACAACTGATGAACCCATTCTCCCTCTCATTACTTTGCTTCCACCACCAGTCATTGTACCTGGAGAACAGAGGAGAGATGTCAGACTTAGATGTCTTCCCCAACGAAAATTAAAGAAACTCAATAGCAAGAATAAAACCACTATTACCTGATTGTTCTATGATTTGCCCCTGTAACGTTACCACTCTCCACCTTCTATCTTTTTGGTATGCTACTCTTGTGGCTTGATCTAAGTTGTCAGCTACTAAGGTATCCCGTAAAGCAAAGTAAAAAGCTTGGCGAATTTCCTCATCTTTAACTTTTACTAAATCAAATAATCGAGGAGTATTTTCAGGAGTTTGAATTTTGGTCATTTTCTTTGCCCATACTGCCATCTAAAAGTAAAATAAGCACACATATATATATATATTAAAATAATGACTATATCATTTAAAAGGCATTATGTATAAAATATAAGGACATGCACACAAGGTTCTGAGCATCTGCATAACTAAGTAGTTCCTCTTTATCTGCGAGGGATATGGTCTAAGACCCCCAGCGGATGCCTGAAACTTCAGATAGTACTGAACCCTATGTGTACTGTGTACACACATCTGATGAAGTTTAATTTATAAATTAGGCACAGTAAGAGATTGACAATAAGTAATAATAAAATAGAACAATTATACTATGATAAAAGCTTTGTCAGTGTAGCCTCTGTCTCAGATAACTGATGTGGCTACTACGTAACTAACAGACAAGTAGCATATACAGTGTGGATACCCTGAACAAAGGGATGATACATGTCTGGGAAGACAGCGTGTGATTTCATCACCCACCTTAGAATAGCATGAAATATAAAACTTATGAATTGCTTATTTCTGAAATTTTCCATTTAATACTTTTGGATTGTGGTTGACAGTGGATAACTGAAATCACAGAAAGCAAAAGCACAGATAAGGGGGGAACTACTGTATTACTTTACTGTTATTCAAAAAAAGTTAGTTATAAAACTATCTCTATTTAAAGATCACATGATCTTATATACATAAAATCCTAAGAACCCCCCTAAACTATTAAAACTGAGTATGAATTCAGCAAGTTGCAGGATACAAGATCAATATGCAAAAATTAATTGTATTCCTATATGCTAGTAATAAAAATGAAATTAAAAAAACTCCATTCACAGCTTAGAAATAAGTTTAACAAAAGAAACATAAGAACAATATATTGAAGGCTATGAAACATTACTGTATGAAATTAGACTTAAATAAATGGAAAATATCCCAGGTTCATGGACTGTAAGCTTTAATATTAAGATGGCAATACTATCCAAATTGATCTCCAGATTCAATGCAACCGGTATCAAAATTCCAGATGTTTATCAAGGTGATCACTCTGTAAGTTATATAAATGTCAAATCACTATGTTGTACATCTGAAACTAATAATACATCAACTGTAATTGAAAAATAAAAATAACTAAAAAAAAATAACCACCTAACTTCCAGTTGCCTGTGGTTTTTTGGGCAGAAACTGACCAGCTGATCTTAAAACTGACATAAAAATTACAGGGACTCAGAAAAGCCAAAACAATTTTGATATAAAAGAACAAAATCAGAAGACTCCTTATTTCAAAACTACTACAAAGCTAGTTATCAAGACAGTGTGGTATGTGTAAGGACAGACATATAGGTAAATGGAGAGTCCAGAAATAAACGCTTACATTCACTGTCAGCTGATTTTTGACAAGGATGCCAAGAAAATTCATTGTAGAAAAAATAGTCTTTCTAAGAAATGGTGTTGGAATAAGTGGATATCCACATTCAAAGCAGGGGAGTTGGACCCCTACTTCACACTATATTATAAAATTAACTCCACATGTACCACATGTAAAACTCTTAGAAGAAAACAAAGTAAATCACCGTGCCCCTGGATTATGCAGTAGTTTCTTAGATATGATACTCTAACAAAAACAACCAAATTTTAAAAAACGGACTATCAAAATTAAAAATTTTGTGCTTCAGAGGGCACCGTCAAGAAAGTGAAAAGACAACCCACAAAATGGGAGAAAATATTTGAAAATGAATAATCTGACCAGATGCTTGTACTCAGAATATACAAAGAACTCTTACAATTCAATTAATAAAGACAAGTAAACCAATTAATAAATGGGCAAAGGATTAGAACAGATTTCTCCAAAGCAGATAAATAAATGGCCAATAAACACATGAAAAGATGTTCAACATCACTGGTAATCAGGAAACTCAAATCAAAACCACAATGAGATACACTTTGCTCTCACTAACATGGCTATCATCAAAAAGATATACAATTGTTAGTGAGGATGCAAAAAAAAATCGGAACCCTCATACGTTACTGGTAGGAAATGGTATAGCCACTATAGGAACCAGTTTGGCATTTCTTCAAAAAGTTAAACAGTTCACATGTGACCCAGCAATTCCACTCTTAGGTATTAACACAAGAAAACTGAAAACATGTGACTAAACAAAAACATGTACGTGAAATGTTCATAGTAGCATTAACCATAATAGCCAAAACATGGAAACAATAAATTTCCATTAACTGATGAATGGGTAAACAAAAGGTGGTACACATCCATACAGTGTAAGTTATCATTCAGCAATAAGAAATTAAATACAACATGAACTTTGAAAATCTGCCAAGTTAAAGAAGCCATACACAAAAAGCTACATATTATACAATTCCATTTATATAAAATGTCCAGAATAGATAAATCTATAGAGACAAAAAGTAGATTAGTGGTTGCTTGGGGTATGAGGGAATATGGGTCGTGACTGCTAATGTGAATGGTTTCTTTTGGAGGTGATAAAAATATTCTGGAATTACACGGTGGTCATAGTTGAATAACACTGTGAATATACCAAAACCCACTGAACTCTATACTTTAAAATGGTGCATTTTATGGTATGTGAATTGATCTCAAAGATTTTATTTTTTCTTAAAGTAGTTATTGATGATGGAAGTTAGAAATGCAAACTACTGGTCATTCTAACAATGGAATATATATTCCTTTAGGAGAGGCATTATAAGATGTATTTTCCACAACCATGTAACCTCAGAGCCTAAAATAATCCTCAAAATTTATCGAGTGTTCACAAAATAACTATGAAGGAAAAGCTAGGATTCAAAATCAAAAAACACTTGGCACTTAATTAAATTATAGATAGCTTTTTTATGAGTACCCACCTTATCCAAACCTATAAAGGTTGCAACGCCAATATTTTTTCTTTTAAGGAAGTTTACACATTCTTGGGCTGTGTCAATAGAATTGACAACAATGTAGTCTAATGCACCGCAACAGGATGAAATAGCAACATCGTATTTTTCATCAATCGCTCCTAAGTCCCCCTAATAATTAATGGGGGGGAAATCAATGCATAATGAGCAAAGGATTAGGCACAGAATCATATCATATAACTATTCATACAGATTTGCCAAATTACTCTTAATTGAAAAACTATAATTACACATGGTTTTAAAAAGAAAAGGGTACACAATGAAAAATGTTAAATGTTCCTCTCATTCAACCTTCCCAAGCTTCTGCAGAGGCAATCACTACTAGTTTCTAATCTACTTTGTAAAAGGTTATGAATATGCAGTTTAAATTTTAAATGAAAGCGCAAAATGAAAGAAACATTTCACTGTATAAAGACATGTGATAAATTGAAACCTAAAAGTACTATAAGCAAAATAACTTATAAAATAATAAAATTCTGAATTATTGAAAGCCATCTAAGATTATGTAAATCCTAATGAAACACATTTACCTGCTTATCAATCTATTAATTAACTATCATATAGCATTCATTGTCTAATTTTATTTTTACTTGGGAGCAAATGAATAGGATCAAACTATTTATCTTCAAGAAAATAAGGTGGAGGTCACTTAACATGTAGACGTGGAAGCAACTATGCTAGGTAATTTTCATTTTCCCTTCTGAATCACCCTTTCTTCTGATTTCTTCTCTGGAATGCTGACTCAGGGATTGCATTAATTGGCTCCTTTGGCTCCCTAGCTTTAGCCAATGTGAGGCACCAGCTAGAGTAAGGGGCAGAGTAGGAGATGAACAGGGTTGAATTATGTATTTTTTTCTCCACTTTCTCCCAGCCAATGACCTCTAGCCATTGGCCACAGCTCTCCTCCGGGCTCAGGAGTGGGAATGGTCTCCACTATTGCCGGCCTTGGGTTTCTCAGTATACCTTGTTAAGGTCCCTAAACTCTAGCCATATCTTCAGTATAATAGTATAATGCCCAGAATATAATTCATCGAATTCTTAAAAACAACAACAACAACAAACCAGTACTTTTGTTAAGCTGATCACTACTAAAGTTAGAGTTTTTTTCTTTGGAATTAAAATGACTATAATGATACAAATTAAAAAAATAAAAAAATGAAAAAACCTCCCAATTTTAATGAGAGAATCTGTATCACAAAGAATTTTACAATGCCTGAGTATAAAAGCAAAATGTTTAAAAATAAATGTCTTTTAAAACAAACAAAAATGAGTATTACTATATATAGTTCTTTAAGGTAAAAAAATTATATACATTTTTCTTGAAAAAAAAGTAGTCATTTACAAATAAATCTACTTTACCAATCTTCCATATATTCCTGGAATCCTGCCAGATTTTTTTTCTTGAATTATTGCATCAAGGACTTTCCCCCTACTTCGATTCACTGCTAAGGAACTCTTTGCCTCTTCAACTTTTTGGAAAAGATCACGAACCAAACTTTTGAAATTTATTTCTTCTTGTGTAAGTTTTTGAAGTTCCTTTTCTTTCTAAAAGTGAAAAGTAAAAAAAAATGAATCCCAGAAGCATATGCCCATCATAGCATATAATCAGTTATGTCTCAAAATAGAAGGAAAAGATCAGCAACAAACACTTGAACCAGAACTAAGTAACCATACAACTGGTAGTTTGGTTTTGAAAAATGTGGATGGGTTTTCCATTTTAAAAAAGGCATAAATTATTTCGGTCAATAATAAATAACATAAATGCAGTATAGTTCTAAGAGCAATACACTGATTAATAGAACAAGCGGAGGTGGGGCTGAGGAAATCCTAGTTTGGTAACACACAGTTACTATGCATAAGTATGTCCGAATTCTTAAGTTCTGCACTAATAAAAAACAAACCTTGGAATAGGACCCTAGATATGGGTACTGGGCAGGACTAGGGGAATATTGTGCTTTGCTTTCTAAATAATGAAAACTTATTATTTAATTAAATAAAGAAAAAGAAAGCACAGCTGTGAAGTGAAGGGGCACATGATGAGGGAACAGTACTACTGCTATACAAAAATGTCAGGCTGCCGATGAGAGGAACCTCACAAATGCACAAAAATTCAAATTCTCACTGCTCAACCTCCAAGTTAGAGCAGCCATTTTTTCTAAGCGACATCCTCCCTCATCTTCTCCTGGTTTTAAATTATTACCTCTATTACCAGTCATACTGGTATAAAGTAAAAGCTCAAGTTATAGTTAAAATTTACTTTTAAATTCTACATGGTCATGAAATTCTCTGATGACCATATAATGTACCTTTAATAAAATGGAAAACAAAAACAAAAACAAAAAACACTCCAAGAACTATTTTTAGTATAATTTCTCTTTAAACATTATTTTTCTATTGCCATCTTGACTAATAAGGCTTTGGAGATTAAAGTTACAAAATTTCTTAGGTATCTAATTAACTCAATGATAGGAGGACACCAATGGGCTAAACTAGATGTCTTGATTAGTTGCAGTTGGAATATTGAAATATTGACCCCATTCTTTTGAACATTACACTAAATGAAAAAAGAAATCTGTACAGATGCTCCTTGACTCACGATGGGATTACATCCCCATAAACCCATTGTAAGTAGAAAATGACCATTAAGTTGAAAATGCATTTAATTCACCTAAGCTAATGAACATCATAGCTTAGCCTAGCCTCCTTAAATGTGCTCAGAACACTTAAGTAGCCTGCAGTTGGGTAAAATCATCTAACACGAAGCCTGTTTTATTATAAAGTGTTGAATATCTCATGTAATTTATTACGTATTGCTTTCCCACTATTGTAAAGTAAAAAAATCCTAAGTTGGGGACCATCTATCTAATAGTCACTTCAGATGTTGAGATTAAAAAATTTTTTTAAAATTTAAAAACTTAGACTGATGAACAACGTTCATATGAAAAAAAGCAGCAAAGATTTACCTCCTTTAATTCGTGTTTAGTTTGAGGGAGTTTTGCTTCTATATCTCCAATTGCAGCTTTCCTTTCTTTGAGAGTCTCAGACGCCGCAATCAGAGCTTCCTTGGCCTTGCTTAATTGAGACACTGCAGTATTATGACGACTGAGATAGATATCAAGTTCTGATTGGGCTACATCCATCTTTGAACGTGCTTCGTTTACCAATTTGCTGAACCCCATAAGTTCTTTCTCTTGACTCTGTTAAAATATGATAGACTCTATTCAATCTGAAATGTTGTTTTCAAATCTGAACTGAAATGGAAACCACATATTTTGAGATCAACTTAAGAGATTCTACAAGCATAATATATTGATATAAACAATTAACAAATTCTTAACAGTTTTTGCCTAGTTGCCAATGTTCACTGTATAGTGTTTGCCCAACTGATGTCCCACGAGCTTAGTGAGGTAAATATTAGTATGCTCATTTTGAAATTAAAACAACAGAAAAGTGGTAATTAAGAGAACAAAAATTTGGGTCTAAACTCTGGATTCCATGATCTTTCCACACTACCTGAAATGGTAAGGTTTAAGAACTATTCAGTAGAAAGTTCTCTCAAATATAATTATGTTAAACATCTTTGCAAGTTTTAGGAGGCCAAGTAATATACAACACTAGTCATTATTCGATGAGTAGAAATTTGGGGCTGCTATAACCAATTGTATAGAAAGGATCTATTTATTAGAATGGTATAAGAAAGACCCTTACAAAAGCCTAAGCCCTTCGTTTCCTACACAAAGGAACAAGCCCAGAAATATGGGGTTACATCCAAAGTCGTCAGATAACCAGTTTAAATGTTTGATGGTCAAAAATCATCAACACTAACACATACACACTGCTCACTCATTTTATTCTGGACACTATTATGTATGTTTTGCATGTGTTAATTCTTTAATACAACAATCCTATGAGGTAAATAGCAAATGTCCATTTTGAGGAAACTGAGGTCAGAGTTTAAATATCTTGCTTAAATGTACTCATTCATAAGTGGCGAAGCTTGTTTTCAGCTACTACTTTATGCTGAGGAATGAAGACACCTGAATACGAATCATGGTTTTTCTACTAAAGAAGGGTGCAATAGCACATAGGAGCACTCAATATACATTAGATAAGCAAACCGATATCCATAAAGTATTCCATTATGAAAGCTACTGTATTGTCCACTGCCACTTTACCACATGGGCATCCTACTTAAAGTTTTGTAGGGTAACATCATAACATGTTCAAATTCCAAAATAGAATCTATTACATCTGTAACTTTGAAAAAGAAACAACACCTTATTGAGGTACAATTAACATAGGAAGGTTGTACATAAATCTGCTGTAACTTATGTAACTTACTAATGTAACATAAGTCGATTTAACTCAATTACTATTATCTGTTAAAATATTGATTTAACATGCTCAGTGTCTATGGCTATGGTGAATATAAAAAAAGACAGCTGAATTTTGTGCTTATAATATTCCTGTTAGGTAGATAAGTCATGTCAATGTGACAACTGCACACTCTTGTTTCATTAATGAAGTAAGAAAATAATGTTAATGGTTAACATTCAATTTCTAGGTACTTTATATTAAATATATATACACTTTTTTTCACAAAGATTCACAGGAGGGTAATATTTTTCCCCACTTTGAGGAAGATCACCTGGAGACATAACCTGCACAAGATCAGAGATCATAAATTAAGTGACTTACCTAGGACCTGAACCAAGAACCAACATGAGGGCTATAGTTTTAAAATATTGCGTAAGAAGCAAAGACGGGAGATGTCAACCTGTGGTTAGTGTGCTCCCAGGTTTTTGTATGTAGTAAACAATTAAATTACCAAGAAAATAATGTGAGATGAAAATTTGATGAAATCAATAGGCTTTACATAGAATGGCATATATAATAAAGCATCTGACATTTTACGTTTTCGGTGACCACTATACATTCTCACTCAGTTAATTTTTTTAATGGGGAAGCAGAAAAGACAAGACATATGTAAGGCTGTTTTTAGGAATGTTAGAGACATTAAAAGTCCAACCTTTTCCTTTTAACAGGTCAGTTTTTATTATTATTATAAAAACAACTGAGTTAAAAAAAAAGCCATAAAAATAAACACCAACTGCTAAAGAATCTTACTTCTTTTTCTTTCTGAAGCCCTTGTGTTTCCTGTTTAAGGCTATCCATAACTTCCTTTAATTTTTCTTCTTCTTTCTCTTTTTCCTTTTCAAGGGCATTATTTCTAGTTGTTGTCTCAGTTATGATATTCTCACTCTTGGCAGGTACACTTTCAAATTCTTCAATCTAAAATTATAAAACAAGTTGAAGTTATAGGAGCATGTACCTTTAGGCTATCTAACACTATCAATATCTGACTTATTTAAAAAGTATTTCTCAGGGTCTTCCAGGTCTTTGTGGTTTTCTTAGTAATTAGACTTGAATTAGCTGGCTTTAGTGAGCACTTAGCCATTCACTGAAATTTCTATATTCTCTCATTCTAATGGTAAAGCTAATTCTAAGAATTCCTGATTTCTTACAAAGAAAAATTCTCCCTGGCTGGCATGAAGTCTTTCTTCTGTTCCAATTTCAGGCTATTCACCTATTAATATGCACTAACATGGGATTTCTTAAATTATTCTTCATGATACAGTACAACTTATCACACATTACCTTTACATCCCCCAGCTTCCCTCAAATCCGAAGATCTTTCACAACTTTACCCTTCCAGATCACCACACATTAAATATTTTATTTCATTAAAACTTTCTGGTAAGAATCACTTATCCACATTTGATGCCTAAAGGCTAACCCCTCTATGAAAGTTACATTTGCTATCTGTGCAATTAGGGGTTATTCTCAAATCTATGTTATTTTGTTTATTCTGATTATATAGTACTAGAGAGGTTCAACATTTCCCAAAATGGTGCGTACAATAAATACTGATTCACCTAAGATTTCTTATCGTACCAAGCAAAGTACTTTGTGAACAAATGCATTTGGAAAATGCTTATAAGGTAAAGCAAAGCCTATATTATAATTACCATTGTAATTACATACTACTAAGTTTTTTGGCAGGAGGAGGTTTAAGAGTCTATTAGTATCTGACAGAGTTATAAATATAGTTTGAAAGACCCTAAAATAACAATTATTAGAGCCTGGCTCTTAGCAAGTTAGGCATTATGATCCAAAGTCCATCTTTTTTTTAAACTCAGAATAGCTAATCAACCCCTTGTTGTAAATTACAAGCTTTCTCTTTCCTCCTTTTTAAGGAGGAACTCCTAATCTGATACTCAATTTTTATAGGAAATAGGTAACATTTTTTAGTCTATAATAACCAAAAATATCTTTTTAAACTACTACCCTAGGAAAAATAAAATAACTTTATTACCAAAACAGAATTGCTGACTTGGTAAATGTTTTCCCAACAATGTATATCATAGAAACATAAGCTCTAAAACTCAAAGTCAATAAATGCAAGATTTCTCTTTGGGGAAAAAAGTTCAGGTTCAGAGATAAATCTTAAACACTTAAATTTAGAATCCCAAGTCATTTTCTTAGGTAAGTAATAAAGGGCAAGCACATCTCTGAAAAATAATAAAAATTAGCTTGGATACTCAGACATGAAATTTAAAGTATTCTTTTCTAAAACCTACCTTTTCCTTATCTTTTTGAAGTTGTTTCTCCAGTTTTTTGGCCTTACTTGAAGCATGTTTTAATTTTTCCCTAACTTGAACATCTTCCAAATCTAGCTGTGTGAATTTTTCTTTGTTCTCCTCAATAAATTTTGTAATTTTATTCAGTTTCCTAGCAAAGCAAGAAAATTATGTCACTACTTTTGATATTCAGGTATTTAAAGCCATATTATATACCCAGAAGGGACACTTCTTCCATTAGTGTGTCGGAGCTCTTATAAGGTAGGACCCTAAAACAAAATGACCTATTTCGAGTTGATCTTACCCTCCCCCCATATTTGAGAAAGCCATTAAGTGACTATGAGAGTTATTTTGCCCTTCTTTGCTGGATGGGAAATACTATATTTTCCAGGGACTATGATGTCTAGGTATAAACATATTTTATCAAAAAAGTAAAACTTATTTTAAATAAAAAGAAAATCATATAGGTAAGATATTGATTTCATTGAATACTGGCACAGAAAAAAGTCATGATAAAACTTTAAAAAATCTATCTAGAATAAACCCAATTCTACCTCAATTAGATCTATGAACTGTTTATTTTTAAGACAACTAACCTGTTAGGTTAAATGCTTATTTTGCTGTTATGTTTTGTGTTATGGTGTTCTGCCACTAGGGGGTAGCATCCTCCATTATTTTACCAGTGTTGGTTACTCAATCTGCAGTGATGATGAACTAGATGCAGGACAGCTAAGTTTGTTTTTGTTTGCAAAAGACGACCATTTGATATGTCAAAAGTATTATATTAATGTGCTGCCAATAAGTTTATATATACACATACACATGTAACAAAATTAAATGAATCTAAATACTTTTAGTACTTTCCAAAAATTATTACTTCTCTACATCTTTTACAGCTTTAGTCTTAGCTTTCATTTCATTTGACAGTATACTGCTCTTCTCATTAATTTCTCTGGTATCTTCATTAATTTTTTCCTTTTGAGTTTCCATTTCAGCAACTCTTTTCTGCAGATCATGACTAGAGAGGGAAAAAAAAAATCAGAGATCCTAAAATGACATTTCTAAAACTGTGTTAACTATTTCAGTAAAACCAGCTGTTTTTAAAGCATTCTTAATTATAGTCAATTTACAATTACCTAAGACTAGTGCAGTGGACAACCAACTCAGAGTCATGGCTAGAATTAGGAACAAAACAGGTTCCTTATAAACAAAATTAGATGTTACATGAATTAAAAAGTATATGAAATATTATTAAGTATAGTAATAAATACTTGTGAATCCACCTTCCAACTTCAAGATACTTAAAAGTCAACTTCAGTATTTTGGTAAACAACCCAAATTTAATGAACTCAACACAAAAAAACAATTTTTAGAATTTTTTTTTACTTCAGCTTTCATATCTCTCTGATAGGAAAAGAAACGAGCTTTAACTTAATGTCAGAAACTACTATAAAAGTTGATAAATTAAGATACTTACATGTAATACTGACAAACATGATTCTTTTTTCTAAACATTTCATTTTCCAAAGTGAGAAATTCAATCGCTATGTTTTTCTCTCCTTCTAAGGCATCCTTTTCCTTTTCCACCATCTTAACTCTGTTTAACTACAAAAAATTAAGTGTACAGATTGTTAAAATACATTTCAAATGTACAATCTGAATTTCAAATATACTGACATTAGATAAAAACATACAAAGCATATTAAAAGAATGCATCTTAAATGTCAATAATATAAAATTCAATCTAAAAATAGTAAGAATTTCTTCAATAATTATGATCTAATCTGAATATCTGACTCAGTAAAATTTGCTAATAATAAAACATTATTTACAACAAAAATCTACAGAAGATTCACCTTCTCGCCTCTGTGTTCATTTAGTATTTCAACTCTCCGACACAAGATCTTAATAGGTTCATTTAGCCGTCCACAACCAATTATATCTTCTAAATATTCAAGCATACCCTCATCATGTTCAGTCTGGCCTTTTGGTTTCATCATAGCAATTTGTTCAACTTCACCCTTTAAAAAAAGTCATATTTCACACTCACTGTGTATGTTTAGCTACATCAATCTTAAACTGAGAATTAGGAGCAGTCAATTAACAAATCCAATAGTAATGAACAACTAAATGATGTAAATCAGTAGTTTAAAGAGATTTAATAAGATATAAATAAAAACGTTCTCTCTACTGATAATCTTAAGAGTTTTAATTTTATATAAGGGGTAAAAAGTTTATATTTATTTTCCCTTACATAAACTCTTATTAATTATATTATATATCCACATATAAACAGAGCCAAAGGAAGATTCCTCATCTACAATGCTCATTCAATATAAATAAATTAAAAAACAAAACAAAAGATTAACTTTTCTATTACGCAAGATACAACAAGGAATTCATATAATCTACACCTCAATTACTTTGGCAACATTATCAACTTTTAATAACATAATTAGAGTTCCTATTCTAAAAAAAAAAAAAAAAAAAAATTTTCAAAAAGATTCCTTAATGGTAATACTGTGGTAGGAATCCTGTCTCAATGATGTGGTTAGTATTATTACTTTATAAAAAACTTGGTGTTATGAGTTGCTCAACAAGTGCTGGACTTCATAAGGATGTTTCAAACTTAATGTTCTAACTTTCTAAAAGCAAGACCATTAAAATGGAAAAGGAAATTACTTATTTCTCACAGTAATTATAGAAGAATTCAACTGACTTAAAACTGAAGATCCTGATACATGACACCAAAAAACTTTTATTTGCAATCATTAATATAAAACTGAACATAATTAAAATCTTAGATTAACATTATATATTTGTATTTATGCAGTTTAATTACAGAGAAAAGAAATCCACAATCAGTAACCTTCAGGGCTGACTGCTAGGCAGCCATTTAGTTTGATGGTGGAGAAAATTTTGTACAAACATGTTCAGGCAAAATGGTACTACTCTGCTTCACAGAAGTAGCCTGCTTGTACTCTGTACTATTACAACAGAAGCAAAGGGACAGGGAAGTAGGAAAAAAAGAATCCTTATTTCAACATAGAAAAAAAGAAAAAAAAAAATCAAGAAAAAAATTTACACCTTAAAAAGAACATAGTATTTCTCAATTTAAATATTTAAAATATTTATGAACAAACCCTAAAAATTTGGGATAAAACTTGCTAATGACAGTGTCATGTTTACCAAAAGCCTCAACATAATTATAAAAAGTAAAAAATTTAAAGCTAAAACATCTCATTCTTGAATCTACTTACTCAAAGGCATATGTTTTAATATTTTTGCACATCATCGCATTTTCTACTTTGACAACTAACAGCACATGATTATCAAATACAAAGTGAAATCCAAAAAGCCTGTTTTCTGTGACCTTCAGTATGTATTAGTGTTTTAACTAAGTTAGTGTTTAAATATGTACATATTTATATGATTTTATTCTGCTTTCAATGATCAGTTCTTTACAAATATTTGCAGCAACAGTTTAAGTTGTAGCTGGGATTTAAGCCTGGAAGAATGTCCAAAGAATTGGATTACAACATGACAAACTCCAGCCACTGAAGGAGCCAAGAGTCTTATTCAAAGTTTTCTTCTAGGCAGGGTTTATCAAATGGCGACATTATTGACATTTTGGGCCGAATATTTTTTGTTGGGAGCTATGCTGGGCACCTGAAGTGTTTAATAGCATTTCTGACCTCTAGCCCCTAGATGACAGTAGTATCTCCCCTCACCCAACTGTAGTAACTCAAACTGTCTCCAAACAATTCTAAATGTCCTAGGGGTGGGGATACAAAGAATCACTGATCTAGAGGTTGTACTTGTTTAAATCTTTTGGGTTAATGTTTATAATTCCAATAACAAATATAGTAACTGACACCTGATATTCTAATATACTACCTAATTTAATTTGAATATTTAAACACTTAAGGTACCACACTTTTCCTGGCCAAATTATTTATTAAAGAAAGGGAATATTGCTATTAAGAGACTACCTAGCTTTGGGTATAGTGGTTACTTGCTTTTCCTCCTCCTACCTCTCTCCAAAATGAAGGATATACAGCTATAATTTCTTTTCATTCAAACAGGTTGCCCAGTAGAAAACAAATATAAAAGTGAAAGGACATTTATGAATCAAAATAGTTCCACCTTGAGTCCCATTAACAGTTTTAGATTATTATATGGCATTTGTGGGTTTTTCGTTGTTGTTGTTTGTTTTACTAGTTATTATCACATTAGCACTATTGAATCAAAAGCCTATCAGAACATTTAGGCTTCTGCTTGTCACTTAACCATTAGGACGGCTGTGGTATTCCAACGACAACCTGGGCCCTCGCCTGTGGCTCTGTTTCTTCATGTCTTTTGCCTGCCTTTACCACCCGTTTCTACTTTCTTTTTTTTTCCATTTTGTGCCATTTCATATTTAATCTGTGGGTTGTTATCCTAGAGGACCGCATCTTATTTTTCAGACATCTTACCTGTCCTATGGGAAATTATAAAATACAGTTTTAATTTAGGGCAATAAGATCAATACATTTCAGAGATAATTTTAAAGCATCTTATCAGAGACATTAAACAACTATGGAAAGGTATCAACTAGGTTTTTAAGAGAAACAAAGAAAGAGCAAACATACGCCAAGAGAATATTTATAATACCAAGGGCTTAAATTTTAACTTACTGAAGTGGGTGCCAAACCAGGATATTGTAATTCAGCTATATCATTCTTTGATAATAAGTTACAGGAATAAAACTTAAATTCTAAGAGGAATTATGATGCTCTTAATCCTTACACAAGTGGAATCAAATTTTAGCAAGCATGAACTCCAGGAACTCAAGTACATAGCTATAATAAAACTTTTCCCACTAATAAGGCCTAAAGGATTAAGATAAATATGGGTGTTTGCATCAAAATTAAATAGTCCAGAATTACTGAGCTTTTAATTTTTATTTTGTCTTAATCTCTTTATTTTCTCCATTTCACTGTACTGTAAATTATCTTTTACCTTCTAATTTTAAATTTTATTATAATTTGCTCTTTGTAAGCTACTAGTGGCCAAGAAACCAAATCACCAAGGTTAGTAGTTGATTCATCACATACTTATTCTTACAGGCTAAAAGACTAGAACTCAAATAGTTTGTATATCAGCAAGGCTTGGAAGTATATTGGAAAGAAAATGGAAGAGATAGATAGGTAACAACTCAGACCTAAGTTAATCTACGCTCCAAATTATTAAACAGTAAGAAAAAAAATCTTGGTTCTTGTTTTAAATTTAAATTTTATAATATTAAGATAGCGTATAAAGTTAAAAACTTTGAAAAAAAAAAACACCCCTAAGACAGCAATCATTAATGTGACTTTGAACTATAATAAAAGCATTAAGGGTTATCATTCTTCTGACTTGGAATGGAGCAAATGCATCCAAACTGACTAAACCTAATTTATAAGTCATAGTTACCATGAAATGTTTTACAGAGCTAATAAAACCCTACTTGTTTACACCAATGTTATCGTAATGGGACTAACACTCCCAAATCAGGTACATATAAATGAAGAAATACACAAACATTGAAGTACAATGGGTCAATTATATTCTAACACTTTTTGAAATCATGTATAAATACCACTAAGGACAAGAACAGGGTTTAACCACCTTTGAATCACTTAAAGCATCTTAGCATAGTACCTCATTAGGTACTCATCTGAGTGGTCAATGATGAAATTGCTTACTGTAAGAACCTACTAAAACAATATAAACTGTGTAAAAATTTTACCCTTATGGACTTTAATTACCACATAGCTCTGGCCAGTCTACCTATATATTTTAATCAAAGTAATTACTTATGTCTTGGATGGTGATATTATGTCTCCAAGTTCCCAGCCTTCCAAATCACAGCTAGTTTTAAGATAAACATTATTCAGAGGGAGAGAAGGTAAAACTGCTTTCTTACTTACCTTCAAATGCTTTAAGACTCTAGTGCAGGAGTCTAAGATTTAGATAAGAAACTACATAAAAATCACTGCCACTTTCCTTCAAACTTTTAAATGGGGTATTAGTTCTACCTAGTCCAATCTCTCTTTCTTCTTCCTAACACTAAAGTTTCTAAGGTTCTTGTCTGTAAATTTAATCAAGTGGAATTGAATCTGTTAACTTGGAAAGTTTACCTTGGTATTAAAAATGTTTAAAACAATCTGTTTAGATGACACTGACATTGAGATTAACAAAAGATTGAGAAGACAAAAGATTGAGATTATTATGAGGACAAAAGGTTAAGCATCCTAGATACTTCAGAAACACATATTTAATGTAAAGTTGACAATTTAAAAATTATTTACTTTTTTGTGAAGCTGTTACTTTATTTAGCTTCCTTTATTACTTACTGAATTGGAAAGAGAGGCTGCACCAAGGGAAAATTACCCTTACAAGGGTTAAAATGCGGCCTCCACTTTATTTTGATGTCTTTACACATGTGTAAAATTTTGATTATTCTAGGATAATAAATAGCAAATAATAAACAAAAAATAAGACACAAGTATAGGTTCTTGCAAAAACAATATCATTATCAAATTTAGTATTGTAAAGGGACATAATTTTTTATCCATAATTAACCAAACCAAATTCTAGAACATAAAATCCATGAAAGTTAAATTTGCTTTAAAAAAACTCACGAAGCTTTAATTCCACATTTGTATAAATTCAAATTTTATTTAAAATTATAACTACAGCTGATTTCCAAATATTTTTAAATAAGTTTGGGTTAGAGAAGTATTTCAAATGTAACAAAAGACATGTCATTTCAAAATGATATTGATTTACCTTGTACATATACTATGTGTCAAAGTAGTATTTTCTTTTTAAAAAAGTTGAAGAACGAAGACAAAAACGGGGCTAACATTTTATAAGTTTGTTATTTGCAAACAGTCATCTTAACAAAACTTTTAGTATCAAATCAAAATTACCAACTTAGTGTAAAATCAGTAGGACCAGACACTAAAGAATATTAGCTGCTATTTCTACATCCCAATATAGTTATGCTTTTATTATTATACTTAGTGAATCTGGACAGGACACAGGAAAAGACAGCCTCAAATCAAAAAAGAATTTTAATATGTCTGACAAAGCCATGTTTTATACTAAAAGCTTTTTTGAAAGATAGCAGAGAAGAAAAGATAAAGGATTTTTCTTACCAAGCAATGCTGGTAGAATACATCCTTACTCAAATAAAAGAATACAGGGATTCTAATAAACATCAACTTAACACCAGGGACTTAATTTTATACTCCTTTAAAAAGACTTTAAGAGTTGTAATACTTAAAAATGAAATATCCGAGTTACTTTCTGATCTTCCAATAGTAGTTCAAGTAGGCCATTCTAACCAAAACAAAAACCAACTTGAGTAAGCTTTTAGTTAACCATTTTAAGTGTTAAAAAAAGATTAAGTTAACCTAGGTGGCTCAGGTAAATCTGGCAAATTACAAGTGCAAGTCTTCATTTTTTTTTTTTTGCTATATATTAGATGAGAATAATGAAAGTAAAATAAAAGGACTATTAAGAGATTCTGAATCTCATTTCAAAAGCTATCTTAAAGGGAAATACAAACAAATGATAGTTGCTATATCCCTGTCACACTAAAGCAGCACAATAATATTGGTGTTTAATATTTATTTCACTACGCCAATATTTACGTGCTGCTAGAGCGGAACAAGTATGTCAGTCCATCCAAACATTAAATGAGCATCTGATGATGAAAACATAGTTATGAACGAATTTCCTTAAATTTCTAGAGCAGCAAATAATGATTCGCATCGACTGTAGTATGTAAACCATGATGTGCTGCTACAGTACTTTAAGGCCTCAAAAATACAGGATCCATCCAAAAAGGGGACACCCCCTAAACTTTATTGAAAAAAAGTAACAAGTATAAGAGAACCTCTGAAGTCTTTAATAAACCTACCTGTAAGATTAAAAATCGATTATGGTCCAAGTCAATTCCATGGCTTCGAAGAAGATTTCCAACATCCTTAAATGTTGTCTTCTTCCCACTTATGTGATAGACAGAAGTATTATCTCTGTAAGCCGTTCTGGATACATAGAAGTTACTGTTAGGAATGACTTCATAATCGTCCCCTTCCTTTTTTGAGGAAAACAAAACCAGAAAACAACTGTTGGTATTAAGTTACATACAGGTCTGCTCCAAATTTTATTCACTTCATATTGAAACTAATTCTATGGATTAAAAAGTCCAATTGAACATGCACATAAACGGGCAATAGTTCTCAGAAATAACCATCTTAGCAAAGAATATTTTTCAAAGTTGTTTGAGCCCTTCCTCACAGATTACAAAAACCAAAAAGCCAAACCAAACGCAAAATAACGCCCCCCCAATCTCCAAACAAGCCTAAAAACAAATGTTTTTGTTTTTGAATCCCACCACATCCAAAACAAACTCACCCAAATTATTAAATCATGTTGACAGATTAAATTACTAGACCATTTAAAAAAGCTGCAAGAGATGATTCAACAAAAAAGGCAGGCAGGCACTAATAAAGTGATATGGCTTTGTTTTTTTCCTTTTTTTTTTGGGGAAGGAAGGGAGTAAAGAATATGCCATTAATTGAAGGTAAAAAGAATTGTAAAGAATTGACAACTATATCCCCCACATTTAAAAAAAAATTTAAAAATATAAGCAAAGTACAAATCTACTTTATTAAAACTCACTTCCCCTTAAAAGCTGTGTCATTTTGAAATTATGGCTTTTAAAATTTACATGAGTCAAAAGTAATTAATAGGCAATGGAATCAAATCTGACTTACTGGCTATCTATCTTCCAATCCGAATTGCACACTAAGAAAAGCACTTAAGAAACAAAATTGAAATAGATGCCACTGTGTAGATTTAAAGTCCATTATATTTAAAAAAAAAAAAAAAAGTTAAAATTTAGAAGCCAAGTCACATCCCTGTTTCATTATGTAATTACTTTGCTATATGTTTTAGGTTTCAGCCAGTCATTTTTGAGCCATGAATTTCCAAAGTTAATTATTAATCAGAAGAGGAAAAACCTATACCAACAAAACCGGATAAATAATCTAAATAGACATTTTACCTATAATTGTCTCCATTTTTAGAAAATAGATATGTTGGCTTGACCCCTCACATTTTAAAAGGTTAGTTCAAACTAAGGCAAAGCTCTTTCATATCAGATATTCAGGACTACTAACATTAAACTTAATGTGAACTGAAATGATGGAGATAGTAAAATTAGTCAACTGTTACATTTTCAAGTTTAGGTAATTTACCCAAAGGCAATAAAAATATAACTTCAAAAATGAACCAAAAATTTATAGTAAAAGAATGTCTTCTTGGCATGCAGGATACTAAAATGTTTACTGTTTTATTTCAAAAAGGTAAGCACTTCTTTGAGCTATTTATTTCCCTGGCTGAAAATTTTAATATTTTAAGTTCAATAGCCACCACCACTACTCTTCGAAAAAAAAATATGGTCATGGAGATAATGAAACCTATATTTGTTATGCTTTCACCATATACCAATTTTTAAAAGCCCAAAACAACAAAATGTGCAATTTACTTAAATTCTTTGTGTTCCTTACTTGAAGTTGCAAATAACTAAATATCAAAGTCCCTTACCTTATCAATTATCTTTTGAAAATGAACTTCTACCGTACAACTCTGAATATCCTTGTGTTCATCAGAATTGTGTATTAGTACCGAGAGTTTTTTAGATCGTATTTTTTGTGCTCGATAGCCAAACACAAAAAGCATAGAGTCAATAACATTGGATTTGCCACTGCCATTTGGCCCAATGATACAGGAAAAGCGCTGCATAAAAAGAAGAGAAAAAAAAATTAAAGTGAAGTTTAAAAGGTCAAGCTGATTTTAATTTAAACAGCTTGATTTTTCTATTTGCAGCAAATCTACAAGTATTTAAGTTTTCTTTGCTACAAAAGAACACTTTTCTTACTCCACCATCACAAGCTTCAGCACCTTAAATAAAACCATATTCTAATCCTAACTCAGACATTTTATAAAATTCATTGTTAACACTGAGACAATACTCCCTTCAAACAAAAAAAACTCACCAATTCTATTCAGTGAGCAAAACTTTACAAGAGCTAAGAGATACCAAAGATAATCAGATTAAACAAAAGCTAATTTGTTAAAAGCAGGAGGAAACATACCGTATGCATCAATCAGGACAAGTATAATAGTTACAAAACTAAAACATCTAGTAATACTCATTATCTTTCAATAGTTATTTTAAATGGTCAAATACCTTATGAAAAGGTCCCAGAATTTTTTCCCCAGCATAGGATTTGAAGTTCTGGTTTACAATATGAGTTATCATAAGTCGAGGAGCTCCAGCTTCATTGGTCATTGCTGGGGGCGGGGGAGGAGGGATGTTATTCAAAATCTCTTCTAAACTTCTATTATCAATTTCCTCACTTGGAGTCTCTAAGCCAGTCAAAGGAAGGAAAGAAAAGGCAACGGGGAAAAAAAACTGCATTAGTGCAATTAGTTCTGAGAACTAGTGCCTGCTAATCTCTGGAGAGATGTTTTTCATCCTGGTTTTACAAAAAAAGAAATTCTTGAAAGAAATGTCACCAGTCACAAAATTCTATAGAAACGTACCTCTCAGGATTCACTACATCATAAAGCAAATCTGGGAAAACCACAAGTTGATTTCCTGCTCCCCGCCTAAACAGGTGGTTAAATCCTAAAGTGTAGATTCAACTCTCTCCGTATTTTTGAGCACCTGGAACCTTAAGTTTGGACATTCCTGAGCTCCAGCGACACTGTCACAGGGATTTCATAATGTCATCCAATTACTGTGCTCACAACTGTTACGGTGGTTACATTACCATCTTCTCTTTAATCGCAATTTAAGACCAAGGAAGTGAGGTTCGGGTCAAGCAACTTTTTCATCATATTAACATACAGTCATGCTGATTCTGTCTGAAAAAAGTCCACTGGCTACAAGCTGACCGCGCCGATTTCAGCGGACATACAAGGCCACAAACAAATTCACAACTGAAGCAATTTACTTCCCCCCATCCCCTCTAGCACCGTTACAACAAAACTGCACCAAGAGTCTAATTTCTGAAAATCGCCAAACTGCTTTCTTGAGCTGATCTACCGGAACGACACGCGACTTTCAGACAAGCCAACAACGCAGCCCCTCTCGCTCGCGCCAAATACCAGCCAATCCCAGGTTGGACGCGGACCCACCCAGGCCCCCCAGCTCGCTTTCCTGCAGGGTATCGGTGGGCTACTCACCTGCCGTAGCAGGGGCCGGGCTCCTAGAGCGGCCGGGCGGTGGCTCTGACTCCGCGTCGCTGCTGGTGCTGTCCGGGGACTGCGGCGGCCCTTCCTCTCTGCGCCGGGCGGTGGAGGGCTGGGTGCCTTTACGGGGCATGGTCGCTGAGGCCGGGTGAGAGCCGGGAGTTAAGTCAGCCTGCGGGCCGCACGGCCGCGCAGGTACGTTTCCCACTGGCTCCCGCGGCAGGATCGGCTCAGCCTACACCCCCGCTCCACTCGAGGGGAAAACCCCGACCACTTGTTTCTAAAAAGCCTGTTTTTGAAACCCCGCTCAACGCTAGCAGGCCCTCGGGAAAGACACAAAAAACCCAAGTGCACAGGAGGCCCGGGATTCGTTTTCTTAAGTCCTAAGCAAGTAGGAAACCTAGACGTGCCTGGGAACCAAGCAACGATAGAGGTAACTTACTTAGGTTTCTATATTTTAATGCCTGGCCCCCGTTGCCCACAGTATCAGTGCATATGAATATTCATATATAATTTCTAAACGAAGCAATTTCCACACACCGGGATTTATTGACACTCCCACGTTCTGGTGGCTAAGGATGCCAGTGCACAGGCTTAAGAGTTCATATTAGCTTTAGGTTTGAGGAGCCATCAGCTCTTCCTAGAGCATCACCCTAAGGGGGTGACTCGCCGCCCTTTCCTCGCCATTTAGCTCTTGGGGTCGTTGACGGCTTGGGGGCTTCGAGGTCTCTCTATAGCCCGGATGGGACCAGCGGCCGGAGGCTGGGGTCGACCACTGGCGACTTCCAAATCGGGCGCCGGCGGCGCCTGCTCCGGTTCAATTATCTTGGGGTGACCGGGGTTTGCCTCTCCAGAGCCCGAAGCGGAATCCAGTTAGATAGTGAAATATAAGAGGTCACCAGTATGGGCTAAGACCCGGTAATTAGTCCCTTGCGAGAAGGCATGAGGAGACGCCCTTTCCCCGACAGACACAAGGATTTCTGAGATCCGCGAGGCTTAGAGCTCCCCCCACCCCCAACTCCGAGCGACACTTAAGTAGCTCAGAGAAGTGGCGCCCGGGAGAAGCGCGCGGGAGTCCCGACTGCCGGGGAGCGGCCAAGGGGGGAGGGGTGACAGCAAGAGAAATCTCCCGGCGACAGCCTCAGCCCAGACTTCGGCTGCTCCAGCTCAAGGCCTCTACTTTCCGAGCGCCCGCGGACGGGGTAGGAAGTGAGAGTGTGACAACTTGGTCAGGAAAAGATGTACTTTACCTGCGGGACAGTCCACTCAGACCAAGGCTGGAAACAGTTGAACAGCCCCCCCGATCCTACCGGTGTTTCGGCTCCGGGTCCTTCACTCGAAAATGGCGCCTAAAATACAAACTCGAACGGAAATTCGTTACAAATGCGCGCAATGCTTTCTGGGAACCACTAATTTTTAAAAAAAAGTGCGGCGATTATTACCGCCATCTTATGGTCGCTTACACGCATGCGCGAGTTCAGATGGGTGGGGAATCCAGGAGGCAAGGGTCGTTTCTACTAAGTGAAAAAGAAGAGCGAAACGATGTTTCCCCGGGGGCTTACAGCAACAGCACTCTTATAAAAATATTAAAAAAAGACAACCTGTCGAGTTTTGATAAAGGAAAAAAAATAAGAGGGGATCCGCCCACAGCTGGAGGAGGGGCTCAGTTGTCCGATAACGCCCCTTAAAGAGAGGGCGGGCTCTCTCAGGGGCGGGATCTCAGGCCCTCTCGGTTGACGCGCGGCGGGGAAGTATCGCGGGAAGGGAGAGTGAGCGTAGTTCTTAGAAGTCACTATGGTGACGGCGAGGTCGAGAGCCTTCTTGGTAACTGGTCCCAGATCTGTGAGTGCAATCGCTACCTCTTTCCTGGAACGTAAGGTAAATCTCTTCACCTCTGGACGTGGTGAAGAAAGGGTTTGGAAATTGTGGCCATCACCGGATCCTACTTTTCCTGCTTTGAGGGTGTGTGCGGCGTGGAGCATCAGTTATTTTTCGTCTCCCTGGGGGCAGTGGGGCTCTGGACGTAGCTTTTGAGATGCGAAGGAAGAAACCCTGAGTTTGGAGGGGGTTGAGGGACAACAAGAAGAGAAAACCTGGATTGGTGAATGATCGTGTAGTGCACACGTGAATAGCAAAATAATGATTTCGAGTTATTGGTGTTAGGTCGTTAATGTCACTAGTGAAAGGGCGTTTTGGGCTTTTGAAATCATTTGATGAAAGACTCCGTCATGAAAGCAACGATTTGCCGATGCCACTAGTTATCTTTATGAGAAAATTATCGATCAGCAAATATTTCTGAAGTAGTTTTTGTATACATTGCACTGTGCAAGACATAATCAGGATTACTAAGAAAGTATTCCTGTTCCCAGAGAATTTAGTTATGTTAGTTGGTTTTTAACCTAGAGTCTGGATCTGGTGGTTGGTGATTGTGCTTCAGAGGCGTTCATAACCACCTTCCCCTGAAATTGCATACAAAATTCTGTGTTTGTGCATTTTACTGGGGAGTTAGTTTTCTCAGAACTTTGTTCAGATTCTCAAACGTGGTCCTATTCCCCGGCAATGTCAACCATTGGTTGATTAGACTACCTCCAGTAAGTATTTATTCAGCAAACCTTATGTATTTGACATTGAGAACAGGGAGCCTTCCTCCCCACCTTTAAATTTTGCATACTTAGGGCCGGCATACTAAAGCATCAAGAAATATGCTTTATGAATTTGTATCGTCAGTCTAAGATTTATGACTGTTGCCTTGAGGAACATAAAATCAGGTTTAGTATCTCAAAAAGGGGTGTGGACACTCACTACAAATTTAACAATCTGGTGAGCTTGGGACACTTGTGTGGTTTGAATAAGCATTGACTTGATATTCTAATATACTTTTATATTTGAAGTTAAAAAAGAATTATTGTTTTCACAAGACAAACGATAGACAACAAAGCTCAAGGTAAAGAAAACCGGCTAGTAGGCATACTAAGAATTGTAGGGATTTTCTTTGAGAGCTTCTGGAATCTTTTGGATTTTCGAAGTTTCTAAAACACTGCAAAAGCTGAATTGGTAAGATATCAACCATGAAAAAGCAAAGCCTAGACCAAATTGAGTGGTCTATATAGAGGACAGAGCACAATGTGGTAGAAAAATGTAACAGATAACAATACCAAATCCCATCATTTGTTTAGCTATATGTGTGGATAATTTACTCAATTTATCAATCTCTCTGAGAGTATTTATTTCTAAAACCAGCATATAATACCTATCATAGGATTGTTTATGCTTGTTCGTCTAGCACACATGCTGTAAGCATTTGATATTGTGCTAAGGATGTATTATGGGATGTCAAGTTAGAAGGTTAGCTTATGAAGTGTCTTGAAAACCAGGTCATGGATTTTAGATATGATATGGAGGAAACATGTATTAGAAAAATTTTTCACTAAGGAATGACTTGGTAAAAAAACAAAACAAAACAACAGTAGTTTTGTGGGATGTGTTAAAGGCAGAAGAGACTGAGATCAGGCATAGCTTTCTTAGATTATTACTGTACAGTCTTCCATGTGGGAGGTGAGAAGTGCCTACACAGTAGAGTGGAAAAAATCCCAACGGGAAGGAAATAAGATCTATAGATTTTATGGATTCTCATGTACAAAGTTAAGAGTATAAATTCTTAAAGTCATATACTATTATTTGTGAATCTTTGAATTTGTCTTCTAAGGTGGTCACATTTCATAAAGTCTGAAATTAGGTTTGTGGGTAAATGTCTAACAATATTAATCAAGTTTGTAATTGTAAATATTTGAATTAATTAGATCTTAACTAATACATAAAAATGAATAAATAACCATGAATTTATGTGATGTATAAGTACTTAGAGAATATTGTTCAAGATTAATAACTTGGATACAGACACAGGACAGATAGTAATGAATATCTCTCTTGATAATATAATCTCCCTACTATGTTAACTTTGTTGAAACTCTCATCTAATTAAATGCAGAAAAAATAGGAAGTGAGGAAGCAGAACAGTTTTGAGGGGAAGGACCATTTTGAAAGATGGGTTTGTTTTTATTCATGTTTGTTGGGATTATGGAATGATATCCAATGAGCAGTAGTTGTAGAAAATATGGCTCAGGAGAGAAAATAGGATGAGATCATGTTATAAGAATAGTTGGAACACTAAAAATAGATTAGGTTTTTGAGGTTTGAGTAAAGAAAGGATAGCACCAGGAAATGTTCATTCTTTGAATCTAGGAAGAAGAAATAATTATAGTAATGTCTCAGGTAGGCCTCTCTAGATTACAAGTGACAGAAAACCCAATCCAAATTATCTTGATTAAAAAAAAAGGCTCCCATAACCAAAAAATTAGGTGAGTGTAACTGGATTCCATGTGCAAGCGCAGAAACCAGGATTTGGTTTCTTTCTTTGCTCCATTTTACATATCATTGTTTTGGCATTATTCTCAGGCTCACATAGTATCTTCAGGCACCTTAAGGCTCTCTCCCTGCTGTGGTAAGACAGCTATAGTAACTTAAGCCTTAAATCTTCTAAAATTAAAGACTGGGGGTAAGGAGAGTTTTTCTTCCCCATCGTTTATTTAAATAAAAGTTCTGGGCCATTCGTGAAACAGTCTTTGCGCAAATGAAATGGAATGCTCTAATTAGCTTAAGTCTGGGTCTCATGCCCCCTGTTCAAGCCACATGGGCTAAGAGTAAGGAAGTTGGTATTCCAAGGAGAAATTCTTTGTAGCCAGGAAAAGAGTGAATGTATGCAGGGTGACAAAAACACCAATTTGCACTACAAATAGGTAACAATGATCAAGTTCTTACTATTTTTCAGCACTCTACTGGACATTTACATACTTTATCTCATTTAATTACCAAAATCCAACTGCGAAGTAGATATTAGCCACGTTTTAAATAAGGAAGAAAAAGTACAATATGTAGACGATCACTAGAAGGGGGTCAAGTGCAGTAGATACTGCAAAGAGAATGAGAATAGTGATCTTATGGGAAGTAACATTAAGCGATTTCAAAAAATGAGGAAACGCATAAAAAAGAAAAAATTGGGACATAATCCTATTGCTCATATAATCATATATTAAATACATAAATGTACAGATAAAATACTATGAACACGATAAAAGCTTCCAACAGTGCAGAAATGTATAATATGAGAATTAAAAGTTTCCTTTTTTATCCTAGTGCTCCTACCCTCACACAGGTCTCCATTAAGTGCCTTGCACATCTTCCCACAAAAACGTTTTAGTAATCAATAGCTTAAATATATATCCCTTTTTATTTATACAAAAGGGATTGAGTTATATATTTCTGTGTACCTTTTGTCATTTAACAGACATTGTTCTATGTCAATACATATATATTCATCTCACTTTTTAATAATTGTACAGCACTAGTAATCAGTTGAGTGTGATTTTTTTTATGCTAGTTGATGAATTAAAAGGATGAATTAAAGATGACTACTTATTTTTAAATTTGTGGATCACATGATTTTATTGGCTAGAATAATAATAAACACCCTACATTTATTGATTAGGACACCCTACAAAAGGATTACAAATATAGCCAATAAAATAATATTAACATATGGTTGGCAAGGTCTAGCTATAATGATAGCAATGATAGCTAGAATTGCAAGGAAATGTAAAAATCACAGCATATACCTACACTTTAGCAAATACATATGGGAATTGAAGTGGGGTGGCAGTTGGAGGTCTTTTGTAATTGAACTATATAACCATTTGCAAACCTGTTTCCTTTGCTTGTTATGTTTTTGAATTTGTACCTGGAAATGGTGAGCCTGCCTCTCTCTTCCCTGCTGTACAAGAGACCTCGGCTCTTTCTGCAAATGGTTCTTTGATGGGACCAATCTGAATAAAAGGTCTGCTTCTCTCTCCCTCTTTTCTCTTCTGGAGAAGAGACACAGGAGTCTGATCGGAGTTATCAATTTAGAAGACTTGATAAAAATTGCATTTTTGAAAATAGGACCTTGGGTAGTCATAAGCAAACCATTAATTTCAACTATTGATATCAACACCCAAGGGTTAGCCAATATGGAAATGACCTAAAAAGTACTTGGTATTAATGTGCTTATGCTCTAGCTCTTGCATTTTTTATCTATCCTTCACAGTCTTGTTCACTACTGAGGCTTTTCTGCTACCTCTTATCTATAGGTGCATTCTTGTTGACAAATCACATCTTCCTTCTTTCCTGGCTAAAATTTTTCTCCTTAGTGCTTCTACCTCTCAGCTTTATTTCTTAAATCTAATTCTTCTTCTTTTTCTTTTTTTTTGAACCATCTTAACCATTTATAAGTGGACTGTTTAGTGGCATTAACCACATTCACATTGTGCTACTATCACCTCCATCCATCCATAGAATCCAGTAGCTTCTGACTCAAAATATGGCACAAATGTTTCACGTTGGTAGAGCCTAGATTATTTGCCTGTGTCCTCACTGGAAGGAAGGCTAGAGAGGAAAATAATTTGTTTTTTTATAATGAGAAGAAGGACTCATAAGGTAGGGAATTCCTCAAATGTAGAAAAGGTAGTCAGAGGTATTAGTGGGTGGGGAGCAAAAAAATAAATGACCGTGACCACCAATTTACCTGCCCTTCAGAAATGTATGGGAGTATATGTTTCTCTGTATGCCAGCACTGGGTTCTAGGTATTTTGCATTTGGCCATTCTAATGACAGAAAAATGGTATTTGTTTTAATTTTAATTTTTTAAATTATAATTGAGGCTGCTCATTGTTTCGTGTTTTTGATTGCCTGCTGACCATTTGTATTGATGTTTCTGTGAACTGTCCATCTATGTGTTTACAAATATAAGTACCCTATTATCAGTGCCCTTGACCAAATGACTTAATAGGGAGACCATGCTGTCTTAGTATCTGTTTCTATAGTATTGCCATTCTATCCCTGTCCCTCAGTTTCTTATCCTTTGCCCCTCAAACATACAGAGATCTACCCAAGTTCAAAAGACCTTCACAGCTACTATTCTATTTGTTCCTTTAATCTTTACATTTATATATCTTTATATATGTATGCTTATATACTTTTAACTTTTGCACTTGTGAGCTATGCCTAATTACTCCATTTTTTTCCCATTTTCCCATTTGTTCATTGGACAAATATTTATTGAGCACTTACTGTATGTAAGGATGATTCTAGTTGCTGGGGATATGGATATGAACAAAATAGACAAAAATTCCTGCATTCACGGAGCTTACATTTTAGAAAGGGGCAACATTAAGTAAAATGTATAATATGACAGAAGGCTTAAATAGGGTATACAGGGAAGAGTTTACTGAGCAGGTGATTTTGTACAAAGATATAAAAGAGAGAAAAGTAGTAATCCATGCAGCTATCTGGGGGCAGGGATTCCTGGCAGAGAATACAGGTACAAAGGCCCTGAGGCAGGAACATGCTTAGTATGTTAGAAGAAAAACATAGAGGCTAGTGTGGCTGAAGCAGTATGAATGAAAAAAGAGAGAAAACAGGAGATGAGGTCAGAGAAATAATGGATGTATTAGGGCTGTCCAGAGAAAGAAGAGTTCAGGTGTAGTCTTGAGTTCAAAGGCTGGAAACTCAGGCAAAATTTCTGTGTTTCAGTCTGGAAGCAGAATTTTTTCTTCATTGGGAAACCTTGGTCTTTGCTCTTAAGGCCTTCAACTGACTAGATGAGGTCCACCCACATACAGCGTAATCTGCTTTAAAGTCAACTGATTTTTCAATGTGAATCACCTCTAAAAATACATTTACAGCAACATTTAGACTAGCGTTTGCCTCAATAACTGGGCACCATCATGTAGCCAAGTTGACACATAAAATTAACCATCACAATAGGAGTCCAGATAATATAAGCTTTGAACACCATTGTAAGAACTTTGTTATAACTTTGGGATAGGAAGCCAGTGGAGAAGAGCCATGATCTATTTTAAAATAGTCACTTTGGTTGCCGTGGTGAGCATAGATTGTAGAGAGATTAGAATGCCAATTAGGAGGCTATTGTACTTCAGGTCAACAGATGAGGGCATCACGGAGTCATAGCAAGTTAATGGATGATAGCACCTTGGACTGGGATCACAGCAGTCAGAGTGGTGAAAATCAGATATTTTGAAAGTAGAGTGTTACAGGTTTTGTTTTTTTATGAATTGGTTTGAGATGTGAGAGAGGAGCCAGCAATGATGATTCCAAAGCTTCTGGCCCATGCAACTGGAAGAATGGAACTGCCATTTACTGAGATAGGTAAGGCTATGAGAGCAACATAGTTGGTGGAAAGATCGTGGGTTTGATTTGAATCTTAAGTTTGGGATGTCTGTGAGACATTCAAATAGAATCATCAAATAGATGTAAAAGTCTGGGGTGTTCAGTAGAGAGGTTTGAACCGGAGATATGAAATTGGGAGTTGTTACTATGTAGTCAATACATTTAAATCTATATTAAGTCATGAAACTGGGTGAGATCACCATGACAGTGAGTATAGATACAGAAGACTTACAAGGACATCTCATAGTTTAAGTTGGGGGAAATTAGGAGAAAAAGTTGCGGGTAATTATTCCCTCTACAATTCTATGACTCCTTTCCCTTTCTGAATTGCCTATTGAAGTAAATCTTAACACTCATCTGGATTGAAAAGGAATCCCACAGAGCTCCACATGCTCCTAGCAAGATTGCCCCTTCCTCCCTTATAAAACTCTTACACCAACACTACAAACTACCTAAGAGGCCAATTCCAGGAAGAAGGCCACAATATTAATTGATCATCCACCTTCCCTTATGATGGAATTGGTTATTTCATCATACCGTATACCCTCATTTACCTCAGTCTTCACATTCAGCACTCTTAATTCCCTACGTTAGTTAGTTCATTAGTAGGTTTAGCTCTTGATGACAGTAACTTAAACATGATAAAACTTTATTCTCTCTCACTTAAAAGTCTGAATAGGTAATACAGGACTGATGTGACTCTCCACAAGGCCAAGGGTCTTGGTTCCTTCTGTCTTGTTACCATGTTATACAAGGTCTGGATGGCATGGCATGGAGAATGTTGCTCTTATTTTCTAAGCTTTTCTTCTCCAATTATGCTGTGATTTATATAACTTGTAAAAGAGGTAGTAAAATGGCTTCCTTAAAAAATAAATGAAGTAACTCCTTTACTTTTCATATTGCCACTGTGGGTGCATTTCTTTTGGGCAGTGTTATCTGCCCCCAAAAGAATGTAAATCCCAGATTGAGTCACTAGGTTGATGGTGTCGTAATATCCCCATGTAGGTTTCAGAATTGTTAATGCCCACACCTAGTTTCAAGGGCAGCTAGGAAACATAGTCTTTATTCTAGGTGGCCTGGTGTGCAGCAAAAATTTAGATTCTTCTACCATATAAGTAGGGATGAATGAGTATTGGAGGAGAGTCAACTGTTTCGACCATTTTCCACCATCTGTCCCAAACTCCTTTCTAAATCCTATCGCTCTACCTTTTGGAATTCAGTGTGTCATTGGCCAAATCTGTGTCCTCAGCCTTTACTCCGAATGATTTCTTTACTTTCGTAGTCTAACTTAAATCTGGTGTTTTTCTAAGGAAACCGCTTTCCCCACGGCCCTCTCAAGTGGAAACTGTTTTGCCTCCCAGATGCTCATGTGTCAAAGAGCCTTGTTTCTCATCAGGTATTTAGACAGTTGATTTTTTCCTCTTCCTCTCCAAAATCCCTATTCTCTTTGAAACAAGTCCTACAAGATTAAACCATTCTCTATCCTGGCTTTTTGCAGTCATCTGCAGATCTCTTTGCCACGTCTCCTTACTCAATGAATATTTTACCACCTGGCTAAACTATCTCTATCTCCACCACTATTCCTCTCATTATTCTCAGTGATTTAATATCCACAATCAATCCATTCCATTTCTGGCCTCTCAGTTCCTTGACCTCAGCCACCCACTTTTCAGTCTTAACCTACTTCATCATTACCAATACCTACCTATACTCTTCTGAAATCTGTGTTAAGTATCTGGTCGTCCGTGTAGCTCCAATTGTTTCTCATTTCTTCCTGTAGAACCTTAATGCAGACAATTCTTCTGACTTCAGTAGGACTTCTAGGCCACTGAAGCTATCACCTTTTCATGTAGCTGGGTAAACTCATCTTATCCATGGCTTTGATCTTTGTGCTGACAACTTTCAGACTGATATTGAAATCTCCAGCTCCTACCTCTCCCTTGACTCCAGACTTATATATCCAGTTTCTCCTTGAATTCTCCATTTGAATGTCTAATAGGCACCTTACCTTTAACATACCCAAATCGGAATTTTTGATATTATCCCTTCCAACCTGTTCCTTCCTCAGTCTTCCTTATCTCAGTAAATGGCAACTATTCTACCTGTTGAAACTTCAGGGTTATTATTTTTTGTTCCTCTTTCTCTTAAACCCAATTCATCAACAAACCCTATGGAATCTTATTTCAAAATATATTCAGAATATGACCACTTCATATTATTTGTACCACTACTGCCTTCTTCATCCACAGCACTTTCATCTCTTTTCTGGATTATTGAAACCCTGACTGGCCTGCTTGCTTCCAGTCTTGTTCATCCCTGCTCTGTTTTTTTTATTTTTTCATGCCATCCCTACCGACACTTTAAAAATGTAAGTCAGATCATATCACCCTGTTTTTCATAACCCTCCCTCATTCAGAAGAGAAACTGAAGCTTTTATTGTGGTTTTTCAAACCCTTACACGATCTGTATCCCTCTTCTTCTCCCTCAGTTTCCTGCCACTCCCTTCACTCACTCTGTATTATCCATACTGGCCTTCTTGATCTGACTTAGCCTTAAATGTATTACTGGCTGTTGTATTTAGAAGAGTTTGAAGGGGTAAGTGTAGGAGCAGGAAGATCAGTTCTGGGGGTACTGTAATAATCAAGGCACGGGATGATCATGGCATTGAACTATGATGTAGGTGCTGAGAAGTGGCCAGATTTGGAGTATATTTTGTAGTTGGAGTCAGGGTTTACTGAGCACATTTTTTTCCTCTTAAGACCCATGAATATTGGTGCACACTAGACCAAAGACAACCTGTAAATGATTTTTGGTAGCAAAGGCATAGTTGCTCCCATGTTCTCCCTCTCAAGTTTGAAATAGTTATCTATACTCTAAAACTTTCTTTCTTTTTATTATCTCTTCTCCCTCCCCCCAATACCACTAGTCAGTTCCTTGGTGACCAGTGCCTTTGGGCAGATAAAAAGACCTCAGTGCAGCCCCTAGGCCGCTTTGTACTTCCCTGAATTGGCTATGTTTTTTTGTTTGTTTTTGTTTTTCTTTTTTTTTTAAATTAAAAAAAACGCCTACAGTGCCTGGTATTCCAAGGTGGACTCCCATCCAAGTACTAACCAGGCTTGACCCTGCTTAGCTTCAGAGATCAGACAAGGTTGGGCATGTTCAGGGTGGCATGGCCATAGACCAAATTGGCTATGTTCTAATACTACTTTTCTATTATTCCTTTATTAAGTCTCACTTTGGAGTGCCCATATCCTTCACGCATATGATCTCAGCTAAATAGAGGATGTAATGGGAAGATCTTTCTGAGCAAAGGAGAATCTTCCCGGTGTTAGAATGCCACCCTCCTCTTTCTCTGATTCCTTGGCACCATGTTTCTAAATGGTTGCAGATTCCTTTCTCATAAAGGACATACTGCTTTTACTGTTTACATAGGATTATGATTTCTTTTGGCGAGAAATTATTCCTGATTATTATGAATTTCAACAGTTTGAGGTATTTTGATCTAAGATATATCATGCCTTTGTCAAAGATCTTTTATGTTTCTGATTGTAATTACATATTTTATATATATTTTCTTGTCATTTGTATTGTTGGTCATTTCCTGAAACAATTTATCTGTCTTTATTCTTTTAAAATCCTTATAAGCTGATGAATTTGAATTACTGTGAAAAAGTAGAATTTTGTAAATGTGTTTACTTCCCTCCCCACCCTGCCACCCCTGCTCCTCCCCCGCCCCCCGCCCATTGTAAGAAGTCTGATGGAAGGGAGGAGGGAATTTTGAAAAAAATGTTGAAATTCGTGAGGACTAAAGAGTGAGTCTGTGAAGTGTGCCAGGGAGAGATTGTATTCTTGCTCTGGCAGCTATACATAGTTTCATACTTTTGTTTGTTTGTTTCTTCCTAAATGTTTTAATTTTCATTTATTTATTTTTATTAAATTTATTGGGGTGACCTTGGTTAATAATACAGTTTCATACTCTTGACATTGAACAGGTATCTTCCTATGTGAACTGGAAAAGACAGAAGGCGTCTCACCCTAGTTGTATATTGGCTGATCATAAAACTTCAGATTATTTTTGTGGTTTTTAACAACTTTTTTCTCCCAGTTTAACACATTTATGAGTAGAGTAAGTGAAAAAGGTGCTTTGAAATACAGACCTGTATTTAACACTTTGCTGATCTAAAAGTCTTCCTGGATTCAGAGGATGAGAATTATCTACGAGAGGCCTACTGAATTCTTATCTATGCTCAGCACCTCTTTGATGTAGTTTGTAATTTTCTACTTGGTGAAGAGGATTTTGTTCTTTTAATTACACTTTCATTTCATTTACTTTTTTCCTTTGAGGTTAGTGACATTACTCAGAAAGAATCCCGTAACTATAAATTGGACTCAGACCATTTAGCATTTTCTTGATTTGTATCTTTTGATGACATGGTTATTTGGAGGAGTATTGCTCTTCTTTTTCCAAATTTTTATTTGGCAACTATATTATTATTTTTATATAAATTTTATAAGGGATTTATTACCTCTGCTGTACATAATTGACTTGTTTTTTCACATCATGTCCATGGCAACCATAACTGTTGGGACAGTTTATCTACCTCCAATAGAATGTAAACCTCAGATTCGAACCACTAGATTCATGATGTTATAGTATTTCCATGTGGGTTCCAAAATTAAAGGCCTTGAAATACCTTAGCCTTTGATCAGACCCTAGGAATTTATTCTAATGTATATCCATTCAATAGGACCAACATTGATCTGCCATTGAGGGGTTCCTAGTTTATAGAATCTTTTGGTTTGGCCTCAGGATAACCTTTGGAAATTATTTACCTGACCACATTTAGTGGTGTTCTGCACTTGTAGGACTGTTTCAGACAGGGAGTAGAGGACCTCTGGAGTCCAACCCAAGGCCGCCAATCACCTATTGGCAGGATTAGCACACTGTCTAGTTTTCTTCCTCTTTCCATGTATTTGATACCAGCAGGATTGAAGGTGTTTCAGTGTCCTTGGGGTGCTAAGATGTTTTGTTTGCTTTTATTTTTTTGTGTACATGTGTTTGTTTTTAATGCAGATTTTATATTTTTACAGTGAATACAATCAAGTAGCATTTTAAAATTTTGCTGCAAAGTGGAAATATGAGACTGAAGATATCTCTTTTAAAAGAACCAAAGCATATCCTTTTAATTCTTACAGACCTTATTGCGATCATCTTACTAGAGTATTGTTAAAAGTGTTCTATTTTGTATTCTACTTGGAAATAGATTTTTTTTTCATTACTTTAATGGTAGTTTAGCCTAGTTGTTTTTGAAATATTTGAGATCATGTGTTGTAGGTAATTCTCCAAAGCAAACTATTTGCTCTCAATCTTACTTTCAAATCCTTATTGACATTTTTTTACTTAAGTACTGTGCTTAAGTACATAAAAAACAGTTTTTGTTTAGTCTAGTAGGATCTTAAAGAGAAACTTTTTCAGCCAAATAATTTCTTTGCTAGTGTGATCTAGTATGTTTTTTTATGAGTTCTGCTCTAGTTCTTCTAGTTCTACTCTCAATAAAGTAGAGGACAAGTTGGGGAAATCTGAGCAGTCGGATCTTTATTATTTCATGAAGGAAGATAGCAATTATAAATATTTTCTCAAATGCATGACCCTATATTTTGTCAGCAAGAATTCCCAATTATGTGTCAGGAAGATATGGTAGGCCTCTCTACCTTCATTCTTAGTTATTTAGACTAGTGCTTCTAAAATTATCATGTGCAGACTTTATTACAGGTCTCTGAAGGGATAAGTAAAAATTGAAGGTAAGAGGTAAAAATTTTTTGTAGCAATTTGACATTGTCACAACATCTAAATATAAGGTCATTTTTCTAGTAATTCATTTTTATTTTGTCTCATAAAATTTTGATCTGTGACAGATTTGAAATCAAGAGAATTGTGGTCTTTCATCAGAGATAGAAAAGCACCAATTTAGACATTTGTTCAAACTTTTTGAATTTATACTATCTTATTTTACCTTTTTGAGTGAAGATATAATTCCTCTTATTTCTACTTAAATCATTTTTACTCTCTTTTCAAAGTGTGCCTTCAAGAGTTCATGCCGTATGTAATATTCATGCCATTTACCAGATTTTGGCTATGTCCATTGTCTGCTTTTACCTTTCTTTTCAAGCTGAAGAATAACAGTCTAATAACAGTTTTTTAAGATGATTAATCTGGTAGTCCTCTCATTTCTCTCAAAATTTTGGTTGACCTATTAGTTCGAAGATCTGTTATACATGTCTGATGTATACTTAAAATTAATATAAGGAAAAGCTTAATGTTTTATGTTTTTTTTGGTGTGTCTGTGTGTGTGTATTTTCTCCCTTTCTAGGTTTTACTTAACATTCTCCCTTTCTAAACGTTTTACCTAACATTGTTTAGGCTATAGAAATTATATTGGAACGATTTTTTCACTAATGGTGTAGTGATACTCAGATCCTTTTGTTTAGAATATATTTTGAGTTCTGAGTATAATGTAGTACCACTTTGTTATCTATTTATTGTAAGGCTCTTACAATCTTCCTATAATTTCTTTTTTACTTTTTTGGTTATTTGCTTAATCTATCATATTTTGAACTATTACAAAAATCTTAAAACATTCCAGAATAATTATGGCACACTGTCTCTTTTTCCTTGGTGTTTATTCAGTGCTCTGATAAGCCAATAAAAAGCACTGATGAGAAGAGGAGGAAATAAAAGGATTATATAATAACTACAAGAGAACAAACAACTCAAATAGGAATGATCTAGTAATATAGAGATCCAGATATAACCAAGAGAAAGGGTCACTTGTAAACGACAAACTGAAATGCCTTCTCTAGAAATGTAATTCTGCTAGGTTAAGCTGCTTCTGGTGAAGTGAGTGCTACATGAGCCTTGAACGCCTCAGTTTATAGAAATCCTTCTGATAAATCAGAGACCAAAAAATAGGTTAAATAAAGTGAGAATTTTAGGGTTCATATCTCATCCAGCACTATGCATTTTATAGGTGCAGTAAATTGTAATTGAACTATTTCCTGAATTTAATGTCAATAAGTTTTGTAAGATTTTCATTTCAACTGTTAAGCTGTAGGTTTTTTCCTAGGCAAATTGTTATTATAATGTGTAATTTAAGCAGATATTTTACTGTTTGATTTCAGTCTTCCTTTAACACTTGATTTTTAAAGACTTATCAAAATAATACATACTATTCTAATAACTTTGATACAGATATATGTAAATTTAAAAAGTATAGTTCCCTTTTCTCCTAACCTATCCCTTAATAGTTTAGTGTAGATCCTTTCATGCCTTTTGATCTGTTAGATGTCTTTGTGTTTCTTTTGACCTTGTAGAATATTTTGTAACACAATTTTAAAATTTTCATTCATTAAATCTTTTTTTCCCTCTTTTGGTATTTGGATTTCTTATCTTGCTTTCCATTCTTACAACTCTTTTGATGTTTATTTCCTTTTAAATAGAAAAAATATGAAAGTCATAAAATGAAAAATACATTTAGAAGACTGAAATGTTTGCCCTTATTATACACTCGTTTTATAATCTGCATCTGAAAATTATTTTATTTTTTAAGATTTAAGACTTTTATATGTTATATGTTATGTCTCTTTAACATGGTGACACATCAAGAATTAGTAAGCTGTGTGGGCTGGACTACTGCTGAAGAACTGTATTCATGTAGTGATGATCACCAAATAGTGAAGTGGAACTTGTTAACCAGTGAAACAAGTCAAATTGTAAAGCTTCCTGATGATATTTACCCAATAGATCTTCACTGGTTTCCGAAAAGTTTAGGCATAAAGAAACAAACTCAAGCAGAAAGCTTTGTCCTCACAAGCTCTGATGGTAAGTTTTTAATGTTATATGCTCATCTGTGTATTTAAAAGACATAATATATTAATATGACTTATGCTTTGAGTTGTTTTTCAAAACTGATATTTGTGCATCTGCATACTTTCATACATTTTGTTCATTTTCTGTGTAGTCAGCTGGTTTGTGAGTAGGCGATAAAACTTGTCATGGCAGAAAGTGAATAAAACTGGTGTATACTGAGATTGAATCTGAACCTTTGGCTTTACTTTCTCTGTGCTCTCTTACTAGTTGTTAAACTGTTACCAGTTTTGGTTCTAATTTCTTCAAATTTAACTTTATGACATAGCTACACTAAAAATGAACACAACACATACTCATTTAGTAAGCTATCTATTTAAATATAGTCTATTTTCTAGTGTATGTCAATTTCTACTTACAGAGTTGGAGATTTATTATTGGGGAGTAAAAAGCATGATTTTTCTATTTTTAAGGGAATGTTTTAATTTTCTTAGAAATAATTTGAACTATTTTTGTCTCAATTACATTTTATTTACTATGTCAAGAGTACTTCATCCAAAGTAAAAGAAATTTACTTGGCTAACACTTAGGCACAGATGGAGCTTTTTGGTTCACCTGTTTTCAGGTAACAGATCTTCAAGCACAGCTGCATTAGGCCCTTGTTCTCACCATCCCTTGGATCGGCTCTCCCTATACGTTGAGCATGACAGCTAGCATCTCATTCTACTAGAAAAAAAAGGTCAGCATAGAGAGTGCATCTTCTTCAATATCTCTTGCAGGCAAGCTGCAGAGGGTCCTGGAAGAGCTTGGGTCACTTGTCCATCACTGAGTGAATCATTTTAGTTAAGAGAATGAGACATAAGGGAATGGGACATTGATTGAGCAAAGCAGGCCTCAGGCCACTGTGGAAAGGGAAAGAGAAGAGGGCTCTTTGTAAGTAGAACAGGGAGCGGATGTTATGGCAATCACATCAGATTCCGTATCTTTTACTGACAGAACTCATGGTAGTTTTTTTTTTTAACTTTATTTTTCTGAACTTTGATTAAATGAGATATTTGTGAAAATACTTGCTGTAATGCCTGCGCTTGGAAGATTGACAGCTAGAAATTTAGTTTACCTCAGATGATAAAATGAAAGGTTGACTTAAAAAGAAAAAAAAAAACACTTTTAATTTTGATATACTTTCACATTTACAGAAAAGTTGCAAGAATTGTAAAAATAACTCCTGCATATCCTTTATCCAAGTTCACTAATTGTTAACATTTTGTCCCATGTTCTTTATCATTGGCTCTCTTCTCTCTCTCTTTCTCTCTCTATCTCTTTCTCTCTCTTTCTCCCTCTTCCTCCCTCCCCGCCCCCCAGGACTCACTCTTTTTTCTGAAACACTTGAGAATAACTTACAGACATGCCCCTTTAACCATAAATACTTCAGTGTATTTCCTAAGAATAAGGATTTTTCTGTTACATAACCTCAATATATTTATCAAAATCAGGAAATTTAACATTGATATAATACTATTACCTAATTTACAATTCATATTAAAATTTTAACAATTGTCTTAATAATGTTTTATAGAAATTTGTTTTTTCCTGGAACAGAATAATACATTGCTTTCATCATATCTCTCTAGCATCCTTTAATCTGGAGCAACTCCTCAGTCTTTTTATAATCTTGACAGTTTTGAAGACTACAGCCCTGTTATTTGTATAGAAAGTTCCTCAATTTGTTTTTGTTGGATGATTAGATTCAGTGTACACATTTTTAGCATCAATACTTAGGGCATCAGATTGGGAGATTCATGCATTATGCTGGTTTGAACCATTATTAGTGATGTTAAGTTTGAATACTTTAGAAAATTGTGTTCACTAAATTAATTTACTATAAAGTTACTGTTTTTCCCTTTTCATAAATAATTTGTGAAAGAATACTTTCACACTATGTAAAATATTCTCCCCAAACTTCTTCCCACTATCTTAGCATCTATTGATAATTCTTGGCTAAATCATTTATTACTAAGATAGTGATTTTTTTTTTTTAAACTCTATAATTCCTTCCATACTGGTTAGTTGATATTCTACTGCAAGTAAGAGCCTCCTGTTTCCAGCCCATTTATTTATTTCTTTACTTATGTCATTTAGACGCATAGATTCCTTTTTTATTTCTTGAGTATCCTGTTACTATCATTTAAAAATTTCGATACTAAAATTTTCTCAGATTTGGTCAGTGGGAGCCCCTCAAATGAAAATTTTTGTTTTGGAGGGGGTATGTGTCCTGATCATTTTTTGAGCACTTGTTTGCTGGCATAAGATATTCCAGGCCCATATTGTACTTTCCCAGTCCCAGCCCCCAAATCAGCCAATCTCCTGTTCTTTTTTGGTGCTTAATGGTATTTAAAAACCAAGACAAGAGTGCTAGGTATGCTCATTTCGATGGGGGCATATTTACTTCAAGGCCCTTTCAGGAGACTGAGCTAAAAATTATGAATATAAATGTGTATTTAAAAACATATCTACAACCATTTCTTTTTCTTTTTCTCTCTTCCTCCTTCTCTCCCTTTTCCTTCTTTCTTCCTTTTCTTTCTTTTCATGCTAAAAACCATGAGTTAATTCTGATACCACCAGTTCTAATTCAACACCACAAAGTTAATTCTAGTGGGTTTTTTTGGTTCCTTACTTGGAAACAATGAGAAAGCCTGGCTCACATTATTTTCACTGTATTTACTCATTTGCTCAATTCTGTAATATACATTAGGTTGTTTCCGAGTTGCTAACCCATACTACTGTAAAAAAATTGAGTTCAACGTTTGTTTACTGTTATCTTTACATTGAGGCTATAGAGTTTCTGTGTTCAGAAGTTACTTGCATTTACTCCCTGCTTAAGAATTGTTTCAGTATTCATTTAAAATACAGTTAAGTATATTTATTTCTATTTGTTTTCTATTTAAAGTCTCTCTCATCCTTGTTAATTTGATTTTTTAAAATATATTAAACATTAACATGGATGGTTCCACAAAGTCTAACTGTATTAAAAAAAATATACTAAGTGCAATGTCACTATCCCACCTACCCAGTCTCATACACCTTGTTTCTATTTACTCTCTCTAGGTAACCACTGTCTTTGGTTCTGGTTTATCCTTCTTGTGTTTCTTTTGGCAAAAATAAACAGATATATGTATATTTTCTCATTTCACCTTTTTTATTACACAGAAAGTGGCATACCATATATTTTCTTTGCAGTTTCCTTTTTAAACTCAACCGTAAATAAGAATTGACTTTTTAAAAAAAATCTAGTGAATATGAACAGTAAACATAATTAGTCTTGATAATTTCTGTTGTATGAGTGTTTCCCTGAATTATTAAGATAACTTGCTTACACTTAACTAAAGATTATTTGCTTGGATCTCTGTTTTTCATTAGCTTTAGATAAAACACTTTATGATAGGGGGGAAAAGTTTAAAGTAAAAAGTTTAAAGTAAAACAAAAGATAAATTTGCAAGATGAAGTAGGGGAAAATACATTATGACTAAAATTAAACTAGAATGTTTAATTTTATTTTTAGGTTTATTACATTTAAAACAAAAAACAAATAAGAACATGCCACAACTAGATGTGAGGACAAGCAAGAGAGAACCAAAGCAGAGTAGTTGAGTATTTTCTCCTAGGCTAGGATGAGGAATATCTGGGATCTTGTTAAAGAGAGGCGAAAGGATGATGTATCAAAGAAAACAAGTGAAAGGATATGACAGAAAACAGCATCCTGAAGTGAGAAAGAAATGTTCAAAAAGAGAAAATAGTGGATGCCATCAGGAGGTGGTCAAGGGGATTCCTACCAGATGAAGATCTGAGGTCATTTTACATATTAGAGCTATATTCTTTGTTAACCCATACTTAAACAAACAAACAAACAAACAAACAAACAAAACTATTGGTTTAAAAAAATCATATAACACAAGATCTACCCTCTTAACAAAATTTTAATTTTATAGTATGTGTTGGTAACCATAAACACAATGGCGTATAGCAGATCTCTAGGGCTTTTGTATTTTGTGTGATGTTAACCTGATACTTAAAAAAAAAATTCCTTCAAGATTTAATTCATCGTTCAAAAGGTTTTCTTCTCTAGCTGCCACAAACTTTCTTCTCTTCATTTTTCTCCCTCAACACTGGCAGAAAGTATTACGGTTTTCGAGTTCGTTCATCGCACTTTCAGTGTTCCTTCTTCTGTACCATTGTTACTGGTACCATTCAGAAAACATCCCTGGGTTTTAGGGGCAGGTCCTGAAATATATAAAGCAGACTTTTGCCAAGTGTTTTGTCTCATCAGTAGTTCTCTCTTCAACATTATTACTTCTTTTTGAATATTTCTTGCAGTTATGTTCCACTTTCAGAGGCGATATTTCTTTGACAATGTGTTAAAAGATTTACATTTTAAATATAATTGAATTATTTAAAATGCACTAGGGAAGCTGCTATATAAAGGAATTCTGGCATAAAATCTTTTGTAAAGCCATTAAACACTCCTTATATTTAGTGAAAGTTGATATTTTCCTACACTGTATTAGATCATCTTAAAATAATCCTTATATTCTCTTACTAGTTAATATGTTGATTTTAAAAATCCCTCTTAAAAAGAATTTGGGTGTTTATTTCTTTTTAGCAGAAATTAGCAGTTAACTGATTTCTTCGTGGCGTTTTACAACCATCTGCCAAAACGTTTCTGCTATTAAGCAGTCTGCAAAAGTGCTCAGGTGCCCTTTTTCCTAACACCCTATTCCAAACCTTCTCATGTTTCTGTGGACATTTCTTAAGGCATTTCTAACTTTAAAAAATGTGTTTCATGTAACTTTAACCTACTGCCTCTATTCTTTTTCTTGTTTATAATCTTTTTCTCTTAGTTTATTTTTTAACAAGAGGTTAATTTCATACCCTAGAATTTAAATATCTATGTTTTTTATCCAAATTATTCATTGTTTGTTTAACAAATCAATAACAATCATATTGATTATATTCTCAACCTGACTCCTAGCAAATAATTGGTAGTAAATCAGTTGATCTCTAGTTTTGGTCTTACACTTTTAAAAGTTATAGAGAAGCTGGAGAGAAGAACCAAAATAGATAAATGGATAATTATGGGTTTTTAAATGTTTGATGTATATAATTTTATATGTATGCTTTACTGTGGGCATGCTATTCATGCAATTTGTAACAATCAGCCAGTATACAAAGTCCAGAGATTTATTAAGGGTCAGATCCATGTAAAGAGCTGACCTTAGCTGTCCCAGTATATGTCTTCTATGAGATCACAGAAAGCAAGAATATATAATTTCAGCACTTGTCAGAAAGTCAGCATTACTGGGTATGGTTACTGAGTTGGTTAAATTTAACAAGTGCTGATTATGTAAAAGCACTATTGCAAATAAAAATATGTCTAAGACATGGCCCCTGCCCTGAAATGAATCACAGCTCAATAAAAAATATGTTACAACAGAGCTACAAATAATGTACACAGTGGAAATGGATAAGCAGTCAGTGAAAAAACCACAGGGTGCTAAGTGTTAAATGTTTTAAAGCCACCTGAATTAGAGTTCTCCAGAAAAATGTTTTAAAGCCATCTTAAGCATCTGACTTAAATATATTTTTAATGAATTGTTAATATTAGGCCAGATCTTGAAAAGCCTTAACTTAAAAATGAATTCAAACAAAATAAATCCTGTAAGGCAAAATTTTGTTAGGCAGCCACATTTTTCTTTTATTAGAAAAAAAAAAAAAGTGTATGTGTATTGATTTAGGGAAAATTTCTAATTTCACTGTACTTAATTTATTACAAGCTATGTATTATTAGACTTCATGATCGTTCAAAACCACACTAATCTTTTCTCGGCTTCCTGTAGCACTTATTCTTTGTACAGTTGATTTGTCTTCTTGACATCTCTTAAATACTTTATATACTTTAAAGTTGTAAGTTTTTAACTTTTTGCCTTTATATGTATGAACTTTTGGAGGACAGCTACCAAGTAGCTTGCTTCTTTTTGTCTACCTGGTGCCTGGCAAGTGTAAAATCATAAGGCACCTATTTTAAAATTTGGGATTATCAATTTTTAAATTAACTAAACAAGGAGGCCATTAGACTGAGGTGACTGTGATGCCATCGGCCTACATAAGCAAACCAAAATCTGAGCCTGTAAATGCCTCAAGGTTTTTTGGATAAGGAAAACCAATCACAAACAGCCAACTAGGCTTTAAGCTATAGTCCATTGATAATTTCCTTATTTTGCTTCTGCCTTTTCTCTATAAAAATCTCTCTGAGCTCCTGTCAGTGGAGCGCTCCTAACCACTTCTGGTTTGGTGCTGCCTGATTAGAATCGATTTTTGCTCTAATAAACTCTTAAAAATTTTAACTCTGCCTCAGTTTATCTTTTAACATCATTTAACTATCTTGGTTCCTCTCCTTTATAATTTTTCCAGCTTTTCTATAACCTGTAAAAAAAAAAAACCAATGCAAAACTACAAAACCAATGCAAGACTACAAAACTCTGCTTAATTAGAAGGCTTTCTTGACATTTCTTTGGCCCCTTTTGACCATATCCCAGCAGATTTTTGTCCCCCTGAACTAGCATAGCATCATTATGGGTATTTTCTATCACACCACTTGTTTCAAGATTTTGTAATTTTGTTTCTGTGTCTGTTTTCCAATAGATATATGTGTTCTTTGAGAGTAAGAATAATTACATTATTTGCCTTTTTGTCTCCAGTGCCTAACACTATACTAACTAGCCTAGTAGCATAGATGTTTGTTGATTGAGTACCTTATTTTCATAAAATAGATTTCTCAAGTATAATTTCTTTTAGGTAAATTTCATCTGATTTCTAAGTTAGGAAGAGTGGAGAAAAGTGTAGAAGCTCACTGTGGCGCAGTACTTGCAGGAAGATGGAATTATGAAGGAACAGCATTAGTTACAGGTAAGTTGTCTACAAAAATGACATTTGAAATGAACTTTTTAAAGAAAAATTTCCAAAGGAACAGAGTATTTTCATTTAGCAATAGTCTTTTTCTGTCTAATAGCAAGTAATTGGCAGAATATTGATCTAGACTGCTATATAATGTTATAGTTCAGAATGTCATTAATTATTGGCATTCTTATGTGACTTATGGAGAATGTTCTGTCAAAGAAGGCTTTTGGAATGGTCAAGTAGAGAGTAAATATAAGTTTTAATTTTTTTAAACTCTAAAATTCTAAATATTCTCATTTAACTGACACTTATCCCCTTCTGTCTCTCTCCCATCTTCTGCCCTACTGCAAGGATTCTCCTTTTTACCTATTGTATTAGTTATCTATTGTTGTATTGCAAATTACCCCAAAAGTTAGTGACTTAAGATAATAAACATGTACTATCTCACAGTTTCTGTGGGATAGAGAACAGTTTGACTGAGTGGTTCTGTCCCAGACTCAAGAAATTAGATGGGCTGCAGTGATATGAAAGCTTGATTGGGGCTGCAGTGCCTGCTTCCAAGATAGCTTACTAATATGGCTGTTGGCAAGAAGTCTTGGTTCCTCTCTGACTGTTGGTAGAATGCCTTATTTCCTCACCACATGGCCTCTCCATAGGGCTGCTTGAGCATTCTAACAACACGAGAGCTTGCTTCTTCCCAAGCGTGTGATCTAAGAGCAAGATAGAAGCCATAATATATTTTATAAGTCATACTCCATTGTTTCTACCACATTCTATTATAAGCAAGTCACTAAATATATCCACACTGAAAGAGAGAGAAATTAAGCTCCACCTCTTAAAAGGAGGAATAACAAAGAATTTGTGGATATATTTTAAAATCACCACACCTACCTCCTGGGCCTTCTGCAGGACTTTTCAGTGAGTTGTCCCTACACTTGCCTATTTTTTCAGTTTCTCTTTTTCTAGTGGTTTCTTTTTCAGCATATAAATGTGTTCAGAAAATTGAGAATAAATAAGTTAAAATCACTCTGTTAACAAATAACTCTCTCTATGTTCAACTCCCTTTCTTCCCCTTTCTTCTTCTTTCAGGTAAGCTGTTCAGAAGAATAGGCTGCTACTCCATCCACTCAGTCCTCAGCTCACTGGAATTTGGCTGCAACTTTGACCACACTGAAAACATTTTTTTTTTTAAAGAATTCTAGTGAAAATGAAAGCATTATTTGAATAATCTAAGTCTTCTAATATTAAAGGGAAACAATTTTGTCATGAAAGTTAGACTACTTTGATGAAATCGTTTCAAAGTCGTTTTAATTAAAGTTTACAGTTATGAAGCGCTGTCATTTAATTAGAGTAAATTTTGCCTGAATTTTAAATATGCATTAACATAGATACTGTATATATAAATTTAATGTTTAAATTTATTTCTTATAGATAAAAATATCTATTATTTTCTCTTTGTAGTTGGAGAAGATGGACAAATAAAAATTTGGTCAAAGACTGGAATGCTAAGATCAACTTTAGCTCAGCAAGGTATGTATTGTAATCAATAAAAATGTCAACATTTTCCTTTAAAAACAGTCTAATATAATTTCTAAGACTGATTTTGTTTAGGTTCAGATCCTGAAATCCCTTATTTTAATTTACACTTTTCCCTCTTTCCATGTTGCCTGTGGGCAATGGCACCTGTGTTAGTCAAGCTAAGAAACAAAAGAAATACTCAAGGGCTTTTTTATTTTGTTAGTGAATCTGTACAAATGCAATTAGAAGCTTATGATTCTAAAAATAATTCTGAAGCATTATGAGCATATCCTATCTATAATAGGATTTGGTATCTAGATGTAATTAATAGTAATAGAAAATACTGAGTATCTCCTTACTTACAAAGTCCTGATTACTTCATATATTAGCACCCTTTCTAAATTATGTTGTATGTTTGATTTCTATACTAATGGAGAGGATCCAAAGCTTGGTAACTTGGTAAGCTGCAGCTACTTAGAGCAGCATTTCGGTTTTCCATGTTAACTGGGACAGAGTACCCATAAAGTTAATCCCATGGTCATTCCTGTTGAGATTTAGATTACATATGATTTTCTTCTGTGTAGCAGATTTATTTTCCTAATTAGGTTTTACCTAGAAACAACGATAAAGCAGTTTTAATATTGACCCAAGCACATCTTCAGAGGCAGATTGCCAAAGCTTGTAGACTATTCTTTATTCTTCAGAATTACATGATAAAGCCATATTGTGAAGTATTTCCAATAATTGACTTCCAAAATTTTCCAGATTTCATTTTCTAAATAACGTTTGCTGTTAGGGTAGCGTTTGCTGTTAGGGTAGCATTAAAATAGTTATATTTCTTTAGTTACACATTAACCAAATGTTAGCAAAGGTAATATTTGGTTAATGTGTAGCTAAGGAAGTACTAGGTAGTACTTATTTCCTGAGTTTAAATCTTTGCAACAGACAATCTCCAAGTAGAATACTTATCCATGAGTAGAGTTTTAGAGTTGGTAGAAGCATTCATGGGTGAATTTCAGTTAGAAAAAAATGTCTGTTTATTGTTACTTTAGTAATAAAATGCACCTTTAGAAAATAGATTTTATTTTAACCTTCTAGTGGGCGTGAGAATTTACTTTTGGCTTTATAAGTTTTGTTAGGGCTAATGATTTGACATTCTCACTTTATGATGTCTGACTTATGAGCAGCTAATAGTATTCTTCTAGAGATCACCACCCCTTGGAGCTAGGGCTGCATTTCTTTTCAGCTGCTGCTGCTACTGAGACATATCTTTTATGCCTTTCTTTTCCCTTTTACTAAGTTTGTTGTTTACAAAAGACAGATCTTCAGAAAAATTCTGAAAGTTTATATCACTACCTACTATAGTAATCTGAATTCTTGGCTGAGATCCTTCATCAATGCCTCCAGTCACTCCTCCCACCCTGCCCCAGGCTCCTTTGGTTTCCTTAAATTCTTCCCAGTCATCTCCTTCGCTTTTACTACCCGTGGGGCCACCATTTTGGACTTGCCAGAGTCTAAAGTTGGAACTTAGAATAAATTGTTTAATATAAACATTGTTAACTATAGAGGATAGGTGACAGTGCTATTAGCTCAGTACTATAGTTTACCTGTATAATGAGTCTGGAAACCTAATTGCTACCTATTTTACTCTTACTGAGAAAATGCATTTAGAGTTCCCAAATTAGCAAGGACAGTTAGAAACATAATATGTTCATAAATTAAAGACTTTAACTCAGGTGGCCTGCGAGTTAAATCAGGCCCACTAGCACAGTACAAGCCTAATATTAAAAATCAGGATATTTCACATACAAATTTGGATTTCTGGTGTCTTGAAAAATGGGAAAATTTGGCAACATTAGGCCTGCTTTTCAGAATAAATACAATCAGCTGGAGTTCTGTAGTGGCTGTTCCATTTTTAGTTGTATTTTAAGCTTCTCCTTATTTTTCTTATACTCTACTCATTTATGTTACATGGTAGAAGACAACATAAATCTGAAGGGATATGAGTTTGCAACCTTGTTTTCAATAAAATTTTGATTGTTAGTATGTACTTTGCAAGGAGCACTTAAATCTTATTTTAAGAATTGATTTTTAATAGATCATATATTCATATGGTTCAGAATTTAAAGACTATAAAAGGGTATAAAGTTACCTCTTAAATATTATTTCTCTCTCATTACCTCTGTTGTCCAGCTACTCAGCAAACATTCCCAGAAGCAGCTAGTGTAACTTTTTTATTGTGTAGCAAATATATTTTTACATATTCCTTTTTTTCTTTCATAAACAAGTGGTTACATGCTGTATCTATTACAATATGCTCCTTGTTTATTTTCACTTCAGGAATGAACTAGGAGATAGTTCTATATCAGTAAATAAAAATCTTCAAATTGTTTTTCAAAGTGAATGTACCATTTTACATACACTCTAAAAATATATGAAGGTTCCAATTTCTCTACATTTTCAACACCTGTCTGTCTTTTTGATTATAATCATCCTAATGAGTGTAAAGTGATATCTCATTGTAGTTTTGATTCGCATTACCTTGATATCGAATGATATTGAGCATCATTTCATGTGCTTATTGACCATTTGTGTATTTCCTTTGGAGAAATATCTATTCAAATCTTTTGCATAGTTTTAATTGGTTTGTCTTTTTTATTGTTGAGTCATAAGAGTTCTTTATATTTTCTGTTTAATAGACTCTTATTGGATATATGCTTTGCAACTATTTTTTTTATCTGTTCTGTCAGTTTCCTTTTTACTTTCTTGATGATATCTTTTTTTTTAAATGCCTACAGTACCTAGTATTCCTAGGTGGTCTCCCATCCAAGTACTAAACAGGCCTGACCTTGCTTAGCTACCGAGATCAGACGAGATCGGGCACGTTCAGGGTGGCATGGCCGTAGACTTGATGATATCTTTTGAACACAAAAGTTATGATGTAGACACATTTATCTAATTTTTTCTTTAATTGCTCCTGATTTTGGTGTTATATCTAAGAAACCATTGCCTAATCCAAAGTCATGAAAATTTACACCTATATTTTCTTCTAAGAGTTTTATAGTTTTAGTGCTTGCTTTTAGGTCTTATGATCCATTTTGAGTTAGTTTTTGTGTATGTTTATTTTGGAGAGGGATGGGTGGTGCTCTTTTTTTATTTCTTCCTCCCAACTAGATAGGTGAATAGGATTCTCTTAAAAGCTAAAATGCAGATTATGTCATATAATGTAGCTAATCTTATTTATATTTGAATCACATAATGATATTTTCCATCAACATCCCAAGTAACTATAATTTCCTTAACATCAAATGGCTGTGGAAGGGCCAATCATTTTTATTCTATTTGAATCCTATTTATTCTTCTCAGCCTCAAGATTTATGTTAGTTGTAAGATTAATGAGCAAAATTCAAGTACATTTTTCTATTTTGGTTAACCTATGATATTTCAGCTGAGTAATCTGATATCTTTTTAGATTAAAGATTACAAATTTTCTATAGAACAATGCATCTAATTTTTGAGTTTTTGATCATTAGTGCCACCCACACTTTCCTAATAAGAAGTAGACTTTTCCTGTTTTATTTCTGGGAATATTATTAGAGAAGTTATGACATTGACCTCAAAGGAAAAATTCCTGGTCATTTATAAGGTTTGTTTGATTTATTAGAGAGTACAGATTTTGAGGATGATTATAAATCTGAATTACTGAGAGTTGGATGCTAAAGGGTCAAGTAAAAAGGTCAAGTTAGGTAGGGGTGGAGGATTCTTGCCTCCTTTGAGGAGAAAAACTAAATTTTGGCACAAAAATGAGATAACATAAGCCTGAATTGCTGTAAAACTGGCAATTCAGTAAACAATATTGAAAGCATCCTTGTGATTTTTACTGCATGTTTTTATGTTAATTATACTTATTCTTTAATTAATAGAAATTAATTCCTAAATTAATTTCTTGATAATTAGAACCAGATATACAGATAGAAAAAGTCTGGGTTATTACCTTCTCCTCTAATTCAGAAGAAACATTTTTGGGAAAATTTGAGTTAGTTTAAAATTAATTCTTACAGATGCCTTTGAGGAGTTATTTTTCCTTATTAGAGAAAAACAATGCACAGGCCATGGATAATTATAATTAAGCCCTATTTTAAGTTATATTATATATTTTAATTATAGGTTAAAATTGGAATAGAGAAATAGTGCAAACTTTTTTCACACTGCATTTATTTGGAAGAATGGAATAACAAAACAGGGAACCTGTCCATAATGAATTTAATAATGGAAGTAAACTGGAAATATAAATAACTAATACAGGGCAGAATGTGCTCCTTGTTAAAGGTACTGTGGAAGGACAAGGAAGGCAGAGATTAATGCTCTTGTGGGGAGAAAATATCAGAAAGACTTTCCGGAAAATATTGTAGCATCTTTTGACTGGGCTTTGAAAGATGAAGAAATTAGGTAGGGAAATAGGCTTGTTGGAAATCATTTGTTGCTGTGGAGGAAGTTAGATAATCAAAGGCATAGAGACACAATAGCATGAAACATGGAAGTCAAGTGAGTGGGAGCAGACCCCTTGGGTCAGGTTGTAGGCTACCAGAGGAACAATAATACCAGAAGTACCAAGACACTGATGGTCTCAGATGCTAAATGGAAGGGTTTGGAGTTTATTCTATAAGCCTTTTATTCTAAACCTAGGGGAAAAAATTGAGCAGGAGAATAAATGATAAGGCATATATTTTAGGAAGTTTACCTTATCAGTAATATGTAGGATAAATTAGAAGAGATAGAGGTTAAATGGGGGTGGCCAGTAAGGAGGTTACTGAAATATACTGTGCTGGTGTGGCTTAAGGCTTGAACAGAGGCAGTGGTTAGAGTAATTGAAAAAAGTGAATAGTTCTCAGTGGCTGAGGGGAATGGATACCCTGTAAGAGGTAAAGAATTCAGAGGGAAGAATAAATGAGGGGCTATGTGTGGAAGGATGATAACTTTGAGTATGTAGAGTTTGAAGTTCTGACGGGTGTTTGGGTCAAGTGAAAGTGTTGTGTTAGAGCTCAGGAGTAAAGGCTGAAATAATGTGAGTGTCAGTTATAGAAAGGGGAAAGATGAATATATTGGGGAAGTTGAGATCCCCAAGGGAAAAGTGGCTGATAGAAACTAAAGAAACAAATGCCTTAATATAAACTTTTTCTCTGTACCCAGTGACATACATAACCAAAAAGTTGCTTAAAAAGAAAGTGTAATAAATCTCATTTGATTACCTATTGTTAACAATCCATGTCCCTATAATTAGAATGAAGGGAAATAATTCTTGGCTTTTGAATTCTCAATGATTTGGTAACAAAAAAAAATAAGTACCTACCACTATGAACAACACAATAAACAAAGAGTTAGTTGCCTATTGCATCACAAAGTAACTTCTAGTAGTAATCACTAACAGATAGTGCTTATATAGAGCCAGAGTCTGCTCTAAACACTTATATTCACTCAGTGTGGACCTATATTGCATTCAAGGCAAAGATAGCTAATGCTTCACTATAATAGTGAAGTTTGTTTCAAAAGCATTCTTAAAAACATGCAAAAACAACATTTTTGGGGGATACCGTTTAGTATGAATGTGAAAAACATTGTATATTTGACCATGTACTTCCTTAAAACAATTGAAATACATTTTTGTCTCCTCTTCTGTGGTTTAAAATGCCTTCAACAGGTTGAAAGAATTTAGATAATTTGTTTTACAGAGAGATAAGGGTCTGACATTTAACACAACCCCAGGTGCATGTGGTTTCTTAAAAAATGTCAAAAGGGTCACATGATCTTAGTGTACAAAGTCAGAAAAACAAGGTCTTTTTGAGTGTCTTAACTGAAATGGAACATAAATAAAATTCCCAATATAAAAAGCAAGAAACTACTTAATTATTATAAAACTATTTTTGTTTTTTGCCTATTTTTTTGTTAATGGTGAAATTAAAAACATTACATAATTTGCTAAACTTTTTGTTTTAAAGCCATTCAATCTGAAAGGCTAAATTTTTTATTTTCACCTGACTTTACAAAGTGAAATGTAGCACTAGGAATAATTCAGTGCTTTAATAAGTATGTTTCTTTAAAACATTTGTTTCAAATGTTAATAGGATGGACTTCATCATAATAGAAATCATTATTTTCTTTATGAAGCTAATTCATCCACTTTTAATAATGATCTTTAATGGAACTACCTAAAATTAGAAGTTGTACAGTGATGTATAGTATATCTCCTTTTGGAAATAAAAACATTCATACATACATTTTTTCACACTTAATATTTATTATAAATATAAAGGGTGTATTTGATGACGATTCTCTTAGTTCTTGTTTTATCCATTTTGAATATTGATAGTTAAGAGGATTGAACTAATAAGATTTAGCTATCGGTCTTATTAGGATTGCTTATTTATCATAAATAGCTTCATCTTTGTTTTTTGATGGAAAGAATGTAGTTAAAAACCACATGTTATAACAAAAGAATTACTTAACTTTTTCTCCATAAGCTTATTTTTTTTTAAACCATAAGTTATCATACCTGTTTCTTTAACATTACTGTTTAAAAAATTGTTTATAGATAGGAAATGAATAGTCTCCATGTCCCAAAAGGGAAAATAAGTATTCTGAAGATCTATAGACTTATAAACAATGAAATTGTGACACAGCTGACTTAATGGGGTCACAAATTCAATGTTAAAGAGGACAAAAGTGTCCCTAGCTCCTTATCCTATACCCCAGCCGTGCCTTTTACCACAACTAAAGGGCTAGAGTCACATCCTGTATAACTCAATGGGAGTTATATTTACTGAATTATTTCCTTGGGGGTAGATGTTTGTCATAGTTTAGTATACACCCAGGAAAGTGTAATTTTACTCACTGTATTCATGAAGATTTGATAATCTATAATTAAAATATGTTAAATTATATTAATTTACTTTTTTGCACAATAATGATACTCATTTTAGAAATAAATAAGGCACCTTTAATTCCACCACCTTATTCCCTTCCGGTCTTCACCTAAGAACCATATTTGAGATATGTGAAATTTTTATTTACATTTTCATGGGAATTTATTAGAGTTGAACTGTGTTCATTTGGAGATTTACTTTTGAAGCCCAGGTCAGCTCCTGGCTAATCCCAGAGAATAGTCTTACCAAGAGAATGTACAGACAGAGGAGTGCCCTCTGAGGTTGGCCATCTCTTTGGCCATCTGTAGGTTTCTCTAATACAGAACAATCCTAGATGTCATTAACTGAACAGGCTTTTTAGGCCCAATATAATGTCTAACCTAAACCATGGAAGCATGCTTCAGGATTTTTCTGGACTAGATCTGAATTAGACTTTCTAAATCTTGTTAACCACTGAGACTTGCTCACAGTGGTGTTCTGGTTGGGAAGAAGAGGGCACAAAAAAAGTAGGGTGGCACTTAACACAGGCTTTTATCTTACTGAAATTTACTTTCTGTTGATTTCTGATTACTACCTGTTGATTAGCATCAGTTGGATTTACTATTTAAATAAATAATTAAATCATTGATTCATATTTAATTTTTTACTGAGAATGTAAATTCCTGATTCATTCATTCATTCTCAGAAAGTCAACTGCTACAATAGTCTGACTTAAGAGTTCTAGACAACTTTTAAAATCTTGGTTTTATATATATAGGTGGGTTAATACTTTATAGATTAATTTTATAACCTGATTCACTTTCCTAATGAGTAAGTAACAGGGTCAAACAGTGGAGTACAGGTATTTGAAGTTTCTAATTGACATGATACTCATTTTTTAAAAAACTACGGTCACAAAGTATACCATTCCAGAAGATATTAGGTAATCTAGAAAGTAATTGAGTTAAAAAATACCATCTCTAAATTCTTATTCTAGGACATTGAAACAGTATGAAATTTAATGTAGTTTATAGAATGATAGGTAAATCAAACTTGTACCTTCCTCCTAGAAATGAAGTTAACTTTATCCTGGTTATGGGATTTTTAGCCCTTCTTAGCTTAGCTTTCAGGCCGAAGCCACACTTAACTGACAGCAAAACTTTCCCTAATCTGATATTTAATTTGCAATTTATGAATTCATAGATGGGAGAGGTAGATTATTTTGGGGTTGGGTGATTTCCATTCATTAGACTACCCACTGTTTAAACAGCATATGAGGGAAAGTTCTGTTGCCTGTAGCAACATCAGGAAATGGGAAATAATCTATAAGGTGAGTATACCACCTTAAGTCAATTTAAGTCAATTTATTATGCAGTCAGTTTAAATACTGATGGCTGTTGATGATGGGAAATGATACCTCTTTTTATACCTCTTTATATCTTAAAATAATGTAGTGTACTTATGTTATGTACTTCAATTCAATAGCACAGTATCCCAAATTCCTAAAAACTTCATCTTTTCTCAGCAATATCAAAATTAAAAATGTAGTTTGTCAGTTGTCACAGTAGAATTTCAAAGGTCAGTATTAACCCAGTCTGTATTTTAATATGAGGCTATGCTACAGTTTGAATGGACTTTTGAATTAGGAGGAAACAAAATGACACCCCAAATTACTTTTTTAATCCTCTTAACAACCTCCCTTTCTATAAAGCATAATAATTAAAGTTTATCAGGTCTTTTTTTTTCCTCTTCTTTTTTACAGGAATGCCAGTATATTCAGTAGCATGGGGCCCTGATTCAGAAAAGGTTCTTTACACAGCAGGCAAGCAGCTGATCATTAAACCTCTTCAACCAAATGCTAAAGTTTTACAGGTACTTCTCAGGCATTTGTGAATTGTCATCAGGATCTGCTAGACTGCTAAGTGAGAAACCTTTCCTTTCTTAGGAGTTCCTTTCTTCTGGGTGGTCCTTTTAGAGTCTGGGGCTTTCAAATGTGTGGTTTTTATCAGCCTTTATTACAGAACAGGGACTATCTGGTTATGTTTCCAACAAGGTTCACTTCATCCTTATTCCAATTCATATTAAACCAGTAAATCATAAGTGTGTTTTGAGTTACTAAATTATCAAATGATTTGACATAATAGGCATCTTTAAATTTAGCAGAATCAACCTCAAATGTATAGATTTGAGATAAAATAGGATGAAATCATGAAACTTGAAGAACTTGTTTAAACTGTGTTTTTTATTATCATCACTGTCATCCTTCTTCTCTTCATCTGTTCAATACATCTGAGGCTTCCCTAATACTCTAGTATTCTTTCAGTATTTTTAGATTGGAAGGTGAGTCAATATAATCTTTAGAATAAATTAGGTGTATATGACTTTACCAATTACATAGAAGCAAATCAAAAGTAGCAGTTAAAATGGATTAGATTAGGACAAATTAATGGAAAACCTTTAAGCCTATGTCCAGGATTTTGATGTTTGATTCCTGTGTTAAAAGGCACAATCATTTTCTTCATATTTTGATAACGACACAGTATCATGTGGGTATTAAGAATATAGGCTTTGGAGTTAGTCACCTGGGTTCAAGTGCAAGTTGTAAAATATCTTTGAGGACGTGGTTCCATAGTATAGCGGTTAGCACGTCTGCTTTACATGCAGACACCCCAGTGGAGCCACGGTCTGTGGTCTATGGCCATGCCACCATGAACAAGTTCAATGTCTGATCTCGTAAATTAAGCAGGGTCGGACCTTGTTAGTACTTGGATGGGAGACCACCTAGGAAGACCAGGTGCTGTAGGCATAAATAATAATAAAAAATTTTAAAAAATAAAATATTTTTGAGCTTCAGCTCTTTTATCTCTTAGTCGTAATGCTAATACCTACTTGATAGGATTGTTGGGAGGATTAAATGAGTTAAATTACAAAGTGCATAGGACAGTACATAAAATAAGCATATTGAGTGCATACGATAAGCAATATAGAGAAGTTGTTATTGATGTTATTATGAATTATTATGTTATTTTGATTTTTTAGTCAGTCCCTAATAGATTAAAGCCGGGGAGACCAAAAAAAGGAGGTAGAATGACTAGGTCCTGGTTACAAGATTTGATGCTGGAGGTGGACCAGCTACAGCAGATATAAAGGTGTTTTAGAAGCATCAGATTTAACAGTTGAGTAGATGTAGATTTTGGGGAGCAAAGAGATAGAAATGACTTTGAGGTTTCATATTAGTAACTTCTATGTAGATTATGCTATATATAGTTCATATAGTCAACATGCACTTACATTTTTACTGCGTGCAGAACAGTTTGCTAAGAACTGTGGGACCAACAAGAAATAGAAGATATAAATCCTTGCTGTTAGGCAACTAAGGTGAAGCATTTGGGCAAAGGGAAGAAGCTGGAAAAGAGGACTAGTTCTGACTGCCTTCAGTCCTAGTTCTTCCATACCACCTATACTCCGAAAGTCTGCTATGAAATTGTACAGCAAAAATAGTCTGTGCAATGAATCTTTTAGTTTATAATTATATGATTTATTTAGATACCTGTAATTAGGCTTATGTAAGTGAAACTCAGAAAGATGCTGATATCACCATTGATAAATTATAATTTAGTGGTTTGCTAGAACCTTTGGGCCAGGAGGTAGTAGTGGAGAAAAGGAAAGGTATTTAGTGCCAAAATTTTGGCAGAGTGGAGGAAGAGTTAAAATAGGAACTTAGTGCAAATTTTCTCTTCATTTTGGAAAACTAAAGCTGCAGCAATTCTTTTTGGGCATAAATACATACTCAAATTTTGATTGTTCACAAAAAAAGAATGCTTAATTAATTCCTGCTTGTAGAATACAGTTCAAAAATATATATCCCATTTCCCTTGAGAGCTCTAGAGACTCATCTGTAGACCCAGAACTTGATTTTATAGCGAGGAGAATATTCATTTAGTGAAAATGTAGTACATACCTACTATATGCCAGGCACTATGCTAGGTGTGAGATATTCAAAGTGAAACAGAACATAGTTCCTGGCATCAAGGAGCTTGTTGTTCAAAGAAATTTTACCAAATGCCTAAGACATTGAGAAATAATTGAAAACTGTATATTATATGTAATATGTAAATATATATAACATATAAGTTGATATCCTAAAACATAGTATAGTTGATCCTTGAACAACACAAGGGTTAGGGCACCAACTTTTTAACACAGTCAAAAATCCAAGTATAACTTTTGACTCCCCAAAAACTTAACTACTAACAGCCTACTGTTGACCAGAAGCCTTGCTAATAACATAAACAGTCGATTAACACATATTTTTATTACATGTATTTTATATTGTATTCTTATAATAAAATAAGCTAAAGGAAAGAATGTTATTAATAAAATCATAAGGAAGAGAAAATGTATTTATAGTATTTATTGAAAAAAATTCACATATATACAGGCCATGTAGTTCAAACCCATGTTGTTCAAGGGGCGACTGTATAAAGAAAATTTAAATCAAATATTATTTCTGACATTTAAATATGCAAAATTAATTTTTGTAGCTTTAAAATGAAACTCTTAAGAACCTCTGTGGGTATGTCTATCTGTATATTTATGTCTATATATTGTTATTTTTGTCCTTGCAATTTATTTTGGAACACTGGGTTAATTTGACAGAAAATTGTGAGAATTATTGCTTTTTTAACATATAGTATCAAGACATTTGTTTTTGAGAGTGTATATTTTTGTATATCTTGAGTAAAGTAAGCTATGAATTATTCTTAGAGCTTATTTGACCCTAACTTGATATTTTATTCTGTATGCATTAAGAATAATAAACTGGGAAGGGTCTATAGAAAGAGCCCTTAAAATCGGTCACTCTTTGATATGAAGTTATCGGTTCAGTTGTCAAAATGTACTTATAGTCTTCAAGAAAAATTCTTTTAGTTATATTATTCTGCCTAAACAGAATGGTGAAGGATAGCTTTTAATTACATGTGTGATAATAGCTAAATGGGCATATGAATTATATTTAAGAGCAAGAAGATATCCATACTTACTTTCTAGATTGCCAATTTCTGGGTCACTTATATATACATACATAGATACACGCATACATGCATACATATATACATACATGCATACATACATATACACATAAGCATTCTACATACACATCTGTGGAATACATTCTTTTTGTAATATGGTAAATGTAGCAGAAGCTTCTCAAAGTAGTTCAGTGACTATTCCAGGGACCTGAGGGTAAAGAGAATGAAGCTTAGGAGAATATGCAGAAGGGAATGAAGAAGGTACTAAAGAAGATGTTCATATAGTAGAAGTCTTTTAAAAAAGAGGAGCATTAGAATACAAGAGTGAAGGCAGTATCAGTAATGGGATCAACCATACAAAGGAGAGCAAGATTTGTAACTAAGTTTTGGAGTACATAACATATTCATTCTAGTGTAAATCACACACATGTCAAGCTCAAAAGCAAGTGGTTTTCCATCTGGAGTTCAGGCAACTGAGGAAACTTATAAGGACATAAACTATATAGTGGATGTCAAAGTGCTAGGTGCTTTTATTAGTGTAAATTATAAATAAAACAAGCAAATGAGGTTATTATGCATAATGACTATAAAGGGAAGATGGGAATCTCCAAGGAGAGGACATGAGTATCATCAGAAAGAGGTCAAATGTCTTCCTATAAAAAATGTTTTTCATTGCTCCTGAAGTTATAATTAATATCTTATTTTTTTTCTCATAGTGGAAAGCTCATGATGGCATTATTTTAAAAGTAGATTGGAACTCAGTCAATGATTTAATTTTATCTGCTGGAGAAGACTGTAAATATAAGGTATGTGATGTTTGTGAGTTTATCACCTGGTTGAAAGAATCAAGTTTAGATGAGAATATTCTAAGAATATTATTTTAGTCCTTCACTTTAGCCATGTTGTTTAATTCTACTAATTTAGAAATTGTTATTTTATAATTTTAAGTGGTATTTTAAAGAGTTGACTTTCACATTGGCCTGTCTCAATGACCTATAGAATTTGATTTAATAAGCAGCATCATAAATCTAACTCCTACTTTTAGTGACTCGATTTAAATCAAGTTTTTAAAAATCAAGCTTATTGATTTATTAAATGTTATTCAGTTTAAGAATAAGATTTAATATAACTATAGTAGGAAGAAATTTAATTGAAATAAATACTTTTAGGGAAAGTTGATAGAATACTTACTGGACAGAACAAATTTGAGCAAAAAACTGATCATCTTAAAACTTTATTATTAAATTTGACAGGGCTTAAAATAGTAGGTTTTATGATTAATCAAAGATTTAGCAAATTCTGAAAATTATCACAAGGTTATATAACATCACGAAATATATATATATATATTTTTGAGATATTTAGGTTTCAATAAATAAAGCTTTTCCCCCCTTGTGTGATAGTAAAGGCATTTAATTGCTAATACTATAAAGTGATGATTTCTAAGTCTACTTGATACCTTACTGGAGGACAAACTTGTTTATAATAATGTGATGATAGTTATAAAAGATTTTTTAAAATTTGCTTATGTAGGTATGGGATAGTTATGGCCGTCCTCTGTACAATTCACAACCTCATGAGCATCCTATTACCTCAGTTGCTTGGGCTCCAGATGGAGAATTATTTGCTGTTGGATCGTTTCATACTTTACGCTTGTGTGATAAAACTGGGGTAAGTTATAGTGGTGAGCAATCACGGATGTGCTATCAAATATGGAGATGCACAACACACCTTCTTCTCAATCTTTAAAAAAGCATTTTCAGTGACTGCAATGGGCTGAATCTTTCTGATTTGTCTTCTTAGTATAGCAGTTCAATGAATTTCAGATTTATGAGACCAAACTCTTTAAGGTTAAAGGATAAGTATGTTCTCTATTTGTCTTTCTGAAAATACTTAATTTAAGCATGGTTGTAAAAGATGGTGAAGTAGTTAAAATATTAAAATGATTTCAAATCAATATGGAGAGTTCAGTTTTAGACTAATTTTAATTGTCAGTGTTTCGTACGAAAATGTTGCTTGCATATTTTTGTGTTTTTTAAAAAATATATATTTTTTTTGGTTGCATATTTTGATAAGGAGTTGATAGTAAATTTTAAGATGGTCACTTTAAAACCAAAGGAGTTTGGTTTTTGGTCAAGAATTCATGTTTGAGTGAGACTTTATCTTTAACAAGAGGATATGCCTTCTTTCACACAAATTCTCTTTAGAACTTAGGCAAACAGCCAAGCTCAACAGCATTTGCCCATTGTACTTGAAGAATAAGTTGTTTCATCAAACCGCTCCAGAAGCAGCAGCAGCATGTGAGTGGGGCTACTCCACGCTACTACTAAGAGAAAATCACATAATTGTTCTGTGGCTTTTTCCTCAATTGCAAAATAAGACAGTTAACTTAAAATTTTTAGAGCTTTATAAACGATCTATTAAGTTTTCGGGCTACTTGTTTTCTGTCACATAAAATATAAATCCCTCTGCCTGGCTTTAGAAGTTCTCTGAAACCTGGTACCATAAAATTCATTCAGTGTTTCCGCTCCACAGCTTCCTAGTTTGTATCTGTACTCAAATCAGGTTGAACACTGGCTCATGAATCTTCTCTGCCCTCACTAGCATCCTCAGTCACCTCAGAGGTGGAATGCTCTCACCTCTCTGTCTTATACTCGGTGTTCTACCCATTAAGGCCCATCTCATGTTTGACGTCTTTTCATGATATCTTCCGTAGATAATGTAAAAGTTTATCTTTTTTTCAAGCTTCCTCTCACCTGCATCTCTCTTTTCTTAGTTATAACTTCAGGATATTAGATCAGATGATCTCATTTCCATCTGATTTTCTAACAATGATTCTAAGTCTATAGAGTATGTACTCCTATTTTCACAATGCATTGTGCTCTTATATTGTCCATTTTAGTTTTATATATATTATTTTTGACTCCCTAGATAGTTTATAAGATCTCGTAGCTTAATGAGTATCTGTACAACACAGTAGGTACTCAATAATTCACTAAGTATGAATTTAAGCATAATTTCAATTTGCCATTTTGATGAAAATATTTGAAGAAAGCTTGGGCACTGAATTTATCTGAATAACTGAATTAAAGAATTACTTTGTTAAACACCAAACCTATTTTTAGAATGTTAACTAATCTGGAAAAGTAAACTTTCTAAAAGGATTTTCCTTTAACCTTGTTCAACTGAGTAGACTAAATATATTGTAATAATTTTTTAAGGACTTGAGATTAACATTTTATATATATTTTCTTTTATTCGGTAGACATTACATATTACTTATTAGAGTATTTTTGAAACTGAGGATGGAAAGCTGTTAAGATTTTTATTCAAGTTGTTTACAGCGTGATGGAGTATCAGACTATAAGACTTAAAGTCCAGTGTGATAAGTGCTATATGGGAGGTTTGTTTTGTACAAGTAACAGGAAAGTGTGGCAGAGCATAACTCTGCCTGTGGGATGTTGATTGGAGAGCCGAGACTTGATGAATTAGTAGTTCTCAAGGGAGACAAGTTGGGGAAAGAGAGTTGCAGACACAGCCTCTTGTGCATCAAAGTGTAAAAGAGCATGGTGTTTTTTGTGCAATGTCAGTAAGATTTTGCATGGGATAGTACCAGGAGATAATACAGAAAAGACTTTCTCAGACCTTATCTTGTTTGCCATGTAAAAGAGTTTAGATTTTAATCTTTTTAAATCTATTTTCTGTGGCACCCCTTTAAATGTTGCTGTGGGGTGGAAAACAGGAGAGGAAGTTGAGCTCCTGGTCCTCCTCTCCACCTGTGACTAGAAGCCGCACATTGATCAGTTTTACTATTGGCATCCAATATAAGATTTCTTTGAACACCTAAAATGATGAAGTTGGAAAACCAATATGTAAGTCAGTAGAGAACCATGGATAGTGGTTAGTAACATGATAATATTCACATATTGGAAATACTGCTTTGATATCAAAGGTAACAGTAGTGCAGGCACCAAGCAGGGCCTGCTCTCAGGAACAAGGTTGTAAAAAAAAATGGAAATTCACTCAATACTGTTCCCTCCTTTCAACCTTTGATTCCCCTCAGTTTTCTGCCTGCTTTTTTTTTTAAACAGCTTTATTGAGATATAATTTACATATTATATATTTCTCCATTTAAATTGTATAGCTTACCATTTTTTAGTAGATACATAAGATTGTACAACCACCACCACTCTCTATTTTAGAATATTTTCTTCCTTTCTAAAAGGAATCACATGCTCATTAACTGTCAATCTCTCTTTCTCCCTATATCACTCCCAGCCTCTGCCAACCACTAATTCACTTTCTTTTTTCTATGGATTTATCTATTCTGGCCATTTGATATAAATTGAATAATACATTATGTGGCATTTTGTGACTGGTTTCTTTCACTTAGCATAATATTTTTAAGGTTCATCCATGTAGTAGCATATATCAGTACATCATATCTTTTTATGAACAAATGCTGTTTTATTATATAATTATGACATTTTGTTGTTCCATTTGTCAGTTGATAGACATTTGGGTTGTTTCAATTTTTTATTATGAATAACACTGCTATGAATGAGTGTAAGTTTTTAAATAGACCTGTATTTTCATTTCTCTTGGGTATATACTTAGGAGTAGAATTACTAGGTTAAATAGTAACTCTGTGTTTAACTTTTTTGAGGAATGGCCAAACTGTTTTCCATAGTGGCTATCTGCCTGCTTTTGATTGCCCTCCAGTCTTTAAGTAGTTGTTTTTGTATTTTGTCTGGAGTGTATAGGTGTTATCTGTGAGAAGGCTGGTCTGATAGCTGTTGTGCTGTTGTCGTTCTTTACACATCAAAATTTTATTTAAAGTAACTGATCATGAGTTTTTAAAAATCATCGCTGGTCTACAGCCATGCCACCCTGAACAAACCCGATCCCATCTGATCTTGGAAGCTAAGCAGAGTCGGGTCTGGTTAGTACTTGGATTGGAGACCACCTAGGAAGACCAGGTGCCTCACCTAAAAAAAAAAAAAATCAACTGCACATTTGAGAACTATGCTAATTACTGCAATGATTTTCAAGGTGAAATGGAGAGGAAGAGCTACCTGTTTGAGATTCATTTTTCAAGGAATTGTCCAGGAAAAGAGCCATATAGTCAGTTCACAAAACAAATGCAAATGGCCAATATAAACATAGAAGGATGTTCAGTTTTACTAATGGATAAATATAAAATAAAGAACTAATGATGTATTTTACCTAATAGATTGAAAAGATTAACAATAACTTAAAAACCTTGGGTTCACTCAAGTAGGAGGAAATAAGCTCCTTCATTTACGAATTGTTGATAGGAATATGGATTGATTTAGTCTTTTTGAAAGGTAATTTGATAATGCATATCCAAGTGTCACATGTACATATTCTTTGACCTAGGGATCTCACTTCTAGGAATTTCCTCTAAAGAGATCTTTATACAAAGACACCAGGATGTATGTATAACCACTTTATCATAGTATTGATATAATAGTGAAAATTAGAAATAAATGTCCTCAAGTAGGTGACTAATTAGGTTATTATTCTTTATACCTAAAATGGACTACCCTCAACTCATTAAAAATGGGGAAGAAGAATTATGTTTAATAACCTGGAAAGAAAGTCATGATGTTATTTAGGAAAAAAGACGAGGTTTTAGGAGAACATTTTATTTTGTGATCTCACTTAGGTAAAATAATATATCAATGTCTCTAACTACATACTACATGACTAAAGGTATGTCCATCGTTGCTGGAGATTATATTTGGGTCATCTTTTCCTCCTTTTACGATTTTGTATAGTATGAGCCTTTTTTTAGTGTTTTTTTTGTTTTCTTTTTTTTGTTCATTTGTTTTTTTGGGGTGTTTTTGTATGCCTGCAGCACCTGGTCTTCCTAGGTGGTCTCCCATCCAAGTACTAACCAGGCCTGACCCTGCTTAGCTTCCAAGATTAGGTGGGACTGGGCTTGCTCAGGGTGGCATGGCCGTATAATATGAGCCTTTTTTGATGAAAGGTATCAATTATGGAGATGTGAAAAAGAGCTTTAAAAAGTTCAATAAAAATGAGTGAAAGAGGAATAATGTCACAGAAAATGGTGGAGTTGGGAGCTTCAAGAATTGGTCTCTCCACTCATGCAACCATTAAAATGTCAAAAAAAAAAAAGGTCAGATTCAACTTTTTCAGAGCTCTGGAATCTAATTTAAAACTTATAGCAAACAGGAGGAATGCTTAATGAAGAAAGAGGCTGCTAAATTTTGGTAAAAAAGCATTGTGGCATTCTTTGCTTACCTGCCTTACCATCCCTCATTCCCAGCTTGGTAGCGGCCCTGGGGATAGTAGCCTGCATTCTGGTACTGCTTGCTGATGCCACAAGGGACAATATGGACCATGTTCTCAAAAAATTGTGTTTGTATTTTTTGACCTGTCTGGTGTTTCCCTGAGGACCAGAACAGAGGTATTTCTTTGCTTTTCCTCCTTTGGAAATCTCAGCTCTAGAGTGGCTTCCCAGGTGGCATTTGTTGAAACCTTGTGAAGATATACCACCCAAGCCACCTGGGACAAGGGATATTGGGTGGGACAAGCAACAGACAGACCAAAAAGGCTAGGGAAGAATAGGCTGAGGAAGAAGATATATGGGAAAATAAGAGCTTTGGAGGGCTGTCCCATATACTGAGGAATCCAGAGTGCAACACACATGCCCAGGGCCAGACATAGGCTCGGAAAAGCCTTGAGAGGACAGTAGGCTTGTATCATTGGCAGATCACTGGGCAGAGCTTTGTATCACAAGCAGGAGTGCCCCAGATCAGAGCCAATTTCAGAAAGCAAGAGAGTATTTTTTTCTTTCTTTTTGTCTCGGTCAGGTCACAAGCTGACCTCTGGGATAACAGAATGGAGACTTCAATGAATGGAGACTTCACATGAATGGAATATTCTGGGCAAAAATAGTTTGGAAAAGTCACTAAATAAACAAATGACTGCAGCCCTCAAAAAGCAACAACAAACCCTGGGGAGTGGGGAGGATCTGATTTCCAGATTATAAGATTCAAACATCCATTTTTTCAACAAAAAATTACAAGGCATACAAAGAGGCAGGAAAGTGTGGCACATTCACAGGAAAAACAAAACACACAAAAAAACACAGAAAACAGAAACCATCCCTGAGGAGGCCCAGCATTGGACTTATTAGACAAAGACTTTAAATCAGTGGTCTTAAATATGCTTATAGTTAAAGAGAACCAAGAGAACAAGGTCTGAACAAATAGAAAATATCAATAAAGAGATAGAAATTATAAAAAAAAATCAGAAAATCTGGAACTGAAAAAAATGAGCAAAGGATAAAAGCAGTGTGTTGTAAAATACCCCCCAGAACCCCAAGATATGTTTAGTCTCTTCAATAAAGAGTTTCATGAAAATAAAAATCGTATCATAATACCATATCCTAGAAAATGGGAAAATTGGCCTCCTTCTGTTACACTGAAGAGAGCATTAATTTGTACAGCTTTTCTCAAGCATAATTTTATAAAATCTGTCAAGATCCTTGAAACTTTTGACACAGCTATTACATCTTCAAGGAAGTTTAGATATGCATTGCATGTTCATTTGCTCATTTATTTTCATAAACTCTAATTCCTTCAGAAATATTTATTGAATCTATTATATGCCAGGCACTTACCCTAGGTGTTAAAGAAACAGCGGTAAACAAAATAAATTCCCTATTCTGAGTTTTTATTTCAGCAGATGAAAGGTTATAAGCAAGCAAAGAAAATGAATATGTAATATGTTAAAAGATAATGTTATGAAAAATAAAACTGGATATGAGAGAAGGCATTATTTTAGGTGAGGTGGTCACTGAATGTCAGACACTAAATATATATTGTTGAGTGGTTAGTAAAGTAAATTGTGATATAAGCAAATTACTTATAGAATAAAAATTAAAAGCCATTATACCGTAATTTTTCTCTAGATTCCATTATTTTATTTTTACCTTTGATTTTTAAAAAGGCATGATTCAAATATGTAAGGTAAAAGTTTTCAAATCAACATAGTTATTATGAATAAATGTGCAGAATATATTAATGAATTACATTATATTATATTAAATATAACAATTCAAGGGAAAAGATTTGGATATATAAGGCACCTTTTAGCATATTTAAAATTAAATGATGTTGTGGCTTTTATTTATCAGCAGGTGGTGCTATTGCTTGTGTAAGAGAGAACTTTTTGCCATTCTTATTTCCTCTATTCTTCAATATCCCGTTAGTCATTATAATAAAAACACTTCCTTCTGTTCAGTCATTCTTCCATTCAATTAAAATAATTGCGATGATTCATCACCTGCAGTAACTAGTCTTAACTGCTATATGTAACTTTTCCTTATCAGCTATATATGTCAACACATAATTTAGGCCAGCCTGCAATTTAAAAATCAGTTGATGTACCTTAAAGAAATATAAGAAACTTTGCATCTATTTTCTCTTCCACCTACACTTAATTTGTAAACACCCAATTTTATGAATTGAATTCATTCAACTTGGCTAAAGATATGTGCTTTTGAAGATCCTTTTAACCTGGTATATTTATATAGGAGCAGTAAAGAGAAGGGGGTGAGGTTGGCATTTGAGAGGTACTTTTAAAAGTTATTATAGTAAAGTCATGTTTTTAGTTTATATATCTCTTATTTCCCTGTTGGGAAATAATCCATGTGCCTAAGCAGTTTGACAAACTACAGGAAAAAAATGGCCTCTCAAAGGGATGTGCGATCTTCTAGTAGGTCAGCACTTATAGATATATTCTTAGTTGTCTCTGTATTTTGCTGTCTAGTATGATTGCTTGTTTTATTTTATTTTAATGTAGGAGTAGTATTGGCATGTTCATAGAGCTCTGGAGTCAAGACTCCAGTGGTGAATTTGCAAAGTTAAAGGCCTCTCCTGGGACTTCGGTTTCCTCATCTCTAAAATAAATGGGCTAGGCTAAGTGATTGCTTCCTTTCAATTTCACAGTTCTATGATACCTTTTCCATGGGTATTGGACTTAGTGCTGGCTTCCCCTCCTGAGTAGCATTAGTGTGCTGTTGTTTTTTTAACATAAGGCTGTTGTATAGAAAGGAGCAGCACAGCAAATGCCATGCCAGAAGTGGGAAAAACTCAAGCAGTGCTGGAGAAGTGTGGCTGGTCCTATAAATTCACATTTTCTCTACATTTTATTATAGTTGGATACAAGTAGCAGAAATCATTAAGCAAAAAGAAGGATTAGTTATAAGGTTGCAGGGATATCTTTCAGAAGCCAGGTAAGGATGTAGGTAGGCCTTGGGCATCAGAAATTGGAGGGCTAAGAAAACACAGAAAGTGTTCCCTTTGTCTTCTGCCTTGCTTTTGTCTGTCCCTGGCCCAGCCTAGGTAATATACTCATGCCTCATGCCTGGCCTAATCATGTATGCCTAGGCAGGTGGGGTGTACTGTACAAATGTGGTGGCTGCCAGGACTCTCACACAGCAACCATAGCAATTGCGGGGAGGGCCAGGTCTTGAAAATGGAGGAGGGAGCAGCCAACCCAGTAGGTTACCATTTGTGTTTAAAAGCCACGTTAGCCTAATTTGTCAGAAGTTTTCAGTTCAATCCTCTGAGATTTTCTTTTTACATGAATAAATGTCTGCCTTCATAATGAGAATTAGAATTATATTTTCAGATTTAACATAAAATCAGTTTTGCTAGAAGCCATATAGCCATGGAGTATAAACCATAAAGTAAGGGAACTGTGCTGCTTTCACGATGAGACCTAGCTGTCGTGACTTGCTGGAAGAAACTCGACAAGCAATAAAAAATTGGAGTTCTATTACTTTAATCTTTTAAAAATTAACACCTAACACATAAGTGTTCCATAAATGTTGCTTTTTAATGGATCATTGTGCAGATAAGAGATTTGTTTTGTTTTTTAATGACTTACATTAATTTAAGTTAATGTAACTCAGTGTCTTTGGCTAGTTCATTAGTTTATTGCTAGAATTGATCCATTTAGTCAGTTTGGTGGATGTTTTTTGAGAAGGCTAGTTTTTAAGTGTTTGGTTTTAATTTATAACTTGGATTTTTAATTTTAAAAGCCGAGTTTGGTTAAAATCATGGTTAAGCTCTGAGAAAGAAGGCTTGCCTAAAGAGGCACATTCATTCATTCATTCATTCAACAAATATTCATGTGTACTAAGTTCTGCTTTATAATTTGGCTATTCAAAGAATAACATCCATACCTGTCCTCTAGCAGTGGCTCACCTTCTGTTGAGAGTACTGATATGTAAACAGATAAATAAGTTATTTAATGGCAAAGGTTATAATTGTGAGAGGATAAAAAAGGAACAGAATAATGGTAAATCTTCAGAAATGTCTGTACTTGTTTTAGGTGAGACTAAACCAAGTAAACTTCCTCTCTGATTGAGTAACTTAAAACAATTTTTAAAAACCCAACAAACCTTTTATCAAATGACTGGAGATCATGGTCTTTCCCCCCCCTCCCCTGATTTTGGTACCTAAAAATCTATATTTAATTCTCTATGTGTAAAAGCACAAAACTTTACTTCTTTTTGACAGATGTTCTCTAGATGTGTACATGATAAAATCATGCAAAAACTTTTGTTCTCATGGACAATCTAGCTTTGATTTTTTATATAGTGTTCCATTGTTCCGCTACCCTCCATTTGGGGTATAGTTCCCTCTTCTAAAAATCTCTCTCATATTTTTTTCTACTTATACATATCTCATAAATCAAACTTCAGTATTCATATATTCTCATTAGTCATTGCCAGAGATAACCATGTAATGTAATGGCTAGGTGGAGAGCCAGAGGAGAGAAAGAGCTTTTAGGGAGCTCATTTTATAAAATATTTAAATGTCTAACCAATGTACTGTATACTTGAAACTAATTAAAAAAAAATTTAAATCCTTTATTTCGACTTAAGAAAAGATGTTCTTTCCTTTCATTTCATTGTCTTTAGTTAAATTACCTTTCCCTTCCTTACTATCTACCTTTTTTAGACTCTATAGGTTTTTTTTCAGACTATTAGGCCATATCTAATTATTTGCAGTAACATCTGTTAACGGGTTATAGAGTTGATAATTTAAAATTGCTCCTTTAGGACTTTTCCCTTGGTATTCTAAGATGTTCATATTTTCTCCGAGGAAGGTTCTTTCTCAGTCTAATTTTTCATATGATCAGGAAATAGTCATGAAAAATGATAGCTTTCTTTTTCTTAATATAATCTCAAGGTTTTTTATACAATTCACATGATAGAATACTAAATGCATATTTTGCTTGATGTCGTAAACCTATTTTGGTTCTTTTCTCTTTCTAAAAGTAGCTTGTTCAATAATTTTTAAATGTTTTCTTTTAGATATCCTTGATATTCAGTACCACATGAAAAAACCAAGATCCTACTACCTCTTGGTGACAACATGTCAAATTATAGTTTAGTTTCTTTCTAATTGTGAAAATAAGCCTTTTGAAAGCCAAAACCACAACCCCCAAACTACTTTTAAAAAGTGGTAAAAGTATTGTTTCATGTGTTCATGCTTATATCTGAATCTAAATCTTTAGGGAAAAAAATGAATATGCTTTTTAAAACTGCCAAATTGACTGCTCTGATTTTGTGGTAGGCCAAATAAAGGGCCCCCAAGGATGCCCATACTCTAATCCCTAGAACTTGCATATGTATTCTTAAATGACAAAGGGATTTTGCGGATGAAATTATGGGTATCGACCTTTAGATGGTAAGACTGTCCTGGACTAAGTCAGCCCAGTCTAATCATACAAGTCTTTGAAAGCAGAGAATCTTTCCCAGTTGGATTAGAAGATGAAGGAGGAGAGTGTCAAAGTAAGCGCCACTCGACCTTCTATTACTAGCTTTAAAGATAGAGGATAGGGACCCTGGCCAAGGAACAAAGGTGGCCTCTAGGAGCCATGAATGACTTCTAGAGTCATTGGGGGTCTCAGTCCTAGTGCTGTAAAAAACTGAATTCTGCTAACACCCAGGATGAGCGAAGAAATGGATCCAACCCCAGACTCTCCGGAAGGGAATGCAGCCCTACCAGCACGTTGATTTTAGCTTGGTGAAACCCTTCTTGGGTTTATGGTCTATACAACTGTAAGATAATAAATAGACATGTTTTTACATGGTTATGATTACTGTAAGCATATTTTTATATATCCTTTTAGTATTGATGTTGAATACTTATTTTAGCTCAATATTATATTATGGTCTCAATATACTCAAACTGTGAAAGCCTTTGAGTTTGTGGTAATTTGTTATAGCAGTAATAGAAAAGTGTATCTTTGTAACTGCAGTTCAGGGCCAATCTTAGCAATGAGTTATGTAGATGGAATATCCGGGAGAAGGCTTTTCACCACCTTCTTATTGATAACAGAATTTCTCCTATTAGCTTTATTGTTTTGATTAAAGAAAGTGTTATTTCTTAAAATATAATAGTATCATGGGAATAACATTAAACTTGTTCTTATCAGGTCCTTTCTCAGTGACTTGGCTAGCTAAGAGGAAGTTTTGCATAAGAGAATGAAAAGAGAGGCATAGAATACTATTACCCAGGGAGATGGCCCTTTTTGGAGACCATCGAGGTCCTAGATATTTGAGGAGATACCAGTGATATTTGCCCAGAGCCAAAACCAAAGCGGCAAGCCTTACAATTTTTCAAGACTGCCTTTAGACAAAAATATATTGCTGTCTCTTAAAAGCTTAAGAGCAATTTGTTGTGTGCTTTTTCAGTGGCATAGTGCTTTGCTTCTTCCTAGACAGCTGAAAATAACATTTGGTGTTTTACTTGGATATCATATTGTGAATACAGATTATATTTGTGTTCTAGAAACTTCTTTTGTAATTACTGATTTTTTTCCTGTTTTTTTTTTGGGGGGGGGAGGTTTTGCTTATTCATCTTGTTTTTTTAGAAATTAGTTGCTCTTAACTAAGCCAAAAGTAATTTTTCTTTACTTTTTCATATTCTGTATCCTAAGAAAACTGTTAGGTGCAGTTTATTGCTTGAAATTAATACTGCAATTTGCATCAACATGGATTGACTTTGAGATAATCATGCTAGTGAAATAAGCCACACAGAAAAAGTTGAAAACCACATGATATCACTTATGTGTGGGATATAAACCTAAAAGCAACAAACAAACATGACAAACAGACTCAAGGACATGGACAATAGACTAGTAGTTACCAGAGTGGTGGTGGTGGTGGGGGGTTAGATGGGAGGTAGATAGGGGTAAAAGGGGCCAAATATGTAGTGACAGAAAGAAATCTAACTATGGGCAGTGAACATACAATGCAAAATATATATGACTTACTGTTGAATTGTACACTTGAAACTTACTGGATTTTGTTAACCGTTGTCACCATAATAAACATAAATAAATAAATAGATAGATAAATGAAAACCTTACCAGTATTGTGTAGGCACAAATAGCGATGAATATGAAATAGTTTAATTAGATACAGGCTTATATTTTGAAGAAATTTGTGGCAAAACAGTAAAAGAAAAATAATGAAAACAGCAAAATAGAAAAATAATACCCATAATCAACATACCAAAAAAAATACTTTTATTTACTATTTACCTTACAAGTCTTTGAGCAGACATATTTTTACATGGTTATGGTTATTGTAAATATACTTTTTTAAAAAATATACTTTTGTATATCCTTTTACTTTTAGTATTGATGTCAAATACTTATTTTAGCTCAATATAATGGCCTTAAAATACTCAAACCATGAAAGCAAAGCATGAGTATAATTTTAATTATATTAATTAAATATTATTAAATTATAATAATTAAATATGTATTAAATATTATTTAAATATTATGGGGGAAAGATAATGGCAGAATCAGAACTTCTTTTTAAATTGAGATATAGCATATACAGTATCTTATGTATATAGCTCAGTAATTTTTTATCTATGTAAATACTCAAGAAATCACCACCCATATTAATATAGAACGTTATTAACAACCCAGAAACTTTCTTTGTGCCTCCCCTCAGTCAGTTACCCCTCCGTAGTAACTACTCTGTCACCATAGATTAGTTTTGCTTGTTTTTAACTTTTTTTATAAATGGAGTCATACAGTATTTATACTTTTGTGTCTTTTTGGTTCAATCATATATCTTTGAGATTTATCCATGTCATTGGGTATATTGGCATAGTTTTTGAGTCTTCTCAAATCTCCCCATAAAACAGAGAAAATAAGAGACCATAACCGAAAAGCAACTACAATAAAACTGGGTGGCACTATATCCCTACCAACTTCCAAATACAAAGTGGCTTTTCCAAGTACTATTGATTAGATGTAGGTATCAGAATCTGTGTGTGAAGAAGCAAAGGAAAGGCGGCTAGGCTTCTAAGACCATGAGAAAAGAAGAAAGCCCAAATCACCGTAAATACCTGAAAGTGAAACAGACCAGTCTGAGAATAGCAGCTGAAAGTGGAAAGAAATTTCCGTAGGATCCAATTCAGAGTGAGTGCAAGAGGACCATGACAGTATTTGATAGCGCTGTAGCTCCCTGGGCCTAATGTACCCTTGAAACTAACAAATCAAGCTTCCTTTCTGGACAAAACACTGCCCTGAACAGAATTGCTGGGAGTCAGATCCAGATTGATCAAAACGGAGGGATAATTGAGAAAATAGAGGGTCCAGATAAAAATGGAAGAAAGAACTAGAACTAGAAGATGCTGGTCTCAAAAAATATAGCAAAACCCATTTCACTTAAAAATGAACAGCAGAACAGGATCACAGTCAAATTATATAATGCTACCGAAGACAATGAAAGCATGCCATAAACAAATAAGCACTGTAACCAAATAATTCAAAACAAGTTGAAGGATATTAAGAATATGACAAAAGCTATGAAATAACCGTATAAATCAGAACTAGGAAAATTAAGAAGGTTACTAGAGAAAAGGAGAGTTTTAAAGAGGAATGATAGAACTCAGGAGGGAATTATAAAAAAGGAAAAATTATTACAGAAGTGAAGACCAAACTAAAAGGAATATAAAAGCAAATAAACATAATGGATAATGCCTTAAGATAAATAGAATGTAAAAATGGGAACAAGGAAATAGCAAAAGAAATATAAGGTTTTGATAGAAAGTGGTAGAATTTCCAAAGGGCTTCAAATGAGAAGCCCAAAGCAGTGAATAGAACAGATAACTAAAAGCTACCATTCAGGAAAGATTTCCTCAAACATGAGAGATTTGAAATTATTACTGAAAAGGCATACCAGATACCTAGGAAATTGACCCAGATGCCCAACACCCAGATATATACTAATAAAACTAACGGGATTTAAAGAAAAAGAAAAAGCCCTGTGGTCATCCAAGAAAAAGACCAAGTCACTCATAAAGGGAAGAAAACCAGAATGTCATCAGATTTTGATAGCAACACTTTATGTGAGAAGACAATAGATTAGCATAAGATACTCAAAGAAAGAGTAGGTGAGCCAAAGATTTTATATTCAGCCACTCTGACTTTTAAGTGTAAAGATTATAACAAACTGGAATAAACTGGTATGGAGGAGCTAAAGGAATGTTTTTCCTAGGAGAGTTTTGAGGGGTCTACTGGAGAATTAGCTTCAGATTAACATTATGACTAAGGACATAGTAAATAAGGACTGATTATGAGCACTAGTTATATTCTTATCTATAGAGTAATATATACTATCTGTAGTTTGTATTGACTATAGGTACCAACAGTGCAAAAATGGGTGAATGAGAAAGTATAGGAAACCTAGAATAAACTTGCTGATTATCTTATAGATATTAATTTGAGAATAAAAGGATATTACTTAAAATCATGAAGAAAAGAGGAGGAGGAAGATATCTCCTAATTTTCGTATTGCTTATAGTGTACAACCAATAGAAAAACACCCCAAAAGGTGGCATGGGATAAGGGTATTTTTATAAAAGTAATTAGTATAAAAGTAATCATTAGATTAAAATTGAAACCTTTCTGTATAATAAAATATATTCCAAAAAAGAGAGAGAGCAAATAAAATAGACCACATATGAAAGGCACATGTAAGCCACACATGTATGCATAGACATATTACATAAAAACGTATTGATCATACACTCAATGGCTATAAAAGAATGTATATATCCTTATACTACAACATATAATACCTGATATGTTATTAGACATATTTGTTTCATTACTCTAATACCTTTCTTAGGTAAATGCTGGTACCTACACGCATACACATGCACGCACACACACATATTGAAGAAAGATGCAAGGATAAAACAAAAGATAGTTATCTATAGGAGAGGGAGAGAAAAGGGGTGGAAATTAGACTTCTTTAATGATACCTTCTTATATATATATATTTTTGTAAATTTAACTTTGGAAGCATAAATATTTTATATAATTATAAGACAAATTTTTAGAAAGCATTTCCTAAAACTCTAAATGAAATAAATGAGCCTAATTTATTCAGAGGGGAGCTATTCCAAATGACTGAATGATTTGATTGTCAGTTCCTTGGTCTCACAGTAGAGAGTCAACAGAACATCTCCCTGCCACTTTGGAAAACAGTGTGGCCGTTCCTCAAAGTATTTGACATGGAGTTACGGTAGACTCAGCAATTCCACTCCTGGGTATGTACCCGAGAGACGTGAAAACATGTTCACACAAAAGCCTGTCCACAAATGTTCATAGTAACATTTATTCATAATAGCCAAAAAGCTGAAAAACCCAAATGCCCATCAAGTGATGAATGGAAAAACAAAATATGTTATATTTATATAATACAGTATTATTTAGCAATGAAAAGAAATGAAGTACAGATACATGCTACAACATGGATGAACCTTAAAAACATTATGCTAAGTGAAAGAAGCCAGTCAGTCACAAAAGCCACATAATGTATTATTCCATTTGTATGAAATAGCCAGAATAGAAAATGAAGAGATTAGTGGCCAAGAGCTGAGGGAGAAGGGAATGGGAGTGACTGCTAATGGGTATGGGTTTCTTTTTGTGGTGATAAAAATGTTCTGGAATTTGATAGTGGTGATTGCTGCACAACTCTGCCTATATAAAAAACCACTGAATTCTCTACTTTAAAAGGGTGAGTTTTATAGTATGTGAAATGTATCTCAAAGTTGCTATTATTTAAAAAAGGAAATAGGCTTAAGGGCAAAAGAATGAAAAAAATTGAAACTTGTGATAGTTTGCGGTGTTGATATTGTTAGTTTGAGTATATTGGTGCTTTTAAGTGGGATTGTTGACTAGGTGAGGGGAGATACTGAGGTAAGACTGGTGAGGGTAAACAAAAATCCTATAGTTCCTGGATTTGAATGGAAAGTGTCAGTTTGAGGTCATGAAAAAATTTCCTAATTCTGTTTATGAAAAGGGCCTAGAAAAGCAATGATCCACTGAGTAATGGCGAGCGCCCCTAGCACTTGTGGGTTTTCTCTCAATACCATCTTCCATATTTCCACAAAATGAACCAGGGCCCACTGAAGAAAGATTCCAGATGGTGGGTCAGGAAATATAAAATGTGCACCTGGAACATTTTGTCATACTAGAAAACAAGGGAAGTGATCAAAGACTACAAGATTCTGTCAAAAAAAACTAAAGAACCAGCTTGAGGGATCACACTGGCTAAAAATGGGCTAATTTGAGCATTATATTTATTAAAATATATCAAATATGTTAGCATTAATGAGTTCATGATACTAAATAGTAACATTTATTGGATACATTTAGAGGTTACAAGGGGAACAACGGTATAATGAATCTCCATTTACCCATTACCCAGCTTCCAGCAATTATCAACTAATGGCTAATTCTGATCTTGTCTGTACCACCACCTACTTCTCCATGGTCCAGATTATTTTGAGCAAATTTCTGACATCACATCATTTCATCACTAAATATTTCAGTATATATCACTACAAACACAAAGACTTTTAAAAATCTAACGTCAATACCATTATTAAACCTAAAAACATAATTTCTTGATATTCTCGAGTATGCAGTCACTGTTCAGATTTTTCCGAATTTTCTTTTTCTTTTTTTCAGTTTGTTAGAATTGAGATGCAATAAGGTACAGTCATTGTAATTGGTTGATAAGTCTCTTAGATCTCTTTTGATCTGTAAGTTCTCCTTCCACATCTTTTTTCCCTTTTCATTTTTCTGTAGTTGAAGAAACTGGATCGTGTCCTATAGTTCCCCACAGTCTGGCTTTTGGATATTTGGAATTCTAATGATAAAAAGTGAAAAAGAAAAAAATTAAGTTCATGAATGTAAGAAACCAAAGTTACACATACATTGACAAGCTGGTTTAGAGGCTAAAATGAAGGTCATGTAGTTTTCTTAAGAGTTAGCTGATGAATTGGCAAGGTGTTAACAGTGAGCCAGCTGCTCATTATAGTCAACCAAATCACAGTGGCTCACATTAAAATTACCTAGATTACTTTAAAAACATACCCAGACCCCACCCCCAAGAGATTCTGGATTTAATTGGTTGGATTCCTGGGCTTGGTTTTTATGTATCAGCCAGCCAGCCAGCCAGCTAGCTAGCTGGCTATCTATCTATCTATCTATCTATCTATCTATCTATCTATCTATCTATCTATCTATCAATCAATCTATCTATCTATTTTTAAGCCTCCCAGAAGATTCTAATGTCAGAATTGGGAACCAGTATCCTAACCTTAGATACTTAGGAATCCTCTGAAGAGCTCATTAAAAGTTTCCTGGCCCTTACCAGCTAGAGATAGAATCAGATTCCATGGGAGAGGTTGGGGCCCATTAATTTACATTTTTAACAAAATCACAAGAGATTAAGATACTGCTAGCCAGAGCACATTTTGAGTAACATTATCTCAAAGTAAGGGATAGTTTGGTTAAGGAAAGAGACAAATGTAAGTGAAGGGTATTTAAAAATTCATCTTAAGGGTTCTTACTGCTGGAACCACTAAATGACATCTGGGGAAGCTGCCTCATTCTTCTCTGAAAGGTAGAAATGCAAGCTTGAATCCAATATTCCTTGGCATATTTGGGGAAGAGAAGAGAGTTAAAGTGCTAACAGTCTCTTTAAAAGTAAAAATGATAAGTAGATCTTTAAAAGTACAAATGATAAGTAGATCTTTTTGACTTACCAATACAAATTATTAAATTTACTGATTGGACAAAATATAACTCTGTCCTCCTAAATTTAGTAACTACTAAAGACTTGTTCTCTGATAATTTGCTTGTGCTGTATGCTGCTTTTTTTTTATCACTACAGTAATCAAAAAGAGAAAACACTTCTTAAATTTAAAAAAAGTAACAATGCAATATAACTTGGGTATCAGGATTTATATTCTTTGTAATTTGTTTTTAGATAAGTTGCATGTTGCAGATTTTACTTTTTTTGGTTTGTGTAGACTGTGAAAGAAATCGGAAGACTATAGTGTATTGATAATATTATCTAAAATTTCTTTCCATTTTCTCCTCTTAAGATCAGGCATCCATGAATTCTTAGATACTCATATGTTTAATTTGAGTAAGAAGTTTCTTTCAGGTTTATTTGATTCTTTGGATGTTTTAAAATCATATTTTAATGTAAATAGTTTTAAAATAGGAATCTGCGGTTTTAAAATACAATTTAAAATAAGTTCTCTGTTCCATGAGAATAGACTAGATTTAGAATGAAAGAGAGATGTGCGTAAGCCTGGTCCGAGCCATTAAGTATTATGTATTATCAAATCAAGTCTCATTTGTCTATATCAACCACTTTTTATCTTTATGTAAAATAGTAGTCATGTAGTATTTTATAATTCTTGTTTGTTAAACACAAATGAGTTAATTTCATTTTATTGCCAGAAGCAGATTATTTATACCCTTGAATTTCCTAGTTTTCTACACTTATTTTTAAAAAGATGACCCAAGTATTATATATATAATGAACTTTCATGAATTATTCTTCTTAGTTTCAGAAAAGGAAGTTTCTAATATTTTCATGCTGCTGATGAAGCAAAGCTTATGGTTTGTTCATTACAACCTCCTTGATAACTTTTTCATTGGGCCTTTTACTTAATAAGTGACAGAGGTTTGAAGGGGAGTGGGAGGGAGTTGCAAAAAAAGTGAGCATTAAGAATCATTCAGCATTTTAATTGTATAGATAAACTTTTACTGCGAATTTAAAATCTTGTATTATAGTAGTATGAATTAGTGAATCTTTTTCTGAAGTTTTTCTATTTCCTCTAAATTTTTTGTCAGTGAACCCATAGCTAATAATGAATATTTTTGAAAAAATGAAAATATAGAACAAAAATAAATACCCCATTGAAGAGCAACAAAAATCAAGATTTAATTTGACTATAAGCTATTGGGTTGGAAGAATGGAGAGAGGATGTACACAAATTTAGACAAATAAATCATCCTTCTAGTTGTCAGGAGGGGGAACCCCTGCCCCCCACCCTCAACTTTACTCTCTCTTGAGTTCTTACATCTGGACTAGTAATAAAATTGACACGACTGGATTAATAAGAGAAAGAAACTAATACATCTACACAGGAGATCATAAATGATACTGAGAGAAATGATCAAACCAGCCAGCTTTTAATACTTTTTAGTCAAAGAAACAATACATTTTTGAAGAATTGGCAGGATAAGAAACAGGTTTGGGTGCTCATTAAAGGAATTTAAACAGAAAGAAAGCTTGGGTAGTAAATTAGTAAAAAATAACAAGGTTTGTTAGAGCAGGCTTTTAGACTCTGGATTCCTTAGCTCTGGCAATAAGGGTGGCTCTCTCAGTGCCCTTGGAGCAAGGAGGGCATCTTTTATAGGGGGAGATTTATTTCCTGCATTCAAGGAGACAAAGGAGGGTCAGTGTGCCCTTCTTGCACTAGCTGCTTTTCAAGTAACTTTAATTCAAAATAATCAATATACCATTGTGAGGTATTTTGGAGTGGTCTGCCCTGGGCACTGACATAGCAAATACATATTTGCATCTGAAAAATGAAAGAAAATGCATGTATAATGCATTTTTTTCCTCGCTCTCTTATTCTCTCTCTCTCTCTCTCTCTCTCTCTCTCACACACACACACACACACACACACACACACACACCTCTTTGTTCCAGTTAATGCTTACTGATATCTCTAGAATAACATTTTCACAAAGATAGATAGGTTCTAGGAGAGGTTATATTTACTGCATTTTGTAAAAAAAAAAAAAAAGAAAAGATCAATTTACCTATACATGGTGATTTGAAGTATATATCAGTGATTTAGTTACATTGTGTTTAGTTTCAATTTTTAGTGACATTCTTGAAATATTGTGATCAGAGATTTTTAGATATAGGGACTATAGAAATACTTAAAAATCAATAGTAAGATATCTTTGTTTTTTCCTACGGAATCTTCGTATTCACCCATTTAGAATTATTACTTAAAAGTAATAAGGTGAATCGAAATGGTTTGGGTATTTTGCAGTTCTTGAGAGATCTCAGGTTATTCTATTGTGTACTTTAAAAATGACCTCTGTATCTTTTGTTCAGTACATCATAATTTTATTAAGAAAAATATTTATTAATAATTCTAAAATAAAGACACATTCTTTTAAAAAATTATCTTAATGTTAACAATATGCTCAATTTAAAACTTCTTTAAAAATTTTTTTTAATCAATTTTTCTCTTTTTTTCCTTTCCAGTGGTCATATGCTTTAGAAAAGCCCAACACTGGCAGCATATTTAATATCGCATGGTCAATTGATGGCACTCAGATCGCTGGAGCCTGTGGAAATGGACACGTTGTTTTTGCGCACGTGGTGGAGCAACGTTGGGAGTGGAAAAATTTTCAAGTAACATTAACTAAAAGAAGGACCATGCAGGTATGATTATGGTCAATGGTTGATTAAACCTGCTTCTTTTTACATTATTTCACTGTATGAATTCTGGGATTATCTTCATTAATTATATTTAAATCAAGTTTATAAAAATTCAGTCACATAGATATATTTTAACTCTACCATTAGTGATTTTTTTCATGACATAAAGTAAGAACCTTTTACTAATATAGAGCCTGAGCACCCATAGCTACTGCAGTTATGGGCTGAGGCAGAGATAGTGAAGCTTGAAGCATTTAGGAAATGTGTGCGTTCAGCTGAGGGAGGAGGGAGGAAGCTATGACAGGTTAGACTCCTGGAGCTGACCCGAAGGCAGGCCCAACCTGCAAGTCACAGTCAGGGTACTTTATTTTATTTATTAATAATTGTATGAGTTTATTTAGCCTCATTAATTTTTTTTCTTTTTTAGGAGTGATCTAAGGCAAGCTAAAGTGGGAAAATGAGAGTTAAGAACAAAAACAGGCAATTCTGGAGTGCAGTACTTTGCAGACTAAGACAGGAAGGTTAGGATGTGACAATGGAAGGTGGGGAGAAGTGTTTTACAGGTAGAGAACATCAGAGGGAGAGTTCTCTATTCACTCGTAAGCCTTTTACACAGTACTATATTTCACTCGTCTTTATCTCTCCTATAGGGCCTCGCCCAGCGTCTTGCATATAATAAGAACTCAATGAATATTTTTATAGTCAGTTGACAAAAGGTAGGAGAAAGGGCCAAAGACAAATGCGCTAATGGCAAATCCTGTGCCAAAGAAAGTGAAACTCTGTCTTCCTCCTCTTTCTTCTGTCTGTATCAGTTGCCTCTATCTTCAGTATTTAGAATTCAAGTTATTACAAATACTATAAAAATTTGCAAGCATATATCTTGTGATTTCTAGGAAAAGTCTATTTAAATATGATAATAATATGGTTACCAGATACATAATATTTAGGTACATTATAATTTTTCTTTGTTCTGTTTACTGATTTTTAAATGTTTAAAACTTTTTATTCTGGAGAATTTAAACATATACAAAAGTAGACAGAACAGTATAATGAATCTCCATGTACTCATTACCCAGCCCCAACACCATTAATGAATCTCCATGTACTCATTACCCAGCCCCAACACCATTAACCCATGAGCAAATCTGCCCCATTCATGTCCATATCTATTGTCCCCCCTCAGAAGTGACATTGCTTTTGTCATATTCTATTCACTAGAAGTAAGCTACTAGGTCCAATCCACACACAAATGGAGAGACTTATAAAAGGACGTGACTACCAGGAGGTGAGGATCATTACGAGCCACCTTACAAGCTATCTAACCACACATTCATCCCCTTATTCATATATGTGTAATTCAGAAATGCACTACTAACTAATGCAGCTATTCCATATGTAACTGAAAATAAACCCATCTCCCTAAAAGAAGATAACCTAGATTCATCCAGTTATTCCATCCAGCCCCAAATCTCTGGTCTGGAAAACTATAAATAAATCTGAATTTTAATTATTCTCCTTACCCTCTCCATTTTCCCATTTGCAATGATGAAGGGAAAACAGAACAGCTTCAATGAAAGCAGTTGGGAAAATGGAAGAAGGGAGAACAGCACACAACGATTACCAGGTCCAAAGCTAAAATCCTGAGAACCTGAGAACTCTTTTTCTTAGCAATAGAGTTAGTTGCTTGGCTAATTTGGCAACTCTAGTTTGCTTTTCTTTGACAGTCTCCCACTTGGGAGGATTCCCTTTTTGGGGACTCTACATTTTAGGACCCACTTAATTTTTTTTCAGCCCCTAATGGAAGCACCTGTGCTACCAGCTGAAGCAATTGGGGACTAATTAATCAATTAATTAATTAATTAATTTTAAATTCAGACAACCTTTACAACAATATTCAGAGAATCCTAATAATCCATCCCCTCATTGAGCAAATTCTTTTATTTTACGTATCCTTCCCCTGCCCTTCCCTTTTGGTAACCATCAGCTTGTTTTCTATATCTGTGGGTCTGTTTCTGTTTTGTTTTGTTTGTTCATTTGTTTTGTTTCGTTTAGATTCCACGTGTAACTGAAATCCAGTGGTATTTGTCTTTCTCTGACTGATTTCACTTAGCATAATATCCCCCAGGTCTATCCATGTTGTCAGAAATGGCAAGATTTCATTCTTTTTTATTGCTGAGTAATATTTCATTGCATATATATACTACATCTTCTTTACCCATTCACATATCAGTGGACACCTAGGTTGCTTCCATATCTTGGGTATTTGAATTAGTGTTTTTGTTTTCTTTGGATAAATACCTAGAAGTGGAAGTAGCCCACTTAATTTTGTTATGAGGTGGGATCATGGACTGCCATAGGGACTGAACTATTACAACTTTTTGTTTGCATGGTTTAGAGTTTTACAGTTTTCTTAGAAGCTTAGTAGGCTATTGGTTGATTTATGTTTTCTTAACTCAGAAGCCAGAGATCATGCTGAGTCATAATTCTTGAATCCAGACTTTGACCTGGCAGTAGCTACCTGGCAATACACTTCATTGCCCTACTGTGTCCCTGTTTCTCAGCTTTTGTGTGACTCAAAAACCTGGAGAAGGGTTTCTTAATCTGCTCCTTGTCTCCAGGCTGGATCCCAGGAGATAATTCTGGGATAATTGATGTCTTTGTTAGGAGGGAGGTGCCTGGAAGGGAGAGGGTACAGGTGGAGGAAATGAAGCATTTCTCAGGTTTCAAGCTTACCTCTTTCCTACCACTCTTAATTAAGTATAGGGCACAGTTTGGGCTTTTAATAGTTGCCGAAGGTCACTTGGTCATTTTATTTTGAGGATTAAATAAGATAATGTATGTAAAACAAAAATAAATGGTAGCTATTGCTATAGTTACAGCTATCTATAAGATTACATGAGATTTTGAAATGTTGAAACAGAATTTTTAAACTTATGTTAGTCTGAGGAGTCTAAATATTGTGGTTAGGTGAAAGTATTAGGTGATTCAAGTATCAGGAGGTTAATCCTGGAGCTGCTCTGAGTTGAACAGAGTAATGGGTGCAATTTAAAATTCAGCACAGGACATTTCTGATATGGGGTTCACTATGGTTTTGAAATTATAACAGCAATTATCAGAGTATTTTTAGTTTTGTTATTATAGCTGGAATGTTTTATTCCTGTTTGGTTCTAGTGTTCCAGGTTCACAAAAAAGAGAATTCCCCCACGTGACGTTTTAGGCAAATATGAATTTTAAGAAATGTGTTTATAATTTGAAAAATAGCAAAGGCCTATATAAATGAATTTCTAAATATTATATATATTTTCCCAAACCTGTAATAAGAGCCAGTTTGTTTCACTGGATATCATGTTGCTACAAAGAAACTACCATATAACTTCCTTTAAAAACTTTTATTTCATTCCATTAGCTTTAAAATGTTTCTAGGAGAGGATGGCATTTTGGACCTTTTAAAAAGTCTCTGGGAGTTCAGACTTCTGGTGAAGATGGTGTCATAAGTTCACACTTGGAAGGAATAGATATACCTTTGGCTCCAAAGACATCAATAATATATGAAAAATATTTTTTAAAAAGACTTATATGGACTCAAAAACAAGATAAACATCTCTGTGGACCAGAAATGGAACATAAATGCAGAGTGTGGAGTGAAGTCTTTGACCCACTTGACTCCAGGCCCAGAAGCAGGCAGGCAAAGGCGATGAAGAGAGTGGCTCCTGGTGGCTAATGGAACTGACAAGTTCTTGGAGTGAGACAAGTGGGCTGATCCAGGTCTCTGTTTGAAATCAGAGCATGGGGGTCTGAGGGGTAGCTCTTTTCTCGCCTTCATGAAAGAAAATTTTAAAAGTTCTAGGATTTGAAGAGAGACTTACAGGGTCATCACTTACGGTCATGGCTTGCTCAGTGCTAAGGGGCCATTCGCTTAGCCCTAGAGTTGTGCAGTACACACCTGCAGCACACATCTGCGACCTTGTCAGCAAAGCTCAGCCTATTCACTGAAAGCACTCTTCACATTTTTTTCCTAAGTAAACACTGGCTGATTCCTGAGGCCAATATTTCTCCTCCAGCCTTCTCAAGTAAAAGCGTTTTTCTTCTTTATGCTAGTATTACTGGGTCTGGAGGTCGGGTAGGTGTCTTCCTTACCCCTCATTGCTGATTCCAGACCACAATAACTTGTTCCCTAAAGAACTCCAGCTCTTTCGAAGCATGTTCCATCAGACCACTCTCATTTTTTGCATTCATTTCCTCCACTCATTGAAGAGTGAAGTGAACATTGTCTTTTTCTTTACCACTAGTCCTGGCATCATTCTTTTTTTTAAAAGACTTTTTAAAAATGTTTAAAAGATAAGAACTATTTTTATTTTAACATAACCATAGTAACATTTCACATTTCTCCAGTTGTCTCCTAAATGTCTTCCTACAGTAACAGGTCCCATTTCTCCAATTATTTAATTTATTTATTAAGATATATATTGTTATAGTTTGTATTAGGAAACAAAGTCCCATGTTGCATTTAGTTAATTTGTCTCTTTATTCTTTTTTAAATCTGAAGCAATTCCCCTTCCTTATTTGTTTACTTGTTTAAGAAACCAGGTCATTTGTTCTGTTGAATTTCCCACATTTTCCTTTCTGCATCCCTGTGGCATGATTATACTTAACATGTTTATCTAACCCCTGTATTTCCTGTAGACTGGTTCTTAGCTTAGAGCCTTGATAAGTATAAAGAATACTTTGTAGGTGATGCTGTGCACTTTATATTGTGTCACATCAGGAGACACTTATGTCTGCTCCTCTCTCTTTTAGTGATGCCAGTGTTGATCAGTGTATTCAGGTGTTGTCAGTCTGATTGATCTATCATATAGTTTCCTATTAGGCTTTTAACTTAATATTTTTATCAGCCATTGATGATACTTGTTGAGAACCATGTTTCACTGGGAGTTGTAAAATGTTAATCTTATAATTCTATCATTTATTCTGCATTTATTAGCTTAAATTCTTTTATCAAAGACTTTGCCTCATCAACCATTTGGTTGCCCTGAGGTGAGACAAATTTTGAATTATTTTTCTTTATTTACTGGTTTTCAAATAATGAGTTGATTTACTAGCATGCTCATTGAGATTTTTTTTTTTTTTTTGTCTTTGTTGTGAGTCTTATTCTTGGTTTTTTATTTGAAGCTCTGGTTTTTTAAAAGAAAATTTTGGTTCCTGAAGACATTAATGATGCTGTGTGTGTGTTATAGTTTCAAATAACAAATCAATAGTATTCTAATAATATGTTACTGAATACTGTTTTAGGTTTCTTGTTTTTTTTTTTAATATAAACAAATCCATATATCTTCATATCCTTCCTTTTATTGGATAAAAGGTATCATACTATACACACAGTTTTGCATCTTGCATTTTTGCTTTACAAGATATCCTGGAGATTACTCCATACATCTTCCCTATTCCTTGAACAGCTGTGTAGTTTTCACTGTGTTAACGTACCATAGTTTATTCAGCCTATCCAGTATTGACAGACATTTGAGCTATTTGCTCTTACCATTAGTGCTGTGTATAGTAATAGTCGGTGAATATGTTATTTCATAGTTTTGTTTGTTTATCTTTGGGATAGAAGTAAGGTTGTTGGGTCAAGGAATATACATATACGTAATTTTGCTATCTCTTGTCATGGTGATAATCCTTTGGTAGGGATGGGAGTTGAGGAGCAGATAATAAAAATATAATATGCCTTATAGGTAGAAGTACTTTAAACAGTATTCATGAGAATTTTGACTTTATCTTCTTATCTTTCCTTCCATACCCTTTCATTCTTCATTAATAGTATACTGTTACATTACATTAACATTAATGTAGTAGTATACATTAATACATTATACTGTATTCAGAAAGATGGTCATATTTTGAGGAGAATTTAAAGAAATACTAATGTCCAGATACAGTTGATCTCGTTTTCTCTATTTTTCAGCTTGTACTATAATATCTTACCCATTTTGGTATTGGCCAGAGATTAGAGAAGTTTAATTTGCTCAACATTTTTTCTGATTTTTTTGAAGATTGTTCATAAACTTTGAGATTTTTGGCTGATATTACCAAGTGTTAAAATCTTTGCAGACTTCATTCTGTTATAAACATTTATAACAATTTTGGCCATCAAAGGCAAATCTTCTTTTGTTAGTTGGTACTTAGCTTTCTTGTATACTATCTCTGTGTTTTTACATATAGAAATACTTTCTCCCCTTCTGTGTAGCTTGGTTTCTTCACTCTGCAATTGCTTTCTTTACTAATACCTCCTACTCTATTTTGATTTTTTAAATTATTATATCTCTTTTTGTAGAACTTAAATTTTAGAGTAAAACCTAACCCTAAAAAGATATATTCTCACTGTTTGGGGCAGAAATTATGTAGTAGTCTCTTTCCAACTCCTACAAGCCACACCCCTTTGACTATATCTCAGTGGTAAAGCATTTTTCACCTTATCGTTCCATTCAGATTGGCTTGCAAGTTAGAAACCTCTATAGGTCTTTTTCTACTTATTTGTAAGAAGTTTTCTCTCTGTACTTTTTGTTGGTTGATTTTTATACACAAATATATTTGTAATCTAATGCCTAGTTCCTACTGAATTCCTTTTTATATAATTGAGCAATCAAGAGAACATTGAATTGTTTTATCAAAATGTTGCTAACTTCTGATTAAAAGTTTGATATGCTTTAATGTTGTTTGTTGGTATTTCATTTTTCCTTGTTTAGGTTCGTAATGTTCTTAATGATGCAGTGGATTTACTGGAATTCCGTGATAGAGTCATTAAAGCATCTTTGAACTATGCACACTTAGTTGTTTCAACGTCTCTTCAGTGTTATGTGTTCTCGTAAGCATCTTACATTTCTTATAAATCCAGAGTTTTGTCTGTGATGAGGGATTTATTTTCAAGTTTTCATATCAACATGGTTTAGTTTACACTTTCTCAAAATCTCAGTTATCCTGAACTTAATCCCAAACAAGAAGTGGTTTAAAAAAATGAGCTATAAGCAGTGAAAATAGACCTAATATAAAGTTTGTGTTATCAAAGGTTAGTAATCACTTTTACAGTAGAAAATACCTTCTCTGAGATAGTGTTTACTCTTACTATACTCACAGTTCTGAGGAATTTAGTGTAAATTGATTACAAAGCCCAAAGAAGATAAGGAAGAGCTGATAAATGATGGGAAAAGGAATTTTTTAACCACTGAGAGAGGGGACAGCTAGCAGCCTGACAGTAGTCTGAAAGATAATCAGTAAGGACACAAGGAGATGTTTAGGCTTAACATTATAGCCCAAGGTAATCATAGATGTTCATTTTGATAATCCAGAGTTGTCCAGAAATTATGAAAGAAAATATATTCAGTATACTCTGTATTAGGAAGTAGGGAATGATTCAATACATCCAAGAAACTTGCACCTAAAACTTTGACAACATACTTGGTATTTTTAAAACGATAACTCAGTATGCACTAATAAATGTTGAACGGCTGACTTTCTGAAAACAAAAAAATTTGATTTGCATTGTTTGCTGATTTCTATGATGTAAATACTACTTTGGCTGATTTCAAACTACCAATGTGGTGTCACTGAAAGCAGAATTGAGGAGAGATGCCCAATAGCAAACCATTGTATAATATTTCCACTATATAGATACAGTAGATGTAAATAATCTCTAGTGCATAGATAATAGTAAAATGTAATAAAATAATCTGGAACTTATAAGTTTTGAGTATTATATTTTTAAATATAATGTGCTTAATTATAAGTTTATATAATTTTGAATAATAGCTTTATTTAACAGTTGGCTTTCAAAATGCCTAAAAATATAATAATCGGTACCAGCTGGCTCTAGCATACCACCAGTTGGCTTCTCAACTATCCAGAAAACTCAGGTAATCACTGTGACACTCTCGAGGGTTGTCAATAGTTAAGGATGTTATTTCTTTTTGCATTTTGTGCTTGTATTTATACCATTATTATACCACAATCTAATCATTGAATATAAAATTGAGGCTAGAGGCTATATGTATCTTATTCACCACTGGATGCCCAGTACCTAGCACAATGCCCAACATGTAGTAGCTACTTAATAAATAAAAAAAGTATTTTTGGATGAATAAATGAATTGAAAAACATGAAGAATAGTGTCGTCTTGGTATCCTAAAGCCTAGTAATACACAACACAAAGGTATCCAATTTAATTAACAATTGCTACAACTACATATTAAAATTTCTCAGCCACTATGTGTAAATTTGCTGCTAATCAGAATCTTCAGTTTGGGATAACAGCCAGGTCTGGAGTAATGAAATAGGAGAAGCATAGGAGGGAGGATAAAGAAATAAGCAGTTCAGTTTTATGTGATTTTTTTTTTCTGACAAGAAAGAGAAGGAGCAACAGGAAGAATTTGAGAAAAGTCAAGCAAGATAAACACTTGAGATATGTACAAGGGATTATAAAATGTGAAAAAATATCCCAGTCACTTAGTGCATATAGATATTTGAATAATTAGTTTTCATGGGGTTGAGGAAAATAGAGAATCTCTCTTCAGTTTAGGGTTTGTTTGAAAAAGGTAGAGCGGCTCTAAATGAGGGATTTTTTCTACTTTGTTATAGCGGCAAGGATGTAATGTTGGATCTATAGGATTAGTATTGTTAGATGTTAACTTGTATTAAAGAGGTTCCTTTTTAAAATAATTACCAAAAGTTTAGAAGTTTTTGGTTTTTTTTTTTGGTCAGTCCACTTTTTCTATTAACTTACCAGTTAATATGTGGCAAAATAGAAGATCATTTCTTTTCTGATTTAATCTTGCCTCCCTTCTCTTGTCAAGACATTTATTAGGGTGAAAAATATTTGTTAAAATGACATACCAGGGAGCAGTAGTGAGAATGAATAGTACCTATCATCACCAAAACATATTTCGTTAAATTAAAAACCCTGTTAGTATTTTATATAATAACAGCTATCTTTTATTGAGCACCATTATACTATTTTTTATGTTCATGATCTAATTTACTCTGTGTGTTGGGTACTATTATTATTTTTCCCATTTTACAAGATAAAGAAATGAAAGGACACAGAGAGTAAGTAAGTAACTTGGCATAGGTCTAATTACTTAACTTCTTTATCAAAGAAAGAGCTGGTATTTGAATCCAAGTTTTTAATAACTGTTGCCCCTTTTTAGTAATAAAAATATAATTTTTAAAACCAAATTGCAAGCAATATACTAGTTTACATGAGAAGTTCTGGAAAAGAAAAGTTTCAGAAAAAAAAGATAATATATAAGCAAGTCTATATTAAATTTTCACTTGACTTCTCCAGTAATTATATAGAAAATACTCTTTATGATTCAACATTATGGTTTAAGGAGTTTATATTTCCTTGGCATATGTATATATATGTATATATACACATATATAAAATCTCAGTTGTCAGAAATCTCAGACATTTTGTGAGGGGATATTAGAAAAAACCTCATATAATCTACTGTTCTTAACAGCTCTCTTGACAAAGAATGAAGGTTAATTCTAATGACTTCATAAATGAGGCATGTCGTGATTTTTTTTCTAAAATACAAATGCACATATCTTTATCATACTTGTGAACTCCAGATTTACCAATTATTAGTAGCAGTTTACTCATTGTTTTGCTTTATGGTGCATTCGCTTATTGAAATGGGTATCAGACTCTGCATTAGCCAAGATTAATTTGCCACCATTGTGTCTACTCACTGCAGCCTTCCCTTTTCCCCATCTTCTGGATCTGAATATGAATTTTAAAGCATTGCCTCTATGAAAGTAATTAAGAGAGATTCAGAATATATAGGAGTAATAAAACATTTTAAACTGTGAAACAACTGATTATTTGTTCATTTATTCATCCATTCAGTAAGTTTGTAAATTTTCTCTCTTCTCATCCCTATCTTTGAATCATACTACACTTTAAAAACCAAAGGAGTTTTTTGTTCATTTATTCATTCATTCAGTAAGTATGGTCATAGCTTACATTTATATAGAATTTTACAGTTTACAGAATGCTGCACAGACATCTTTTCATTTAGCCAACAGTAGCATTGGGATACCTATAGGAAACATAATTATGTTTCTCATGTTATTGTTTTTATAGTTTCTGTTTGTTCAATAACTGCTGTGTAACATAACACTTTTGTAAATTGTCATAATCTCTATTTTACAAATAAGGAAACTGATGCTTAGTGGATTAAGCTTATTAAGATCATATTGCCGACAGGTGGTGAAACTAGATTTCTAACCCTGATCTGTCTAGCCAAAAACCCATCCTCTTTTCTCTATGCCATTCTATGATTATTTTTCAGATGAGAAACTTAGGTGACTTGCCCAAATCAGAGCTAATAAATAACAGAACTTGGACTTCTACTTAGGATTCCTCAATCCATTTTTTGCGATACCTATAATAAACTTTTATTTAATGCTTTCTCTGTGCTAGGTACTAGGGACACAGAGTCTCTGCATTCTAGTGAGGGATACAGAAATTAAGTGAATAATTTCAGAACAATAAGTCAACTGCTGTAATAGAAATATATACAAAGTTACTGTGAAACTGAAGACACTTTATTTAAAATGAGTACCTGTCATTATTAAATGTATTTAGTATTTTAAATGTTAATAAATATTCATTTTATTTGTCTTTTAGTACGAAGAACTGGAATACACCACTTATATTTGATCTCAAAGAAGGAACTGTTAGTTTAATTTTGCAGGCAGAAAGGTAATTTGTTTATCATATTTCAAATCTTGGTAAAGCACTCTTTAAAGCATGCCATTTACAGAATGCTACATTAGTCATTTGGAATCAATCTGTTTCTACTATTTATTTTAAAAGAAAAAAAGCAAGAGAATAAACTCTTAGATCAGTGGTTCTGAAACTTTGTTCTCAGAATTGTCTTACATTCTTAAAAAGATACTGAGAGTTATATATAGATTATATATATTACCATTTACTATATTAGAAATTAAAACAGGTTTAAAAGTTATTAATTTACTAAAAATGATGAGAATAAACTCATTACAAGTACATATCAGAGTAATGACATGAGAAAATGATAGTGAAATAGGCAAATTACTATGAAATAGTTTGACCTCATGGTCTCTCTATTTTCTATTCTGTTCTATTTTTGTTTTTAAATACTGTTTGAGACTCATTGATTTTATGAGCCACTATTGGACTGTGACCTGAAGTTTGAAAAATAATATTCTCTACCAAGACCTTCAGTGGATACAGGACTATGCAATTCCAGGCCCATTAACTGGAGTAAGGATGGAATAGCTATTACTCAGGAATCCACATTTTTCCATGAAAACTATCAATCAGCCTATCAAGAACAGTGATACTCTACTGAATCACTAGTCAAACTTAGAAAGCTACAACCCCATAAAACTTGGAATAAAGTATGAAAAGACAATAGACAATTACCTAAAATAGCTACCAATGAAAATCTTTGCACTAAAATCATATATTTTATTCCTCATCTCTTTACTCACCACCTAGGCAGCTCTTAATATTGTGTTTGTTATCAGGTTTTCTAGCCCACAGCCTTTTATAAATAGCAAACCAGAGGGGAATGGTGCTGGTAGGCTGTTACAGCCTGGCACAATGACAGGAAGAAAAGTGACTGCCTGGCAAGGGAGCAGAGAGAAAACTTAAAGCACAGAACCGTGTAGCTGAGTGGCATAATTATTCTGAGACACCAACAGATTCTCGTGTATCAAAGCTATCAGTTAACTAGTTACTGAAAAGTATGATCATTGATGACTCTGAGTGATCAAGAAAATAATTGTGTCAAATTTTATATCATCTGTTTAATGAAATTAAAATATAATTAATTGCTTTATGGTGCATTTGCTTATTGAAATGGGTATCAGACTCTGCATTAGCCAAGATTAATTTTTAAAACATAAATTTTTAAAACAAAAAGGCATCTTTGTCAGCTATCTAAAAAACCATATTACTCATTTTGGTATTGGCCAGAGATTATGGTGATGGAAGAGGACTTGACTTTGGGTGGCAATCACACAATATAATATACAGATGATGTATTATAGAATTGTACACTTGAACTGAACACATTGTCACTTTTTAAAATCTTATGTTTAAGATTTTGATATCCTTGATTCACAACTTTTTCTTGACTCAAGAATTGGTAATTGCTCTTTTTTGCTGTGAAAACAAATAGGAAATAAACAAAAAAATGGAAAGTTAGTATATAATGAATACCAAATTAAGTCAGTACTTGAGTATTAGTCTATAGTTAGTTGAAGAATTTGTCCCTTTTTAAATTTTTTATAGCAATAAAATAAATTTAATAACTATTTCATAGTAATTTGCCTGTTTCACTCTCATTTTCTCATGTCATTACTCTGATATAATTTTATTAACCAATGTCACTCCAATAAACAATAAAATTTAAAAACTAGAAAAACCATATTTCTGAAACTTTTACTCAAACAATTCCAAATAAATTTATTTATTTCTACATTATTTACAAATACATATTTATTGAATGCTTTATCTTAGGAAAGGCATATGTTAATGGAATAAATTATTAAGTAATTAGAGAGTATTTTACTTATTGCTATTGCTAGTCTTATTTGTACATTTAGATACGTTCGCCCCTTGAAACACAGTGTTTACTCACAAAGAGGTTAAAAACTATCATGTCTCATTTAGAAGACAGAATGCTTTTAGTACTGAGACTGAGAAAGAATCTATCATTCTTTCAACATTAGCAAATATTTTTTTCACGCACATGTGTAAGAGCCAAATTCTTCAGTTTAATAAACTACAAACTAATACTCAAGTATTGACTTAATTTAAGTGTATATATTAGGTATTCGTTATATACTAACTTTTCATTGTTTTTTTTGTTGTTATTTATTTCCTATTTGTTTCCATAACAAAAAAGAGCAATTAGCAATTCTTGAATCAAGAAATAGTTATGAATCAAGGATATTAAAACCTCGAACATAAGATTTTAAAGAGTGATAATGTATTCAGCATTGAGGAAACAGGCACTCCAATATAGCAATAGTATGAGTATAAATTAATATAACCTTTCGAAGGCAGTTTAACAATATATATTAAATTTTAAAAGCATAAGGCCTTTGATCTAGTCATTTCATTTCTAGAAGTGGTACTAAAGAAATAAGGTTGATGTACAGCGAAGTGTATAGACTCTAGACATTCTTTAAAACAGTAAATAATTTGAACTAAAAGTCCATTAGGAATGAGTTAACTTAGTAAAGTTATGGTATATTTATACTTTGTCATATATTATCTTTATGGAGATAGGATTGCAAGAGATCTTTTGCTTTCTCTGTATTTAAATTGTTTTTGCTATGTTTATAAATTTTCAAAGAAAAAAATAACAGCCATTAAATATTACATTTTGACTTAACAAAAAATTAGCTACACAGAACCCTATGCCTTGAATATAGCTGTCAACACAGCAAGTGAATCCTAGTTCCTGCTATAAATAAAAGTGTTTTAGATATGAATACATTTACTGATAGTAACCATATTATTTTAAAGTCAAAACATTTTATTTTAATAAATCCTGGCCATGATGTTAATTTTTGAGTCATTTTCACTGTTTTGGACTTTAACCAGTATTTAATCTTTGTCTTTAGCATAATCTTTAATTGTGAAATATATATTAATACTGTTTCATGAAACAAATAGCATCAGACATTAAAATCACTGAATTGTAAATTATAAGATTTTCTTATTGCTTTTGTATAGAGATGCTTCTTTAAGAAAGGAAATAAATTGCAAATATAGTGTAAAAGAAGTCAAAATTTTACTATATAGTGTGGTGATTATGGGCATTTTCATTTTTTTCCTACCTCCATCAAAAAACAAAGACCTAGAAACAAACCAAAACAACCAGTGTTGACATTTCAGGTTGTTTATATATTTTATTCTGTACATATTTATGTACTTATTATTTTACTTGTAAGATTTAGCTTTTTGCAAAGGATAATATATTCCCTAATGTGGGAATATAGTAAACTCTTATTTGAGCATATATTTTTATTCTTTATTTTTTAGACATTTTCTTCTTGTAGATGGCGGTGGTATCTATTTATATTCTTATGAAGGGCGCTTCATTTCTTCTCCAAAATTTCCTGGAATGAGAACAGATATTCTGAATGCACAGACTGTGTCTCTGAGTAATGATACCATAGCAATAAAAGACAAAGCTGATGAAAAAAGTGAGTACATTTTTATAATCTTCTATGTCAAATTTCCATAAAATTTAACACTGTAAAAGTTTCATAAATTAACTTTTCATTTTCTCACTTATTAATATGTTAACTTTATATGAAAGAATTATGAGCTTCCTAATTTGTCCTAATTATGAAATAATGAAAGAATGAAAGTTGTCATGTATATAAAGTTGTCATACTCAATTGATGGAACAAATAGTTATTGTCACAATAATAACAAAGCTTAGTGCTAAGGAATAAATATTTACATGTTCAGTAGCTGATGGTAGACAGTTTGAATTCAAGATTGTGAGTCTCAAAAAGGTATGTTAATTTTAAGTTTACTGACCCTTTTTAATATTCTTTTTCTTCATTTGGTAACAGTAAATATTGTGCTTCATTGTACTATTTATTTTGCTCATATATGTTTTAAATCTTAAATTAAGAAAGGAGAACATCATGAATAATTTTAAATTTTTATATAAAAATCTAGGCCACATTAGTATTCATAAATAAATATGTCAGACATTTTGCAATTGCATAGTACAGTGAAACTATTTTATTAAGGCATTGTATCACAGTTTCATTTATCCAACAAATATTTTTGAGTGCTTACTGTGTGCCAAGTACTTTTCTAGAAGCTGATGATACAATTGTGAACAAGACAGAAAAATACAAATATATTTTAAAAATAGTCAGCCAATGATATATGCTGTCGGAAAACTAATGCAGGGTAAGGGAATAGAGAATTCTGGAAGTAGAGTAGAGGAATGACTATAGGACAAGCAAGTGCAAGGGTTCTGAGGTGGGACTGACTGGCATGTAAAGGGAACTGCCACAAGGCCATTGAACTAAGTCAACATGAGGTAGGCAGAATCACAGGAGAGGAGGACAGAGAGATAGATAAGCAGGAGCCAAATCATGTAAAGACTTGGCCATAACGATGTGGGCTTGAGGGAATGAGGGGAGGAAGCATATTATTCTAGGTTTTTATCCTGGGTGAATGAGATAGAAGACATGGAAGGAAGAAGTTTAGAGGAGGTCCACAAATCAAGAGTACTGTTTTTTAAGTTTAAATGCTTCTTAGACACCTGAGCATGGATAGAGAGTAAATAATAGAATAAACAAGGCGAGGGCTCAGGAGAGAGGTAGGGAATAGAGATATAAATTTCGGAGTCACTGGTGTACAGATGGTGCCATGGCACTGAATGAAATCACTAAGAAAGTAAGGATATAGAGAGAAGAGGACCAAAGATTGAGCACATTAGTATTTAGAGACAGGTAAGAGGAGGAGGAGCCAGTGAGATGAGTGAGAGTGGGTTATCCCTAAAGCCAGTAGGAAATGTTAAATTGTTTTTCTCTATTAATACATCTTGCTGAACATTGTTCATTACTGTGACATGTTACCAAAATTATATATATATATATCTTGACTTAATTTTATTAGTTCACACCATGGAAGACCTAATTCAGGAGCAAGAAAACTGTCCCACTTTTTAATTTTCAGATAACATCACCTCTCTACTGGTATGAAATACAATTCTTAAGTAAAGCTATTCTGTCTCTTCATGCCTTAGGCCTTCTCGTAAACTGAGCATTTGGTAATTGTTTTGTTTTTAAGGACTCCCTTTCTATCTAAAAAAGAGGGAAAGAGAATGAAATAAAATAGTATCTAAATAGCAGACAGGTTTAAGATGGCTGTATAATTGTTAATAATAATAATTAGAAAGTCAAATTTTTGTCGTCAATAAACTTACATTTGAAAATCCCAGTGATCACTATGAGTTGTTTATACTTTTTTAATATCACATATTTTACATAGAAGCTTTAATAAATATGTGTGGTTCTAACTGAATATACCTTATTCTGAATTTTTCTATAGTTAATTTACATCTGAAACATTTAATTATTCTTTAATCCTTTGAAAATTCATAGAGTTTACAGTTAGAAAGAATTATGATCATTTTCAGAAATATGGATTTATGTACCAATAATTTTACTTATATAAACTTTGATTGTTGAACAAGATAATCATGTAATTTTGTTTGCTGTAAACAGAAAGTCAAGAAGCCTAAAATAAAATTATTGTAAAACTGATATAAAATGAGAAGGGAAAATGTTTTCCTTATGTTTTCTTTTAAAGAAACTACTACTCACTGGTGGCTATATAGAGGTATATGCTAATGATCGAAAACACAGTTGAATTACCTAAATCTTTAACCTGGAATCTTTAAAATTTCCTTTCAAAGGGGCCATCCACAAGTGAAATCAGTGATTCCTTATCAAGTTGGGAGTTCTTTTATAGGCAGGATTCTTGAACCAAGCATAGTACTCTATTGTTGGTGCTCAATAAGTACATGTCAAATGGATTTGAATACCCCTTTGGGTGATTGGTTAAGGTTAAGTAGTAGAGGTACTGCTTTTGACCTCATACTTCTCCCCATCCACATCGCACAGATACACTGTGGTATTAGTGTGGATGATTATTTGAAACCAGTATCTGGTTATGGGGGGAATGTAACTTACAGAGCAGTTACTTACATTTAGAAGCAACTCTTTTAGCTCCAGCTCCTTAGTTCTTTCTGCCAGTTTCTGTTACATATTAACATTAAAATACAGGGCCACTCACAGTTGTGGAAAGAAGCAGACAAGTTCATCCTTATACCTCCAGCCAGTTATAATATGTGCAGTCAGGAAAAGGATGGAAGGCTTTTAATTTTTTTAAAAAAATTATTAGTTTGTACAACTATAAAAATAATTGGACTAGCCAAGTCCAAAGCATTTTTTTAAATGGAAGCCAAAATTTTTCAATTGTGTTTCTATTCTTAATTAAAAATTCTGTTACATATATTTCTTTTTTGCTTCTTAGGACAGTTGGCAATGTTAGAAGATAACTTATTGTTATGACATGATTTTCTCTCTGAATATAATCAGTGACCTCAAACTTAATATCCTGAGATTTACTAAAAGCTAATAATCAATATACTAAAAGTATGATCCCCTGGAATTTAAATATCATGTTATACATATTTTAGCATTTTTTTCAATCTTTATAAATGTCCAATTTTTTTCAGACTATTCTGGTTTTTCATTCCATTTCTGACTTTTTTTTTTTTTTAAATTTTTGTAGTTCTGTATGTATGTTCAGTCATATAAAATCAGTCCATTTGGGATGAATTCTGGGCTGGAGTAGTTCTAGAATTAAAGACCAACAGTCTTTTTTCCCCCTAACAATCTTTTTAAAAAGAGAAAAGAATGGCTGCCAGTACTAGTGTCATGTCTGAAATTATAAGGCTTTGGTAAAACAGAAAGGGAGTGGGGGAGAGCAGAGACAGCATTTGTTCCACCAAGAGCATCCCTATATAACAAAGACACTCCTATCACCCAGCAAGTTCCAAGAGTTGTTCAAGCTCTCTGCCAGGAGCCCAGGACAAAGGCCAGACAAATTGTATATACCACAATGGTATACTGAGCACAGGAAACCAATGCATAACACGTTGCCTGGTATTACTTGACACATTTTCCTTTGTGAAATATGACTGTGATGTTATATTGGTCTATATCAGAGTTATCAAAGTTATAGATTACGACCAGATTTGGACTTGCCATTGTTGCTCCTATGGAGTATTGATGCCATACCATTAATAACAATTCTAATTAGGGAATGTATGTTTTAGGAAGAAGTGTTCAGTCCCACATTTTTCATAAGAAATATGACCCCATTAATAAATAGAATTCGATGCTGCCGTTCTGTGCTGATGGATACTCTGTGGGCCACAGAGTTAAATAATTTCTCATGAGGATTATGATAATTCCATTGAAATTGACCAATAAAAATTCTAATATAATAACTAATGTTCCACTTTTTTTTCAAGTAATCTTCCTCTTTGAGGCATCAACTGGAAAACCATTAGGCGATGGGAAGCTTCTTTCTCATAAGGTAAGGGACATTAGATATTTCTGATGTAAATAGTCACTATTTATTTACTTTCTTTTTAAAATTAATATTTTTATTTTAAGGAGGAAAACAGAAGTTAGTTTTATATTTAAAATCAGCATGCATTCTACAGAATATTTTGCTTAAAAATATCACAGTTAGAGACTAAGCATTAGTAAACTCTGTAATAGGAAGCTATATGTGCAAATTAACTGAATAGAAAGATCTGACTGATATATCTATTGTCCAGGCTCTTTACTGCTTTTCAATAAAATTCTCTATCTCGATTAACTTTTAGCATCTGTCAGTAAATAAAAACGTGTTTATATTTCTAAACAGCTTGCAGTTTTCTCATTGAACTGTCCTTCACCAGTATTTTCTTTAGGTTTTAAGACTATAGTTAAATTGGAAAACTTCTAAAGAAGTACAAAAAGACCCTGAATTGTGAATTGTTTATTCGTTCCTGATATTTTATCTTAAAATAAACGAAGGAGCATATTTTATTGAGTAACCTTTCTAATAAGTGGTATGTTAGGATCTAAAGGTGCTTATAATTTTATTATTCAGTGCTGCTAGTGAATGTTACTTCATATATTATTTTTGTCTCTTTGTAATTATTAGTTTTAAATTTGAATAACAAATACATTCATATAGTTCAGAGATCAAAAAGCATAAAAAATTATACAGTGAAAAATCCTCTGTACTACACCCATTCCTCATTGTCACAGTTGCTTTCCACCAAATGAGTAACTACAATGATTAATCTCCTGTATATCCTTCCAGAGATTTTTAGTGCATATACAAACAAAACTGATGTATGTTCTTTTCTCTCTCTTTTGTAAAACTGTAAAATATAACTGTACCTTGCTTTTCTCACACAACACTATTTCTGGAAATCTTTCCATATCAACACATAAAGTGCTTTTCTAATTCCTCCCATCACAAAGTATAACATGTTATGGATGTATTTATTGAAACTATGCCCAAAAGATGGACATTTGTTTCCGGTCTTTTGCTTTGCAGTATTACTAAGATGACTTATCTTGTATATATATGTTCTTGCCCAAGTGTTAGTGTGTCTGTGGGATAAATTCTTGAAATGTTTTGCTGAGTGAAAGGACATGAGCATTGGTAATTTTAGTAAGTATTGTCAAGTTATCTTACAAAGAGATCGAATTGATTTATGTTCTCACTAGTAATACATAAGGTGTCTGTTTCCCCACAACCTCTCCATTATAATTATTTTAAATCAACACTATCTAAGCAGAATTTTTCCTTTTCAGTAGAATTAAGCCCATATAAATAGAGTAAATTTCTCAGCTTTTCAAGAGAGTCATTTTTTATTAGCATTGAAATGAGAGTCATTTAGTAAGGTTTAATAAACATTTCTTTTTAATGTACTCATTCTTCTTCTAGAATAGTTCCTAAGTATAAGAAAGTTATAATTTCATTATTATAAGAATGGAGATGACTTCTTCACCTCACACTTCATTCATTGCACAGGAAATTTTTATCTCTTTGCCTTGTGTATAATGCAAAGGATTTTAAAATTTGACCTTCTCCAGAAAGTCACTCAAAATATTTTATTTTCTAGTATATGAAGAAACTAAAAACCTAAGATCTTCCCAAATAAATAACAGAGCCAAAACTAGAAGTCAAGTTTTTTATTAAATGAATATTAGTGTAAGGCAAAGGAGAAAGTTCAGGTGAACCTTGTTTCAAAGACAAAATTCATGTCTCGTTTGCAAAGAGTGACCCAGGAGGAACAGAACAAACGTGGACATAGTAGAACTGGACAAGAGGAAAATGGGGAAGCCCTGCTGAATGAAGAGAGAATGAGAGGGGCAAAATACTCCCCCCACTATGTGCAGAGGCATTATTATTATTGTCAATCTTTGAATTTCTTAGAAAGGAGAATCATATCTGTTTAAACAGTTTTTAAAAAATATACTAGGTACTTTCGATGGGATGATAAATAATTCTTTATTGTAAAGATCAGTTTCTATGAAAGGTTTCCATTTCAAAAATGCATAGAATTATATTTCATGCATACCTTGATATACATGAAACAAAATTCTTTTCTTCCTTAAAATACAGTTGATGGTACTTCCAAAGAAGAGAAGATTTTTTTTTTAAAAGTATTATGAACTAGTATATGGTTTATCCTGATCTATCAACTTGGATAAGAGTATAATGTGTTTTGTTTCGTTTTTTAAGGATATTATGGTAGTATGCTTAGATACAATAATTGTTTGTGGTCATGATTCTTGTTGAATTCACAGATCCTAGCAAGTCTTCAGACATAGTAAGTAGTAAGCAAATGCCCCTTGGATTGAATTTAAATAAATCCATACCAAACTACTTCCAAATTATAAGAAAATTCATTTCACTAGCTGGTAACGGATTAATACAATATACCGGAAATACTTTACTTTTGTAGACAGATCACTAACTGAGCAGTCAGAAGTCTAGGTTATAAATTCTAGATATACTTGTTACCAACTTTTTCTGAGCAAAATCATTTAATGGCTATGGATCTCAGTCTTCTCATCTGCAAAGTAAGTATAATTCCTACATCAGAAGATTGTTTCCTGTTTCGCGAGAAATGAATATGAAAGAATTTAAACAATGTAAGGCTCTTAAAAACATGTTTCTACAAATAAGTTCTTAGAAATGTTTAAAATATAGGCAATCTACTTAGAATAAATTTTGGTAGGAGGAGTTTAATCAAAGTAGACCTCTCATGTGATACCCAGACTTGCCTTGCTCTTTCACCCTGACTACAAAGATGGAAGTGTTTCCTAGTTTATAGAGTTTCAAAATATACATTATTTTGTAGTATTTTAAGGGGCATCTTCCTGATAAACAAACAAAAGAGTACATGTTAGTATAGCTTTTGAGTTATTAGTGTATTAGCAGTTTAAGACTATTTAATAGGGACATTTATCACTGTAACTAGGAAAGTGATATTTACTTGATCTTTAAACAAATATTCTTTAATTAAATAATTTAAATGATCTGATGTTAAGCACTAATACTAATCCAGTATTTTCACTTTTTTAAATTTTAGAATGAAATTTTGGAAATTGCTCTGGACCAAAAAGGACTTACCAATGATAGAAAAATTGCTTTCATTGATAAAAATAGAGATCTCTATATCACTTCAGTGAAACGATTTGGGAAGGAAGAACAAATTATCAAACTTGGTAAAATAATTGTAATACATTTAAATTTTTAATTACTTCCAATTTTCTTAGATCTACTCTCTGTCATATATTAATACTAAATAGCTTACTTGCTTGAATAAATCTATGAATAATGCTTTGATCTCATAACATTTATTAGCTACTTAACTCTATTTTAATAGCAAGTCTTTAGCTGCCACAACTAAATTGGCACTGAAGAAAGACTTGCAAATTAAAAATATAACGATTCTATGTAGGATATTCAAATATTTCCATAAATTCTTATGTGAATTTTTGTACAGGTTTTCACCATTATATGATCAGAAAATAGAGTCATTCCTACCAGAAATTAGATGGAGTCTTGTGCGTCAGCTGATTTTAAAGATATATTTTTTATACTTATTATATAGTGGAACTAATGGTATATTAACATTCTTTTAAAAATTAGGAACAATGGCACATACTTTGGCCTGGAGTGATACATGCAATATCCTGTGTGGACTTCAAGATACTCGATTTACAGTGTGGTATTACCCCAATACAGTTTATGTGGACAGAGACATTTTGCCCAAAACATTATATGAAAAGGATGCAAGGTAATATTTTACTGCAAAGAATTGTTTATTGTGGTAAATAAAACTCTAATATGTCTTTGCCTTTAATTTCAATCTTGCAAGATATCTTTTACTTTACTCAGTCAACTAAATAATTTGTTCATCTAAAGCTAGCTTATTAGTAAGACAAGTTATGGAACCAAGTTGAAAGTGTTGTATAATATAATTATATTTATTTACTTATTTATTCCTTATATGAATATAATTTTCCTTATATGAATATATTTTCAAGCTTTATGTTTTTTAATGGTAACTCAGTTTTTTTTTAAGGTGGTTTTGTGATTTTAATATAGGCACCCCTAAGATTTTTCAGTGGTATACAACTGTTGTATATCAACATCTCTGTCCCAAAATATCACTGACTTTCAGGAATGTATGTGTTCTAAAACCGAATTCAATCTAGAATTGAATTTTTAAATTAATATTAAAGATATAAAAATATATGAAATTACTGAAAATTTTTTTTTAATATTTATATTCTTCAGAAAATCAGATGCATTTATATTTCTAAATTCTCTAAGAAAGCAGGGAGATCTCTCACTTTTGACAAAAAAAAAGGAATACAAAGGTTTCTCAACTCTAAACCTTAGCATAACTTGCAAATCTATTTTGAGTTTATTTTTAATATTCAAGTTTCACAACCTTACCAAAACCAGAGAGGCATCATTTAAAAAGTATTTAATAAAGAGAGAAGTGTATCTCTTAAAGTTTACCTCTTTTTATGAGAAAATCTTGCAATCAGCTTAATCTTTAATGATTTATACTGTAATACTTTTGAAAGCTAATGCTAGGTGATTTAATCATTTGTGTGTTAAGACCGAGGAAAAAAAGGTAGTTTCAAATGCTTTTAGGAATAGCTTTCACATATGTAACAATTTTGCCATGTTGAACTATATGTTTTGCTCCAAGTGTATATAGCAAGTTAGAGTCAAATATTTATTTGAATACATACAGTTTCCCTGGAATTAACTTTTTTGGAGGTACATTTTGGAGGCTGGAGACTTCTATGTATGTCGGGTCAACTCCAATTTTATATATATGAAAAATTTTGCTCAGGATATAAATTGCACTTTGCTTTTTCTCCAACAGTGAATTTAGTAAAAATCCCCATATTGTGAGTTTTGTTGGAAATCAGGTAACTATAAGAAGAGCTGATGGCTCACTGGTTCACATCAGCATATCTCCATATCCTGCTATTCTCCATGAATATGTAAGCAGTTCAAAATGGGAAGATGCTGTAAGACTTTGTCGCTTTGTTAAGGTACTTTACATTTCAGATCCATATTGTGTATATATTGTGCATTTACACAATATCTTGTGCAAGATGAGAAATGATAAGGGCTGGAAAAATATGCATTTGAGACTATGTCTTTTTTTATAAGTGAAGACATGAACTATACAGGAGGATAGGTGCTTTGTGATTTATTCTGTGAAGAAACTATAATTTAAATGAGTAGTTTCTTAATATTGATACATATAAAAGACTTCTGTGGAATTTTTTAAGAAAGTCAGTTTCCCAACTTCTACCCCCACAGAGATTCCAACTTCTTAAATCCGAGTAGAGGCCTGGGCAGAGTTTTTAAGTTCCTCACATGATTTGTGCAGCTAAGGTTAAGACTCCCTGCTTTAGATCAGCTGGTTAAATCCAGCATTTTCCAAATATATTTGACCACAGAACTCTTTTATTGCACATTGGTTAACATTCTTTAGAATACACTTTTGCGGAATGACTTTTCTATGCTTTTTCTTACAACTGGTTGTTGGTGGCAATCTGCTATAGTAGCATTATCTAAGAACCTCACTATTCCTCAGGTTCTCTATAAGTTATATTCTTTGACAGCTCATCAAACAGACTGGAGGGTTGAAACCTTAAGTTATCTTAAAAGTATACTGTAAGTTCAAAAGTAAATTTTTGATAATTAGAAAATTTTCAAAGAATTTTATTCAAAAGAAGTTCTCTATGTGTTTTTAATATATTTTAACAAAGTAGCCACAATGAAATTTCCACATCATTAATTTATTGAATTATTAGTTCTTTCAGTGCTATGCTTAGTAACTTTTTATTTTTAATTAAAATATGATATAATTATCTTTTTTATTTTATTATCTTTTAAATCAGTTTATTTTAAGGCAGTTCAGCCAAGTAGTTGAAGTAATTATTCTCATATTTCATTTTAGGAGCAAACCTTGTGGGCTTGCCTAGCTGCTATGGCAGTTGCTAATCGAGATATGACTACTGCAGAAATAGCCTACGCAGCAATTGGTGAAGTAAATAATATGTGTGTGTGTTTCTTGCCATAATTTGTTATATCTCTGTTACCATCCACTTCAAATATTTTTTCTTTTATTAGATTGATAAGGTTCAGTACATCAATTCTATGAAAGATCTTCCATCTAAAGAATCAAAAATGGCCCACATACTAATGTTCAGTGGGAACATACAGGAGGCTGAAATAGTACTTCTTCAAGCTGGCCTTGTTTATCAAGCGATCCAGATTAATATTAATCTCTACAACTGGGAAAGGTAATAAAAATGGTTTTCCTCAATTCCAAAATCTGATTGATCTTATTCTTTTATTTACCACTTTAGTAAATTACATTTTCCAGTGTACTTAATAGTTTCCTGACACCACAAAAGAATTTATTCATGTTTATATTTGCAAGTAGTTTTTCATTGAAGATTTATGCCTTCTCTGAACTTGTGATTGATTAGAAGTTGAGATGTGAAGAAGAAAAGAGAATCTAAGATGTCTCCCCAATTTCTGATTTCAGTAACTGGATACATGAAAATATTAATATTACCGGATTTGGAAGGGAATATAGTGAATTCAGTTGTAGGCATGTTGAATTTGAAATATTTGTGAAGTAATATGTGATAATGGCTGATTAAATGAACCAGGAGCTCATGAGAAAGATTAAAAGAAGAGATGTAGATTTCGGAGACATCAGGAAATGGTTGCTAGTTGATGCCAAGAGAATGGGTGCAATTGCCTAGGGAAATGCATGGAGTGAGAAGACGTCGACTACATTTATGGGATGGGTGAACAAAGAGAAATCGACTGAAAGATTGGAATAAAGCAGGCAGGCAGAGAGAAGAGCCAAGAGAGATTTGTGATGCTAAGGAAGAAAGATGAAAGGATTTGTAGTAAGGATTGGTTGGTAGTAACCTTTCCCCCACCATTATGCTTCGGGACAGATTGCTTTCTAAGAGTGGCATGCTGCTCTTCTCTGTGACATATTATGTTTTTCCACTTATCCTCTCAGGCATGCGTCTCTCAGCGAACGAGGTTGTAGTGCTTATAAACACCTGAAGTTACTGTGTTATAAAACTGGCATGCCTACTTTTCCAGGTTAGAAGTGGCTTTGTTTCTCTCTAGCCTCAAAAATAACTCATAAATCTTTCAATTACAGGCTCTGGACTTATAATTCCTTTTGATTAGAATGTTTATAGATATCCTATCTCTACCTTTCCTTTGAATAGAAGTTACAAAAATGGCAGATGGTTAATTTTGTCATTGACATACTAGTCTCTTTAATTTATGCACTAATGATCTACAGATTCTTCATAGAATTCAGCTACTCTGTTTATGTTCTTTATTTACACTAATTTGTTGCCATCGTTTAACTGTACAAAGGATCATAAAAGATGTTTCTGGTTCTACCAACATGAGTAAGATGAATACATTGTCCCTGTCATCTGTTTGTTCTTCAATTCATAAATTTTAAACAACTAATTCATAAATATTAAACAACTAATAAAAAAATCGTGTATGCCATGACCAAGCTGTGAGTTCCATGAGAAATAGGAAAGAATAATCTTTATAGTATTCTCTCAACCAGTATTTTTAAGAAAATATTTATGTTGGCAAATGTTAGGAACTACTATTTGTATAGTACTCTGAACACTGTATCATATTTAAAAATTTTGTTTAATGAACTTTAGCTTAAAAAGCTTACACCTATTTAGGAATTCCATTTTATTGTTATTAATAACAGTAAATCGAGTGAAACTAGACTATCTTATACCATACCCCAAAATTTAACTTGAAATGTATTAAAGGCTTGAATGTAAGACCTAAAATCAGTAAAATATGTAGAAGAAAACATAGGCACTAAGCTTATGGACATTGGTCTTAGAGGTATTTTTGTGAGCTTGACCCCAAAGGTAAGGGAAACCAAAGCAAAAATAAATGAACACGATTAGATCAGATAAAAAGCTTCTACACAGCAAAAGAAACCATCATCAAGATAAAAAGGCAACCAAGTGAATGGGAGAAGATATTTGTAAATGATATTTCCAATAAGGGTCTAATATTCACAATATATAAACTCACATAACAACAACAACAAAAAAAGCAATCTGATTTAAAAATGAGCAGAGGACCTCAATAGATACTTTTCCAAGGAAAACATAAAGATGGCCAAAAGAAGAAAAGATGCTCAACATCACTAGTTATTAGGGAAGTACAAATCAAAACCACAATGAGATACCATCTTATTTAATTAAATCAAATGATTTAATTAAATAAAATTACAAGACAATAAAAAAATAGGAAAGCCTCTATTTATTGAGTGCTTATGGTACGCCAAGAATTGAGCTAAACGTTTTCCACATATTAACTCTTTTGGTCATTACAGCATTTTACAAATGAAAAAATTGAAGCTTACTCATAAGTTCATGGCAGATCTAGGATTTGAACTTAGTCTTCCAATATCAAAGAGGACCGAATTATCCTAGTATCACCAAGCAATTAGATATGTACTGCTAGTACCACTACTTATATTTGATATTGGATTGCTGTTTATCTCTCTTATTAATCTTTGGAGATGTTTACATCATCTTTCCCCTTTCAGATTATATACTTATTAAAGAACAGAAACATATTGTATATACCTAGTAGGTACTTAATATTCATGTTCTTAATCTTTATGCAATACTCTTTAATCATTTTGAATTGCTCCTCTACAAACATTAGGTGTAGATACATACAGTTTGTCATAGCAGTAAGATGAGGATATTTGCCTTTTATGGCTTCTACTGCTAGCCTACAATATACATAAATAACACATATTACATGTATTATATATAATATACGATGCCTTTTGAACATTTCTTGTATCTCCTAGACCTAAGTGAAACTTCCCTCTTTTCTGAGGACACCACTTCTCTGGCTTTCCTCTCAAATGGAGTCAATTCTTTCTGACTCCACACCCTTTAGCATCTGGATGTGGATGGATTTGGTGTCCTTTTTGCCTCCCTCTTCTTCATTTCCCTATCTTATAAAATATCTGATTGTTCAGAATTATGTCATGTGCCATACTTATTTTATGCTATAACTTCAAATCTCTGCTCCCTGTGCCTCCCTTCTCCCCTCCCCCCACCTCCAATTTTCAGCAAACGACTGTACCTTATGATATTAGATTTTAGGGTGAAGGAAAACAAAAAGAGCAAAGAAGATTTAATGGAGGAAAGAGTGAACACTGGTGCTCCTCCATTCCTCTTGTCTACCTGGCATCTACCTTTTCTATGCTTTTTGCCTTTTATCTTAACTATAAACCAGTGAGTTGGTCAAGTGCTGGTAAACCTTTATTTCCTCCTGATAAGATCTAGAAGCATTGTTCCAGGATTCTGATTACTAGTTACACACTTTAGACTCCCAAATATGCATCTCTCTTATAGCCCTCTGACCTGCCAATAGTTGCTTCCAGAATTCACTCAGCTCATCAACTACCTCCTCGGCATTTCCATTGGATGTCTTACATGTTTGAGTTCAAATTATATTCATTTCCTCATAAACTTGGTCCTCTTCCAAAGTAATCTTATCTCCTCAGTCTATGCAAAGCTGGAGATCTAGGAGTTACATTTAAATTTTTCCTTATGCTTCTTTCCCCCCACCCTAATTACCAACTATTTGCTCCCACATACCTCTGATACTCACCCACTTCGCTGCCAGCACTCTTGCCTAAGGTGATGTAAGTTCTTCTCATAACTGAAGCTAAGAGAGGTAGAAACTAAAAACTCCAGGTATACAGATCGATCCTTTATATAAGTATTAATAAAAATAATTTCTGCCAGTTATATAAAGTGATTTTGCTTCATTCAAGTTATGTAAAAATTTCTTAGCATACTGCTTGACACATAGTAAGCCTTCAGTAAATGGTAGCTATTATTCATTCTTCAAATATATATTGAGTGTCTCTCATGTGCCAGGTTTTAGGCTCTGGGGATACCAGGTTGAACAAAACCAACCAAGTTCTATGATGGCAATTTTGATTCTCTGTTGTATGGCTAAGAGAAAAAGGTAGGAGTAAGAGGGATATATATATTTAGATTCAATATAAGAATCCATTTATAACAGCATAATCCAGAGAATGGATTGGATGATAAATATATTAGATTGCTTTCAAGATCCCTGAATTTCTATATTTTTAAAAAGCCTTTAGAAGGGAACAGATTTTATAATAATATGTGTTATTCCATTTGAGAAGCACAGTCTTGCTGGTTATGCTTCTGACACTCCTACTTGAATTTGAAAATTGCCTGCAACCTTATAAAATTCAGTCATTGAAGAGTTATAGGTAAGCAGGTTATCTGCTTGACGTTTACTTGGACACTTGGTGGTAGTCTATTCTGAAAAACTGAAGTTAAGAGAGGTAGAAACTAAAAACTCCAGATATATATGTCAATCTTTTATGTAAGTATTAATAAAAATAATTTCTCTACTTCTGCCAGTTACGTAAAGTGATTTTTGCTTCCTTCAAGTTATGCAAAAAATCATATTTTGGATTTATCTTTTTATATCACTTCCTTCTATTTAAAATCAGAGAGAGATACATGGATTTATTCCAGCCCCATAATCTAATGTCACATTTGTTTGGTTGCCAAATAACCATTTGCTAGAGACATACTGTTCTCATAACCCTTATATAATTTGGAGTGAATCTCCTCCTAACTGTGGTAAGGAAATATTTTTTACCCAAAGTGTACTTTCAGAGACTATTTAAAATAGCACATATGATTTGAATGTTTACCTTTAGCCATTGCTCTTCAATCAGATAATTAATATATATTTTATAATAATAATAACTATTATAATGACAAGTAATATTTAGTGTCTAGTATCTAAATGCAGGATTAGACATCATATTCTATCCTTTCTACATAATTAAATATATCGATGTTCTATAACAAAGTATCTCTTTGGAATATTTGAAAAGCCCCAACCCAGAGTGGATGCTTATGTACTCCCCACTTACAATCAAGAGCTCCTTCCCTCATTGTGTACAATCATAAAGGGAGGATGAGAAATGGAATTTCTAAGGCACAAAGGGGTGGTTCCCCAGAGTCTCCACTCACACATGCACCACTGGAAGCAGAGCCTTAGGAACATGCAGGGGGACGATACGGGAGAGAGTTAGAAGGATGAAGGCATCTTTACTTCGATTTCTCATCTTTTGATCCTTTATAAATTGTTTTTGCCTTCTCTTATCTTCCACTTTAGTTCTTCTATATTCTAGTACCTCTACGTTCTTTTCTGTGTATCCTCTTTTCTCTGAAAAATTTAAAGTCACAGAAGAATGCAGAAACTTTGTGAGGTGTTTGTGATAGGTAGCAAATACCCTTGCATTTAGCAATATGGTTTATGCTAATTTTTCTTACATTTTTCATAAGAAATCATGCAGAATTCTGGCATTGTCATTTGTATCATACATAACTTACATTCATAATTTTTTCATATTGTCTTTAATCTCTCAACTATCTTAATTATCAGTTAATACACATAGCATATCTGAAATAATTCTTAAAGTGATTAGTTCAAGTCAAACCAATTCACACTAAAAATGAAACAGATTTTCCTACTAAAGAGTCACACATTGCCAAAAAATATATAGTCAGCAGTTGATCTTGTCTAAAACACCAGATTTATAATAGTTGGCTCTGATAAATCATGACTGGCCTATTCAGAAGTCATATGTTGTATTAGAAAGCAAGAAAACTTGAGGAATAAAATCTTTGACTATTATGACTGTTTCTCATACTTTAAAACAAGATGACAGGGAACAGTGTAGGAGAGCTATGCTTCACTGGATTGTTGCTGACTCAACTAATTTGAGTTATACACAGGATCATGGGCTAAGGTGCTGTTCAAAACCTCCATACAAAAAATTAGCCTGGAACTGAGGATTAATCTTTTCATTTCCCACCAAATTATCAGTATATAGATTTAATGTTTTTGATGTTGTACCACTGATCTCAGTAATTCATTCCATTCTTATTGGCTATTTAAATATTACTTTAAAAATAACTTATATAGATAGATATTAATTAGATTATAAAATTTAAATGGCTGTTAATTTTTTCTGAGTATCAAGTGGCAAAGGCATTTTATCAGACTTTTAATATCCTCATATTTTATTTTCATAATATTTTAAATTTGATGTATTGATAATATAAGGATATCAGTATTTAGTTGAATATTGAACTGTATAAATTCCTTATAGACTTACAGAAATGGTCAGGATAGTTGAACCACTCCCATTGGGGGGAATTTCATTTACTTGCATTTTATAACGATTTCAATGAATTTTTCAATGAACATTTACTATACATACACTCTGTAGTACTCACCAAAAAGAAATGAAAGCCAAATTTCCCTTCAATAAATGTCTACGTTAGTGAAGGAAACTGACTTATAAATAATAATATACTGTAAGTACTGCTGTAATACCATGTAAATGGTCATTTATTTCTACAAGGGGAGCTGATCAGGGAGAAGAGATCATGTTTGATCTGGACCTTAAAGTAGAAATAGGAATTTGCAAGATGGATGAGGTAGAGAATGACGTTCCCTATTGAGGGACAAGTAGAGGGAATAACATAGATCATTTGTCCCACCCTGTCACCCTAAAACACTACTGCCCATGGAGGCCAATACAAGCAATACTGATAATCTGTTTTATTTTTATTATAGGGCACTTGAATTGGCTGTAAAATACAAAACACATGTTGATACAGTTCTTGCTTACCGTCAAAAGTTTTTGGAGACATTTGGTAAACAGGAAACTAATAAACGATACTTACAGTATGCAGAAGGTGTAAGTATTATTCAGTATTTTATAATAATGTATATGTTTTGTAATTATATAATCATCTTAATGAGACAAATTTGAATGACTCATACCTTAATTGAAAAAAAATTAACTTTTTGCCTTAAGATGTTGTAGTCTTATTTTAACAATATAATTATATTGTTAAACATTTTAAAATCTTATAGCCATGTTTTGATTAACTCAAATATATTTTTATAATATCCAATTTGTGTTAAGGTTAGGTACTAATTAATATTTTAGATAAACAATATAAATGGATGGGATAAAGGCTTCTAACTCCTGAATTTTGTCTTCCACAAACTGCCCCTTCTGCAGGGGAGATATTTAAGTACAGAGGGTACCTGTCAGAAAATGGATTCTTCGTCACTTTATAGAATTCTAGGGAGCTAGGTTGTACTCCAGAGCTGCCTAGCCTAAGTAGACTTCACTACCTAGGACCAAAGAAGGCTAACCCTTTGCTTTTCAAATTCCTACCAGAATCTCAAATTTTATCACTCCAATTAGAAGAGCATCATTCCAGTACATATTAGCCCACAAGGAGAGCCAGAACAAGAGAGTTTGCCCCAGTACCTGGCCACATCCTTCTAGGCTCAGACTGTAGAAACAGAGTTTACCTGTAGCCATACAGACAAGAGATTTAGGTCCTAAAATAGGGCTAGTCTTTGTTCCCTAACTTGAACTAGTTGATTTATTTATTTTTTTTCTTTCTTTCTTTCTTTCTGTTTACGAGCGTTTATTGTTTTTCTTCTTTTTCTTCTTCCTTCCTTCCTTTCCTTTTTCTTCTTTTCCTTTTTTTTCTTTTCCTTTTCTTCCTTTTCCTTCTTTTCCTTCCCTTTTCTTCTCCTTCCTTTCCTTCCTTCCTTTTCCTTCTTCTGTTGCCCAGTTCGCCTGAGTTCCCTGTTCTTTCTCCTTCTTCTGTTCCTGTTCTTTTCGTTCTTCTTCTTTTCTTCTTCTTTTCTTTTCTTTCTTTTCTTTTTCTTTTTCTTCTTCTTCTTCTTTTTCTTCTTTTCTTTTTCTTCTTCTTTTCTTTTCCTTTTTTTTGAATATAGGATGACGACGATCCCGAAGATAGACTTCATGCTGATATTGGTCAGGATGATTTCCCCCTCATCCCTATATAGCTGAGCTGACTATAGATGAAAGTTCCCTTCCTCCGACTGAATAACACTGAACACCGATTGTTCCAGATCCAGAGATAGATGATCCAGAAAAGAAAAGAAGGTAGGGAGAGGGCCCCTGCAAATCCTACGAAAGCTAACACTATCCATTTACCATATTTAGAATACTGAGTATCAAGATCTACATTTTTGTATTTTAGAATGGTTTTCAGGGTAGTGAAGCCTTTGGGGACATTCTTAGAATTCTGTAATGCAACTTCAGTGTCTGGATTCAGGATAGACACAAATTGTGCATTTCTTGGTGAAAAGGGGTATATTTTATAGAAGCTCCACAAACTTAATTTTTCATTCCAAACTTGTTTATTACTGAAATGAATCCCTGGGAGTTTGGGCTGTGAGTCCTTCCTCTACTGCTAGGACAAACTCAGGCTCCCTGGGAGGGCTAACCTCTAACTCACAGAATGTGACAGCAGCCATCACCACTACAGTGCTAAGCAGACCACACAATCACCAGATCACCTGATATTTTTGTCAGCTTTGAAAATATGGCAGTATATTAAAATTGAGCCCCCACGTTAAGTTTACTGTATTGTATAAATTTTAAGCAGATTAGTATTACTCCATTTCCTCTTTGTCATCATTGTCATTAATATTTTTTTTTCAGTATTTTTACATTGGTGCTTTTGAAGACATGGAAAATATAAATCTTACCTTTAAGGAAATTGTATTTTAGACAGGAAAAACTTAATATTTTAATCTTCTTTTTCATTATATATGTATTCAACTGTTACCAAAGTGTAATACTTTAATCATAAAAGTAGTAGAAATGTTCAAAGTGGGATAATCAAAACAACATGGCTTTTTTAGGTATTTTGTTTTCTTTCATCCTGAAACAATATCGGTTACTTTGACTCTTTATGGCACTATGCTCTCGTTTCCTCTTTTTCTACTCCATAAATATAATTTGGAAGTTAACTAGAAATCATAAAACAGTATTTTAAGATGAAAATTATCTTTGACTTAAAAATTTCCCGTTATTTATCTATGTCAGCCAAAATTGTGATTATGTAAACTCCTTATTTCAGAACTAAGAGTTGAATAGAAAAAGATCATTTTTTTAAATTTGAGAAATTTAGTCTAGATATATTGAATTCTAGTGGGTTTACAATACATAAAGTGAAAGTTTATAAGTGAAAAGTTTGATATACATTCATATTTAGGAACCCAGAAATGTATTTGGGCATTTCTAGCTTAAAATGTGGAAATCTGGGGTTCATACAAGGTGTACAATCTTCTAAGAACCCTATTAGAGTCATTGTACCCAATTTACAATGGTGTTCAGTAGTATTTGTAAGATAATTTATAAGTCTGGCAAATAAATTTCATTTGAGGAATGTATTCAGTCTACTGAATGCATACTTTATACAAGAAGAAAAGTAGAAGAACCTGGAAATGTTTACAACATTATGCTAGGAGAAGGAGGAAAAAAAAAGTGGAAAAAAACAGTCAACAAACACCTTCTGAGCAGTATTTCAGAAAATATAGGATTTTGAAGAAGCTCCAAAAGTGTCAATATTCCAAATTTCGGACCAACCACTTTAGGTCTTGCAACTTTTAAGGCCTTACAATCTTACAGGGTCTTGATGTACAAAACCCGGGAGAGAAAATAGTGATTGTTCAGTGATATCTCATTTGCTGGGTAATTAGTTACCATTTATTTATTGAATATTTATTGAGTGCCTCCTGCAGACAATATATTCTCCTTGGTGCTTGGGATATAATATTAAACATGGCAGACCCTGAGCCTTGCCTCATGAAGCTTATATTCAAATGGAGGTGATAGGTAATTATACAGTTAATTGTTAATTTCAGTTGTGATAATTGCCTTGATGGTGATGTACGTGGTGCTATAAGACTTTATGAATGTGGAACCTGACCTAGAGTGGAGGATCAGCCAAGACTTTTCTAAGCAAAGTGAATGATATTTGAGCTGAGTTCTAAAGGATGAATAGTAGAAGCTGATTAGGGGCGAGGGTGGTGCGTGGTGGTGGACATGTTCTGGGCAGAGGAAAGGCTTTGAAGTAGGAAAGAGTAAAGAGTGAAAGGGATATTGACATGAGCGTTCCACAGGGCAAATTAAGGATATATTAGACTTTTCCTTAAGATTAATGTGAAGCTATCGAAAGGAAATACCATGATCACTTTCGCTTTTAAAATACTATTTCTAAATTTAAATGGAAACTTAGAATTTTCCACAAAATTATCTTGACTAGGATTTTGTCAGTCAGTTAAAGGATATGATAATAAGAGCAAATGTGTGGGTATTTGAAAGAATAGGGAAGGAATACAGAGTGACTACTCTGGGTCCTGGGTTCTGGGTAGTTAGAATATTGGTTGAGATAAGACATGGGAGGGTCTTAATACTGTGTTAATAGACTTCATAGTGAAGGCAATGAGAAGACGTGGAGGTTTGTAATCAAGAGAATTGAAAGATAACTTCTGATGTAGAAAATGGATTGGAGGTAAGGGTGGTGGCTAGGAGACCAGTTAAGAGGTTACTATAATAGTCCCACCAGGAGATGGAAAGGGTAAGATTAATGAAAGAAAAAATTCAGCAGTTAAATCAAGAGAGTATGTGGTTGGAGATGGGAGAAAGGGAGGTGAAATTAAGGCCAGGCATGTGAGAGTGACTTCAGCATTTCTAGTGTGGGTGACTGGCAGATGGGCATGCTTCTAACCTAGATAAGGAACATGAGCATATACAGATTTTGGACCTTTTAAATTTGAATACATTAAAATATACATTTGTTGGGGGGGGGAGGTTGTGGGATATCCAGGTGGAAATATTTAGTGGAAACATAAATGTGAACATTGACAGATAGTGACAAAGAATGAATCAGCACTAGATAAAGTTATGGTCATGACCATCTAGTTATAGTTGAAGCTATGTGAGTTGATGAAATCTCCCAGGGAATGTATGAAAGAGCCGTGGTTGGAACCCTGGTGAATACTAGTAGTTAAGAGGTTGTATGGGAGAAGGATGCAGGAAAAAAAGAAAAAAGGAGACGAAGAAGGGCATTTAGAAAGGAGAGCAGAAACCAGAAGGGAGGGATATTGTACAGTCTAACGTGAGAGATTTTTCAAAGAGCAGTGGTAGGTTCAAAGAACGTACAGGGAATGCTCCCCCATCAGGGCCTTGTTCTTCCCGCTGTCAGAGTGCTCTTTCCCAGATGTCCACAGGGATTTGCTCACTCGTCTCCTTTAGATCTTCATGTCAACCTCTCAGGGAGGCCTTTCCTCATCACTCCAATCACTCTGCCACCCCCTTTATGCCTGGCACTTACTATCTCCCTTTCCTGTTTCCAAAACTCCTACAACTTCTGACATACCATATATATTTGTCGCTTCCACTATTATTTGTCTTCCCTTGTTTATCTCTCTATGAAGATAGCGATTTTTATTTTTTTGTTCACTCCTGAGTCCTTGAGTCTAGAACGATCCTTGGCATATAATCAGCAGTAAATATTTGTCAAATGAGAGAAGATATATAGGATGATAGATGAAAACACTTGATGGTAGTATTAGTGAAAAGTTTTTGAAGTGTAGTGAGAACACAGTCATATTACAGAGGTCTAGAGCGAGAACGAGAGTCAAGCGTGAGAATAAAGAGGGTGGTGGCTTGCAGGGAGACAGAATAGAGAGGGGAGGGTGATGAACAGTGGCCAGTGAAGAGAAGGAAATTGAATATGTAAGTAATAATTGAAGGCAGATGTCCTAGAGGAATCAAAGAAGATGGGATCAAGGGACTTATGTGAAGAGTTTGGCCTGAGAGAAGAAAAAGAGATAAGGATGGATACAGATACAGATATAGGTAAGTTTGTGAGTGCAAGGAAAGAAATTAAGTGAATTCATGCCTAATGGCCACTGTATTCTCTGTAAAGTAGGAAGCTGATTTTCAGCTGAAAGTAAGAGAGATAGGGTGGAGGATGGAGAGCCATTTGCCATGATTTTGAAATTCTGTATGAATAAGAATTGACCAGGAACTACAATAAGAAGTGCCAAATAGTATTGGCACTCCCTATAATAGAAAAGGATGTATTTTAGTATAGGATGTATTTTAGTATAGAAATCACTTGAAGGCTGTCATGAGTACATCCTTATATAAAACTCACTGTTAAAAATACTCTATTCCAAGGACTAAATTATCAGAACACTGTTCTAAAACTAGATAAATACCAAAGTGAAAGTGAAACATTTATTTTCCGTAGGATAACTATTAACTGACACCCTCATTTGTACTGTAACAACTAATATAGATGTCATCAACTGACTTGATGGACTTCTAATGCAACAAAGCAACAGTTGTTCAGTGCACCATCAATATATGGTTTTATTGTGATTGATTTAAGAATCATGTCCCATCAATTTAAGGCTGGAAGATGTCCAAAGCATTCATCAAGTTTTGTCTTTCTCTTTGCAAATGTTTTGTTAGACATAGAAACGAGTGTTTTGTCATTTCAAAAAGATCAAGTTCTAGCGTGATTGAAAAATGAGTCTTTCAAATAATCTGATGTTTGCTCTGCCTTTTAAAGAGCTGTCATTTGCATGTGAACACAGACATTCATCTTCTATTAGTAAGAGGATTTTTTTAATTCATCTATTTGATATATTATAGAAAAAGTATATGGAATTATTAACTGTTTAAAAAGGTAACTGAAAACATCCACAAATTAATTCACAAAAGTTTGAATAAAGAATATTGGAATAAAAAAGAGCCAAATACTAATTCCATACTAAACTTCTGGCACAAAACAAAAAGGGTATGAATTCCTGTTAAGGTTAAATTAATCTCTCAAGTTCCTTAAGATAAATCTGTTCAAGCAGCAAGTAGTACTTCAGTCTGATTTAATACTACTTATTCCACCCAACTTCCCTACATGGAGTTGAAAACCTATTCACTTTCAGCTCAATCTCGGGAGTTTGGGTTTATTTCTTAGTAAGTCAGTTAGTTTAACCTATGACCCAGTTTCTCCCATGTCTTGCCTGAGAGGATGCACATTCCTAAATTCGTTATCTCCAAACTTTTTAAAACAGAAGAATGCTTTTTCCTAAAGAAATTGTTCGTAGAACTCAGGGCAGACAGTCCATTCTGACACCCAGTGGAACGGGCTTAGAGGAGGGGCTGCACAGGGGGCGTTGCATCATGGACCAAAGCGAAGGAAACAGATAAACGTGTTATCACTTTTCATTGATTCTTTTAATGTGTCTCCCAGCCTTGCTTTTCCACTACTTCCTCTCATATCTTTTCATCATTGTCTTCGCCACCACTGTATCTTAATATTACTTTAAGAGTTGTTGCAAAGGCACCATTTTTTCAGAGTCTGCTCTGGGGAAGCAAATGCTGCCCCATCTTTCCTCACAGTTTCTTATAGAAATCTCATAAGCAATGAAGAGCTGACCCACTTGCAACGTGGCTTGGTGGCCTGAACCCTGTCCATTTTTCCTCTTGTTTGGAGGAGAGCAGTCCCTTTGCGCCCCTGTATCCCTGAGGCACCTGTACAGAACCCTAAGACTCCAGTTCACTGTTTAGATGTACCTTTCATAGCTACAATAAGATTTAGGTCTTTGGTATTGCAATGAGAGTCTTTGCTTTTTATTGTGGTGTTTGTTCTGTTTGGTTTTATTCTTTAAGTTATTTCCATTTTGTTTTGTTTTGTTCTGTTTTTGACTATTATTTTTTTTAACTTTTCTTTCATGCCCTCTTTTTCTCTAATGTTTTGGAGTCACACATTCCGTTTTTGTTTACTCTTAGTTTCTTTGGATTAAACAAAAATGTCTTTACTATATAAGCATGTTTTTTCCTTTTCTTCTACTGCAGCTCCAAATAGATTGGGAGAAAATCAAAGCCAAAATTGAGATGGAAATTACTAAAGAACGAGAGCGATCATCAAGCAGCCAGTCCACCAAGAATGTCGGTCCAAAGCACTAAGTGCCACACTTACCTTTCAGAAGTTTTACCTTTTGAAACTAATTCTGATTAACCAAGGGTAAGCATCTATGTGTTCCTTGCTAAAGAAAAAGGCAGAATCTTTAAGTATAAGCACTTGCTTTGTATTTAACACTAAAAGTATATTTAGAAAGACCAAGCACAAAATAATTGACGTAATTTTATCTTTGATACTTTTACTCCAATAATTCACAAAATATTCCTATATATTTATGATACACCTATGTAGTGTTGCTTACATTCCAGTTTTTTGTCCATTACTTTATCCCTGAATCTTCAGCATGAGCAAATATTAATGCTCATAATAAAACATTGGACTCTTTAAAATGTATGTTATCATTAATTTCTATTTGACCTCTAAATCATAAAGTGCTCTCAAAGTTTATTTATATATCAGAAATAATGAGGATAGATTTATGAAAATGTACAATACATACACCAAAGTTCATAGCAGCACTGTTTACAATAGCAAAAAGGAGGACAAAAAGAGATGAATGGATAACAAACAATGTGGTATATACATACAGTGGAATATTATTCAGACTTAAAAAGGAATGGAATTCTGCTACATGCTACAGCATGGATGAACCTTGAAAATGTTATGCTAATGAAATAAGCCAGACACAAAGGTCAAATATTGTATGATCCCACTTATATGAGGTACCTAAAATAGACAAGTTCATTGAGACAGAAATGAGAATACTGGTTGCCAGGGGCCATTAGAGGGAGAATGGGGAAGCTATGGTTTAATGGGTACAGAATTCCTTTTTGGGATGAACAAGTTCTGGAAATAGGTAGCGGTGATACTTGCACAACATTGTAAATGTTCAGTGTCACTGAATTGTACACTTAAAAATAGCTAAAATTGTAAATATATGTTTTACCATAATTTTAGGAACATATCTAGAATGGGCAAGAAATATTTTCCTTATTCCTCTCTTGACTTGAAAATGTTCAGGCCCTTGGCCTTGGAGTCTGCATTTGTGGGAAAATTCTTAAATGATGAATCTGTTTGACTAGCTTAATTCAGTATGTCCCAAAATTGTTACCACAAAAACTTTTTAATATTAACACAAGTACTTCTTAGAAAATCTTACATGAAACCATTTTTAGAAATGGTATATTATAGAGTAAGAATATACAAATGCATGGGAAAGTGATTATCTCTCACCCCCATTTTAATTAACATCTAGATTTCTTTTTTGAAAATGTTCTTGTCTTTTCAACATATTCCTTTTCTTTTTTGGAATGTTGGAACATTCTGTTCTTCGTCCAGATGCTAGGTACAAAGGTGTGTTCAGTTTGTGAAACGTGATTGAGCAGTTTACTTACAAGTTGTACTTATACGTTTATATATGTTTTCTGCATTGTTATATTTCAATAAAGTTTAAAAAGAAAAATGGTTTAAAGGGTAATTTTTTTAAATTTATGTTTAATTATAGTCGACATACAATATTATATTAGTGTCAGGTATACAACATAGTGATTCAACATTTATATAACTTACAAAGTGATCATCATATAAGTCTAGTAATCATCTGTCACCATACGTAGTCATTACAGTTATTGACTCTTTTTTTTTGTACATTACATCCTAAAAAGGTAAATTTTATACTGTGTTTGCTTTACTAAATTTAAAAAATCAAAAAAGTTAAATGAAATATGTCTGTATTCTAACAACAGTTCTCTGATACCATTTGGTGTCCCACAGTTCAGTTCAATTCTGATACCAACTACCTAAAGCCAGTGTCAGGTCCCACAGGTAGAGGACAAGGTTGCTTTTATTTTAGTTCCCAGCCATAAGGGGAGACCTTACAGACTTATGTCCAACATGGCTGCAAATTTGGGGGTCCCCACCCTCCTTTGGTGTGACAATTCGCCTAACTCACTGAAACACTTTACTTTTGATTACAGTTTTATTGTAAAGGCTATAACTCAGAAACAACCAAATGCAGGAGCTGCATAGAGCAAGGTCTAGGAGAAAGGAGAGATCTGTGGAGACACAGAGCTTCCATGCCCTCCCCTTGGGGAGGCCAGGCACGCCATCCTCCCAGCACACCGCTGTGTCCACTAACCAGGAAGCTCCCCCAGGCCTTGCTGTCCTAAGTTTTTATCAGGGTTTCATTACATAGGTGTAATAGATTACATCATTGTCCATCTGCTTGAACTTAGTCTCCAGACCTTCTCCTCATCCCAGAGGACAGGTAGCTGAAAATTTTAGCACTCTAACCAGGCTGTTTTTCTGGTGACGACCCTTCATCCTGAAGCTCTCTAGATGCCTCCCAACACACACATGTCATCACACACACACACACACACACACACACACACACACCTATTGGCACAACTAAGATACTCTCAACACTCGGGAAATTCCCAGGGCTTCAGAAGCTTGGTACCAGCCCTGCCTCCCCGCCAACCAGACATACTCTTTATTATACCACAGGCTATTTCCTGGGCTTTGGCCACAGGATCTTTGACAGCGAAAGGCACATACCTGACAGCATAACAGACACAGCAACATTTGGAGGAGCCAGGGTGGGATAAGGACAGGTAGTTAGCTATTCAACTCAGTGGTATAATCTTTCCAACAATGCCAGCGTTATCACTTATCACATAATGGTAAGTCTAACCTGAAATACGAGTCAGAAGATACTGGCGCATTACTAGTGTCCCATCCAGTCTTTAATAACTAGTCCAGTCCACAATCATATCATATAACCAGAATGTTTCTCAAGCGAGGGCACTTAGGTTTGCAGGCTTCCATTTGATTTTATCAGGTTCCAAAAGCAGGAGTGGTCTCCGCTTTTGGCTTCACACTTTCAGCCATCTAGTGTAATTAAACTAACAATGTCATCTCTTGCTATGAGCTTCTTTCCAAGCATTAATACTGGAATTCTCTCACTGCATATCCTTAACTACTATTCTTCCTCTCCATTTATATCCTATTCTTTTCACCTTTGGAAGGGACTTTTGATTTGGCCACTGTGCTGGTCTAGATTGCAGGCAGCAATACAAGTCTAGCCAGTGCCTCACTCTCAGTCCACTCCCATTCACATCGGGTAGGGTTACAAAACTAATGGGCTATTTCTACCAACAGGCAATGGAACTAGATCATTAGCCCCAATACTGCCAAATGGAGTAAAAGCACAACCTACTTCATCAGGCCATTAGGAATTCTGACAAAGATTTTAAATCATCGTTAAGAATTCTGACAAAGATTTTAAATCATCCCTCATTCATCAATGTAATTGCAGCCTTGGTCCAGGGACCTCAGGTAGGAAAAAGGAAGTTAAGGTGATGTGGGAAAGAAAGGCAAGAGTATAGTCGTCATAGTAGTATCCTCCCTCTGTGGGAAGAATTACACAGTCACACTAGCATCTTGGACATCACTGCTTGGCCATTTGCAACACAATAGATCATATGCTCACCATACACTGTGCATGATCTTTAAAGTGTAGTGATTTCTAAAACAGACCATTTCAAAACAATTTAAAGCAATTCAACTTTTCAGATATTTCTAGCTGTTCTAGATTATCAAAAACGATCTTCTAATACTCTTCTACTGTAAAATAACATTTATATTAAATTTTTTAATTGGAAAAACACTTTATAATTCTACAGAAGTAAGGCAAGTATAAAGTGGCTGTAAGCTTATCTCCATTTTGGGAATATTGTTACCAAAATAGAAAGTTTAAAATGACTCACTCCAGAAGCAATAAAATATCTACCTAAAGGATATTTTCTTATTCTCAAGTCAGCTAGGACTGTACCAGAAAGCTCATTCATTTATCTAGTGACAAAGTTGACTTCTACAAGAAAATAATAAACTAGAGTTTGCAAGCCAAGATACTCCACATGTCTAGCATTAAATGCTAGAATGTAATCTCATAGAGATCAATATTTATAATGTGCTAAAGGATTAAATTCTCGAAATAACAAAATATAGAGATGGAGAACAGATTAGCAGTTGCCAGGGGTTAAGAATTAGTGAGAAGGAGAGGGTAGGTGTGGTTATAAGGTGCTATAGGGTGGCACGAGGAAGCTCTGGCGATGAGACAGCTCTGTATCTTGACTGTGGTGGCAGTTACATGAAGCTACACGTGCTAAAATTGCATAGAAACAAAAGCAAAACTGTACTATATATATTTCTTGTGAATACAGATATATTGCAGTAGAATATACAAAGAATACTCCAGAAGGATACTGCACAGTGGTTAACTCTCAAGTTGGAGGAGTGGGCAGGGATTGAGGGTCTAGTGTTCGAGGATACTTTTGTTGTAATGTTTTCTTCTTTTAAAAGGAAGACATATTTGCTATTGCCTGAGTAATTGAAAATTTAAGCAAAAAAAAAAAAAAGACTGGAAGGTTTTGTACATTTGTTGGAGTATCTCAGTGTAGTGGCATAAAAGATGGATTTTAAAACTGAATTTTCAATGTGTGTGTGTATATCATAATATGGTTTTATACTGGTTCTTTTCATTTAATGACATATCATAAACATATTTCCATATTAATAGATGTTTTATTGTATTTTAAAGACTAGGATGTCTCTTCGTACAGATGGAGCAGAATTTGTTTACTCAATATCCTACTATTGGATAATTTAGTTTTCAACACCTCACCGTTATAGCAGTGCTTCAATATATTTTCTGTAATCAGATCTTTTCATTGGACCTTGATTATTTCCATGGGATAGATTTTTAGTGGGGAATCTAATTGCTGAATCTAATTGCTATGTACATTTTAAGGCTGCTTCTGACACATTCTGGAATGCAGAGGGTCCTGAAAGTTCAATGCAGAAATTTTTTTCATGGCCTTCAAGTCAGCTTTGACCCTTCCTCTCTCTCAAATCCATTTGTAGTGAACCACCTCAGATAGTCTTTACCGTGTACCAGGTTCTATGAGCTTTACCCTCTGAGAAACTACTTTTAGCTTCCTTTTCAGAAGAATAAATTGAGGCACAGAGAGGTTAAGGAATTCAAATGGAATCACGCCCCAATAATAGGAGCCCTAGCAATAGGAGCTTCAACAACCTGGTTCCCGAATCCATACTGCCCACTGTATCTTGAGAAGTGCTTTTTTTTTTTTTTAAGTTATAATTGACATATAACATTGTATTAGTTTTAGGTGTACAATGTAATGATTTGATATATGTATAGTGAAATCACCTCACTAAATCTACTTAACATCTATCACTACACATAGTTACAATTTTTTTTTTTCTTGTGGTGAGAATTTGTATGATCTACTCTTTTAGTAACTTTCAAATGTACAGGTCTTCCACTTCTTTGGTTAAATTTATTCCTAAATGTATTTGATGCAATTGTAAATGGAATTGTTTTCCTAGTCTCTCCTTCTGATAGTTTGTTGTTATTTTGTATTTTGATTTTGTGTCCTGTGACTTGAGTGAATTCACTTATTCTAACAGTTTTTTGTAGGAATCTGTAGGGCCAGTGTGTGTATTTAAATATCACTTTTGCAATTTATAAAAGCAACAAATGGTTTTTAAAAGGCTTGAGAGAAATTACATTTTAGGAGAATAATTTGAAAGTTATATAATCATTTATTCCTCTAGAATATAAACTTTTTTGGATTGGATCAAAGAATCAGGAGTGAAGAGTTCCTGTACTATATTACTTAGACCCCTTGAAAAATTGTAGTCAGCTACAATGTTAATGCTATTGGTCTGTACTGAGGATCTCATCTTTAGAAGCCCTCTGGAACATATTTAGTATAAAAAATGGTCAAATATGTTCTTCTTGACATTATAGTGTCTTCTTTATGAGAACTCACAGAAGCTTCTCCCAGATTTCAGTCCAGGAAGATTTGTGCTTCTCTCAAGCAGCTGGTCTCATTTTTATTTTAAACACTGACTCTTTTAACTGATCTGCTTCTTTCTTTGTATTTCCTGCTATAAAGCTTAGAACCATGGAATGGCCTTATTTTCCCAGCCTTGCTTTTTCTCTTTTCCTTGGTTTCTTCATTTCCTTCTTAGGGGTCTTGTTTTGTGTATCCTTTTTGTAAATGACCTCAAATCTGTTTTGGTGTAAGTGAAAGAATGGCTGAGTGCCTGGATGAACAGGTGCATGGGTGAATGGATGGATGGGATAATTAATTCGTGTATTTGTAGAGTTGTGGGGGTTTTTTTGTTTTGTTTTGTTTTGTTTTTACCTTTAAGTTTTATCTTCTAGAGTCCTATAAAATAAGATCAATTCCATTTCTACGTTTGCCTCTTAAGTACTTAATGATAGTTCTTTTTCTTTGGTTGTCTCTTCTTCAGGTTAAAAATCAGAAATATTTATATAAAAGCCTTCATATCATACTCAGTTCCGCCATACCTGAGGCGGGTTTCATTGTCCATTGGGCCAAAGCATTCACCTTCACTGCTTGATTTGCCCTCCTCTACCTCCTTAACTTTTATTTCCCCAGCAACTTGTATCCGCCTCCGTTCCTACAGCTTTGATGTGTATATTCCCCAGAACCTACTCTAAAGGCCACTGCTTCACCCTTGTCCTCACCCACAGCTTCTCTTTCTATGATGTCTCAAGATCTAGTCTCCCAATCTCCTACTCCAGTAGCTTGCCTTTCTAGCTCTTCTTCCTTTCTCCCACTAAACTTGCTCATCAACATCAAGATATCCACACTCTCAACCATTACCATTTTATTTAGTCTTCTACTCCTAGTCCTTCCTTGCTTGCCCAAACCCAATTTCTGCCCAGAATTTCAGCCACAATGTATCACCTCAACTAAAACCAGTCATTAAGACCAGCTGAAAGTGTTTTTAAGTTAATTTTTTCTTTTTCCTAAACGCATTTCTGTTCTTAATTCAAATTATTATGCCCATGATTAACTGGAAAAGTTTCTGAATTCCCACAAGTTTATCTGAATTTCACACCAAGAACTCAGTGTCAACCAATATGTGTATACTGGCACTCAAAATACATTTTTATGTCTCAGGCACAGTATTAAGTGCTTTTTATATGTGACCTTAATATTCATTACAGCCATCTGAGGTAGGTATCCTACCCCCTTTACAGATGAGAAAAATAGGGTTAGAGAAGTTAAGCAACTTGCTCGTCATTATAAAACTAGTAAAATCTAACGTTCAGAGATTCACCCTAGCAGCCCAACTCTAAACCAGTATGTTATTCTATATGAAATCTTAACGAGCACATTCTACCACAAGAATATAAACAGAACCTTGATTTAGGAAGCTGTTTTTGTCCTTGCTTCAATATTGGCTGGCACTGGGCATTTAGTTGTAACGTTAGACTCTGTGGTTCTCATTTTTATGCTGAGTACGCAAAAACTATTTTTTAAAAAAATATTGGACAAGATTTACCAGATATTTTAAATAACTTTTTCAGTTTTTAAAGTTAATGACATCAGACCAGGAAAGAAGCACATTTGGCGTTTTAAGGAATTGGTTGAATTCAATGGAAAAAAAATCACTGCCTGGGTTGTTTTTGTTGACCATTTCAGATTTTATCCATGAAACAGTTCTGCATTCCCACAAATAATATTTCTTTTGAATAATTAAAGATTCCTGGCCCAGATTCTACAGTATTTTTTAAAATAATAATTCCTTTAAACAGCAAATAACAAATAATAGCTACCTTATTTTGCATGTGAAAAAAACTGATGCTAATATGATGCCATCTAGCTACATTCAGAGCCCTAATATTAAGATATTTTGTGACCGTTAAGTTGCATAGGGAGAAGCTGGGTGGTTAAGAGTACCAGCTCTGGAGTCAGACAGGCTGTATATGCCTCTGGGATCCTCTACTTATCAACCATGTAATTTTGAGCCCACTTCTCAGCCTCTCTGGGCTGCACTTTTCTCGCCTATGACTGGGATTAATAATAATCCTTAGCTCTTCCTGGTGTGAATTTTAAATAAAAATATAAAATTCCCAGCACAGTGCCTGGCATATATAACCATTCGATGAAGTATAGTTGTTGTTATAATCATCATGATAACGAATGAAAAGTGTCACCCCCTACAGCAACTGCCAAGCTTATACCTAACATTGTGCACATATTTATATTTTGTTCGTTGGAAGAAAGGCTAAAATGTAAATTGCTACCAAATTTAAATCAGGGCAAGCTAGAAGTAATTATATTTAATGTGTCAAAGTGAATTGCCAGAACTCAGATACAGTATTCTAAATTTCAGGAAGTTATGTATGACATTAATAATAAACAGATTACAGATGTTTATTAAAATAAAATTAAGTGTCCACAAAAAGCTTAAGAGTACTCCAGAGCAGAATCTGGAACCTGTAGAAACTCTAACACTTCTTAAGAGACTGCTGAAAACACCTAAAGAAAAGGCAGAACCTTTGGAAGACTTGGCAGATAGCAGAGAGTTTGCACAAACACCAAAAGAAACAGGAACAAATCGATGGTGATAATTTCTACAGAAGCTTAGAAGCATGCCAAGCACAAAGCAGACCCAGCAAAAACTCTAAGAATCCTCACAGGAATGCCAAGGACACCTAAAACCAGAACCCATGGATGATCCGGCAGCTATCAGAGAGCTTTTGGTGTAAATGCCAAAAGAACCGTTAGCTTTCCAGTTGTTAGCCTTTTCACCAATGGATGGAAGGAGAATGAAAAAGTAAATGGTAAACTAGTGAGGTCAGATGTAAACTTGCCAAACATTCTGTTACTGATTGGTTGTTGGCAACTTACATTTTTGGAGAGATGGTTAATGCTGGGTTGCTCAAAATAAAACAACTTATGGCCGTTTCTCTCAATCTGGAAATCCAAATTAATTATGATTCATGAAAATTTTACAAAAGTCAATGCAGAACACTGTATAAATCTGCACAGCATATTCATGTTTATAACATATCAGTTTCAGCTCTGAATTATTTCCTTTATTAATTCCACTTTAGAGAAACTGTATACATAAAGGACACTAAAGTACTTAGCATATAGCCTTTTAAACTGTTGAAGCCATTTCCTTAATATTCCCTTTGGCCTTTACAATTGAGTCTTGTTTTCCTTATATAGCACACCTCATGCCCTTTGGTATAATTGCCAACGCTATTTTTCATGGTTGAAGCACACTCACATTTGCAGAATGCAGCAATTAATGGGCTCTTAAAAGTATCATTCTATCTCAAGAAGACATTTTTCCCTTGGTTATGATGTTGAACGCCAGTAACAAATTGCTTTTAAGCAACTGGTGATTATACAAATATATATATATATGATTTAGAAAATCAATCATGTTTTCTCACATTCCAGATGGATTCTTACCATATCCAGGACCATTATTTTCCTATTCATGAGAAGTCAGTGAAGATAAAATGTGCTTGAAATATTTTAGTGTATGAATTACTTTGATAACTGAAAACCAGGAGCAAAAGCTTAGATGGTATTGGAGAACCTGGCACACTCAGGTGGTTTGGGTAAGATGTGTACATACATAGCAGCCTAGCTAGCAAAAATTATCAGTCACAGCCCATTTATATATATGAGAGAATGACTTTTACATAAAAACTATTTTCTACATTCCTATTTTCTACTAGTTTTATATAATAAATAACTTCCAGCTGGAACCTGTAAAACTGAACACCCAGATAGATACTGCCCTTAGAGCTTTAAAAATGTTTCTATCCAGGTATTCCAGCATTGTGAACACATAGTTCTGTGTGTATTAACATGGTATGTTGTATATGTGTGTGTGTATTCCCATGAGATGTATTCATTTATGACTAATAAAAATAGTTCTTGAGGATTTTTTCCCCTATAAAATTATGCCTGAACAAATTGTGCCTGATAAATCAATGAACTGCATGAAAAAAAACAAAGTAGAGTCAGACTCATTTTTATTGAACTGAGGGATAGGAATAAAAGCTTGTGTGTATAAAGAATAAAACAAATGTAAAACTTGTAATTTTAAAATCAGGAGAACCTCATGGCATGATTGGTGTCACATTATAGACATTCTGAATTTTAGGGAAAGAAGCATTCCATAGTTGATACAAGGAAAAAACATACTTGATCCATATTATAAGTGTATTTTATAAGATTTTGTTGTAAAGGTCAAGATGTTAGCAGCAACAATATACAGGATATACTTTTTATACTGTTGTATATTTATGTTGACGTTTCAGATATGGATAAATTTTAAGAAGTATCTAAAACAGTATACTCAAAGGATAAATCATTTCAAAGAATATGGCAATTTTACAGTTTGAATGGTGGGTGGTATTGAGAGTCATATAAATAAAATTTACAGTGTTTGAATAATCTTAATATATTCACTATAATGTGATTTCATTAAATCTTGTACCATTCTTAATTGATATAGTTTCAACTCCTGATGCTTTTGCCTATTTGCAGCTTAAAATTGCTTTTAAATGACAAAGATACACATTTTATATTTTAATACCGTACCATATAGTCACACATGACATAATTTACACAGAGAAAGATTTTAATGTTTTTCTGCTTCAATACACTTCAAATGATTTTAATGACAGGGTCATTAGCTTTTAAAGGTTTAGAGTAAACTATTCTCTTCTATTACAATTGAGACATTTTAAAATTTCTTAGAACTATCAGTTTTTCAACCAGCTTTTACAAGTTTAAAGTAATCAAATCATCTTCTATTATAATTCAGGTATTTTAAGATTTCTCAGGATTGTCAGACTTTCAATCATAACAAATGTTTCTAGATACACATATGAGGTCCATATGTGTAATCTTCCTTAACGTAATACTCATCCTCGAAGAGAGAAACTTTTTTCCTTCTTTTCCTTTCATGATAATCAAAAACTGTAATAATTATATGGTATACAATGTATATATTGTACATAGACAATATGCATATGTACATTATACATAATGCATTTTCATATTTTATATTAGCACTGGCTTAAAAGACATTCATAGAATGGTAGAACTGATACAATGATACTTATTTTTTTTACTTAAGATAGGTTGACCGAATCCTTCTGTAGTATATAACTGCACAATTATGGCTTTAAACAAGTTATGAATCACAAGTCCTTATGTTCTGTAATGTATTCCAAATGAAAAATCGAGGGGAAAGTGTATAGCATCATGCTTCATGATATGGCATATATTTATCAAGTCATTTTTACATATAACTGTGGTAAATGACACAAAACCTAGACTACATAATATATAGTTATAAAAAGTTATATATTATGCCACAGTACTAAAAATAAAATATATTCTTCTCAAATAGTGAAAATAAGATATCCTTCATGTTTTTTATGTCACATATGTTTTCTCTTTTGACTATGCCTCTTTTTTTCCCCCATTGTAAATGAAATAATGTCCAACATTTTATTAAACAATAATGACAGAGTGTGGGCAATTTCTGGCCATCAAGGCCTAAAAAGGGTGATAAGACAATTATCTTGTCATTCATTGCACATATACCTGATGCATTCAATATATGGTAAAATATAAAAATAAAAGACAAATATAAATATCTTTTCAGTTGTTGAAAAATCAAAAGTCCAACTGTACCTTATTATGAATATGGTCTTGTATATACGTAATTCCTGTATCTTGAATAGGTACAGCAACTAACTGGATATCACGAGTATACCACCAAACTGTGAACCATCCAACAGCCGTGACTGTGCTTGGCCTGGAAGACACGGAAGCGCTTTTCTGGGTTCCCCTCAAGGGAGGGATCTGATCATACCTACGAGCTACTTTCCCAGACGCGCCCGCAGCAGTCTGCAGGCGCGGCTCGCTTCTCGACCTCCGCCCATACAGGGAGACCTTGACCTGTCCTGGAGAGAGGGAAAGGAGTGGAACTGCGCCCCTAACCCCTCAGCCCTAAAGGAGACTGCCCTTCTCCCGACGCACCAAAGGGCTCACGTGTTCTCTTTGATTCGGGAAGCTGGCACGAGTGAACACAATCTGAGGGCGGGGACCGTCCTTCGAAGTTGCGCTCCGAGCTTGCTCGCTGCTGTCACCCCTGCCACGCGTGCCTAATGTTTCCTTGAACCGAATGAAACTTAAGAGAGCAGGGAGTGGGGGTGACCCCAACCCAGTCGCCCGGCGATGGGCGATTAAGCCGGGGTGGCAGACGAGGTCCAAGGAAGTCGGTGGCGGCCGCGGCCACCCCAGCCGTTGCGCCCCAGCCGCAGTCCCCATCCCAGGTCTGTCTGCGTGGTCCTCGAGCGGCCCCGGGCGCTCAGATGAGCGGGAAGCGGCCCTCGCCGCCGTCCGACTCCCTGGCGCCGCCGCCTCGAGGGCGGCCGAGCACGGACACGGGCAGCACGACCTCGCCGGGGCTGAGCTGCTGCAGCCGCATGGACTCCTCGTAGGTTGGCAGATACTTGACCTCCTCGTAGCTGGGCAGCTGCAGGAAGACCGGCGAGACTACGCGCAGCTCGTGCTCGGAGGCGCAGGAGGGGGCCGAGAGCCCGCCGCCTCCGCGGCCCCGACCGCCGCTGCCACTGTCCAGCAGCGAGTCCTGGGAGCCGGCGGCCGCCTCGTCCCGCAGTAGCGCCGGCGAGTCCTCGTCGTCGTCGTCGTCGTCGGGCGGTCCCGCGGCTCCCGGCGGCCCGGCGCCCCCCGGCGCCCCCGGCCGCGCCTGCCCGGGCCGCCCCTGTCCGCGCGGGTACCTGCGGGGGCTGGGGCAAATGATGCGCTGCAGGAAGTAGCCGATGGCGAAGAGCACGAGCAGGATGAGCAGCCCGGAGAGCTTGCGGACAAACCAGCCCACGTTGTCGAGGAAGGCATGCAGCGGCAGCTTGCAGCAGCGCACCGCCGTGGCGTTGGCCGCGTCGCAGCAGCGCTCCCGCTCGCCGCACGCCAGCTCCGCGCAGCCCCCGCCGCCCCGCGAGGGCGCCACCAGCGCCAGCGCCAGCAGCAGCAACAGCGGCAGCAGCGGTGGCGGCGCCGGCGCCACCGACAGGCCCTCGGCCGCGACCCCGGGTCCCCACATGGCCGGCGCAGACTGTCGCTAATGTCCGGGGCTGAAAGTGGGGGGATCCGTCTGTCCGCTTGTCGGTCGGCCGCTCCCCAGGCGCGCCGCTCCGGTCCCGCGCGCCGCCTCCTGCGCCCCCGCTACCTGCGGCGGGAGCAGCCCTCACTTGGCGGTGCCTGGGAGGAAGGAGGAGCCCGAGGCGAGCCGAGGCTGCAGGAGGCGGCGGCTCCTCGCAGCCTGAGCAGCTTCCTGAGCTTCTGACCTTAACCCCACGCGCCCGGCCGCCCCGGCCAGGCGCAGGGCGAACGGAGCCGCCCAAGATGGCAGAGGCAGCCTGCGCGGGGCTCCCGCGGGCATCTCGGCCCCGCCGCTGCGCTCTTCCACGACCCCCGTCACCCTCCGGGGCTGGAAGGGTTAACGCTCCGCGCTCGGCGCGGGAGCACCCTGATCTTGATTAACTCAGTCGTCGCGCTCTTCCCCTCCAGACGCGCGGGGGCTCTTGCTCGCGTAGGTGTCTCAGTTTTAAGTGATTGGATTTCCCCAGACATGTTATTTAAATTGATTTGCGACATGGATTCGCTTACCATCTTTTTTGTGATCTTTCTGATTAAAAATGGATGATGGCCATTAATGGCTAGCGCAGCCCCGCAGCCGTCCCAGAGCTTGGGGGGGTGGGGACCGCTAGATGGTTCTGCTTTCAGCCAGATCCAGGGGCCTGGGAAGCTGGCACCCATTGGTGGCCTCCTGAACTAATAAGAGAATTCCCCGGAGAGGCTCAGGTCACTGCAACACAGAAAGTATCCCCAGAGGGGTAGGGAAGCCCTCTGCCAAGGTGACCTGAGTTGACCAAGGAGGAGCGAGGGGGCGCCTATTTCCCCCAGCGGCTCATCTGACAAGCTCCCACTCCAACCAAGGCACAGAGCGGGGTTTTAGGTTTCGGGATAGAAGGAGGCCTGTCCTCTTGCGTAAGTATCTGTGAAATGTCATAAGGGGGTTAAATAGTTGCCAACGTTCCAGAGCATTGATCTGCATCCGAAGGGTCTTTTTCAAGGTTATTCTTATTTGCAAAGTTTGCCTTTAAAGGGAGTTTGTGCTCCCACTTAGCACATGGGGCAGAATACCTTTCATTGAAGTCCGCACTCTCTGGAGTAAGCCCCTTAGTGCCCAACGGAGGGATGACAGTAACCGCAATCCCTGTGTGCTGGGTGCCAGGTGGTGGCCTCTTAGAGAAACCACATGTGCTGGGTGGTGGCCTCTTAGAGCGACACCCTGGAGAAGCCAGGAGCTTGCGCTTTTATTAAAGCGGACTGAAACAATGGTCTTTTTGGAATTAGATTTATTCATTCCCTCACCCCTTTAAATAGTAGGACTCCTGAAGGGAAAACAAACGGGAAATATCACAGTGATTGAGAGAAAAAAGTAAAAGCAAAGGAGAAATATAGACACAAGATTCAACTGTAGGTCGGATAAAAGCAAAGATTTCTCTCAGAGTAAGTCATACTGCATCTCCGTAATAGACCAAGGCTGGGGTGCTGGTTTGATTTAGACAGGTCATTGCCTACATGAAAACATTTTCAATATTTCTGCTTCTGGGATCACCTTGCTTCGTTTCACGCTTTAAAACAATCCGTTCTTCTCATGGAAAAGTTCCTAAGTGTCAGATAAGATAACTTCATGTGAAGCTGGGTTGAGCACAGGTCCTGTCTAAGCTCTCTAAAACCCACATTTCTCTGTGGCAAGGCCTGTTTTGCTGTAGAAAGGCCTTAAACCTATCGTGTAAAGCCTTATTAACAAGCAGTTTCAAATTGCAGTAAGATAACGGGGATGAAAATGATAAAACAGTGAAAATTGTATTATTCTCTCATTCATCCATTCTTTTACCAAGTTGACATTGAATATTTCCTAAATTCAAAGAAATCTGCTAGATGCATACCATTATAGAGAAAAATGACTATTTTTACCCAAGATGGAGTAAACCCAGGTTTGCACTCCCAGCTGCTAACAAATGGCACTTTCTTCTCTGATCTCGACTTGTTCTTACTTTCTCAAAGGAAAAATAAAATTAATGCATTTCAAATAATCTCAAGGATGAAGGCAGTTCATAGCCTGAGATGGACTTTAAATAGAATGTTGAAAAAATATAAGGACCTCTTTGGGTTTTTATTATCTGCTCCGTTAGGATTTCTGCTAGTAGTAGTAGGAGCAATGGCAAAAGTAAGGGACGGGGGAGTTGAATACTTATTATTACTTTGAAATTAGTAAACAGAATTTAAATCGTTTCGTTTCTGTCTGCCTTTAAAGATTATAATTTGTTTGCAGAATATTAAGACACAGAACAACATCGATCTTATGTAAAATAAAGTATTGGCAGAGTAACTTATATACAAACAAAGACAGGGAGGAGGTCTTCAAAATAAGTATGGAATGGATTTTTATTTGATTTTTTTCACCCCAAATTGGTAGCCTCAAAGCATCATCCATTAAAGATCTTCTACAGAAACTGGCGCCTCTTTACTTCTTCTCTAATCTCTCAGTCTCACTTAATTCATTTTTATTTGCAATGTAATTTATTGTGTACAACCTTTTGAAGGGAAGAAAAGAAACCTTATAGCTTTAAAAGCCCCAGAAAAGACATGATTTTCATTACTCAGCATCCTTATTCTTTATATTTGCTTAACTCACAAATGAATGGGGTACACTTAGCTCCCAGAAAGTTGTAAATTTAAGCCTCTTAGTGGGAAGATGGAATTTAATTATATGTTCCATAAATAATTGAAAGATAAGGAAGATCACAATGTAAAAATAAAAAGAAACTGTATTTTGTTGAGAATTGGCACCAAATTGTGCATAAATAACTGTGTGCAAGAGAAGAAAAACAGATCAAAGGGGGGTGGGGACTGACTTTTATCCAAAAAAAAACCAAGGTCACTTGAAGTATAGCTTGATAAAAATTAAGAAGATTAACTACTTTATCTTGCTATGATGCTTGAATAACATTTTTTGAAAATTTTATCTTACTTTTTTACATTTATATAAATTAATGCCAAAATTAGCCATCCTTTTCAACTTTTTAAAACAGAAGAAAGTAAACAGAATGCACCAATATTTTCACCTGTGCTTCTGGAAGCTGTCTTAATAGCTTGGGAAAGTCTGGGTGGCCCCATCATGAAACTTTCTGTTCCATCACACAATACCTGGTCCCCTGACTGTGAACTCATACCTTCAAGCTTGGGAAGCAATAGCTCTGTCCTTTTCATATCCCTTCTTCAAAATGTCTAAACATGAGCAGTTGAGACCTTGTAAACAAACCATCCAGTCCAAAAGAAACCCTTATTTGGGGTGTGCAGCATATTCCCTTATACCAACTTGTTATTAAAATTGACTTACTAACCTCCTCATTTTATGGTTTTTCATTAATATGTCCTCCCCGAACAATAGTAAATTAAAGGTTTTACTGTAAATAGCATATGTTTACATAAATGTACCTACCTAGAGATGATTTTTGACCTGAAATAATCTGCTTTCAAGTTCTTTTCAGATCATATTTCTTTCCTCACTCATTTAATATCTAACAAGGGTCCGCTCAGAGTGTTCTGCTCTCTTCTGGAGATACTATGAACTCAAACCATTCCCTGTCCTAAGGGAGCTTATTGGGGGAGGGGAGAGAGAAAAACAGACATTAATCAGTCAAATTAATGAATCACTAATTCCAAACAACACTCAATGATTACAAAGGAGAAGTGCAGGGTCCTCTGTGTTCTTACACTGGACATGATCTGGACCGGGGTGGAGTGGGGTGTCAGCTGGAAAGACCTCCCTAAGAAAGAGCTCCTTGAGAAAGGACAAGGTGGGTTCCAGGCGGAGGGAACTTTCTTGAGGACAAGCTCCTGAGGTGAGAAGACCCTTCACTTGTCATCTCTTATGTTTGGGGCAAAACCTGTGTAATTTCTACTTCAACAGTTGAGACTCTCTCCTAGGTTAGCTTTAAGTAGAGTCAGCCACCTCAGCTATTGTTCAATTTTAAATCTAACCTGGTTCCCTGCAGGGGTCTGTCATGGGTTGTATGGTTATAGTCACCGCTGCAGTCTTTCTCAGTTTCCCCTTGGAGACCAGGGAAGTTCCAGAAATGTTTCCTGTTCTTTCCACCCCCATACACTTGACTTGGAGTGGAGTTTGGATTTCCTTTATAAGTTGGCAGCTTGCTGCAAAAGGTTTCTCCAGGCCAAATGCTTGAACTAGAAAAAAGTCGAAGTGAGATGATTTGTGTCTTTTGTTCGAATTAGGCGCAAAAGGAAATAGAAATCATTCTCCCATGCTTGAAGTTAGAAACAAAAGGTTGAACACTTTCCGGCTCTTATGAAAATAATATCTACATACATATTTTTCCTTTCGTCTTTTCAAAGCACTTCCGGGTGCACTGTTTTGTTTTCTCTTTACTACATTCTTGTGGGATGAATTGAAGTTATTATTATTCCTTTCTCCAGGTGAAGAAAGGTTAAAACATCTGAATCAGGGAGTAAATTGATGGCCGCACTAAAATTGGAATCTAAAGCTTGTGGATTTGAGTCTAGTTAAGAAGAGTGGGCTATAAGCAGAGTCAGGCCTGGTTAGCATTTGGATGGGAGACCACCAAGGAATACTAGGTGCTGTAGGCATTAAAAAAAAAAAAAAAAGTGACCGCAGCATTTCACTTGCTCATTGACTGGGGCTGGGCCCAAGGGACCCCTGTAGGGTAGGCGCTTGTCTTCCTTCTGACAACTTCCGATGCATTAAGAGTCCAAGTATGGGCAAAATGACTGAGTCGATCTGGATTCTAGTCTAGATCATTTATATGAGATTTTTCTGAGGAAATAAAGCTTATATTTCTGTCACTTCTGTGGCCACTTTCAGTAACCCATTAATAATGGTTTAGGTAATAACGTGACTACTTTTGTATGCATTTCTGCAAAAAAAAAAAAATTCTCTTCCTTCATTACATTATATTCTTTATACATGAACTAAGCCATTTAATGCTTGGTACCAATATACTAATGGTATATGCTTGGTAAAATAAACAAGAAGATATTGAGTTCTGAAACACAAAATCAATATACAATATTATTTATCAATGACAACCTTCTATATTTAAATTTTGCTTTGTAACAATTTATCAGTTAATATCTCATGGCAAACTTTCTTTTATTTGCTGGAGATATAAAAACCAAACCACACATATTATGAGACATATTTAGTGAGTTCAAGAAGATCTAAAATTAGAATTTCAGTTATATCAGTTGAATGAATTTCTTTCTCACTCATGCTTTTTAAATGTAAGATTGTTGAAGTTAGAATATGTTTGTCAGTAGGCTGACATACCAGCCATATGCTCGTATTGGCAGAAAAAAATCATATAGCATGAAATTACTTCATAAAATGAAATAATTTTATAAGGTGAAACATTTTTCCATTCCATGATTTAAACTTGAAACTAGTAATGTACTCTTTGCCTCATATTCTCTGTGAAGTTGAATGAAGTGTCCGCTGCCTGTTCTTGCTCAGCATCTTGCCCACGACTTTATAGCTACAGGGCAGCAGAACTAGAGCCTCTGAGTGTGCCATCCATTAGTGCCACCTAGGCAGAGCTGTGGTCCATCTACTTCGATGTTAAATGACATGAAATAACTGTCTTCTAAGACACTTGTCTAAAATTTCCCTTAACAATTCTCATTGTAGATTTATCCAACTATGAATTGTTAAAAGCGACTTTTGAGTATAATCTTAATCTTCCTCTCGATCTTTATTTTCCACTCCTTTACTTCCTGCACCCTTTACCGCCATAAAGGACGACCTGATACAGCTGCCAACCCCCTTGCTTTAGAGATGCTGTTCCTTCCCTTTTGCTGTGCCTTCTACCAGGAATTCTCTTCTCTCATCTCTTATAGGTCAAAACTGTATAAGACACACACTGATATCACCGCCTTTTCAAAATCTTACATTACAGATCCCAAATCCGTCTTCCCCAGCTAGAACTCATCTCTTCCTCTCTCCTTGGAATGCCCTTCACACCATCACCCTTTTGTGGTAATTCTCATTTTCCACCTCCTATTTCAAGTAGCTATGTATATATCTTAATCTTGGGGTTTCTAGAAATCAGCTCATGACAGTAGGTTTTGTGTCTGTGCTTCGGTAGACAGTGCTTCTCAAGTGTCCTGTAAGCGTGTCATCCTTCTATAGTCACTCTTCTTACCTTCCACAGCAAGATTTATCCTGATGAACATGAGTCAAGTCACAGGTTCCATTCTGTCATCATTCCATGATACAGGCCTCACTACAACATGTGTGGGGCTCAATTGGGACAAAATGAGTCAATTAGAGTTGGGAGTGCAGCGTGAAGAGCTTACAGGACTCCAGAATGCCATGGCCATACCTTGTAGGAACCTCTGCCTTGGCAACTTGTACATAATAGGTGCTGCATGCATTTTTATGGAATTAATTTACCTAAATATATTAATCTATTTATATTTTCCACAGTTGCTCCTTTCTTGAGTAACAACTCCATGGTTTTGCTACCTGCAGAATGAGGCACTTTATATGCTCTTTCAAGCAAAAAAAAAAAGGACTTCCACCTTGTTATAGTGACCAGGAGTTTAGGGAACAAGCCTTTATTTACCCAGTGATTTGCCTCCTGAGGCCCATCTGCTCCAGCTACTGGAAGACAGAATTTTCACATGTATACTGTTAGTATCTGGGCCATTCTTGGGCATTTTTGCTTTTACAGCTCTGCCTTGTATCACAAGAGGGCTGATTTCTACAGAGTGCACTTCCCTGTTCTCAGAATTCTGGGAGGGTTCAGGCAGTGGGAGATTGGAGGTGGGTAAAGCCTTGGGGTTCTGACAGCTCTTCCATGGCTCCCAGTGAAGGTCTGCTGTGGATAACCCCAGTCCCCAGGCTCCTGTAAGGATACTTCCTCCTAACCACTGTTGCCAATCTCCCGGCTGCTTCCTCATTTCCTGGGGGTTCTTAGCTCTTCCTGTTTACTCAATTTCTTGCATTTAATTTAATTCTCTCTGTTATAAACACTCAGAACGGGTTTGTTTTTCTAGTTGGACCTTGACTGATACAGTGCCCCTGAACCATCTTCTTCAGCTCTAAGGATGCAAAGATAACAAATGATCCATTTCCTATGATTCTATAGATTGAAGTGTTCGTCCCTCTGTTGCGTAAGACTAGTCCCATTTCTCTCACCCGTCCACATGGAAAAGTCGGCTTCAATTGCTAGTGACAGTAAACAGTGTTAATAGTGCCATGTGACCATGGGCACTTAATCTCTGGGTCTGCGTTTCCTCATCTGTAGAATAAAAGGTATGATAATACGTACCTCATAGAGTTGTGAGGACTAAATGAATGAATACATATAAAGTGCTGAGAGCATTGCTTGGCACATAGTGAGTTCTATGTAAGTGTTAGCTATTTTTATTTGACCAAAAAGAGTGCATTATCTTTTCTTGCCTGTTAGTTTGATGCTGAAAATGGTGAGGTACAAAGCTAATTTGTCTTAGAGTTATCATGACTTTATTAAATTTGTAACTTGTCTTCCTGACTCAGCCAAAGACAAATGGAACCCATTAACTTTGTAGAATTTAATATTTGGCCCTGAGCTTTATCATTGGTAATGCTATAAAAATTAGCTACCTAAATTTGTTACTGCATTTTGAAAATGGTTGTAAGCCTTATGTCTCCTATGAAATTCTCTCTTTTGAATGATTTCTTTTAGAATTCAGTAAAAAAAAAAAAAAAAAAAACAAAAACCTTGTTTTTTTTATGGACCCTATTAAAGGTTTTTTTTTCATCATGGCAATTTTGTAAATTACTATGAATCTCTTTTTGCTTTGGTTGCTGGGGAGCTCAGAACTAAATTTAAAGTTTAGTTATAACATTTATGCTGGTCACTACCCCTGCCCTCCTATACTTATGTTTCTACTTTTGCGTGGCTTTGGTTTTCTAATTTATTTTTTGTTTGATATCATATTCATATTTTGCCATTGATTTTAATGTGATAAGATATAGCACTTTCTTTGTGGAATAAAATGCGACATACTTAAAAACGTTAAATTTGTAAGGTTTTTAGAGTTTGATGTAAGTGTTCCATCAATATGCTATTCTGCATCACCAAATTTTTTTAGAAATTAATCTCAAGGTAAAAAAAATTACAGTCTTAGGTAGCTATATTTCTGTGCACAGACTGTCCTGGGAATTTGAAGTGGTTTGGTCACAAATGCCTCAGTCATTTTTATTTCAGAATCTATTATAATAACCTTTACCAAAGTCTTATACCACATGAATTCTATGGGATATTATTATTATTTGGAAAATGTTTTGTGATCCAATAAGTTTGGGAAATGCCCAGTTACAGAAAATTTCCACTGCCATTTTTTTTTCTTAACTGAAACTTCAGTTAATATTTTGAAAAAATAGGGTTCTCCAATCAATATAGGAGAATTTTCCATAGACCAGGTTTTGTCTACATAATGTAGGCATGTGCCACTTTTTCAATAAGTCCACAAAATCTGAAAGGGCTGGTCGCCATCACTTAAGAGCATCCCTTAGAATCTGGAATCTTGAAGGTTTCTTAATTTAAAAAAAAAAAACAAACCATCTTATTGTAATAATAAAGTGGAAATAAACTCATAGATACAGAAAATATTTCGAGAGATACTAGATGGGAGGAGTGTTGGGGGGACAAAAAAAGGCAAAAGGATTAAGAGGTACAAATAGATAGTTGCAGAATAGACGTGGAGATGTAGAGTGTAGCGTGGGGAAGATGGTTAATAATGTTGTGAGAAATATGTAAGGGGAAGAGGGGCACTAGATTTTGTGGGGTGAGCACTTTGCAAGTTATGTGGATCTCTGATCACTATGCTATACAACTGAAACTGGTATAATATTGGATGTCAACTATAATTGAAAAAAACCTCATTGAATATACAATGTAAATACAAGCAACTAATTGTCTATTATATTTCAATAAAGACGAAAAAAAACCCATGCAACTAAAAGCAGATTCTTCAGAAGCAAATGCACGTTTTTAGTGTGGGGCCCTCACTGGTTTTGCTTAAAGTGTTCTAGTCTGGACAGAAATATAAAATCAATGATCATGTTACGAATGTGACATTTAAACTGTTCAATATTATGGAGCTACAATTCAGTTTTAGACAAAGTCAGATTAAAAATGAATCTAAGAATAGAGTTAAGGGATCGAGCTGTGAATATAAGAATTTTTAAATGACATGCTTGGAAAACAAAAGTAATTACTTTTAAGCGCTTTTCCATATATAAACCTCAAACATGAGAAGTAATTTCATTAAGATTGACAAATCTAATCTATAATTAAAGCAGTTTGAAAAGACATTTAACAGTGATTTATTTTTCTTAAAGCTGAACAAAATGGATACTGCTAAGTGGAACCACCTAATAATACAGCATTCTGGCTGCCTAGTTTTCTTTGGTTCCAGAGAGTGCAGTGGTGCCAGCCACAGAATCCTAAATTCCTCTGTTTATGTGGACATTTATTCCCAGAGAGGTGACGTCCCTCTTCCAACACAGTTTTCCTATACTAATCAGAATCATAACAGCTACACTTATTTTATGCTTAACGTTTTCAAAATGCTTGCACACATATCATCTTGTCTGTTATAACAACAAGATGGGTCAGGAAAGTATTAGTAGGGATAATTATGCTGGGCAGGTAGGAATTCAAGCTATGGAGTCAGACAGATTTGGGTTTATATCTGGCTCTATCACTCATTCTGTCACCTCGGGCAGGTCACCCAACTGCTCCAAGCCTCTTTCCTCCTCTGTAAAATAGGAGTAATAATAGAATATAATTTATAAGGTTATGAAAGGATTAAAAAATAATCCAAAATTCTTGATGCATAGTAAATATTCAATAAATATATTATTTTAGAGACTGTAGGAGAAAATGAGATTCAAGAAGAGTGACTTGTTCAAGGTTGCAGAAAAGGTAAAAGCCAGAATTTGAACTTTGATCTTGTTATTCCCAGCATTCCCAGTGTTGGGGGATCACTGCCTGCTTGGTGAGCTCCCTGCCGACCCCACTGAACAAGGCTCGAGCACGTGACCTACCATAGCATCAGTAGGGAGGGTGTGGGGGGTGATTGAAAGTGTGTGAATTTTCGAATTAGGCAGAAACAAGATCAAATCCAAGTGTTACCACTCCGTTAGCTCTGTAAAATTGGGCTAATGATATCTCTCTTCAACATCATTGTGAGAATTCAATGGGATGTTGTATGTAAAGTGGCCCATACGCGATAAGCTCTCAGTGGATGTTGGTCGTTGTTGAGAAGCCAAGTGGCGTTATAGGGCCTCTGTATCAACCTTCAGAGCAGGGTTTGGAGTGGCCCCACTCTCGCCCAATGAAATGGAGACTTAGACTCACTGTATTTTATTTTCTCTACCCAGATATAAAGAAAGAGATAGAAAGCCTTTCTCATCCCCATTATTTTTTAACAACCTTGTTTATAAACTTTATCTGCATAATCCAAAATAAAATATTAAAGCTCCTTAATAGGCTCTCAGAAGTAACATTTTGGCAAGCTCTTCCGAGCATGTTTACTGCATCTTGGGTTTATAGTTACAGTAAGTCAATACATAATTTTAGATATTATTTGGAGTTTACACTTAAATAGAAGATACTTTATTATTTTTTTAAAAATCTTTATTTTTATTTTATTTTATTTTCCCCTCTTTAATTTCACCACCTCCCACCCCCTCTGCCACTTCCACCCCTTACCTATGGATGTTGTCATTTCCCCTTAAGAATTGGATCTCTGAAGGCAGGGTGTCTCTTCCCACACACTCATGGTGTGCACCCGGGGCCTGGTGCACCTGGCACACTCGGGGGGTCTGGCACACCCGGTGCACTCGGGGTATGGTCCTAGCTCCACCTGAGGTGCGAACCCAGGACCTTCTGTGTGTAAAGCAGACGTGCTAACCACTCACTACACTATGGAGCTACCCCAAATAGTAGATACTTTAAAAGACATCAGAAAATGAAATACAGTAGTCCCCCTTATCTGCAGGGTATACATTCTAAGATTCCCCAGTGGATGCCTGAAACTGTGGTTAGCACTGAACCCTACATGTACTATGTTTTTGCCTATAAAGACATACCTCTGATAAAGTTTAACCTATAATTAGGTAAAATAAAAAGTTAACAATAATAACTAATAATAAAATAGAACAATTACAACAATATACTGTAATAAGAGTTATATGCATGTGTTCTCTCTCTAGCAAATTAGCATGGATTTCTTTTTTCTTTCACAATTTCCCAAATAGAAGATTTGGTCTTAGCAACTTCAGTGTAGGATGTTTTTCTTTCCTTCTGAAGTTGAGAACTTTAACCTTTTTACTTAAAGGAAGCACTTTATGGCTTCTCTGGTATATCCGAATTGCCAGTATCATTACTCTTGCACTTTGGTGGCATTATTAAGTAAAATAAGGGTTACCTGAATACAAGCACTGTGATACGCCAACAGTGGATCAGATAACTCGGATGGCTACTAAGTGACTAACAGGCAGGTGGCATATTCAGTGTGCATACACTGGACGAAAGGATGATTCACATCCTGGGCAGTGCCATGAGGGAATACTGAGCCTTTAGGAGAGGGTGTTAGCAGTGATGCTGGATTAGGGGACATGCAGCTTTCCTGAGAGGCAATGAGGTGCCGGGAAGTCTGAGAACCTCGCTTCTCAGTCCCACCTCTGACTCGGAGAACCTCTGAGTTTCTATTTTTGTGAGATGAGAGAGCTGAGTTTAGACTTTGGTTCTTCACTTCTTTGGAGCCATAGTCCCCTTGGGAATCTCTGGATGCTAAGACTCCTCTCCCCAGAAACATGTACATGTACATATGCACCCCCAGGTTCACAGGCAAGCCCTGCGATAGATGGTCTCTCACAGTCATTTCAGCCCTGTGTCTTTGAAAGTTCTGATGCTTCTGTGAAATATGTGGAAAGGAAAAGTCTAGTACTTACTTTCTGGAAAGAGAATTAAGAAATTTTGCCATCCTTCACAACTCTGTGGCTGCTTAAGTCACACACTGTAAAGAACACTTTTAACCTAGTTAATCTAGTTAATTAAATAATCCTGAATTAGTAAGTGGCTGGTCTCAGGGTGAAGAAATGACCAACTCATTCTCAGCATCTAAGATGGGAAAAAGGAATGAGAGTTCCTACTTTATTTATGAACAAAAATAAAAGTTTTACATTTTCTTAAGTTTAAGTTTTTATTTTTTATTTTTGACAGTGTTAGACAGGAAGCAGCCAATCAGAACTCTCTGAAGCTACTCGGTAGTAATTATCTTTCATCTGCTAATTTCTTAGCAGGAAAAATATGGTTAAAATGAGTTTCCGCACAGCTGTTGATTAGGCATAATAGCAAAGTAATCATCATAAAATTGATAATCAGAGCAGAGATAACATTTGGAAAGTTTTTGTTTAGTAACCAGAAGGCTCTAAATGCCAAAACAACATCCAACTAACTAGAAAATCACACCCCCAACATACACTTTTTTTTTTTGGTCGGAAATTTAACAACAATTAAACAGAGATCACTGAGAGCAGTTAATTACATCTATTTTGAGGTCAACTTTCAACAGCTCAAACCTCCATGATAGACAAACCACAATATTGAAAGCTTTTTTGAAAAATCAATAAATAAACAGCCATCATACTATGAAAAGCTGCAACACATTTAACAAGACAGCAATAAATCCTAAACAAGCCCTGTACTTTGACTAGCTCAAACCTCTTGCTGCCCGCCCTCCCTGCCCCCGAATATAAATTTCCATTCCACTCAGGCAAGTGTGCCTGTGGCCTGGTGACACTGCAGCTATTGTAGACCTCCAATGTAGTTCTGCGTAATCATACGGCTCCCAATGGAAAATAAAGATTCATGAGTTCGCAAATGGGACAGCATGAAATTTCAGATGTCGGTGATGATAATGAGGAGCTATTTAGGATGCTTGATAACAGAATCACTTTTCTAATATTTGTTGTCCAGAAGTCTAAATCAAGTGGCATTAATGGGAAGTTCGGCTAATGTGGAGGTACTCCGAATATAGAGAGAGCAAATGGGGTTCTTGGCTTGTCTTGCACGGTGATCCTGATTGAAGACCATCAGACAAGGTCTGTTAGGATGCCGACCACAACCTGCTGGAAATCGCTGGACAGCCAAAGGTGGAGGAAGATGAATGTATGCGAGGGAGGGGTGGTTAGGTGCCCAGTGGTAGAGAACATCAGGACCCAAGACCATATATGTTTGGGGTCTAAACACCCTTTCTACTTTCACCTTCTCTTATTTTCTTTTTCTTTTTATACATTTAAATTCCTTAGAATTCTCTCCCCGCACCCTGTGTAGAAGCACTGGATTTCTTCTCCCAAAAGAGCTAGCATATTTCCCATGATGTCAGGTCACTCTAGGCAAAATTTCTCAATATAACATCCTTCTTTTTATTTTTCCTTTAAAAATAAATGTGCGCTTTTAAAAGCCACTGAGCTCCATACGGTGGCCAACCACTGCTTTGAGACCATCCAGATGCTCTGACGTGTAATTTTATATTTTGATAGAAGAAGATTGAATATGGATTGCAAAATTATCTATCCCCTTTTCCATTGTAAAAGCATAAAAACTCGTTAATCTTAATTCCTCAGTAAATAGCAGTCTTCTCGTGTGGGTAAAATTCTGTAGCGTTAAAGTCAGTGCTTTGTGAACGCACTTACCTTAAGACTCCCAGCTGCCAGCACCACAAGTGCTGGTCACTTCGACAGAGGGAGAGGCATGATGAAATATATGAAACTTGTGCTGAGAATTAAGAGTCATCTAGATTTTCCCTCTGGGATCATTTTGAGACAAAAGAATAAGATGTAGAAGCTCTGACTGTAAGGAGTATAAACAAAGGTGGAAAGTTGATGGGAATTATGATGGACACTGAATTATCAGGGGATAGGTGTGGGGCTCTCTTAAAGAATATTGGTCAGTATTTTTCCTCAGTTTTGCACTATAAGTTGTGGGACTTATAGACTTCTCTCTGGGTTATAGTTGAAGCCAAGAACCATAGTTCCCCAGGACCAGATGGATGTGCAGGCCCCTCTCCATTCTTCATTCTAGAAAGATGGTGCCCAGTTCTGACCTGGGCTCCCTCTTTGAAGATGGCTCTGCTTCCTGCCTGGTGCGAGATTACCAGCAGTGTGCCAGGAGGGAATTCTGGAGAATTTTATGGGGTCTAAGTGAGGGGAAATGTTCACTCCCATTCCTCCATAGTTTCTTTCTAACCTCTTACATTCTTATCCCCAAATTTTAGGAAATCCCTACTAATGTCATTGTGATGAGTAGACTGAGGTTGACTAAGGTAAAGTTATAATCTTGGTATGTTAAGATTATTGTTTGTGCCGTAAGTCTTCTTACAGAAGCACTAGAAGCTTTGTCAAAGGACATCCAGAGACCTCAGAACTACTTACTAAATCTTTGCTTTTCTTAGTCACCGTATTTCAGGATCTGGATGGCCTCATTTTGACTTCACTGAATTTCCCAAATTTCATCTGCTATAGCCCAAATTAGACTCTCTGCCTCTCCTCTCTCTGCCATCACCAAGAACGGGTGCTGCTGAACTACAGGGGGGAAAACTGCAGGAACTTACTTTGATTTGGTATGAGAAAATAACTCCCTGCCCATTCTCCATCTTGGTATTACACAATTGAGACGGTTTGATAGATTGATCAGACCTCATAACCTAGATGAAGGAGGCCGAGGTCAATCATTATACCAGTCCTCAAAAGCCTACCTGCAGGCCATGGACAAGGCTGGCCCATGGAGGAGAAAAGGAAAAGAGGAAGAGAGGCATGGTGGGTTCAGATCTGCTCTTCTTGCTCAACCTTCTCTACCTTTACCTCTACTGTTATTCTCAGCCGAGGATCTCACTTTCTACTTTATTAGGAAAATAGAAGCCAAACTTACGAGTCTACTGACATAAGGCCCATCTTCTCCCCTGTTTCAGTGAGGGAAGGGCCCCTTCTCCTCTCAAAGATCAACCCTCCACTCACGTCCCCTTTCACCTTCTCAAGGACCTTGTCCCTTTGCTTCTCCTCTTTCTCTTTTAAATCTTCAACCTCTTCTCCTTTACTAGATTACTGCCATCAGCAGACAGAGATGACCTTAAAAACAAAAAGTGACCTCCCTCATCCTATATAAGTCTTTCCTACTGCTTTCAAATTTCTCTCAATACCAGCATCAAGGGTGGGAATGGCAGTGGGACAACCTGGAAAAGACAGTAAGAGAAGAAAACATGATTTAATAGCTAAAATAGATTAGATTTCTTACTTCAATGGAAGGAGAAGTGGTGGTGGGTACAAGTAGATAAGTGTGAGTAGAGTGTGAAGATGAGTGTCCGTTCATTTAACAAACATTCAGTGAGCACCTACTATCTGCCAGATACTCTGCTAGGTACAGGGGACATAGGATGGCTAACACTTTGTCTCTTCCCTGTGAATGAAAAGTGTGCGCATAGAAAGGAGACTTAGGGGAGAAGTGAGGAAGTCAAGGCAGCAAGAGAAGTTAAGTGCCCCTACCCCCACCACCTGCGCCTCAACCCCCAACCCAGACATGTAGCTTCTTGGGTTAGTTACAAACAACTCTTAGGATGATGGCCTCTGAGATCACATCTCTTTAGAAAGCCCCTGAGGCTTATTGAGCCTTAGTTCTGCATGACTCTGCTCTCAGTTTCCTGCCCTTGTACCCTTGTGCGTACTAAGCCTTTTACGTAGCCAGCACTAGTGAGGCTGGTAGGGGGTCAAGATGGTAGTCAAGTATTAGTACAGTTTTCCAAGAGCCATCACCTTAATCAAGTACTAGGCTCCAGATGATTCTGTCAAAGCATAGGTCCCTCAGGCAGCCTCCTATAGCAATAATAAACATGACCTCTCCAGTTTTAGCAGTGGTTTAGGTGAATAGTCATTTTTAAACTAAAGAAATTGTCTTTCACTGTGGGTCTCTGCTATAAGACTGGGGAAACCTTGAGAAGGTGAAGCATTTCATGTCTTGTATCATGTAAAGATGGTATTGGGCTGCATGCAAGAGGAAATGTCATTGGCAGTGGCTAAAATAAGTAAGGAGATTACTTTTTTCATCAAAGAGTTCTGAGGTGGGCTGCAGGAAGGAAAAAAGAAAGTGAAGAGCAAGAGGCTGGAGGGCATGCCAGCCAGGTCAGTCTCCTTTGAAAAGCTTTCCTGGGACCTCCACACGGTGAATTCCACTTACATCTCCTTGGTCAGAACTGGGTCACATGATAATCATGCTAAGCAAAATAAGCTAGACAGAACAAGTTGAAAAACACATGATATCACTTATATGTGGGATATAAACCTAAAAGCAACAAACGAACAGGACTAACAGAGACTCTTGGACATGGACTATAGACTAGTGGTTATTAGAGAGTAGGGAGGAAGGAGGGAGGAGGGAGGTAGATGGAGTAAAAGGGGTCAAATATATGGTGACATTAAAGAATTAAAATAAATAAATAAATACTAAAAATAAATAAATAAATAAATAAATAAATAAATAAATAAGGAAAAAAAGAATAAAAAAATGAACTGGGTCATCAGAGCCTCTTAGCTGCAAGGGAGAGTCTGGAAGAAAAGTATTTTGTTTTCTAGTCTTTTCATGAGAAAATGACAAGAAGAAATTGGGCTGTGAATGACTTTTGGGAAGCTAACAGTGTCTGCCACATGCCCTGTGTAACTTTCTCCCTGAAGCAGTTCTCTGCCTAGATGTGAATTATTACCCTGGAGAGCTTTTAAAATTAAAGCCCAGGTTATCCTCAGACCAATTAAATTAAAATCTCTAGGTGGGACCCAACATCGGTAACTGTTAAAGTTATTCAGGTGATTTCAATTTACAGCCAAGGTCTAGAACCACTGCTACATTTTTATTTTTACTACTCTAAAGGCTGCCCAAGCATTAATTTTGACCTGATTTGCATTAGAAACAAGTAATAGGTTGTAAAATATTAGAGATGGGCAAGACGTTAGCAATCATAGGACAAGATTTGCTCAAGGTTCATGCTGAAGTTTGAGGAGAACAGGTAACTTTGGGCTACAGCTGTGTCTCCTCGACTCCAGTAATGACGCTCAGCCCGAAATCTGACTTGGGATGAGTGTGTAATTTCAATGTTTATTTAATCCAGAGACACTTCTCCATTAATAGGATGCTTAGGGGCTTGAATTACTAAGGCTTTCTCTCTCCAAGTCTCCCTGACTAATCTGCTCCCAGCACTATTCACTGGGTGTACAGCTGCCAACAGCCCAACAGTAAATGTCCCTCATTCATCTGGAGGTTCTGGTTTCTGAAGCCAAAGAGCCGATCTGCCTGAATCCACGGTGGTGTTGATTAACGTGGGGTTTTTCAGACTGTTAGCCCTGGAGACAGCCTTACACATCATTCATCCCAGCTGGAATGATTTGCCCAATGTCATCCAATCTATTTAGTTGCAACATAGAGACAGTAACATCAGTCTTTAGGTTAAATCGATAGTTTTTATACAGCAGAAACCTAACGAATGTGACCAAAGATACACTGGTCCCTAATTATTGCCCTCCGACTTTTCAACGTAAATCTTTAAATAATTCAAGACCTATCTTGAACAAACTCATCTTGCAAGCATAACTCAGCTAGTGGAGGGAAAAGCAAATGCATATTTCTAAATGCATTTTCTGAATTGGCTATTGGCGCTACTCAATGATGCTAGAAGCCTCTGCCAGCACCTAGCACAGGCCTGGCCTGTGTGTGTTCATTCTAGATGTTTGTTGGTCTGAATTGATTCCTGCAAGCCCTTTCCTTTGCTACCCATTATTTAGAACACCTCTGAAGGACCACATTATTACTAGCTATTATATTTAGAGCAAAGCAACAAGAAATCAACTATCTTTGGGATTTATGTGAAAAGGCTTGTAGTAGCTGGAAGTCATACATAGACTGATGAGTGTTTTACGGTAATGTGCTCTCAAGTTCAATTTCTTAAGTTCTTTAGGTGACACAAAATGATTGATTCTGAGACTGAACGCTGAAGAAATAAATTGATTCCTCTGAAGTAAGCGGACCATTAATTCTTGACCTTAAAATCTCTAAAATGTTTTAAAAGGAGTTGACTTAGCAGTTACTGTATTTTATGGCATTAACTCCTTTTTCTTCCTTCGTTAATATATTACCTTACTGGGGCTTACCCGCAAGCTTCATAGTTTCTAGAAAAATAGGATGGAGCTTGCTACAGGCCCTAATGTTCCTTAATGCCTTACTTTAAACACATATGGTTTTAAACAATGGTGCTGAAAGCCTAGCAAGTGGGAGGAATTAAATCCATGGTGAAGCTCAAAGCCGCCTTCTAGGCCACCTTAGATAATGGCTGGTTATTTTAGCTACAGTTCTAATTTGATCTCATGAGTGAGGCTGATTTCGTTCTCCAGCAATCCCCAGGGCAGCCTGCTTCCACCCACTGTGACACAAGCTCCCTGCTGGGGTTGTGCATATGCAGGCTGACTGAGAGGGACAGCTTTACTCTCTGTGGAAATTCCCCCAGCCACCACTGCAGAGGCTCTGGTGTGTGGGCCTAAATTTCATTCATTTATTTGTTCATTTACTTCCACATTTACTTAGCTAGTGGTTGTCTGCTATGCACTAGCAGGCCTGCCCCTAGCATTTGTTAGGCTCTGGGCTTGAGAAGAATTAGAGGCCCACACACCATATTTCTAAATTTTAAGTTATAAATCAAACTAACAAACTGATCAATAATATACCTTTGTAAGGACCTGGAAGATCAGGCTCATATGTACAGTTCTAGGGCTCCTCAGAGCTCTGCATTAAAACTTGATGGCATGGAGAGCTCCCCCATCCCCAACCCCAGACCTCTAGCCCTCACCTGGAAACCTTCCCAACCCCCCACCCGCGCCCTCCATCTGTCAAGGTTCTGAGGAGCCTCTGCTGCATACGCTGCCCCTTGGCCACCCCCTCAGGCCTCAGGGGCTCACAGAAGTGATGTGATCTGCCCTCAGGAAGATGAGGCCCACGCAGGCCCTGGAAGTGGGTTTAGACCATGTGGCCAGAGAACTCCCAGGTCCTGAGTACCCACCCACAGTGTAGTGTAGAAGGGAAGGTTGTGGGCTCTGGGTGAGCATATCCCATTGGCTCTGTGGACTCTTCACCTCACGGGGAGCACACAGCTGCTGAGCCCAACGCAGGCCCTCTGGGATTAGTTTGGGGTCCGGTACAGGCATCCTAGCTGCCTGGATGTGAGGATGGTACTGTGTGCTCGGAGTGTGAGGTCGGCAGGGGCTGTGCCATGAAGGGCCTAGCAGAGAGACAGCAGGGGACATGATTCCTGAGGCTCTTGCCTTAATGAGGGAGACAAAGATGAAAAGGATGACTGGGATAAGGGGTGTGAAGGCATTGAGCCAGGTGATGAGATACAGGATGACTGGTGAATGCTACTTTAGAGTAACTAGGGAAGGCCTCTTAGAGGCAGTGACATTTACACCGATCCAAAGATACAGAAGTGCTTTCCAAGCTGAGAGAACACAGGAAGTGCAAAGGCCCGGTTGCAAAAAAAAGAGAGCTCATTTTTCTGAGCAACAAGAAGGTGGCTGGGGGTGGCAGCCGTGGCAAGTGGGTTGTGTTTGTTGAGGTTGGCAGGGGCTGTGCCATGAAGGGCCTAGCAGAAAGAGAAACGGCCTAAGACTTGGAAAAACAACTTGAAGCTCAGGTTGTCTGCTTACTGACATGGAGCAAAACATGTCACCTGGTCTCCACGGCCTCACCTGTAAACTCTAGATGCTTTATAACTATTCGACCTCCCTCGGAGCACTTCAAGAGGGCCAGATGGGATGCTGCTGCTCAAGATACTGGGCACAGTCACTAAGCAGTGATGAACAGCAACAAGCTCCCTTGAGCTTTTCCAGGAAATGGCTGCTGAGAAATGTTTAATAGTCACAGTGAGTGTCTTGTTCCAGCTTTACATGAGGGATTATTATCCAGGCAGATTCAAGGCCACCCTTCTTCCTCCACTCCCAGATGGGCTTTGAAGTCCATCTCATGTCCTGTGTGCCCTGGGAGAGAGCGGAGGATGCCCAGAAGTTCATGGAGAAGACATGGTCTGGACAAAGTGGCTCTTCTTCAGGCCCTCTCTTGTTTTCCATGGTCAACAACTAAAACTCAACCTTCCCCAGCATGTTCTTTGGTGAGGAGCTTGAGCAGTGATTATGACTCAGCTCAAGAGGTCAATAGCCTGCTTGGCACAAGGGCAGCCTGGCCCACCAAATGCTGACTAGCCAGGACCCCCCTGGGACTGTTTGCTAAGGATGCTGCTGAGTAAGAGGAGGCAGAGGCATTAAATCCACATGTTCCTTCTATAGATGGTTGTCTGTATTTTGCCTTATGATTCCTCCATTATCAGTACAGACTAAAGAAACCTTTGAGGTATCGTGTAACAATAATAATAATTTCAACAATAACAATAGTTCCTATTTTTTGACCACTGACCATATGCCAGACCCACACTGAGCTCTTTAATCTCACAACTACCCTGTGAGGGGGGCACCTGTTATCATCTCATTTTACCGATGAGGAAATGGAACCTTAAAGAGATTGACTAACTTCCTAAAGGCTACACATCAGGCATTTGCACTTAGGTTTATTTGACTCTAAAGTGGCCTCTTAAGTACAGTGCTATAAAATCATCATCATCATCATCATCATCATCATCATCATCATCATCTATTTTTAGCAGAGTTTTGCATACACATTAGATCATTTAATCTTCACAACAACCCTATGAGATAGGTATTAGTAGTAGTAGTAGTAGTAGTAGTAGTAATAGCAGTCTCATTTTGCAGATGAGGAAACTAGGGTACAGAAATTTTAAACAATGTGAGTCTTATTGCTGGTAGACAGTTTTTTTAAATAAACATGTCACCCACAGGGATCGGCTGAGGCTGGGTGAGATGAAGCATCTTATCCAAGACCACTGACCAGTATTGGCAAAGCGGGGACTGGACCTGAGGTGCATCTGTCACTAGACTTAAGCTGCCTAGATGAGGGTACTCCATCCATATTCCAGTGCCCAGAGTGGGAAAACCTGACTGTGGGTCCGAGAGTCATTTTCATGGGCCCCTTCCTGCCGGGTGAGCTGCGTGTGGCTCGACCACTTTGGGAATTGAGGGTTCCATGATCATTGCCCAGGGCCCTCCTTGGGCAATTAATTCCAAATGGTTTTAAGAGAGAAATATAAAAAATTGCTAGAAGAAAAAATAGAATCTGTTAATGTAATCTTGAGATAGGGAAACCTTTTCTTGTGGTGGGAGTTTAAACAAGTATCACCAAAGGACCGGTGATGGGAAAGGAAAGGAAATCCCAGGAGCTGAATGATCCACAAACTGGATAATTACATTTGACTATGTCAGAATTGCTGCTACTTGAGAACTACCTGGCAAGGGTCTCCTGCTGATGACAATATCAGAACTGAGAGTTAGACCTGAAGGTTAAGCGGTTAATTTCAACTCAATTCCAGTGCTTAGGCAAAACCATCTTTAAAAAAAAAATTTTTTTTTTCCAAAGGAAAAAGACAAATTTAGCATTCCCGTCCCCCCCACCCCAGCAAATCTGAATAATTTATTATATCTGAATATTATATCTGAATATTAAAAATAGGAACAATAATGATGTTCTACTTCACCTTAGAGTGACGGTCACAATGAAAGGCACAGGGGTGAATAAAGACCGTTCGCTCACTTCCTTAATGCCATAGGTTTAGATTAAGTGTATACAATGTCTTAAACCCTGAGTTAGGTGGCGAAAACGCACATCCACATGTGGTTGTTATTCCAGCGGGGAGTAGACGTCAACCAAGTACCACACAGGTCATTTCCAAAATTTCAAGTCATAATTGCTGAGAAGGTCACGTGAATCTCTGAGGGGAGACCTTACGTAGAATGGAGGACCAGGAATGACACTCTGTTGAGATGAAGGAATAAAGGGAATTAGCAAGAGGTAAGAGGTCAGGGGAGAGTGCAAGCAGTCTGGGGCCATGTGTGCAGATGCTCTGAGACAAGAACTTGGTATGTGAAGGGCAGAGAGAAGGCCAGTGTGGCCAGAATAAAGGTAGCAGAGGGTTAAGTCTGGACCATATAGGACAGGTTAAGTATTTTTAATTTAAGCCTAATAAAGTAAAGCCAGAAGTGCAGAGATGTATTATCAGCAGCACCAACTACATGCTAAGGCATAGCGAGTGAGATACGGGATGTTTCCTTTGCTCTTTCCTGAACTCGTCATCCCACCAATATCTGAAATTCTGCCATTAATCTCAACGGCTTTACATCTCCTACAATTCCCTGTTGACATGCAGAAAATATTCCAGTACTCCTGGGAGTAGGGAGGGCTTCCAATACTTAAGTGATTGCAGCTACAACTGAGGGTTTTGAGAGCAGGCCCTGTGATGCCTGAAGAAAGCGGAGCGAAGGCACTGGGTGTCTAAATGGGGCCTGGAGGGGAAGCTGGAACAGCAAGGGAGGGGGCAGGGCTCTGAGCCTGTTGTATTCCCAAAGGCGGCTCCTGACTGACAGCTGCACTAATTGTGGATTACATTGCTGATACATTATCCATATGGCTGCATTGATAATGTTTTGGCAGCTAGATGTTTTATGACTAAAGACTCCCAAGGTGAAAGTAACCAATTAGGAATCATGACAGAGAATCCCGTGGAAGCGTACTTTATTGCTCTCTTTGTGGGCACAGCTGTTTGTGGGCCACGCATCTGTGCTTGGCCCCTGCTTTCAGAGCTGCGGTGAACTCAGCCCCTATCTCATTCCAGCTCTAATCTGCTTCTCTCTGGGGGTCTGTCGGTAGAGTTTCTCTCCCTTCCTGCCCCTAAAACCATTACCAGCCCTGTCTAAAAGGTTTTATTTGCAATAAACTATTTTAACCCCAAATCCAAACATTTCTGTTTTAGTGTCTGAAAGCTAACTGTGGCACTAAAGTGTCACTCACTCATTCATTCATTTATTCACTTATTTATTCGAACAAATAGCATTTATTAAATGCCCACTATATGTACTAAACCTAAACATAGGCCTACCCCATGGCCCATTGATTTCACTGCTGGGTATTTACTCAAGAAAATTGAGTGCAAGTTTACAAAAACACATTATGTGAATGTGTGTAGCAGCTTTATTCATAATTGCCAAAAATTGAAAACAAACGCAAGTGACCATCAAGGTGAATGGATACACACACTGTTGTATACCCATACAATGGAATATTGCTAAGCAATTAAAAGGAAAAAAACATGCAACGACACACAATGACACAGCTGAATCTCAGAGATATTATGTTGTGCAAAATAAGTCAGATACTAAACACTGTATACAATACGATTCTATGTACAAGAAGTTTGAAAACAGGTGAAGCAAATCTGTGGTGGTAGAAGTCAGATGCTGGTAATCTCTGGAGGAGGAGGTTATTGACTGGGAAGGAGCATGGGGAAGCCTTTTGTGGTGATGTAATTTAAAAAATCTTGACCTAGGTAGTGGTTACACGGGTGTATACAAATGAAAAATTCATCAAGCTGTACCCTTAAGATATGTACACTTTAATTACTATAGATAAATTATACCTCAATTTTTAAAAAGTATCTGCCAGCAGAGCATTGTGCAGCTGAGCTGGACACAGATATTCCAGGCCTACATTGCTAAGAAGAGTCAGTGGCCTGCATGGGGGTCTTGAGCGGCCTCTGTCAGAGGACCCGTAAGAGCAGTGGGCAGTCCTCAGGTGACGGAGCTAACTCAAGGGCTCAGAGTACTCGAGGGAAAGAGAAAAGGTGGTTGAGGCAAAAAGATATGTCTGAAGCTCACTGCTGAGCACCTGCAAGGAAAACCGATTCAGTGTGGAATAGAGGGCGACCTGGGAGCACCTCAAGGCAGCAAAGACCCTCACTTCATCAGTGGTCAGTGACACAGGAGCCAGGAGGGTCTGCACAGTCAGGGACAGTCCAGGAGGCAGTGCTCCAGGAAGCTGAGATGAAGATTTCTTACCAGGAAGATGACACGTAGAGGAGCAAACAGAGCAAAAAGCAACTCCTTTTCTTTTTGAATGTGTACATTAGTTCATTTAAGTCTCAGAACTGTGTGGCATAGCATATAGTCACCCCACTTCACAAACAGGAAACTGAGAACTAACAGACTTCACGTGATTTGCTGAAGGTCACCCAGCTGGCAAGTGCAGCATTTACCCCTGGGCTTGAGTCCCGGGACCTGTACCCCGACGTCAATTAAGTGTGTAACCAGGTTGTTTAATCCGTGGGGGTGTGTACACAAAATGGCTTTATTTTTCCAATGTCTGTCCCCACTTATGCTCTGCTGCTGGGTCGCGATCCCGTAGTGTCATCTCATTTCAATGTTTTGGCAGCTAAATATTTGTGTGACACAGTTATTAAAACTCTGTGCTGTTTCTTTTAGAACTCGAACCTCACATTTGATTCATATTCTTCCTCCTTCCCTAAGCTCAGGCTACACTTGTGGCTGCAGCGGGTGTGGGAGGTGGAGTGGGCTGCTCTCTTCACCGCCCACCTCTTCTTCCCAGGCTCTTGCAGAGGAGGAAAGCTGTCTTCTTAAAGCAAGAGTCTGAGTCCAGGTTTGGCCCCCTTTCAGATGATTGTCACCACTGATCCAGTGAAGCTGTTGGCAGCCTCTTACTCCGATGGCATTTGATACACGGCTTTGGTGGCACCTGTGACACATCCCTCCCCATGATCCTCTGCAGGCCTCTTTCCTTCAAGCTCAGCAGATTGGTAACACTGCAACCCCAACCTCCTCTTCCTCCCCTAGCCTCCAAAACTGGGGCCCGAGGGCTTGGATTAGATCCCTCTTGTGCCCCCTCCCCCAACTACCATGTTGCCCCTCCCTGGTGTACTTTGCCCAGTGGCCAAGTCAGACAAACGAGGAACAAGACATCAGGCTTTCTTTCTGGAATAAAACCCAAACTTTATGAACAAGTCTTTTGGGGATCTCCTTTCTTAACTTCAATTTTTAACCAGGAGTTCCTAAGAAACTATAACGAAACAGCACCCACTCCTTTTCTCCTCTTGGGTGGGGAAGAAAAATAGTTAATCCTCATGAATCAGTCAAGAATTAGTCAAAGTGGAGGTGAGAAGTGCTTTCTGTTTTGGAACTGCATTTTGTCACTCATTTCTTGGGACTTACAGGACAGTTGTGAATACTATTGCCGTAAACTTAGGGGCATAAAACAACAACCATTTCATTACGCTCATAGATTCTGTAGGCCCGCACTGTGAGACAGGGACAACAGGACGATTTCCTCTGTGACTCATGTCTGGTGGTCGCTGCTGGGAAGACCACAAGGCTGGAGCTGATCTGAAGCTCTCGCTCACGTGTCTGATGCCTGGGCTGGGAGGCCTTGTAGACTGTAACTGCCAGCTGGGGCATCTACATGCCTCCTCTCCACTGGCTTGCACGTCCCCACAGCATGGCAGCCTCAGAGAAGCTAGACTTCTTACATGACAGTTCTGAGCTCCAAGTGTGTGTCATTTGCCTTCCTGAGTCGCAACTCTTTCCAGATTCAAGGGGAGAGGAATATGAGATGGAAGCTTGTATTGTTGTGGGCATCTTTGAGAAACAACTTGCCATTGAAGCTCACACCCTGTCTCCAGCCTCTGGCATCTTGGATTCCAACAATGGCAGGTAAAAAAAATCTCTGCACCTCCAGGCAAATGCACATCCATTAAAAGCATCGAGGAGGATGCGATCACTATACCACGGAAAGATTGCTTCATTCTAGTGATTGACCTATTATTCGAGGTGCTTTATAGAGTGTCAAGAATAAGAATTGTTGTTCAGTCGTGTTTTCCAAGTGCAGGATGCTCACGGGGGGTGGTGGGAACTTCCCATGGACTGCTCCTTGCAGGGCCACTAAGCTCTTCCTCAAGGACAAGGCTACCCCGGGATCATAGACGAGTTTCCAATTTTGTGACTCCCCAGTCAAAAGGGAAAAGGGCCTTCAGGACATCGTTTCAAATGCCTCCAGTGGGAAGGCAAATGTCTGAATCTCCAGGTCCCCTCGTGTGGTGATCAGGAGCGGGCCACACATGAGGGTCAATGGATCTGGGGCTAGAGCATAGAGCATCTTCCTCTGAATCACGGAGCTGCCAAAATGCAAGATTAGGTGAGATGAGGTCAGTGCAACATGGGGGTTCTAGAGAAGATGGCAGAGCTCCGCATCAAAATTGTGGTCGAGCTGGGCATCTGGAAGATACAGAGAAATGAGTTTGGGAGAAAACGGAGGAAGAATCTAGAACTGTGTTGTCCATATGATAGCCACTAGCAGCATGTGCCTACTTTAAATTAGTTAAAATTAAAAAGTCAGTTTCTCAGTTATACTAGGCACATTACAAGTGCTAAAGAGCCACATGTGGCCAATGAGTACTATCTTGGGTGGTACAGATTTTTAGAACATTTACATCACCACAAAAAAGTTCTATCGGATAGTACTGAGTCTAAAACAACTGCTTACAACAGGCACCTTGTTCCATGAACCAGCCTGAGCATGATGGGGAGAGGGAGACAGTGGGGGGAGATGGCTGGCTGAATGTAAAGGGCTTAGAGTGGATTTGATTTTCTAAAATAACCAAGAGTCATTTGGAATCAAGTCATACAATGGATCTGGTGTACTCATGCTCAACAAACTTCTGTTGAATTAATGAGTAAGTGATCTGGGCAGTACTGTTTGGTGAGGGCAGGGAGTGGGGAAGAAGACAGAAGGCATCTATAAAACAGAAGAGCTAAATTTTCTTGTGTTAGCAGCTCGTTAACTAAATGGGAGAAATTCTAAAAGGAGAGTTTCAAAGAGGGTTTGAGTAGCGTCAGCAACATTGTAAAGAATGAGTACAAAGCCTTTCAAGGTAACTGCTTCCAAAGGGACATTTAACTAGCTCACTGTGTGACCATGATTAAGCCCCTAGCCACTCTGGGCTTCAAGTTTTCTCAATTGTGAAATGAAGACTCAGAACTACAGATCGTCCTAGCTCTTTCTGTGTGTCCATGATTCGTGTATTTAAACTTTATTTAAATTATCTTTATTAGGAGAGCTTTCTTATTATACCTCAGAGTTGCCTTGAAAGCTGAAAATAATCAGAGAGCAAATAGGTTTCATCTTATGAACCAGGTTTGATTAATTAGTAGTGCTCACTTGAAAGACTGTCGCTTGGAAGCATTTCACGGCCACATCCAGCTTGGCGGGTTAGCACCGCCTGCCACAGGGACGGGGGTGGGACACATGCCAACAGCTGCTATCCCAGGATTATGTGCTGCCTAGCCCAACACCCAATCTAAGCACGTTCTCCCTCGCCCAGGTCTCTACCGCAAGTACTGGAAAACCCAAACATTTGCTTTCTTCATCTTCCTTACAGCTAGGGTGGCCTATAATACAGCTCCTGTCTGGATATGTGTTTGCAGCCACTTTGTGACCAGGAGAGAGCTTACGAGAATCACAGAAATGCTGCCTCTGACTGTGGAGCTGCTAAGCCACTGCTGGCAGCTGCCTATCTGCTGACTTCTTGCTAGGTGAGAAAAATATTCCCACATTCAGTTCAGCCCTCAGAGCTTGGGATTTCTGTTACTTCCAGGTGAACACTTTCCTACAATATCCTAGGTCACATGTCTACCTTTCCAGGGGCAAATGTAAATGGCCTTTGCTAAACATTCAGTACTCTTCTTTCTCATTCAACTTCCTATCGTTGAGGGGCGGTCCCTTTCCCTCCTCCGGGGTTTTGTATTTATGATACTCTGGTTGCTGAAGCCCTAGGGACCTATTCCTTCATCCACAATACTCTGTGAATATGAAAGTCCTGGGCGATGGGAAGAGTCCGGCCTGCCTGTTGGAAGGTGTGAGTTCCAGACTCAGCACTGCCTCTCGCTGTGTGTATTCAGACAAGTCACTTGGCCACTCTGGCCCTCAACTGCATGTCTAAAAAAGTGAAGGACTGGCTTAGGAAATCCCCGAAGTCTGTTTTAGCTCTGGCTCCTATGAATGCTGATGAAAACGAATGCAAACATGTTTTTCTTTCTTTGTTTCCAGCTGATCCCTGGGTATCTGGCATATTTTGACAGCAATAAATGCCAATAAATACATGCTGTCACAATCCACTCTCGTTGGTGAAGTCTATAGCCCTTTCTTCATGCTGAGGCAACTGTTTTCTAACAAGGGACAACCAAAGAGTCTTGGGGTGAGACATCCTTGGCTCAGACACAGGGCTCCATCTCAAAATCTCCATCCTGACACATCTGTTTGCTTCTGTTTTGCTCTTTGCCCACCTGACATTTGACATTGGAGCTATCCTACAATCCGGATCTGGGAACCTCCCCATGTTTTGGATTTCTGCATGCTGGATCGTCCTGCTCTCCTTCGCCCCCCAAATCCTTCTTCGTTTCTTTTTATCTCTGATACCCGTCTCCTTTCCTTAGCGCTCGACGTTTCTCAACCTGAAAACTAAGGGCAAACCTCAGTGACTGCTGGAGACCATGGAATTGCTCATGTATAGAGGCCGAGATGCATGTCTGTGAGCGCTCCCTCAGCTTCCCCGGATATTCAGTATCAGGCACTCGGGGCCCTTCCTTGTTAATGAGCATGTACCAAGGTGCTAGTAATGTCATCTTCTTCCCTACCCACGTTCTCAGAGGTGGCCAGCCACATGCAATCTGATCTATTAAGTAGCTGTAAACATGTAGCTGGCAAAGAGAGTCCTTTGTAATCATTCTTCCTGTGGACCTTGAAATTCAAGTTCTATTAAGTACACAAATGATCCCAACAATATGGTAACATTTCTATAGCAACCTCCTCAGGCTCATGTAAGTCAAGCTCTCAGGTACCTTGGTTTCACCTCTGAAGTGTGGGGTAGAGTGCTTATCTCCTGACTTTTAAACGTCTATCAGCTGTCTTTACCATGTTTCAATTTGCTCCTTTGCTACTAGCCAAGGAGGAGAACTGAGTGTCGGAAATCATAGGAGAACAGCCATAGTGCCTGAGTTTATCCTGCTAACAAAATTCATTTAGGTGACCATAAGTCTACATGGCAGTCAAGGGATCACAGACTTTGAGAGAGAGAGAGATTTCCCCAGTTTCTGGGGGGCATATAGGAGACCTTGCGTCAGAATTGGATTTGTAGTCCCTGCTCTAGTCCTGTGGGCCTTGGCTCATGCTTACCTGCTCTGCCTTTCAGACTTTCAGTGCCTGACTTCCCTTTAAATGACAGATGAACTACCTAGATTTGTGATCTCTCGTGTTACCTGGCCTTTATTAACAGCATGCTCTTTTATGCTTGTGTACTTTGATCTCTGTTCTCTTGCATGGTGTGGCTCTGGTAATTTATATTTTCATACTACTGCATTTTTCTTTTCCGCTAACATTTCCCTGAAATAGCCCCATATGATTATAACCATATATATGTACATAAATATTCAATAATAGGCTAGTAAATGTTCACCTCAGAGGTTGATTAACATTGCAGAATACTATGTAAACTCGTTAACTCAAACACAAGGTAATTAGCTTTCCTTTAGCTTAGATTAACTAAATCAATCTTGAAGAATAGAAAACAAAACCAGAAGTTGACTCACAACTGAATGAGTTCCCCTCAGCTGTCCTTTTTTTACTCCCTTCCTGTGGCATTGTCAGAACATCTGTGTGAAAGTGGCAGAAGTTATTGATTAACGCTGTGCATGATGATTAGGACAACTCCTGTTGGATTCTTCAGATAGATGCTAAATCATGCTAAATATGTCCGATGGAAACTTAAAAAATTTAGATTGCAGTTACACAGTTGGCCCTTGAGGTTCAATTCTAAAAAGGCACATATTCAAAGAGAAGGAGAGTTCCATTCTGGCTTGGGAACCTCCCATCTCTGGCTCCGAAATCATTTTTGAAGCAAGATGATTCTGCAAGTTGGAATCCAATAAAAGAAATGTGAAACATTCTGCTGTATTTCCTTTTAAGCTATGAAGAAAGGCAGTTTCAGCACTTACACAGAATTTTGATGTTTTTCCTTCCCATATTAGGTGATTTCTTCTGCTAACGAGTTAGATAATGTCCAAAAGCAAACTAAATTACTTCACTGAATCTTGAAAAATACTGCAACAAAATCACGTAGTACCATGGATTTTGTCAGACTTTCTAGGTTCTGGTCTTGGGGTTGCTGTTTAATGTCTCTATTAATGTGTGTGTGCGAGAATAATAATGACAAAATTTAAACCTAATTTTTTCTGTCATACAATGACTGGTTAATGTTTAAAATAATAAACTTGTCTTCACACCTTGCTGTAAAAAGTAGTGAAAATCCATCTCAATCCAGGGCAACACATTAAATGATAGCCTGAGATACTCTTCCTATTTAATACAGGGCACATATTCAGTGCTATACATCTTGAGTCACTGAAACGTCTAAAACCAATTATTACATTTGTAAGCCTGGAAAAATTCAGGACAATGACCTGATGCAATAATAACAATAAAAAAGAAGCACTTATTTTTTTTACAATGAACAGGATTTCCAAACCAGAGTTTTAAGCAGTTACATTTCTCAGGCAGCAGTAATGCCATTGCCATGGATTTTCCAGAGAACATTTCACTTCACGGTTATTTATAACTTAGCTCAGCCTCTTTCTATTATTTATATTTAAATATAGAAAGAAATCTTTTTCCATCCTCTTTCTTAGGATTTTTGTCTTCAACACCCACACAAATCCATGAGTCATAAATGAGACTATAAAAATGAATGGTCCCCATTACACAAGAACACTCTTTGGCTATCCATGTGAATTTAGATATTATAATTGTCAAGGTAAATTCAAACTGCAAATGAAACAATGTCGACGTGAATTCCATTCAGAAAAAAAAAAACCAACAAATTATGAAGTTGAAACGTTGTCTTTCTGTTTTAACATAGCAAAACAGATTTTATATATAAACATACCCTTTTCTGAACTCTCACAAAGAAACAGTAAAATATGCATAACTCAGTGGACTGGGAGAGTGGGAACTCAGCTTCTAACCTCAGCTCTCTGCTTTCTGAGTAGGTGACTTAACTGTGACCATCTGTGAAACAAACATAATGTCTGTCTTGCCTCCTCCACAGGGTCACCAAGAGGGTCAAATGCGATACAATATGTAGAAGTGTTTTGTAAACTGTAATGTGCCATCATAATTTTAAGATATGTTTATTCATGTTTCTTCAACTAAATTAATTGTATAGGCGGAAGAATGACTAAGCAGTGCAATGAATGGACAGGCAGATTATGAATTTGTCTGCTGCTGCAAACATATTTAATACTAAATTCAGTCCCCAAAGATCTGATAATGAATTTGGTCCTGCAATACAAAAAGATATAATTGATCCAATTCAACCTGAATGATTTAATGATGAGTAAGTCACAAATATCCAGTACAGAGAAATCTATTGCTTTTGCAGCTGAACTCAGTTTACTTATAGCCAAGGATGAGCTTCCCCTACAAAACCTCATCTCAATGATTCTACACCTTACAAAATATTACCGATATTATTCCATCAATCTTAATAATATCTGTTTTAGAGATGGAGGGAGACATCGACATCTTCAGATAACTATCTTATTAAACTATATATTAAAATTTTGTCATCATTATTATATTTGGATAAAAGCTGTTAGAGTATTTGAATTGCATTTTTTAAAACTTCCTAACCTAGATAAGATTTACAAAATGTAGGAGTAAATATGTAAATCATGAAAAAATTTTTCGGTGGATGATAACAAACATGGTAAACATTTCAACAATATTAAAGAATACATACTGAAAAGTTAGCCAGCCTCCCAGGCAAACCTCCAAGTACCCAATAATTCCCTTCCCCACAAGAACATATTCTTACCAATTTGGTGTATCTATGCTTAGTTACTTAAGCATATATACAGCATTTATTTATATAAGATGTGCTGCCTCACATCTTTTTATAAAGATGTGCTGTCCCACATCTTTTTTTTTACTTAACAATATATCTTGGAGGTAGTTCCACACCAATTCCTATAAATTTTGTTCCACGTTTTTAATAGCTGCATAGTAATTTATTTCATGTTTGGATGTATAATGATTTATTTAATGAGTTCCCTATTTACGAACGATATTTTGCTGCTACCGACTAGACTGAAATCCTTGTACATACATCCATCTGCATGATATTTTAAAAGGAATGAATGAATTGATACTCTCAGATTTCGTGAAATATAAATACATTATAAGTAAAATAGAAAAAAAGGATTATCCATAAATAACCCATTTTGGGACTGGAAAACAAACATCCGAATTGCCTTTCAGCCAAATGAGAAAAACAGGATCGAATGCTATAGTTTAAGTAAACTTGATCCCACACTGATTAACATTTGGAAGTCTCACCTGACCACCCAAAAGTAAATTATTCTGCAGCCAACTTTAAGTGAAACTCTGGTGTTTGGACAATAGCAAACTTCCCATGAAAAGTAAACAAACCAAAGTCACTTTCAGCAAGCAGAGGGGAAGTATGTAAAAAGATGATAGTTAGCTTTGTTTAATGAAAAAAAAATTGAGAATTATGCAATATTTGGACTTGCTTTTGGGGGCTCTTCTGTGGCAAGTATTAGGACATAATTTTATAAAAATGATGCCATGGATGTCATTTTCTCTGAAGTGGCTCCAACACCAGCAGGAATGTGAAGTTAAATCTGGCCACTTGAGACTTGCAGGAGACTTTTGCACTTTTAAAGCAACTTTATTAAGATATAATTTACATGTAAAATTCACCAATCTTAAGTGTACATTTTAATGACTTTTAGTAAATTTAGCAGGTTGTGTGACCACCAGCACAATCCAGACTTAGACCATTTTGGTCACCTCAGTGAGGTCTCGCCTGCCTGCCTACAGTTCATTCCTATCTTACACCAGCCACAGGCAGCTATTAATCTGCATGCTGTCTCTAGAGATTCGTCTATTCTAGACATTTAATATAAATGAAATGATACAAGATGCGGTCTTTTGTGACTGGCTTCTTCCACTTAACATGTTTTTGAGGTTTGTTCATGTCGTAGGATTATCAGTATTTCAGTTCCTTTCGTTGACCTTAAAAAACAAAAGAGTCAGTTATTTTACCAGCAAAATGGAGTAATTCAGGAATAGCAGAGGAATCACAATTAGGGACAAGCACACCATGGAGAATCATAATAAATAAGTCCGAAAAACAAGTGAGGGGTTTGTTTTTATAGGGGAAAAAGAGGAAGTTGGGAGGGGCTGTTTCCAAGAGTTCAGAGTGATAATGGCTTTTCATTGGCTGAGTGTGGCAGTTTCTCATTGGCTGGGCTAAAATCAAGAGTCCAAACCTGAAGGCAACCAGCTAAAGAGAGTCAGGTGTTTTGCTAGGCAAGGAGAAATTCTTCCTTCGTATTGCGTGGTAAGTCTTCCTGTTTGGGGTCTGGTTAGCAGTGCATAAGAGCTCCCCCTTTAGAGTCTCCTGGTTTCATTTTAAATGAGGTTTCTCTTATTTATCACTACTTTTTATTGGCGAATAGTATTCCACTGTATAGATGTACATATGCATTTTGTTGACCCATGGTTCTCGCTCTGTTAAGGGAAGAATAATAGATTTTGCCTATGGAGGAATCTGGTCCTCATTCATAAAGACGGCGTATCTCAGCATCTGTTTCCAGGCTGTCCCATTTCCCGGTGGAAAGAAAGCATTAAGAAAACCTGGGTTCACTTTGGAGAAGTAGATTCAGAATCATGTTTATTTTTGTTTTCAAACTGCCTATCCATTGATTGGGAACGTTGCCAAGGGAGAGGCCTTCCTCTATAAAGAGCCCACCAAGGACTGAGAAAAAAAAATTTTTTTTCTAATTTTTAAAAACTAAAGTTTTGTTCTATAATTAGGCATCAAAATTATTGGAAAATATGTCATCTTAAAATATGATACACAGCTATTTTAGAAACTATTTAAATCATCTTTTTCTCTATCTACCTTCCTTTATCAATCTGTTTACCCCCTCTCCTTTCTTTGGCTTAGTAGAGTAATGAGCTCAGGTCAGTGTGAGAGCCCAAAGGAAGCAAGGGTGGTCAACTAACAGAGGAAAAGTGGTAAAGTTGGTGCTCGCACATAAAATGAGAACGAAAATGAAGGACGGGCTCCTCTCAAGTGCTTGTTCGTCTCCATTTTGAGGTCTGGCACTGAAGCTGGAATTGAGAAAAGGTAGATTTTATTCTTGGTTTTGTCGCCCATTCACTTTGAGGAATTTACATGATGAGTTTGAGTCTTAATTGTTGCCTTTGTGAAACAAACGCTGGCCATCCCAGGGGCCACGGTGGTGGAAAGGGGAAGAGGATGAGATTGGCGGGGAGGAGCTGCTTTCCTGTGTCCTCATCTCTTCAGTGCCTGTCGGGCCCGCTTTGGTGGTGACATGGCTGACAAGGAGACAGAATGAAAAGGGGAGCCATACCACGTGCCCATAAAACCGAGATCCTCCAGAATATTGTCGCGACACCTGGATTTACTCTGATCCACTCTCTAAGATCAGGGAAGCCTGGTCAACTAATGTTCCCCCTCATCTGTGGCTTCATTTGTTGCCTCAGTTTCCCTTGCATGTTCTGCGTTCCACCAGTCTTTTTTTGATGAATACATCGTTTAGCTCTTCAGGAAGAGATATATTTGCCTAAAAATGAATTATATTCATTATTATTCTGGTTAATTCCAGGATGACCCTCTTTGCTGGTGGATGTGAGAGACCCTGGGTTTGAGTTGTGTTGTATCACTTACTAGTGGCCTCCTCTTCTCAAAAACCTGCTTCCCAGAGTTTTTGGAAGGGGCAGACATGCAATGAGTTGTAAAATAGATGTGAAAGACTCTGAAATTTGTGGATCACTGTAAAAACGTCAGCTATCCCAGTGATTATTTATCTTCTCGCTGTTGCTTTTACGGCTCTGTAGGTTCTGAGGCCTGATGGAAAGGAATGAGGTTTTCTAAAGATGAGTTGCACTTAATGTCTCTCGTTTTTTCCACAGCTAAACCGGCATGAATTCATAATGATTCTAATTCCTTTCATTGGTTTAATGGCCAAATTTCCTACCGTGGCTAGAGACTTGTGGGATGGATGTTTTTTATGGATTTTTCCCTTTGGCCATATTTCCAAGTTTTAATGCCTCTTATGCTTTGGTTAGAGTTCTCTCAAGGAAGATTTCTAAAGTCCCCGCTTGCCAACGTCCTGTTGGCAAGTGGATGCGTTGAGAGCCAGCCAGTCATAAAACTCTGCTGCCAGGAAATGAGGCAGCAGTTAATAGACTGAGGGACTGGAGCTCTGCTTGGGGCTGTACCCTTCCCTGCTCCATTTCTGACAGGCTTTGCCTCTTTTGCCTTCTTAAACAATATATTGTTTTCATCTGATATCGACAGTGAATAGGTGCCTGTAAATAATTCAAACAATCCAGAAATTTAAGAAGTCAAAAGTCATTTGTTATTCTATTTCTTCCTTATAACTACTGTTAAGATTTTATTGATTATTTTTTAGATATTTTTCTATGCATATACTAACACTCTCATTAGTTTTCAAAAATAGAATCAAATTAGACACACAGTTCTGCATCTTGCATTTTCACTAAATATTATATTTGAGAATTTTTATCTTTAAATATATCTCATTCTTGTTAAAAACTGTAGAATGTCGAATGGATGTACCATACTTTAATCAGCCTCCTATTAAAGGACATTTGGGTTGTTTCTAATATTTCGATATGATAAAAAGTGCTACGAAAATATTTTTATTCATATTTCTTTGCAGGCCTGTGCAAGTGCTCTGGTGGGATAAGTTCTTAGACGTTTCTGCCTACTCTTGAGTAATAGTAAATTTTAAGCTACAAAATAAGACAAAGTAAATTGCCTTTTATTATTAGAGTAATAACTAGTGAGTGAAGGAAATGTGGTCAAACTAAAGCAAGCCAGTAAAATATGTGGATCATTTTCCACACCTCTCGGTGACTCCCATGGTTGTGGAGAACATAACAACTCTAACTCCTGGATTCCTTGTTAGTAAGAGAAATGGACCTGAGATAGCAGATGCGTCTGGCCCTGGATCTGATGTGATTCCATTTACTATTAGAGAGTCAGCGGCAAAGTGGATGAGAGGCAGGACTCTGTGGCCAGCCTGCCTCATGCCACATCCTAGCTCTGCTGCTTGTTTACTTTAGAGCTCTCATTTGTGAAAGCAAAGGCAATTATAATGCCAATTTCCTAAGATGAGTTGGGGATTTAGTGAATTAATACCTCTTCAGCACTTAAAACTGTACTGGGCACATCATAAGTATTTGTTACACAGTAACTACGATATTATTAGTACCAAAAATAGCTAACCATTTGTTGAGCGTATATTCTGTTCCACACACGGAGCAGAATATATGTGAAGAGCAGGCACTTCATGTATATTGCCTACTTTAATCCTCACTAAGCTGTACAGGCTGTGCATTGCCATTCCTACTTTGCAGATAAAGAAATTGAGACTTTGAAAAGTTCAAATGATCTGCTAGGTTCTCTCCACCAGTCGATGAGAGTATTCCCTGCATGGAATGTGTTCAAGAAATCCAGGGCTTGCATATGAGAGCAACAAGAAGAGGATTCTACATTAAATTCCCCAGGGCCAACCAATGACATATTCAGAGATAGGAACAGAAACCATGCTCTTCCTCCAGTAACTGTTGATTGAGTACTAGCAATAAACTTTAGTCTCAAATGCTTCTAAGAAAACCCTTTTAGTGTATGATGTTATAGTGAAAATAAAAGTTTTATGAAGCGATAGTGCAAATTCATCTCTCCCTGTTTTTGTTCATGTTGTCTCCTCAGGCTGGCGTGACACGTTTTCTCTCTCTCAGAATCCTTCGCTTCACTTTCTCATCTTTGAAGATCCAGCAGATGCCATCTGCTCTGGGAAGCCTCACCAATGAGATGTGCTGTGGCTTCCTCAAAATTCTTGCACTTTTATGAAGCAACAGTGCGCATGGCATTGTTTGCACTCTGGCGAGTGCTTCTCTCGTCTGTCTCCCATCTTTGGACTTGATCGCCTTGAGGAAAGAGTCCATTATTCACCATTGTTTTTTTATTCAACACATTTTTATTAAGCCTCTACTAAATGCGAGACCATTCGTGCACTTGATCCTATCTTCTCCGAATATTCAAAGACTTTGCTCTTGCAATTGTCTTTTTTCCCTCTCCCACACTATGTGCTGCAGCACTACCATTAGCATCCAAGCATGCTGTAATATCTCTAAAAAAAAGAGCTCCCTTTGTATCTAGTTTGCATATAGTCATAGCCCGTTTCTCAGCTGCCTGGCCTTCTTTTATTCTTTAATGTCCCTGTGCACTCACTTGCCTTGGGGCCTTTGCACATGCCGTTTCTACTTTCTGGGATGTCCTCCCTCCTTATATCTCATGGCTCACCCACTCAGCTCTTTGAACTCTTCTGTGTTTTCTCCAGACTCACTCAGTTCTGTGGGGACAGCCAGAGTAGGCAGTTGAACTGAGGTTGACCATGGAATTTAAACCGGATAAAAGAGAGAAGTGAGGAGAAGAAGGGGCTGAGAGACAATTAAAAAATAATAAGAGAGATGGATTTTCAGTTCAATTGAGGTACCAGAAGAGAGATGGAGAAATAGGGGGTGGCACCAGAGAGTAAGTTAGGGAGGGTTCGTGGTTGTTGGTAATGACATGACTGGAATATAATTCTAGATGTGAGTAGCCAAAGCAGGGTGGGGGACAGGGGCACTGGGTGAGGTAAAAGAAACTGCGAGGCCAGGGCTTTGGGCAGATCATCTGAGTGGATGTTGAAATCGCAAGAATTAAGGTGGAAGCAGGGTTGGAGAGAGTGGCAGTGAGCCAAGAGCTATAATCTTCAATGCCCCACAGCTGGTAGATGGCTGCAGCGAGGAGAGAGATGGGTGGTCCACCCGATGACCTGAGACTCAAAGATGCAGCGGGTGCAGATAGTGAGGAGGGAGGGAGGCAAGAGGAACCCCTCTCCCCAGGTTCAGTGGCATGAGGCCTGGGAGAGGGGGTGGCTGCCACTAGAGAGGACTGACTATAGGGGAGCAGTGTCCTCAGAGGACAACAGGGTTCTTGGGAGAGCAAGACCATGAAGGCTGCCTCTAGAGAAGAGGCTAGGAATAGAGGGAGTTTTTGCTGATGACTGAATTTCCTGAAGGCCCAGGAGATGGCTTTAGGAATTGGATAATGACGGGTCAGGGCCGTGCAGAGCTGTGTGAGATTCAGATTATAGGAAAGGGAGGTGACCTCGGGTCCGGGGTTCTTGTGGAGGCGACATAAACAGGGATAAAGGCATAATGGGGTGAATAATGGTGGTGAAACCTAAGTTCCTTCCACTAGTTGACACTTGAGGAAAAGACTTTTTAAAATTCTGCAGCAGGAATGACTTGGCAAATCAACCAGTAGCCTGCTATAGTGAACAAAAATAATTTTTTAAAAGTTGTTTTTTTTTTTAAAGTATAACAGTAATACATGCTCACAGTAAAAAAATAAATAAATAAATAAATTCAAATAATTTAGAAGAGCATAAATTGAAAAGTAAGAATCCCTCCCCTCCCAGTCCTATTCCCAGCAGTATCCACTATCAACTACAGTTTCTTGGGCATCCTTTCAGCCATGTTCCATGCTAGTACAAGCATATATAGTATGTAGCTTTTAAACAAATAGATAGAAACAGTATTGCTTTACAGCTTGGTTTTATCCCTTAGCAATACACTTGATACACTTTTTCATATACACATAAATTACCCCATTCTGCTGCATATTATTTTATTATACACAATCTATTGAACTAGTCCTCTATTGTTGGTCACAGGATCCTATTTCCAGGTTTTTTTTTTTTTTACCTTAAAAACATTGCTTCTATGAACATCCTTGAACATTAATTGTTTTACTTCCAGTTTTCTTTGACAGTATGGAACAGACATAATATATAACTATGTTTACACTACTGGGATTAAATACATGTTAATGTTTTACTATAATCGCTTTAAATCTTCAACTTTACCAGGAACCACCGCCTTGCTTTTCAAAGCAGTTGTTCTAATTTATACTGCCACCAACAACTATAAGCCTCCCCATTTCCCCACATCTTTGACAACAGGTGGCATTGTCACACTTTCATTTGGCCAGATTTTGGGGTGGGAAATGGTATTGCATTGCTTTATTTTTATTTTCCCGAGTTTAAAAAACTTCAAATGTTTCTTGGCTTTTTGGGTTTTCTTCTTTCTAAATAACCCGTCCTTTAAATTTGTCCTGGTTCTTCCTCGCTATCTGCTCTTCCAAAATGATGTAGAATTAATTTGTCAAGGTCTGTGAAAAACCCTTGTTGGGCTTATTAGCTATAGCTCTTTGCATTTTTTTTTATTAGTGATTGCTCTAGAATTTATAGAGCCTTAACTTTGCACAGCCTTTCTAGAGTTATTGTATGACTTTGTACAAAATGTAAAAATTCTGCAGTTATAGAGGTCTATTTACTCCCCTCCATGCTTTTGTTCTAGTTGATATATGTATTCGATCTATAAGCCCTTATTATTATAATAAACCTTGTAAATTTTGCTTTAAATATTACTGTGCATTTTAAAAGAACTAAGGAGCTAAGAGAAAAAAATACTTTTATATTTACTCACATATTTGCTATTTTCAATGCTCTTTGTTCCTTCCTGGAAATCCTAGTTTCCGTCTGGTACCATTTTCCTCTGGTCCCAAGAAATTCCTTTATTGTTCCTTGGAGTGGCGAAGCTGGTGACAAATTATCTTGTTTAGTTTTGTTTTAAACTTTAAACTATATTTTTCCTTTATTCTTGAATATTTTTCTTGGATATAGAATTCCAAGCTTTGTGTTGTTTCCTTTGAGTACTCTAATGTTGTTCCACTGCCTTCTGGCCCTTGTAATTTATGATTCAAATCATCAGAAACTTGAATCATCTTTCTCTTGTAATGAGCTACTTTTCTTTTGCTACCTTTATCCTTGGTTTCTAGCAGTATCACTATAATGTGCCTAGGTAGAGTTTTCTTCACATTTATCTTGAGTGCGGTTCACTGAATTTATTTAGTCTGTTAACTTATGTTTTCAATCAAACTTTTAAAAATTTTATTTATTATGTATTCAAATATTTTTCCTGCCCCATTCTCTTCCTTTTTTCTGGGACTCCCAAGATATGCTTGTTTAATATTTTAATATTGTCCCATAGATCCCTAGGATTCTGTTAATTTTTTGCATTTTTTTCTATTCTTCACTTTGGATAATATTTATCTCTTTATATTTATATTTATCAATTGATTTTTCATTGTCATCATCATTCTGCTATGAATTTTTAATTTTAATTTAAGGTTTTATTTCTGCAAGTAAATTTTAATACTAGGTATTGTTGTTTGGGGTTCTAGACTTTCCACTGGTTCTTTTTAAAGTTTCTATTACTCTGTTGAGATTTCTTAATTTTTCCTTTACTGGGAACACACATTCCTTTATTTTGTTGAGCATAATTACCATAGATGCTTTAAAATCCTTGTCTGCTATTTGATCTTTGGATAATACTGGAGTTTTTCTCTATTGATTGTCTTTTCTCCTGAAACTGAGTCACATTTTTCTCACTCTTCATATGTCAAGTATTCTTAGGTTTCATCTTGTACGTTGTGAAATGTTGTATAGGTTCTGAATTTTGTTATATTCTTCCAAGAGTTTTAATGTTTTTTGTTTGTTTGTTTTTGGAGGCATTTTACCTGATTGGACTTAAGGTGCAAAGCATGTCTTTTGATAGGCACATTATTTTGATACTGCTAGAAACCAAAGCTAAAGGTAGCAAAAGAAAAGTAGCTTATTACAAGAGAATGATGATTCAAGTTTCTGATGATTTGAATCATAAATTATGAAGGCCAGAAAGCAGTGAAACAACATTAGAGTACTCAAAGGAAACAACACAAAACTTGGTGCAAACTGTGTCTTTTGATTGGCAGCTCAAATCTGCCAATATGGGCTGTTCAAGTCTGCCCCATGTGTGCAGAGAATTGGGCATAATTTATATCCAGAATTTGGGGGCTCCACCACTCAGATTGTCTCCTTTCTAGATTCCCCACTCATTTTCCAGTGTCTGTAGTTTTTCTAAACTCTATCATTTGGTTCTTCGACTCACAAAAGCTGTTTTTTTTTTTCTATTAGAGTTTTAGTCTTGTAGCACTGATCTCAGGCTAAAAGATATAAAAATAAACATTTTTTGATGTTTCCTTCTTCAAAGTTTTAACTCTCCATCAGAGTATATCAGCTTTTGTTCACTATCCAGTGCCTTGTGAGATCAGTATGTGTGTGTGTGTGTTGTTAGTTTTTTTGAGTTTATCATTGTTTAGACAAAACTTCCTTGCTTCCTTGGTCAACCTGGAAGCAGAAGCCTTCACTCTTTAATTTTGCATTTTTGAATTAGAATGTGGTAGAGTATCTTCTTACATATTTATTTATAATTGTATTATTTTTAAAAATGAACTCTCTGTTCACATCCTTTGGCTATTTTTCCATCACTTTTTCTCTCTTTTTCTTTTGATTCGTAGGAGCTCTTGTTAAGAATATTACCTCTGTCTGTTACACTTGTCACAGTTATTTTTCTGGATTATTTTCTTTGTTTTTTTGCCCATGAGGAAGTTTAAATTTCGTGTGCAAATTGATCTATCGTGGCTTTGGGATTTGGGGGCCATGCTTACAAATTTCTTCTTCATTAAAGAAATATAATACACTAATATATTTATAGGTACTTTTACATATTTTAACACTCAACTATTTGATCTATTAGTAATTTATTTTAGTATAAGGACTTAGGAGGTAAACCAGCTTGTTTTTCTAAATATGTTACTAACTGTACCAATGTGACTTAGATAATTCATCTTTCCTCACTGGTTTTGCAATGTTAACTATATCACTTATTAATTTCTTGAATTTTTTTGATCTTTTTAATACACTCTGTTCTGTTTATTCCTAGAGTAGTATAAAAAGTAAATTAGCATTACAATATGTTTACATGCTCTCAATACCACCAGACTCCATAATTTTGCTTTTTCATTTCTAAATATTTAACTTAAATCATCCCTTGATTTGCTGGATTTCATCATGAAATAGTTCTTTCTGTAAGACCTCATGGATGAATTTGTCTTGGGTTCTTACATATTTGAGAATGTCTGTTTTCTGCCTCTTCTATATGAATGACATATGCGTTCTGTTCAAAGTTGTTAGATCATAGGCATAAACATCCCTCCATTGTGTTCTGACATTGCATATTGCAGGTCAATATGGAGAAGTCTGGGGAGGTACAAACTGGAGCCACATAGACTGGGATGAGATCTCAACTTCATCACACACCAGCTCTGTGACCTTGGACAACTAACCTGGTATATTACCGACTGATAGGGCTGTTGTAAGGGCTAAAGTGTTTAATTCAGTACATGGTACGTAGTACCTAATAAACCTTAGAGAAAGATAACACTGATTATTACTTTAGTACAGAGCAATAATACTTATCTTGCATACTTTTGGTGTTATCTAAGGAATATACAGGCCTAACAATACTATATTTATTTCTCTTTTTGGGTTATCCTAGAAAGTTACAAAATAGGTGATTTGTGGTAGTTGTTATTACCCACGGATAAAGAACTATCCCCATCTGCTGGTCATACTCAGGAATTAAAAATGAAAAGCTGTCCAAATGTGGCTGTTGAGGAAATAGTTCATTTTGTAGCTACTGTGACTCGTAGCAATCTTTTCGGCAGGGATCACCCCACTTTTCTCTCTTACACACACACATACTCTCAAATGAACTGCTACTTCGCCTCACGGTGCTTGCTAATTGTTGACACTCTTATTTAGGCAAACATTTCCTTTCAGTTTGGAATTTAGATTTGTCTTAGATGCAGACTAAACATGTTTTCCTTCTTGCTAGCTGGGTTATTTAATAGACTCGGGCTTCCAAGCCTTGAATCTTTGTCCCACGAAGGGATTGCAGCTAATGTTTTTCTTTTTTCCTTCTTCATTGAAGTCACCAACAGAATCAATAGGCTGGGTATGTAACTAACACACATGATATTCCTAACTACCATCAATGTTAAACAGGAAAGAAAATATCTCTTACTCAGCTATTGTATTTTTAATTGGTTGAAGATATAAGAATAGCTGATAAGTGAGCCCTTGGGAAGAACTCTAGTTAACTTCTGCCTAGAACTAAGCCATTTCAGACAGAGGCCACGTTAGGCCTTGTCCTTTGAGTCTTGAACCTTCTGAAATCAGTACAGTTCATCAGATCTTTCCTTGGGGTATAGGAAAGTAGAAATCCAGACTTCCCTCTTTGGGGAGCTCATACTGCAGGGGACTGGCTTAGTGCAGTGACTCAGGTCAGCACAACAGGAGGAAGAGTAAACAACAGCACCGGCAGCTGATGCTGAAAACCATCTGAGATCCTGTCTCTGGCCTTTGTACGTAACTGCACACTTGAGCGTTCTTGTTACCAAGGCAACGTTGGACTGGTTCTGAGTTGGCTGAGAGGGCACTACCCTCCTCTGCCTTCCAAGAAACTACCATTTCCCATCCTCATGTTCACTGAGGCCTCGCTGTGTGCCTACTCCCAAAGAAGCCCTTTCTGAGGAACTCTCTGACATACTCAGTTCCAAGGGCTAGAGCTCTTACAACTTCATGTTCACTCTCCACCCCATGTTCACTCTCAACCACAGCGGTCTCATGCTACCTACAGACCCTCTCACCATCTTCCTCCCTCTTCTTCCAAAACCCTTGCCAACTTGCTGCATCTCTTGCCACTCTATTCCACCCTCCCTGATAGTTCTAAATAGTCATTCATCCTTTCTCTCCCTAAGATCTCTTTTTCCATTGCTTTCGTGATGTCTCCAGGCTGCTTTTTGCCCATTTATGACACGCCCTAATTTTTTATTACTTCCTTTCCCTCTATGTTCTCATAACACTTTGTTCATGGTTCTAATACAGCCCTCATCACAATATCCCATCATTTATGTGTCTGGATCCTTTTAGTCCAGACTGAGGCACCATAGATAGCAAGTACTGTCCTCTTCATTATATTCCCAGCTCTAAGCTCAGCCCCTGGCATAGAGTAGGCACTCAGTTTGTTGAATGAATAAATATTTCTGTTTTTTTCGAATGTTCATTTATTGATCAAATTTGCTCTGATGTTGATTTTCCCCTGATTTTGTCTGTGTAAAGAATTTTAAAAATGTTTTATTTGGAAGTACTTTCAGACTTTCGAAAAGTTGTAAAAATCGTACAAAAAATTCCCATGCACTCTTTAATCATATTCCCCAAATGTTAACATCTTATATAACCAATGCTCAATACCAGGAAATAAACAATGTACAATTAATCTACAGACCCTATTCAAATTTTGTCAATTGTCCCAGGAATGTCCTTTTTCTGAACCAGGATCCAAAGTCAAGATCCCAATGTTATTAGGTTGCCATAACTTCTTCAATCTGCAACAATTCCTCGATTTTTTATTTTATTTTTTTGTCTTTCATGACCTTGAAATTTTCAAAGGGCACTGGCTAGTTATTTTGTATAATGTTCTCCAAATTAGGCTTGTATAACATTTTCTCATGCTTATGTTCAGGTTTTACATTTTTGCCAAGAATACTCTTCTCAGTGCGTCATATCAGAGGATACGTGATGTCCATGTGTGCCATTAATGATGATGTTAATGCTGATCACATGGCAAAGGTAGTTCTGGCAGGTTTCTGCACTCTGAGGTTATTGCCTTTCCCTTGTTATTAATAAGTATCTCTTAGGAATAAGTAACTATTCTTACACTTATTCTTACACTTTTGTCCACTGATTTTAGTATCCTTTGGTGATTCTAGACTGCTATGATTATTATTGTGGTGTTTCCCAAATGGTGTTTTTCTATTTCCAAGGTTTTACATGGGGCTGGGGAAGTGGTTTGCCTACGGTGGATCATCTAGGGCTGAACCCCAGGAACGGCTCTAAAACATTCTCTGAACCAGGCCTGAGCATCAATTGTGGCACTCTGGGTCCTAGCTCGCTACACAGTTCAGTCTGTGGACTGCTCCTTCCTCTTTCTTCCCACCACCTCCCAAATTTCCTATTTGTGGATACAAATAGGCTCTCCTGATGGATGGTGGTGTTTCTGATGAGATGCCAAGAAGGGCTTTCACAAGTAAATTGATCACAACTTAATTATTAATTCATGCCCCTAAAGTACATACTGTGGAGATTAATGCTCCAAGCCAAAAGATCCTCAGCTCGCATTTTTAGAACCACTGTTTCAAAGGTCAGCTGCATAGGCTAAGATCAAGGCAGCGTATAATAAACCAACATCTACTGTCATGGGGAGAAATACTTCCCAACCCATTCTGAGCTGTGTCATGAAATTGATGACCTTGGGCATCTTTTCTAAAGCCTTCAGGTAGAGTTACTGAGTTGGGGGAGGGGTCAGAGGTTGTGACTTAAGAAGTGGATCCCTCACAGAATGCCTGTTAGTTTCCATTGGTCCCTGAAGTCTAACATGTTTATTATTCAGAAAAAATTTCTAATCCATAGACAGTGCGTCTGAGAAAAAGATATCTTTCTTTTGCCACATGTACAATAGTTAGTTTTCAGTATGACCAAATTTAGATTAGTTATTTTCTGTTTAGAGAGGTCAAGATAGTACAAATTTGCATGTTTTGGGGGCCTGCTTCCACCAGGATTCTTAGCCGATAGTACAAATCTGCATGTTTTGGGGGCCTGCTTCCACCAGGATTCTTAGCCGCATGAGGATTTCTTGAGATAAACAGGTAAATGGGCCTTGAGATTTACAGTCGGGATTGAGATGAAGAAAAGGAAATAGTGGCTGCCCAGGGCCCTGGGGCCGTTAGGTGACTGAAAAAATGGAGAACTCTGTTGAAGCAAGAGATAATCAAAGAGATGGCCATGTTTCTAGACGTCCTTTCAAAGTTGGAGAAGGAGCCTCTCAACTAAACACCTTACCCCACCAACCTACTCCACTCCCCAAACCGGGGAAATATAAAGGAGAATGCACAAGACCGAAAGGCCAGAGTTTGGCTGAAAGGCATGCACCTCTGGGGGCACCCATCTTTCCCCTGGCTTTCTCCTGTATGGGAGTGTTACTGGCAGCAGCCGAGGATGCTGTGTGTCATCTGGAACCCATGGGCGTTGCAGCAGAAGCTGGCTGTAGCCCTAGGGTGACAGTTATAGAAGCAGGAAAAGTTAGAGTTCCAGTAACAGATGGGGTAGGGAGTGGAAATCAATCTCTGCTGTGATTAGAACCCACACATGTGGTTTTCCTCCACAGCTGGTACAGCCCAGAGAAAGAAAGCCTACATTCACAGATAAATTAAAAGCAGGAGCTCTCTCTCTCTTTTTTTGAATTTGTTAATACTGGTAAATCTGTAAGAAAAAACTCTTCCCTCGGGTAGGAACAGGGAAATCTTTATGTTAAAGTGGCATTTCCAAGTGAATTTTTCGGAACCCTCTAAGAATGAACTGGCTAAAAACCTTGCGTGATAGCACAAAAGCTGTTTGTCATGAGAACCACATTCTAAACAGAGGCCTTCTTTAGAGCCATAGCACTGAGTTCGGTCTTTGGTAACTCGTACATTCTTCTGGACAACAGTTGAAGATGCCTTTCTCAGGGTAGCTCTGTCCAAAAGGATGGCACTGGATAGGAATGAAGATTCTTTTTTTCTCAGTAAGGTCCCTGGGACAAAGGTCTCATTTCACAGCTCTGAACTTCAAGTTGACAGGGTCCTTTGAAGGCTTGGCTTCACACAGCTGGGTTCTCTGAAAGGGTAGCCAAAGGGGACGCTTGAACATACATATCACCACTGGGCACAGCGAACTTGAAATAACCAGGGCACAGATGGGATACTTGGCAGGGCACGTGTCACGGAGGAGGAGGACGAAGATGTCCTGTTCTTGTCCACCACTGAGCACCGTAGCCCTGGGGGGCACAGTGCTACACAAAGACCAAATCTTGGAGCATTTATTGATGGACATTCTTACAGTACTGCAGGTAAATGTTTTACTCAGGACCTGTGTGAATTGCATCAGTCAGATCTGTGTACAGACCTGGCCTCACTTTGGGACTGCTTGATTCAGAAAAGCACTTGAAGAGGCCTGATTAGAGGGAGGGCTAGTGACTGTGCCCCTGTCAATGCTTTTTTAATTAGTCATTATCATTTTATTAATATTATCATTTCCTGTGTAGGAACTATTAGTTACACAACCTCAAAGGACCCATCCTCTTCTGGGATGCCCTGGGAGCACATCAAGAAGCGAAGATAAGGCAAAATGCCTCTCGCTGAATCTTATTCATTCCTATATTCAATTAATCACCCTGTTATTTAATAAATATTTATCAAATGCTTAGTAAGTGGCAAGCACTGTGCTGGGTGCCAGAATGACATTAGTGAATAAGACAAACAAGATCTCTGCCCTTGGGGAACTTTTTAATAAGATACATTCTATGTAGTAAGTATTTTAAGGGAAATAAGATAGGTTAATTCAGTGGTCCTCAACCTTTTTTGGCACCAGGGACTGGTCCTCCTATGAGGATCTAATGTCTGGTGATGTGAGGTGGAGCCGAGGTGGTGATGCTAGCGCTGGGGAGCTGCTGCAAACACAGATGAAGCTTCACTCGCTCACCGGCTGCTCACCTCCTGCTGTGTGGCCTGGTTCCTAACAGGCCATGGACTTGTACCAGTCCATGGCCCCAAGGTTGGGGACTCTGTTAATGCAATAGAAAGTATGTGGGGTTAAAGGAGGACTGCCTGAGCTAGGGAAGGTCTCTCTGATTGGAACAGTAGGATGGGGCCATCATGTGAAGACCTGAGGAAAAAGAATTCCAGGCAACAGGACCATCTCGTGCAAAGCCCCTGTGGTAGAACTGTGTTTGAAGAACAGAGAGAAGGCCCGTAGGACAGAGCACAGAGAACAGATGTGGGGTAGGTTGGGACAATGAATGAATCTAGGCAAGATCAGAGAGGTGGGTAGAGGCCTTGCAGGCCATGCCAAGGAGTTTGGGTTTTATTCTTCTGATGTCTTCCCTAGAGACCTCGGTTTCATGCAAAGTCCAAGAGAGCAGCAGGGCGGGCAAGGCTCTGCGCCCTGTCACCCTGTTCTCACTTCAAACCAACGTGCCTCTCCTCCCTTTATCAGTTATGTACATTCAAATTCTGTGTAAGATTTAGCCTCTCAGAGGTGTCAGCGTTGTGGTAGACGAAAGATGGCCAGAAATTCTTTCACTTCCCCTCCAAGAGTTAGAGTTTGTTTACTCTGCTCTTGAATCTGAGCTGGTCCTGTGACTGCTTTAACCAAAGAATGTGGCAGAAGAGGTGCTACACCAGCTTTAAGAGGACTGGCAGCTCCCACTTCCCCCTTTACAAGCAGGCTCTTGAAGCCTCCGCCGCAGTCTAAGAAATCCTAGTTCTCTACTGAAGAGACCACGTGGCAGAGAGCCAGGGAACCAGCCAACAAGGAGACCTGAGGCACTGTCAGCTGCCCCACACTGGGCTGCTCCGGCCATCTGAGCCGGCCTAGTGGACATGAAGATGCCGTCTTGGACAATCTGTCTCCAGCCGATATCACATCGAGCAGAGATAAGCCAATCTTGCTTGCCTCATCCTGGACCTCAGAACTGTGTTTGAAATAAATTTTTCCCCCCCAGTAGTTTTGTTACCCAACAATAGAAAACTGAAGCAAAGTTTCGAACAAAGAATTGAAAACCACTTTTCTGAGCAAAATTAATGGTTTTACAAAATTAATGGTTTTACAAAGAACTCAGAAAGCTTATATCTGACAACTGGGAGGCAGGAGAGTATATAGTAGACAGTCCTGAGTAAGTTCATAATAAGACAGTCCTGGAGTTGAATCGTGACATAACTTGATTCTTCGCTTCTTCATTTCTAAGGCAATATATGCCTAGCGTACATTTCTAACAATACTTGCCTCGAAAGGTTCATATGAGACATAAAATCAGACACTCTGTGTTAAGATCTTGGCACATGATAAGAGCTCAATAAATTGTAACTTTTGCATGGTCATCAGAGCCCTTCCAATGGGGCGGGGGTGGGGGAGACTCAGAACAGGCCGCCTGGGCTGGGAAGCCGGCTTGGTGGGGCCAATGCCCTGTCATTGCCAGAGCCCATATGAAATCAGTGTTGGTGGCAGCAGGAACAGATGAGGTACCCAGATTTACTGTCAGTATTCCTCACATGTTAACGTGTTATGCGGACACAGTGTTTCATAGCATTAAATTAGTATTGAGAACATGGTCCCATTTTTAATTCTTTCAGTGCTTCCGATAAAAGCAAAGCACAGGTGCTACGACCGCTTTAACGCCTAACACTAGCTAACATACCTTTCTTCCTTTTTTTTTTTTTTTTTTTAATTTTAGCAGAGAGAGTTTAATGAAACGCACAGCCTTAGGTTCAGAACATTTGGCAGCATCACTATCTAGACTAACACAGCTTGATATCATTGTTTAGTTTTCATTGTATTTTTGTCTTGCCCATTACTAGTTTCCTTTTTTTTGACCTTGACATAAAGATTTCCTTGAAAATAAAGATAAGTGAGTCAGTTTAAAGTAGGATATTACATAAAAAAATTGTACCAGTGGTGTCAGATACGGCAAAAATTGCGATGAAGATATGCAGACTACAGACGCAAATGCTGCTGCATTGAATGCCCCCCAAGCTCTGTCTGTGGACCCTACTTCGGGCTGTCACAGTCAAGAAATGCTGATTAACCCACTGAGTGGAGATTCTTCCTCTGCCGCCTCTGAGGCCCATGCATAACACAGCCCTTCTGAACCCAGGGCCAGCCTGAGGTGACAGGAGAGGACAATAGCTTCGTGGTTAACACGCTAATATAGCTTAGGGCATTCGGCGGTGGCTTCTTGGTTTCTGACCCTTCTCTGAGCCAGGCTGGCCCATGAGCCACCGCAGCTGCCTCAGGACACCCGCCTGGACGGTTCTGTCGGCTCAGCTCTCTCTGACCTTTCCTCTTTCTGCAGCTCTGGCCTCCCTAATGTGCTCAGCACTTTTAGCTGTTCTGTGATAGTCTCAAAGGGCATGGAGATGAGAGCTTTGCTGAAAATGTGCATGTTCTGCAGAAAAGGGCCACAGAACACTTAGAGAGGAAAAGGACAAAAAGATCAAAGTGGTTTTGGAGCAGAAGAGGGAAGGAGGGACTATAAAATTTGAATGAAGCAGGAGAAGGGAGATGGCTTTGTTCCGTAGTTAGAGCTAAGAGGAGAGAGATGACAAGAACAGGGATGGGTGCTCTTTAAATTAAGGGGCTGCTTAGAAACTAAAAATGTTAGTGTCATTCTCATCAAAGCATCAAAACCTACAATGGTGTTGATCTCAAGCAGCGAATGTGACTAGTTTTGTCAGTGACATTATGTCGATGGCTGCTTTGTCCTCCCAGGGGTCTGCTCCTGTGTCACCTCCTCCGTGAGGCCTTCTGGGATCACATCATCTAAAACAGTGCTTGTCCTTTCCTCTAGCTCTGATTCACTGCGTTTTCCCTCAGCACATTTACCACTACATGTAATTTTATTGGGTCATTTGTTTACTGTCATTGTCTTTCCATTAGAGAGCCACTCCATAAGGCGGGAACTTTGCCTCTCACTTTGCATCCCCAGCTCCCCTGGCACAGAGAAGACACCTCACAAATAAATGTTGGGAGAATGAATTCAGCCAATTAAGGTTTCTGAAGTCCCTGATATATGTGAGACAATACTAGGACTAAAAGAAGTGTCGGATATAAATTTTGCCCTTGAGAAACTGTCTAATAACAATCACTACCAGTTTTAGAGAGTTTATTATGTGCTAGGTACCTTGTGCACATTGTGTCATTTCATTTTTGACAACTAAGAGTGATGTTAATGTAAACATATTTAACAGTAGGGATCATAACACTGAACTGGCACCGTGAACTGGCACTCAGAGACATTACCATTGCCAAGGTCTGAGAACCAGAAAATGGCAGAGGCAAAATCTGAATGAAGGTGTGGATAACTATGCACATTCTCCTAATCCCTCTGTGGAGTGCCTACTGCCCTCCTGTAAATACGTACTGACACCTCCTTTGTGCATGGAAACAAAGTGATCTCCACTGTCAGAGACCTGTAGGTCTCGTGGCGAGATCCCTGGGGTAGCTAGCCAGCCTCTTCTCCCTCTGCCATTTTGGCTCTAACAGGTGGCAGGTCCAAAGTTCTCACAAACAGAAACAAGGAAGAAGGAGATGGGGAAGGGCAGGTGGTGGGGAAGTGGGGAGAACTGGGCAAACAGGCAGCTATGAGGACATTTACGGAAGCTGAGGGGACAAGCAGAGAGAGCCTGTGGTCTTGGCTGGCTCACTGCTTTCCAGGGCCACCTCCCTCCTCACTCCAAGTGACCTCCATCCTCAGAAAATCTGGCCCCCCAGGGGTGGCAGCATGCTGAGTTCTCTAGCAGAGGATTTCACTGGCCCTGCAGCACAATGGGAATGTTTATTTCAGGTGACAGGCTGATACAAACAACAATGCCACAGTCACAGGGAAACTGGGAGCTGACCCTCTCACTGCCCGCCGCGCTGTGCCATGGGAAGCCGCGGCTAGTTCACTCCACATGTGCATGTGCGCCCGCTGTCCCCGGCCTTCCTTGCAGTGCCCGGTTAGCAGAAGAGAAGTGCTGCTTCCAGTCTTATCTCTTCTCTTCTGCTGCCGAGGTCCTAACCTCCCATTTCCAAGTTCCTGGTTACAAGATGGAGGGCAGCCTCCTGACTCATGTCCGACTTCACGTAAGCAGCAGCCGTGGCAACAACAATAAACTTTTATTAGACTAAATCGCTGAGAGTTCAGGTTGCTCTGTTGCAGTAGGTCCCCCTAAAGCACTCTGCACTTCTTGCTGCATCTGTAATAATTAATGCTAATAATAATGTCTGTCACACCTTCTCAGTATTAATAGCGTTTGACTTATACATACACGAGCTTGGCTTATGGCACGATTTTATCTTGGCGTTGCTTTGGAGAAAGTAATGATAAAGAATTACACCTATACTTCTGTCCCCTCAGTGATGTGGCACAAAAGTATTCAGTAGCTTCCTAACACCTATAGATTCCAAATATCGTCTGAGTGAGGAGACATTTTTGTATTTGCCCTGCTAGGTAGAGATTATTTCCACCATATTACAGAGGACAGTGAGGCCCAGGAAGGTCGATCAACTTGCCGACCGCCTCCCGGTTGCCCTAGGAGCTCTGATCCCAAAGCTTGTTCCACAGTTCCCTGAGCCTTGACTGATGAGCTGCCCCGATTTAATCCACTGTGGGCGAAGCTCCGCAAAAGCAGAAGACTCGGTTATTCACCTCAAGGAGGGCAGAGGCCAGATGAGATCGCTAGGTGAATCAAAGTAAGATAGTTAAAAGACAATTTAAAAAGCACTGGTGTGTTTTTAATGAAACGGGACCCAGATAAGCCGAGAGAGAGGTATGTGCAGCTGGGAGCCCAAGGCTTCCCAAAGCTGAGAGTTGAGGGAGGCCAAGAAGGACGGACAAGGTGTGGGGCGAGAGGAGAAAGGAAGACTCTCTACGCAAGGGAGAGACCCTGGCAGGGCCTTGAGGGGGCACCCGCCTGGGGCGTTCAAAGGGCGGAGAGAAACCAGTCTGGCAAATGTGAGCCGTGTGGAGGTGAGTGGGGTGGAGGCGATGGAAGGTCTGGCTGAGGAGTCTGAACTTGACCCTGAGACAGGGCAGGGCCACCGAAATGAAATGAAGGGAATCAGTTGTTTGGGGAAGGTGTTGGATGTGCTGAGTTTTCTTTAAAAATGGAATTTTTTTTTTTCTGCAGGCAGTTAAAAGTACAAGGATTTGCCTTGGGAAAGATGATCAATTTAGAAGAGCCTTTGTGGTTGCTGTTAGTTCTGCTTCCTGATTAGCAGCCCCTCCTTCAATAGCTTTCCTGACCTTGGCTGAGAGACGTATTCATGAACTAGTTAGGTTCTGTAGACACCTGTTCTCTGGCCCTTTATTCCAAGTCACTTTATCTCTCTGGCCTCAGGTACTTTATCTGCAAAATGACAGTGTGTTAGACCAGACAGTCTCTGGGAGTCAGCCACGGTGACCATGAGCTCTTAATTTATGTCTACCCTGTCCTGCTTTTCATAAAACCATTCTGTCCCCTTCCCCCTTTATTTTTCTTATAGGGTATCTTGGCATATGTGTTCAGGTTTCCTTTTTAGGATCTATGGTTAGGAGTGCACATAAGCCATCTGACCTACTTTTATGGGGCCCAACTGCTTGTTTTTGTGTTTTGGCCACAGCCTCATGTCTCAGAGAATACAGTTCTCTTCATGAACGTTCAAAAATCACCTCTTTGATAATTAAATATTTATCACTTAGGGGGAAAAAAATGACCTCTTTGAATACATGCTGAAGTTGTTTATGGATGAAATGGAAGTGGGTGTAGATGAAACCACTTGGCTACAACCTGATTATTTTTGAAGCTGGGTGACAGTATGGGGGTTTCATTAAACTATCTGACTTCTTGTACATATGTTAAACATTTCTTTTCCGTAATAAAAAGCTAAAAATAAATACACACACTTCTTCATTGCATGTTGCAGCATCCAGAAAGCCAAAATGTTGAGTATCCACAAAACAGTTTCCCAAAGCAATCTTAAGACGTGGGAAAACAGTACAGTTGATACAACAAAATAACTTACTGTACGGGGTAGAGGACACTGGCCTTGGATGACTCCGGACACTGGCCTTGAATGACTCCGGACACTGGCCTTGGATGACTCCGGACAGGAACATCCCTCTTTATTGTGAGCTGCTATTTTCCTGCCTGCTCGAAGACTCTGCCTTCTGCTTCTCCTTTCTCTTCTCTTTCTTTCTTTGTAAGTTAACTTTCTCTCAAGGGTAGAGAGAGCTGCTCTTTTAAGAACCATAAAGAAAGGATGACAGAGCGCTCCAAAGCAGTGGTTTTTATTTCTTTTCTTTTTTTTTTTTAACCACAACTCAGAGGAAAAAATATGCTTTTCACTACCACAGACAAAACACAAACTGACATGTAAGTTTTATGAAATAACACCCTTTACTCAGTGGGACACATTCTGATATTTTCTGTTCTGTTCTATTCGAGATTATTCTATTCCAATATTTTAAAGGGCTGTTGTGATCTACTAAATTGATTTCAGAACCACTAATGGGTTGCAGACTGTAGCTAAAAGAAAAAAAAAGGGTTAATGAAAAGATACACTAGGCAGGAAACTTAACATTTAAAACATCTGGCCTAGGGCTGAAGTCACAGACAGCTGGATCTCATTTGTATCTGACAGTGGAAAAGGCCTCCACACTTTCTTTAAGGGGGTGGAAGGTCAGATCTACAACGCTAGCCAAGGATTGACTAAATTATTAAATTTCAGCGGATGTGTTAATCCCATCGACAGAAAGTGATCATTGGTGGTAGGCTTAAGATGGGACTCTGGTTGAAGGGGGCTTAGCCTCACGCCAGCTTGTAGTTTTGTCGTGGTGAAAAAGAGAGAAGCCCCACTATTCACACGCCACTGTGGCTGCTGCTCAGCAGAGGCACTGGGCCGTGGCGTAAGGCTATGCATGTCCTTTGGAACCAGACAGACCTTGGTTACCCCAAGTAACCATGTTACTTCAGACGGATCACTTAACCTCTGTGAATCACAGTTTATCTCATCAGAACGGGGATAATAATATCGTTTTAAATGAGATTAAATATAGCATCTAGCCAGAACCTGACATGAGGACCTCAACAAATATTGTTAACCTCTTCTACTAGCACAGAAGCTACAGGGAGTTTCCTTCAAAGGCTGTTCAATCTGGTACTCTGTATGACACATCTGCCACCTCTGCTTTGCCCAGAGGTTTGCTAGAGAGGAAAGAAAGGCAGAACACTCAAACAGGAATACGTGTGAAGCACCAACTAACCAAAAGAGAAGCCACATTTTCAGGCTGACTGACCCAGGGAACATCAGTCACCAGCTTTAGGTCGCAGTTCCTTAATCGATGCCGCGTCCAGCGAGTAGTTAATCCTGCTACGTCCAACGTGGCCCTAGAAAATAAACCTGAGTGGGAACGGTGGGAGATTGAGGAAAGAAAGAAGACAGAAAGTTGGGATCAGGAGGTCCACAATCCGCTGATGATGGAGTAGCGGCTCAGTTTTATTTTTACAAGCTGCCTTTATACAAGAGCATACAATTGCTGGCTAAAATAAGATTATCCCCACCCAGCCTACACATCCTGCTATAAACATTTGCATTTCCATAGATTATCCCCACCCTACACACCCTGCTATAATCGTTTGCATTTCCGTCAACACCGCATTGTTCTCTGATCAGTTCATAGTTCCCCATTCTTAGGAGGGTTTGTAGAGGTGAGGCAACTCTTGGTCGACTTCACAGATTGCAAGGACCACGTCAGCTTGCAACCTGCTCTCCACAATCCTGAAGCTAAGATAGGGGAAATGCCACGTTCTTCCACGACTCTTCCTTCATGATTCTTAAATACATTGAGCTTCCTGGGCACCAACTCAGACTCACTGGATCACAATAATCCCAACCCAATGTCCAGTAATTCACCATGTCCTTTCAAGTCTGCTTCCTAAATATATCTCCAAGCCTTCTCTGTCTCCTCCTCACTACCCTACCTCTGTACCTGTCACCTGGATTCCTGGCTTCTAGTTTTGCTTGTTCTCCATCCAGCGTCCAGTCTGCAGCTCATCTTGATCTGGTCAGTGCCAACCTTTGTGACTTCTTTTTACTTTATTTTTTAACTTATTTTCTTTATTTTTATTTTTTCAGTATTTAAATAATTTTAAACTGTAGTTGTCATATAATATTATATTAGTTTCAGGTGTACAACGATAGTGATTAGACGTTTAACATAATTGATGAAGTGATCACCTCAGTACATCCACTACCCATCTGACACCATACATAGCTATTACAATATCACTGACTTTATCCCTTTTGCTATACTTTACATCCCCACAATTATTTGTAACTACTAATTTGTACTTCTTAATTGTTTCTCTTTTCTACCCACCCACTTAACCCCGTCTCCCATCTGGCAACCAACAAAAATTTTCTCTGTATTATTATGAGTTTGTTTCTGTTTTGTTTGGTTATTTTGTTCTTTAGATACTACATGTAAGTAAAATCATAGGGCATTTGTTCCTCTCTGTCCAACTTACTCCACTCAGCACAATACCCGCTAGGTCCATGCGTGTTGTTGCAGATAGCAAGATTTCATTTTTTTTTTTTTTATGGCTAAATAATATTCCATTGTATATACGTACTACTTCTTTATCCATTCATTTATCGATAGACATGTAGGTTGCCTCCATATCTTGGCTATTGCAAATAAGGCTGCGATGAACATGTGGATGCACATGTACTTTTGAAGTAATGTTTTGGGTTTCTTCGGCTAAATACCCAGAAGTGAGATTATTGGGTCCTTCTTTATCTTTTGTTATAGCTTTGTTTTGAAGTTTATTTTCTGGTATAAATATTGCCACCCCAGCTATTTGTTTGTTTTCTTTTTCATGAAATATCTTTCTCTAGTTCTTTACTTTCAGTCTATATGTTTCTTTTTGATCTTAGGTGAGTCTCTTATAGGGAGCATATGTAAGGGTCTTGTTTTCTTATCTATTCAGCCACAGCTATGTCTTTTGATTGGAGCATTTAATCCATTTACATTGAAAGTAATTGTTGATAGATATGTAGTTACTGCCATTTTAGTATTCATATTTTTAATCTCCTCCTCCTCTTCCTCCTCCTCCTCATCTTCCTCCTCCTCCCTCTTGTAATACTGGTTTAGTGGTGATAAACTCTCTTGCTTTTTCTTGTCTGGAAGCTCTTTATCTGTCCTTCGATTCTAAATGATAACTTTACTTGGAGAGTAATCTTGGTCGTAGGTCCTGGCTTTTCATCACTTTGAATATTTGGTACTAATCCCTTCTGGCCTGCAAAGTTTTTGTTAAGAAATCAGCTGACAGTTTTATGGGTGCTCCCTTATAAGTAACTAGATGCTTTTCTCTTGCTGCTTTTAAGAGTCTCTCTTTGTGTTTAACCTTTGGCATTTTAATTATGGTGTGTCTTGGTGTGGGCTCTTTGGGTTCATCTTGCATGGGACTCTGTGCTTCCTGGGCTTGTATGTCTATTTCCTTCTCCAGGTTGGGGAAGTTTTTCATCACTATGTCTTCAAACAGGTTATTAATTCCTCGCTCACACTCTTCCCCTTCTGGTACCCCTATCATGCAAATGTTGGTACACCTGATGTTGTCGCAGAGGCCTCTTAAACTATCCTTTTTTTTTTTTGGTTCTTTTTTCTTTTTGCTATTCTGATTGGGTGTGTTCTGCTACCTCATCTCCCAAATCACTGATTCGATCCTCTGCTTCATCCCCTAATGTATTCTTCATTTCAGTTATTTGTCTTTTTCATTTCTGACTGATTCTTTTTTATGTTTTCTATCTCTTTGTCAAAGTTCTCATTGAGTTCATCTACTCTTCTCCTAAGTTCACTGAGCATCCTTATAACTGGTGTTTTGAATTCTGCATCTGGTAAATTTCTCATCTTCATTTTGTTTAGTTCTTTTTCTGGAGCTTTATTCTGCGCTTTCATTTGGCACATGTTTTTTTTTTTTTTTTTTCCTCACTTTGGCCACTTCACTGTATTTATTTCTATGTATTAGGTAGGGCTGTTATGACTCCCAGTCTTACTAGAGTGACCCTATGTGGTAGGTGTCCTGTGGGGCCCAGTGGTGCTTGGCATCTTCTTTTAGAACACCTACCTGCCCAAGCCCCTGGCCTGTGAATTCAGGGATGGCAGGGGCAGTGTCTCTCCTGACCAACACCTAGCACATGGCCTGGTGCAAACCAGACACTGAATGAAAGAGCAGTTACTGAGTGCCAACGAAACCTTTTCTGTAATATTACGGCAAGTGATCTATTTTCTGGATAAACTAACTTCCATGTCCTATGGCAAATTGTCTCTTGAAGTCCCTATTGTATTTCCTACTGGTTTATTAGGGACTAAATCAATCATATCATAACTTCCATCATTTTATATTTTGGTAAAGGATGATTTCAAGAAGTTTTTTCAGATTTTGAAAAACAATTACAGTTTAGGTGCCTTTCTCATACTCCCCAAAATACTTTGAGTGAGTGTTAGCAGTTGCACATTATTTTTAAAGCCTGACACAGACATAATGACTGAAGATTCCCCTGAGCAGGAAGGAAGGCTGAATTATGGTTTTCGCTTCCATTTAACCAGACTAAGCCTTTGTTTAAGTGTTTTGTGCTCTGATGAGAGGTGTCTGTATATGAAGTGCTTGCTCCTTGAACAAAAGTTGTGGGTAGTCAAATGTAATTTAATTGGCTCATGTTTCATCATTAAGGCAAAACCACTTCACTTAAATAATTAGCTTGAACTGGTTACCGTAGCTGAGTTAGCAGGTCTGCTTTTACTTCATCCGTGCTACTGGAGTTACCTAACATCGGAATTCGGTGACATGCTGTTCTGCAGAACCTCGGGTTCGGTAGTTCAGAGTTCCAGGCCATGCTTGCAGGGCTCAGCTGCCTTCCTAAGAAAGTGTCAAAGAGCAGTAATCACAGGATCACGTTTTCCCCTGTGGTTTGTTCAAAAGATTGAATGAGCATTCAGAACAAAGCATTCTGGAGAGAATACAGGCAGTTTCCCCAAGCATAGAGGTACATACTAGAAGAGATCTCAGTCACAGATTTTTCTAGAATAGCAATTCCCAAATCACTACTGATTTAGGATGCCGCAGAGTCACTGGGGTGGCAGATACATGTAAGACCAGCCAACTCAGGGTTCAGTGTAGGCAGAAGAACAGTTAATTATCAGTTAGTTAAGCAGGTAACAGAAAACCCAATTTACAGTGGCTTAAACAAAATTTTCTCCCATGAAATTAAATATCCAGAAGTAAGGAGTTATTTACTTTGGTTCAGTAGATCAAAGATGTCATCTGGGCACTTAGGCGCTTCTTCTTTCCAGTCTGTTACCTTAGTGTGTTGGTTTCCTCCTTGGACTCATCATTCCATGGACACAAGCTGCAGTCCAGGTGACATAAACAGAAAAGAGGCAGGCAAGTTACTATGTCCTCCTTTATCAAGAGAACACAAGGCTTTCCCACACCCCTCCATTCAGCAGATATCTGCTTGGAGCTCATTGAATAAAACCGAGTCACTGATGGGACATCTTTTGGATTCTTTGCTCAAAAAAATATGGAGAACAGGACTTTTATATTTGCCTTAGACTCAATCTTATCTGAATGAATCCCCATTTTATTCTCCCCTTTTAGACAACAAATGTTTTGTAACATTACTTTAACATGAAAGACAGCGAATAGATCATATAACTCATCTATATCCATAATTTCAGAATAATGTTCTAACTGTAGCATAAAAATATGAAAGAAGAAGAAATTTATAATAAATGTTAGGCATTTCAATGCATAGTTGCCTCATAGTCAGAGGTTGTACCTATTTGTAAGGAATAGTTGAGAAGAAAAAAGAAAGACTATCAGAAGATATTCCATACAAGAAGTACAGGAATATGAAAGAGCAGAGGTTCAAGTGCATCCTAGATTAAAAACCAGTGTAAGTATAAGTAGTAACAAACCAGACTTGTTTGCATATGATAAAAGAAAGAAGGAGAAAAACCTTAATTGTCCTGACAAATTATAGACCATTGAAGTGGAGGCAATGACAACTATGATATTTTTTCAAGTGAGCTGAGCCTTATTGCTAAGTTCGGCGTCAAAAATAATTCTTTCTGCCATGACAGGGATCCAGGGAGTACCCACACACACACACACACACACACACACACACACTCACACACTGCGCTTGCACAAAAACCAACCCATCTTCTATCCTGAAGACTTAACACATGTCAAGATAGACGCTTAGCTTGAGGACTTAAAAAAATGCCTGGAGGCCTCGTGCTTCAATAAGCTATGTTCTAGAAAAAAATCATAATAGAAGAGGCTATCGACAAGGTGTTTGGTTCAATTCAGGCAAGAGAATCAAAATAAGGTTGAAAGACAATAGGCAACCCCAAATAAATAAATATCATTGTTCTCACAACATAAATCTATCATTATGATAAACAATTTTTTTAAAAAAATGGGATGACAAACATGAAATATTTTTGAAAATCACTTTTAATAATGAATTTAACTCAGATTCCTGTGTTTCATTCATCTCCCCTTATTTCATAATATTTGATTCTAAGCTGTTAATAGAGACTCAAATCCTCTCAGTCACATAATTACATGTGAGAGCTACAATGTTGGGGTGTGGCACAGTCGACTCAAATACAAAGAAATGATGGCCAGGAGTGATGTAATTTTCCGTAAGCGAACAGCTCTTGGTAAATTTCAAAACACACACAACCCTAACAAAGAATAACACAATCTTTCCTCAATTTATGTAATAGCTGTGCTTCTGGAAAATTCCAGTGTTTATTAAAGCTCTGAAACAAATACTTTGTGTCTATATGTAAAATGGAGTTAGATTATTAGGCACAGATGATACAAACATTTTTTTCATCTACACAAATTTCCAGTGGGCATTAGAAGTATGTGTAGGGCTGGTCTTTGTGCCTTTGAATTCTCTTATACATTGCAGGATGTTGAGCATCTCAACCCACTCTCTGGTGCCCCTCAATCATTGTGACATTTGCCACCACCACCCACCTAACCCCACACACAGATTCCAAAGCACCCTCTGGTGTGGTTGACAATCTTCCTGGAGAACCACTGGCTTAGGTAAATCATGATCCACCTTGGGTTGCACACAAAATCGGTGTTCTATAGACAAGGACAAAGGAGCACAGATACTGGCAGGCAAATAATGATGTCACGGCTGCCACAGGGAGTGAGTGGAGGAAGCCCAAGCAGGTCCCCGCTACAACCCCTTATCCTGGAGGCAGAGGAACTGGAGGCACGAGCTCGGGGAGGTCAGCATTGGTGATGGAAGACCGGAGTAAGGTGTGAAATCTCTGTCCCAGCAGTGCCAGAGCCCATCTGAGACGCTCACTCGCCACTCCCAGCAGAAGCAGATAGCATCTCCAAGCATGAGACAGGTTCCTAATGAAGGGCGTAGTGGCTGAGGAAGGGTAAAATGCCCCTAAGAACCTTGGGCCGCACAACAAACTCAGAAAAAGAACTTCCGCACAGGACAGGACTGCCAAAAATCCACCTCCAGCTGTCAGACCCCACCTACTTCCTACCTGAAACCAGACCTCTAATCTGGAAAAGTAGAACTACAGAAAATCTAAACTCATTTTCCTTACTTGGCCTGTGGGTTTTGACTTGGGATCCACATAGTTGCTGCTAGAATCCATCTCACCTCTCAATACTGGACATATAAGGACAGCCCCTTTAGATGGAGAAAAACCACCACACATATTAAAAGATTTTTTTTTTTAAGATCAAAGAAGAGCCTAACTTGAGAAATCAGAGCAAAAATGTTTCCTTCTGAAAGGATTACTTCAAGCCCATCGGGAAGCCTTAAACCGTCTCTTTTTTATCTTTCAAGAGTCAAGGGCACATTGCCCCCCAAGACACAGGAGCGGGCAGATAGGAAAAGGGGAGCACTGGGAACAGGACTGTTGACAGATAAAGACACCATCGCCACATTTGGAAATGCTGTAGAGGCTGGTGGACATGGCCGACACTAAATTAAGGCAAGAAGACAAATGAGACGTTGTTCCACAATTGAATAGAGGCAAAGATGACACAGAGAAGAGAGAAGCCATGACACTCAAATCCACTAAACACAAATGTGTAAAACGGAGACTTCCAGAATGAGAAAACAGCAGATGCAGTGATTAAATCTGAGCAGAAACTTTCAGTTCTTTTCCTCTTCATACTTTTTGCTTTGCTGTCTTTTCCTTCAAATTTCATGAAATGTGCTATTTATAAACTCAGAAAACCATAAACCACTAAAAGCACGCACTTCAGACAAGAAAATCTGTTTAGAGACCTTATTTTCTTCATCTTTCAGAAGAGAAAATCTTACAAAACTAGAGGGTATCCCAGGCTGAAACCCAGAAGTGATTAAGTATGACTAGTCTTCAACCAAATGGGAGTGTTAGCCCTAAGATAAAGGTCTTCATATGGTTACCTGCTTGCTTCCTGCTTCCCTTCACATCTGGGGGAAGGCAGAGCCATTTCCCCTGCCTTCTCCTGAGCAGTCCATGCATGACCTCTCTCATCTCATTGGTCGGGGCTCCCAGCTAGTGGGGTCTCAACCTTGTAGGCAACCCTCTTGCATAACCACAGCTAGAGCCTGCAGTATGGGGCTGTGAGCTCATGTGGCTAGTGAGGAATAGTTTGGAGGCCTCATACTTGGATGAGTCTGACTTTTCTGCAGTGAAAGCTCCACTTCTGGAGCTTTCTGTCCTAGGGAAAGCTTCTGTCTAGGGAAGCCCTAGATTCATGGCTGGTCATCAGGTGTTTTGATCACAAGATGGGGGCTCAAGGCAATTCTCAACGTAAGTGAAAGGAGGAGTCTCTTACTACATGGCCTTTCTAGCAGTTCACAGTTTTGTCTTAAGCAGAGTTAACGGGACATTTCATTTTCTCACAGCTCAGTGAAAACGGCATCACACACATAAGAACTCCTTTGCACATCCCAAATAAGCATTTGCCATGGAAGGTGGCCTCTTAGAGAAAGCAGAGGCATTGCTATTTTAAAATGAATAACATAACCTGTTTTATTTATACTTGGATATGAAATGAATGAAACATGTGGCTAGCGATCATTTACAATTTCAGTTTTTTTCCTTCGGCATAAGTCTTAAGCATATCTTAACAGGGTTAAAAATACCAGCATGTTTCAGATTCTGAAATAAGTCTTTATTATGCCCTCATTCTTAACGATAATTCACCTGGGTGTAGAATTCTCTCAACCAATGAGTGGATAACCAAAGTGTGGTATACGCATAAAATGGAATATTTTCTGTCAATAAAAAGAAATGAAGTACTGATACATGCTACAGTATTGGCTGAACCTTGAAAACATGCTAAGTTTTCAAGGCATTCACAAAGGACCACGTATTGTATGATTCCATTCATTTGAAATGTCCAGAATGGGCAAATTTATAAAGATAGAAAGTAGGTTAACAGTTGACTAGGAATGAGGGTGGGGTGGGGAGATTGGGGCGTGATGGCTAAGGGCTGTGGACTATTCTCTCAGGCTAATGAAATGTTCTAAAATTAATTGTGGTGATGGGTGAATATGTTAAAGCCATTGAATTGTACCCTTTAAAGGGTTGGATTATATGGTATATGAATTAAAGCTCAATAAAACTGTTTTTAGAAAAAGTAGCCCAGGCAGTCGCCCTTTTCTGGACATGTGCTTACATTTAGGACATTGCCTTTATTGCCTTTCCACGGCTCTCACATTTCTGAGTCTGTGCTTCTGCTTTTGATGCCTCGCTTTTGTCGTCCTATTTTTATTTCCTTTTTTTTTGGACCCAGCTCTCATTTAGTTCTTGGCTCAGCTTGCTCAGTTAATTTTGGCAAGTCTGCTAATCTTTGGTGAGGAACCCCTCTTCCTTCTTCGGTCCTCCAGAGCCTCATCAGCAGGCTTGCCCATGATCTTGTGTAGCAGCTGGGGAATTCAATAGAGGTGGACTCACAACTCTTCCTTAGTGGCTTTTCCTTGGACTGCCAAAGGAAGTGGGTTGTTGATCATCAGTGGCTCCACATTCTATGAGCACCGTGCTTTCCAATGCAGCTCTCCATTCATTACTGTACTTGCTTTTCACAGCAATCATATGTAATGGATACAGTGAGCACTGTCATCCATGTTTTACGGATGAGGAAACCAAGCTCAAAGAGGCTAACTGACATGCTTCAAGTCACACATGGGATCATATTCAGATCCGATTCCAGCTCCATTATTGTTTCCATTAATTCAGGACTCCCAACATGAATATCTTTCAGGATGAATCCTTTACTCTATATAAATTGATTTTTTTGATCTCTGCCCTTTCACTATATTTATTGAGCTACTTATGTATCAGACACTGCTTGGTGCTAGTGATACATTTGAGAAAAAGACAGGGCCCCAGCCCCACAGACCATCGGGCAGGGTAGACATGCTTACCTCCTTACCTTTGCTCAAATAGTGTCTTCGCTGCCACTCCAGGCCCCTGCCCACCATCCCCCACTACTATCCACACGTCCTGCATGGCTAGCACAATTCCTCTCTCCTTTCTACTAGGTCAATGACTATCTAACCTTGAAGGCTCTCTCCCTAGGATAACACACCTTCCTGATCATGCACAATTTCCAGGGAGTTCACTCTGCTTTCCTTTGGTGTTGCAAATAGGTTTTAGGTGGAGGCAACCATGGGCTGAGCGCCCCTCCCCAACCACACTCAGAAAAAGAGAAAACAAATTATCCTCTGGGCCCAAAAAGGCTCAGAGCAGAGATATACGAAGTCCACTTAAAGATACAGAGTAGCTTCCAGGTAACCCCACTGTAGATAACTTGATCACATGCACTAAATTATCTAAAGAAAAAAAGCATCATTAGGGAGTTAGCCGTGGAAATTAGAAAAAGGACAGTCCCCAAAGCAAATGGTACTGGTGCCTACTCGAACATCATGCAGGGGAGGGAGTTCCCAGCTGTGTGCAGGATGGGAATAACTAGTGCAGAGATGGTCTTGTGAGCCACCCAAATCTGCTGGGACCCCGCCTTCTACTCATGTCACTCCTGCCCTTTGCTCTGATGCCATGCTGCCAGATAACTCCCAGCAGAACTGGTGTCCCTTGCCTCTGGGGAAGAATGGGCTGTTTGAGCTGGCATGTGCTTCTGGCCCACGTTACAGTTCTATTTATCACTGGAAATTAATAAATGAGCATGTGGTTTTGTACATTAGCACTTGTGATTATGACTCAGTCTTCAGTCAAATCCTAGACTCTCCGAAGACTGAGTATCAGACCCATGAAGGCCAAGGGCAGAACCCTAGACCACTGTAAATTGCCAAGGAAAATGGCACCCTATGGGGCTGAGTGAGAGACAAAGCCACTTTCTGCAAACCCCTAAACCTAACAACAAATGCTGATAGGTTAATGCATTCCCCTAGAAAGAACACTTACAGAAAAATCAAGTATTGCTCTTGCTTGTCAGAAGACTAAAAACCTCTGTGATTTTAATTGTTATTGATGTTGCCATTGTTTTAGTAAATCATCAAGGCTATGGCATGTGACAAGGGAGACCTGGAAAGATTTTAAATATATTTAAAATAGACACAATCATATTGGGTGGGCAATGTTATTTGATGTTATTTCTAAAAGCTGACCTCCCTGAATTCATTTTAAAGCTCCAACTTCTGGAACATCAACAAGAGGCCCTCTGTAGATGTGGACTGTCCACAGAAGTCCCTGTTTTGCTGGTGTATGGCTTACCTGTGCAGGGGTAGGATAAAATTGTATTATTTTTAAATGTTTTTTTAAAATAGTGATTTATCTCAGTTTTATTACTTATTTGACCTGTATGCTTTATAGAAATTCATTTAAACTGTGAAACCTCATTTATTGGGAGAAGAAATACCCATTTTAGTCCACAGGGAATGGCTTTTTGAAGACAGCTCTGTGCAGATGCAGGAAGGTACACTCTTGTGGCTAGGGGCTAATGATAAATAATGAGTTACTTACATCAAGGTCTATTCTAATTTAAGAAAAAAGAATCACTTTTGGTAACACAATTATACAGGGGTATCTCTGTTTTCAGGCACAGACAAATTTGGAAAGAACTATGAAGATTAAAGGAAACTTTAGAATTTTCTATATGACATACTGTGTTCTAAGTGGGAAAGAATAGTATCAGGTTGAGGTAAATTAGCTTAATTCTGTTATGTAGACTCGGTTCACTGGTAGACTCTTCCTTTCATTTGTTGACTAATCGAATATAAATCCCATTAAAAGGCATAGGATTCATTTTTCACTTGCATGAAAGGAGCTCAATTTCCTGCCAGAACTGTCCTGCTGAGAATACCTAACACACCACTCAACCCAAGGCATGCCAAGTCTCATGTGACGGATCCCTCCTAGCAAGTGGCTTAGGCTCATGAAAGACGTGCTAAGTAAATAAACAGTCTAAGTGATGATTATTAGATTTCAAACATCTGGAGATTTTTGGCAAAAAAAAAATAAAAGAGAGGAAATTTAAAAAATATTGTAACATAAAAGTTGAAAAGTTAGGATTTTCATTGGGAGTATATTTGAATAGGTAAGATCCTATCATAAATGTTGGTAAATTTGAATTTTAATCTGAAAACAAACCCTTATGGATTACACTATCACTTACCATCCTATGTTGTTTAATCTTCTATTTTGATGTAAGGTTTATGCTATAGCAAAAGAAAAAATAGATATGGTTCCTCCATTGTCCCATGAAAGTTAAATGTGCCTTTTTAAAAAATATGTGTCACAAAAATGTCTGCATTTGAACCCATGATTATCTAAGCCCCTTTCTCATGTAAAGTCTTCTTGGATCCCCACATCTCCAATCAAACAAATTAAAGAGTTTCTATTCTATATATTACTGAGACCTCATGTAGTCCCACAGTCCTGTTCTCTGTTTTGCTTCTGGATGAGTCATCTGGTGAAGAATCTCTGGGTATGATATACAGCAACTCCATAGAGTCACAGAATTTGGTCAGGCAGGGTAATAATCAGTCTGAACTGTTTCACCCATTGTCCTAGCTCTGATCTATGGGAAGGCTAGTCCTTCGAACCTGAAGGCTGAGCAGCAAGCAACCTTCTGGTCCAAACCCAAAGTACTTCGCTGCAACCTTCTGACACCTATGCCATTTGCCCCATAGCTTGAACTTCTGGGTTTCAGGGTTTCCCTAACCTGAACCTTCACTTCCATTAGTTTCTGGCCTTCTTAGTCTAGTCTCTCATAAGTCCATTCCCCTTTGTCTCATCCTGGGAACTATGTCATATGTTAAGATGGGGAGGAAAATAGCCTCCTTTGGGCTCAGAGGTACTGACAGCTGTATTCTTCCATCCTCCCTCCTCCCCAGAAGAAGAAAAGGTTTGATAGATGGGTATGAATTTTCCTTGGAAAAGTGAAAATATGAATGTTAGTGAGGTTTTTTGGGGGGTGAACTCTTTGGAGAGGATTGTTCCCACCTCAGACTCAATGGAAGGGGCCTCAGGAGAGCAGGATGGAGTCCTACGGTTGGGTCACAGTGTCCTGGGGTCAACTCTGGCCTCATAAGTGAACCTCAACATTGAGAGGTGGGCTGGCCAACAGGTTTGGTGAGCAGAAGACGGGAAATTTGGGACCAGATGTTATTCATAGACTTTGTCAGGCTGAGAATCCGTGTATACCAAATGTAGGTCACGACATGAAGAGAGCTGTCATGGGGTCAGTTTTAGTCTTGCCTCAGAGATCTGCCGAGGGGAAAACAAGGCTGACTAGGCTCCTGGGGGCCAATGTCGCAGGCCAGGTACCCGTGGGACTGAGTTGAATTCACTCAGGGCAAGAGAGTTGCAAGTTGGATAATCTGAGTTTTCTTTTGGTGGGTGGGTGGAGGGAAGCAGAGCTCTCTAAGAACCCACAAAATATCCATGAGAAGAAGCACTGCCTTTTAATACCTGCCACAGGTCAGAAAGCCTGGAGCCAGCAGATGACAGAACCAGTCATTCAGAACTTTCTTGTGACCCTCAGACCCTCAGAAACCACGACAGGCAAAACGGAGGAGGCAGAAATCAGCAAGGCAGGAACAGGAGAGAAGATATAGCACAACCTCTTCCCCAAACCGAGGCTTCCCGTCTGCAGCTGGCCCTGTTCACCTTTAAGTCACAGTTGGAGTTTTGCATTTTAACCTGGCTTAGACACATTAAATACTGAATCTGAGACTGAATTTGTAAGTTAAGATGGGCAGAGAGGTCATGGGACCTGCCTGACTTTTTATACAGTGGCACAGGATAACTCGTGCTACCAGGTAAATTTATATGGACAGACTGGCTAAAGAAGCTGTGGTATATATATACAATGAAATATTACTCAGCCATAAGAAGAGATAAAATACTGCCATGTGGAACAACATGGATGGACCTTGAAATAATCAGGCAGATAGAAAAGGTTGAAAATTACATGATATCACTTATATGTGGGATATAAACCTAAAAGCAACAAATGTACAGGACAAACAAACCAATACTCATGGACATGGACAATGGACTAGTGGTTACCAGAGAGGAGGGGGAAAATAAGATTAAAAAAATAAATAAATAAATAAAAATAAAAATAAATAAACTTAAAAAATAAATGTTAAATTTTTTTTTAAATTTATATGGACAGTGGTAGGCAAAATTAAGCTGCTATATGACAACCTTGTAGAAGTCCCATTTCTCCAATGTGCCAATCATTATATTATGGCTTGCTTCATGTAGTCAGCATACATTTAGTAAGTTAGACCTGGTACTGGGAGTACAAAGGTGAAATAACCAGGGTCCCTGGCCCTGATGAATTCATTCTTGTCAGAGAAGTGAACATCATCTTTACAGTGAGAATTAGAGACTTGAGTCACTTACAGCTATGTTTACTAAAGTTACATATAATGCCGCATAATGCTGAGTCCAACAGAAAACCCACTGAGTCCTACTCTTCCCAAAGTTCTAGTCTATAGCACCCTAACTTAGAAAGGGCTCATTGCAGGACAAACTCTAGTCATCACCTCCTAATGCTGTGACTCCTTGTGGGTGGCCCTCATTGTTTGCTGTGTTCCACTCTCCCCCTGGGAAGACACCGCCAGCATGACCCCTTCAAGACGGAGTGGAGGGATGCCAGTCGCCACCCACAGGGAGTTACTCATGGGAGGGCCAGGTCTGAAAGCCGAGCAGTAGCAGTATCTGGACATTGAGAGACGGAAGAATGAAAAAGAAAAAGGTTAATGCAGAGCTTTATTACATAACGAAGAAGAAAGGAAAGGAGAACTGGGGCTGGGTAAGAAGAAAGACCAGCAGAAAGGTAGGACAGGCCATTGTGTCTTCACAGGCTAGCTGAGCGGGAGAGAGCTGAGCTGCCAGGTGTCAGGGTAGCCGAATAAGCAACAATCCAAAAATGAAAGCAACAGTCAAGCCTTTGGTCACTTACTGCAATAGTATAAGCAAGAGTATCAACCAGAGAAAGCCCTGACTCCCCAGTGTTCCAGTCCCCCCTATGGAACCCCATGGAGCCCCATGCCCATCAGTCAGGGGTAAGGTAGATCAGCAAAGATGTGCAGGGTTGAAGGGGTCGTATCACCCCCAAACAAAGGGCTGTGGCAGTTTTATAGAGCTGGGGGCGAGGGAGAACAGATGAGGAAGAGCAAGGAGTGCAAAAGTACTAAGTACTGAGAGTGGAGAAAAGTATCTTTAAGCTTCTTCAATAAGGAGCTCTCCAGATGGAGGCACCTGGGCTAGGAAGGCAGATGAGCATACGAGCACAGCTAGCCAGGGAGGGCAGCTGCCCTCAGGAAGCCTGCCAGGTATAGCCTTTAGAATTGCCTACAACTGGGCCTGAAAAAAATCACACATAGGTTACAGCCTGGAGCCAGATTCCACAAGAGTATCTAGACAATGTCTCTTAAACGGATATTCATGACAAAAGGCTGTGGCTTCTACCAAGAGTGAGAGAGATTTTAAACCTGAAATGCTTTCTTCCTGGAGTGTCGCTGAGATCATCAATTGTCTCTTGGACCTGGATTTATCCAGGAAGGTGTGGGCTGTTCCTGTGCAGGGACTCGGGTGGCCAGGAAAGCCTCTGTAGAAGCATGTGTTTCCCTTTTGTCAGCTCCCCTCCCTCTGAGGAGCCAAAGGGCCAGCGATGCCAGTGCTACACACCCTGATGCTGGGGTTACAGTGGCAACGCCGAGCCAAAGTGAGGCCTTAATTATGGGAAGCAAAGGTGAGGGTTTTTTTCATTGAACAATTGTCAGCTCCATGGATTTCCACATTAGGGAGCGTGGTGTTTAAGGACATCAGCTCTGGGGGTAGAATGTATGGTTTACAATCTAGTAGTGACGGCCACTTACCAGCAACGTATCTTGGGTTTATTACAGAAACTCTCTGAGCCTCAGTTTTCACATCTGTATAACAAGTGTCTCAGCAGTATCTGCCTTGTGATAAACTGTTATACAGTTTTCACATCTGTATAACAAGTGTCTCAGCAGTATCTGCCTTGTAGTTGTGATAGTGGATTAAACAAGATAATGCATGCGCTGAGCCATAATATGTACTCAACTGCAGTTACAGATAGGGGTTTATTAGGCTGTCTGCGGGAGAGGGGCAGCAGAGAGGTAAGAAAGGTTGAGGGCGTGGGGGATGGGCATCTCTGCTCTTTCTCAGCTTGGTAAACATTACTCTTGAATCCAGAAGCTCAGTTCTCAGAGAGAGAAGGACCTTTCCACAGTCGAGGTGTAGGAAAAACATCAGCTCCTTGCTCAAATTCCTTTCAAGGTAATATGTACCTGGATAGAAGTACTATTTTAAATCTGGAAGGGAAAGGATCGCCCACTTGCCTGTGAATGAAACCAGGTCTGAGAGTGATTAATTTCAGGTGGCTTCTCGAAAGGAAATCAACCCAGTTTGGACACACATTATTTGTTCCTATTCATAGTAGCAAATGCCTAAATATTTAGGATTTGCTCAGGAGACATCTTCCAAGAAGAAAAAGATTTTCTGCTTTTTTAAATAGTAATTGCTATTCTTCAAATTGTCCATAATATTTTAAAATCAACTTTATTGAAGTGTAATTTACATACAACGAGGTACATCTGTTTAAAGTTCAATGATTTTCAACAAATTACACGTCTGTGAAACTATCGCTATGATCAAGATAAGAACATATAGTTCCTCACCTTCAAAAGGTTTCTTGTGCTCCTTGGCAATCTATCCTCTCTCCACTTCTGTGTTCAGGTAACCCCTGCTTTCCTGTCACTATAGATTAATTTGCACTGCTTAGAATTTTATATAAGTGGAATTATACAACATATACTCTTTTGTGTCTGGCTTCTTTCATTCAGCACAATGATTTTCAGATTCATCCTTGTTGCATATATCAGTAGCTCATCCTTTTTTTGCTGACCCCTTGTATGGATATATTATATTTTGTTTACTCATTCGTGTGCTGATAGACATTTGGGTTGGTAGTAATTTGTGGCTATTATGAATAAAGCTGCTAAGAACATTTGTGTAAGTCTTTGTGTGGACCTTTGTGTTAATTTATCTTGATAAATACCTAGAAGTCGAACAACTGGATCATATGGTAAGAGTATGTTTTTTAAAAAACTGCCAGACTCTTTTCCAAAGTAATTATAGCATTGTTCTTCTCTACCAGCAATGTATGAGAGTTCCAGTTGCTCTACATTTTTGTTGACACTTGGAATTGTAGATCTTTTCAGTTATAGCCATTCTAGTAGGAATATAGTTGTATTCATTGTAGTTTTTATTTGCATGTCCTGATGACTTTCGATGTTGAGTATATTTTTTTTCCTGTGCTTTTTGGCCTTTGATATATCTTTTGTGAAGTTATTTACTTGCCCACAGTATTTTAAATTGAAAATTATGTTTTGAACAGTAGTGTTCAAATACCAACTACAAAAAATACTGAGAAATCCCTTCGTCAAATTGCCAATGTGCTTTTTATATTCACGTTGCTTTTAGAGACTCAGCTTCACAGTGCTGCTAACACTGCTTCACCATTTCAAGTTCCATATATTTCATTAGTTATCCTTGATGGTCCTTTCTATAGTCTACAATGAATTGTCCTGTCTTTTAATAAAATAATATTCTATTCTAATTTCACAGGTAGATTGCATGCCTATTCTCATCAAATTGGAAATTTGCATGAAATAAAAGCTTTACAACCTCTGTTTCAATGAATCTGCTAAAAGTTATAAGATTGCATAACCAGATTTTATTTTACTTTTATCTTTAGGGAGGATGATTATAGATAATCAGGACAGAAGGAATTGAGAAAGGCAGGAAATGGTTAGAGAAACATTTCTTCAGTTTGAAATTGTAATTTTATGTTCAGGAGGCCTCCTGTTAGTTCTAGGCACTGCTTTTGGTAAAAGCTTGGGTACAATTACTCATCACCATACTCTAGAGAAACTAGGCAGCCAAGGGATCAAGGGCAGCCAAGAAATGGGACACGAGCATTTGGCCAAGCCGCCCGACAGTGAACAAAAGCCAGGCTGGGTCCCTGAGGAATCAGGGGTAGGGGGCAGGAAAACTGAGGGACTATTAGGAAAACATAACCAGCAAGATGGAAGACATTGAGAGGCTTACCAAGAAGAATTATTAAGAAGAAAAGTAAGCTAAGAGTAGGAATTGGACGAATGTGGCTAAAGCAGGGTAAAATTGTTCTGCTAGTGACGATGTATAGCCAGCCAAGTGTTGGCAAGATTGTGTGTTCCAAATAGTTACAGGTTAACATTACAAGGGGAGAGGAGTGTTTATCACAATTTTGTGTGAATGCATATAGGGCTGAGAAAATGAAACATAAAAAATGAAGAGGAATACCAGAGGAGGAAGAAAAGAACTTTTTAAACTGTTTGGCTCTAGACTAGGCTTCCAAAGGGTATAGTGGAGATGACTGCGGAATGCAATAGGCCAGGAGTTATATGCCTTCTCCTTGGGCCACTGGTGAGTGGATGACCATGGCAATCACCTTGGACTGTTCCTGGTGACTTAGCAGGGCTAGTGGACCTCTAGTGTTTTGGCCAGCCCAGCCTCCAGAGTTTCCTTCAGTGAAACATCCCTCCTCTAAAATATGCCATCAGTGAGACTGTTAATTATCTCTCCTCACCTCCACCCTAAGTGGTAGGCACACGTGCGACCCTACTTCTAGATCAATTAGACTCCTGGTCATACTTGCTGTTTACCGGATACTATTCTTAGGGCTTCACGTACATTATTAACTCATTTAATTTTCAGAACGACTCCATGAGGCAGGTACATTTTACAGATGAGCAAACTGAGGGGAAGAGAGTTAAATGATTGGCTCAGGATCACATATCACATACCTAGGAAGAGGCAAAGCCAGATTTGAACTCGAGAAGTCTAGTTCTTGCTGGCTATAGGGAAGACAGGGAGAGACGTTATTTCAGCTGTTCCAGCCTCTGAAGCAGAGGCAGGCAAGAAAAGAAGGGGGTGGGAGATGTTGAATGAGTCATCTGTGAGGTCTGCCAAATCTGGTCAGTTTTCTGTTTCTCTGCCATTAACCATTTCCTCCTGCCTGTTGTGGCTTTGTGTGTGGTTCAAACAGTTCTCCCATGTTGGACTCATTGCTTTGTGAACCTACATCTTTTAGAAGACTTGCAATTTCATTTTGCAATTAATTTCATTGTAGTCTTCATAATCACAGACGTCATATGAAAAAGGAGTTACAGTTTCTGACAATTGATGAGAGACTGACCTTAGGTCGGATTGATAGCTGATACGGATACTAATGTGCTTGGGGAGGGATGTTTGAGTGAGGGATGATTTAAATGGGCAGCTTGACATAGTATTTTTTTTATAAGATATTTACTTTCCTACAAAACCTGGTATCCCAGGTTCTTCTATAAAGACATATTTATAGATCAGAAATATTGAAATGAATATGTAAATGAAAGCCGATTTCCACAGGAGCTAGGAAAATCAAATGGACCTCCACTAGACAGGACAAAATTTGCATGTCTATGAGAACATTTTGCATTACTATCACTTGCTTACAACTGGAAAGGTTGTAAAAGAGCTCAAAGGCAATGAAAGATTAGAATTGATAACCTGAGGGCCGACCTCTAGACAATGCCTAGTAGTCCAATAAATCACAGTCTTTTTTTACAACCCCCACAGCATCTCTTTCCTTGATAGCTGAGCAAGTACTGGGCACCATTTGCTCTGGGACAGCCTTAATGCCAGGGTTCCTGGGATTGACATCAGTCCCAATATTCTTTTTCCCAAGGCCATTTGGTTTTTATGTAAACAGGGCTTCTGGAGGTCTGCCGTGACCTGCAAGAGTTCCAATGTGAAGCACAGATGTCAGGCCTCCTTTAGGACCCTTGCTGTGATGACAGATGCTTCATTTGTATTGCTTTATTGGGTGGCGGGTAGATGCCGGTTGAAGCTTGAGGACTGGTGTAGGGAAGATGCAGGAAAGACCGGATAGGGTCAAGTTGTGAAGTATTTTCTGTGCCATGCTAAGGATTTTAGCCTTGACCCCAAAGGCAATGGAGAACAAGTGCAATTTTTGAATAGGTCAGTGAAGTGATCAGGGCAAGATTTTAATTAGGTAACTGGAGGTAGCATGAAGCACACACATCAGGAAGGAAACAAGATGTTTCAGGAGGTGGGAGGGGTAAGATAAAATGAAGAGATGGTACATCTTGGCTTGTAGAATTGTCTTGAGTGAATGAAAGGAACTGTTTTTTAATTGAAGAAATTATATAATATTTTTCCCCTTAAAATAAAAAAATGAACAGGACAAACAAACAGAGGCTTATGGACATGGACAATGAACGTGGTTACCACAGAGAAGCGGGGAGGAGGCAGAGGGGAGATGGGGGAAGAGAGAAAAGAAAATGACTTATAGAGAATTTTCTTCCCATCGCAAAGACACAACTTTCATTCTTCTCTTCAAAATATCTTCAGACTTGTTCGCCTCTTCCTTCCTGCCTCCTTGGGGGCTTCCCTTTCTCTAACAGCCCCTCACTAGGAGAACATTCAGCCACCAGCCTAGGTGTAGTGCTGTGACTCAGGCATGACTGAAGTGCTTAAAAGTTTCATGCTCTGTGCAAAGACCCTATACGGTTTTCAGGAACCAGGGTTTCAAAGACAAGACAAGACAAAACAAAACACAACCTGAACACGTAAGGAAATTGATTTTATTCTGGCTGTTGCAATTGGAAGAGCCTCCCAGATGTCAAAATCAGAGTGTTTCCACAGGTGGTTTCACCTTAGACTTTTAGAGCGGAGTAGACAAATTATGGGCATGGTGATCTTATAAATGGGATTGCTTCTGTCATCAAGTCAATCGAACAAGAAATATTTATCTCTGTGTCTAGTTAGTGGGGTGGTTTTTTTTTTTTTTTTTTTTTTGAGGGTGGAGTGGGAGAGGAGTCAATTCAGCTAATCATTTTTGAGACATAGACTAAGGATTTGGAGGGTCAGTGTCTGGCCCTTTCATAGGTAAGCAAGAAGGTGTCTGCAAGTCTTAACTATGTCTTATAGGAAAGATAGTTCTTTATAGAAGCTCTTTCTAGTGACACTATACAGTGGAGGACTTCAGAGAACAAAAAGTTGGGAAGATTAATCCTCACCCATTTTCCAGAAGCACAGGGCTCAGGTAAAGTTTGATATTGTCAGCAATTACGGGTTTATAGATAAATCAGAGCCCCAACCCCAGTGTAAAGAAAAGATACAGCATGTCCAAGAAGAAGTTGAAGGCCAGATATCCTGACTCCCAGTGTCACAACTCACTCCTTTGCACAGGTTAAGAAGTCAAAAGCCTGTCTGTGCCAGGCAGGTCTTATTAACGCACGGGTAATGGTAAGCACCAGGGTAGCCTGGAAGGCCTGTGCCCCATCAGAAGCGGGGGTGCTCCATGGCTCCCTATGTGGGAATATGGCCCCAACATCGAAGGGTCTGCATTTCTTCGTTTCAACAAGGGATTCTGATTATCTGCTTATTTAATATTTCTACAAATAAATTTATTTGTACAAAGTCTCTAAAAATCCGATGGAAAATTTTTAAGTAAAACCTCCTAAGTTAAGAATAGAAGCTAAAATAAATATTAGAAAAATACGTCAGGGAAATGACAGGCCACCAGTTTGCAACCTCCCGTGTAGATGTCACTCAGTTACAAATTCACTTGATCTTACTTAACTCCTTGAAACCACAAGGAGGACAAAGCAGCAATGATTGCATTTTATAAGGGAGAAGCAGCATTATAGAGAGTAGACTGAATGGCCAAGGGTTACCCACAAGTAAATTGCTGAGCCCGAGTTGCATAGGCCTAGCACAAAGCCAGCTGTCCATGACTGTGCCTGCTCTTGCTGGATACCACACAGCCTCCCTCACAGTCTGGTCCCAAGTCTTCTCTTCTTTTAATATAAAAATGGGAGGGAGTGGATTTTATATGGAGTAGCCATTATTTTCTCTTTCAACTCAGATTCTGGGCAGCATCTCTAATTCTATTTGCTATTCCACAGAGGAATTTAGCAGGTTTGTAAATTATATTCTAGCTCATTCATTTTAGAAAGTAAATTTTTGTACTCGCTCTCAAGCTGATCATCTTGTTTTTTTCCAGCAGTGTCTGTCTCCCAAGGTACAGAATCTGAAATGACAGTCAGGATCTTAAGAGAGATGAAGGTGAAGAATAGGCCAAAAAGAAATAATTGTTCTATTGGTCAGTTGGCCAAGTAGCAAGGCAAAAATCAGTTAGAAATAACAATGACTTTTAACTCATTGAGTTAACTTTTCTCTTTAATCAAGATAGAAGTCAAATCGGAGATAGCTAGAGATAGGATAAATTTTAAATTCCAGAAAGGCCCCTTCAGTTATCACACAGGTAACAACTTCCCTGCTAGTTCTCTTCATCTGGCTTTTTAAAATATCAACTGCCAGTAGTGATCCTCGGAAAGCCTCAAGAAAGATGGCCTTTTAGAAAGTATGTTTTATCAAGTAGGAGCTTCTTGTCTTCTCCTATGTTCTTGTCTTCTCTAGGTTCCTGTTGAAACTTTTATAGTTAATGGATGTGAAGAGATAATGATACCAGCTCAAATGGTTTCCATTTTTCCTTTTGTCTTTTTTCCCTAGGAGAATTTTATTTTTCCATAGAGTGTGAGTAAAAGACTAGAAGTTTGAGCATCTGGGAAGACAGCCAAGAAATGACATCCTCTGAAAAATGAAAACCATGGAAATAAAAAGGCTGACATTAATTGACTTCTAAGGAAATAATATGTTTAAGTAATGATGGGTAACTGGGGAGCATTGGACCAGAAAAACATTTCTCAAAGTAAATCGTAAACAGAAACTTACTAGAAAGAAAGAGTTCCATGGCCAGGTAACTTTTGCAAATATTGGATCAAATAATGTTGAAACACATTCTGTAATATAGGACTTCTCAGAACCTTTGATATGTTAACGTATAAACTTCTAAGAGAAGATACAGTATGCAGTGTGCTCCAAATTTTTTTTTTAACCACAGAATTTTTTTTTGGTAGAGAAATTTACTTTGGTAAACTCCATAGTGTTTTCTTAATTTCAACAAGGGATTCTGATTATCTGCTTGTATATATTTCTACAAATAAATGTATTTATAGGAGTAAATTTTTACTCAGACAAATGAGTTTATGCAAAAACTAATTTTGGAATAAAATTATGAATTATAACACATTTCAGTATGTGCTGTAATTACAGCTTGAGAAGGAGAGTTGAAAAAGAACATTGGATAATAGGAAGAATTTGTCCCAGGGTCTTTAGGCATTTCTTTTTAATGAGGGTGTTATTTTGCTAGGGCCACCACACCAGAGTATCACAGACTGGGTGGCTGAAACAACAGAAACTTATTTTCTTATAGTTCTAAAAGCTAGAAGTCCAAGATCAAGGTATCGGCAGGGCTGGTTTCTTCTGAGGCCTCTCTCCTTGGCTTGCAGATGGCCTTCTTCTCTCAGTGTCTTCATATGATCTTCCCTCTGTGCTCGTTTGTGTCCAAGTTGCCTCTTCTTATAAGGACACCAGTCATATTGGAATAGAGCCCACCCTAATGACTTTATTGTACCTTAATTACCTCTTTAAGGGCCTCACCTCCAAATACAGTCACATTCTGAGGTACCGAGGGTTAGAATTTAACACATGAATTTTCAGAGGATACAATTCTACTCATAACAGTAAACTAGAAATATAAATTACCAAGAGCTGGCTTCGCATTCTATTAAGACCATAATATTCTTCACACTCCATCCCAGTCCTTCCTGACCAGGCTTCTGAGCCTGAGATAGTTTCTGAAGAGGATGTTCCAACTGGGAGGAACCAGACTGACAGTCAGACACAGGCTCTTGACCATTATATTTCACAAGAAACTTACTGTATCAGCCTGCTGGTTTGTGAGCTAATCTCTTGAAATTTGGCTAAAATGGCTCAGTTTTCCTGGCCTTGGTCACACCTAAATGGATGGATGAAATGTGAGTTTTATACTTCACAAAGCTGGAGATCAGATATTGCTCCTATGGTGCCTCTACTAGGGGAGCCAAGGGAAAGAAACGATCTCTGATAGAGGGTCAACTATGCAACAGGGATGATGTATAATAACAGCTCATGTGCCCTATGTTGCATCGGGCATTTTACAGCAGCATCATCTCCTCTATTGTTTACAACATCTCTTTGAGATAAAAGATACTACTATTACCTGTAGATTATAGATGAGGAAACTGAATTCTAAAGACTGAATTCTACTTACAGCAGTCATACAACTAAGAAATAATATGAAGCTTCCTATGCTCTTAGCTACAATCCTACATACAGTTTATATGGTCTCACTAGATTTTGTAAAGGAGCCAAAATTGTTCCTCTACCCTCTTAAGTTCTTTAGGTAGGGCCTATGATTTAAACTAATAAAAGTCAGATTATCAGGAGAAAAGGCAGACAGATTTTATTAATATTTTTATGGGCATGGGAGCGTCACAGAAAAGAAGTGCAAACTCAAATAAGTGGTTAGATTTGGAGACTTTTATACATTTTAACAAAGGGTGATAAATTGTGGAGAAGTGATTAGGTAAAGGAAAAGGGGGTTGGGGCTCCTAGGGGTAACAAATTATGGGAAGTTGCCTAGGAAATATATGGTAGGTAGTGTTGCTTAGTAGGATTTGTTATGGCGACTCTGATCCCAGTTGTCCTCTCCAGTGATGACAATAGTTCTCTTCCAGATTGGGAGAAGTAAACACCTTCCATTTCCATAAATGGAAATTGATGTCACCCTTATGTAGAGAGGAGGCTCTTCCTGTGTTTGCTGTTTCTCAACTACCTTTAGCTTAAAACAATCAAAATAATCCTTATGCCAGAGTGGCATATTTGGAATGACATACTTGGACCCTCTTCAGTTTCTACGATATTTAGAGATGATGAAAACAAAGGCGAGAGTTGTCCAGGGTTACAAGGTTAAGCAGAAACTAGATTATAAATTGATCTCTCTGACTTCAAAACCACTGGTAGATGGACCATAAAAATAGAATCTTTTAAAATGAATTTTTTATTTTAGAACAGTTTTAGATTTACAGAAAAACCACAAAAAAAGTATAGAGAGTTATATACTCTGTACCGAGATTTCCCTATTATGAATATCTAACATTAGTATGGTACATTTGTTACAAATAATGAATTAATATTGATATGTATTATTAACTAAAGTCCATACCTTATTCAGATTTCCTTAGTTTTTGTCCAATGCCTTTGATGTTGTTGTTATTGTTCCAGGGTCCCATCCAGGATGTCACATTACAGTTAGTTGTCATGTCCCCTTAGGCTCTTCTTGGCTGTGAGTTTCTCAGACTTTGTTTTCGATGGCCTTGGTAGGTTTGAGGAGAACTGGTCAGTGATTTTGTAGAATTCTCTCAACTGGGATTTGTCTGATATTTTTCTCATAATTAGACTGAGTTGTGTGTTCTGGGAAAAACCCACGGAGGTAAAGTACCAATTTCATCACATCATATCAAGAGCATATACTATCGACATGACTTATCACTGTTGCTGTTTGTCAGGTTTGTCCACTGCAAATAAGCAGAATTTTTTTTTAATCTTTCTTCTTCTCCTGGATGTTACTTCATTCTTACACTTCTATAGAGCAGCAATCTCCAAGCTTGTGCTTTTACAATAACTCTATTGAGTCAAAGTGCTGTTTAGTAACTGCTTGTCCTTCTGCCATTTAGGTGAGAGATTTGTTCTTGCTTTTATCTTTTGTGGGTGAGTTTTTGAGCTTGCGGGAGCATGCATCCCTGTGTGTAAAAGAGTCTAGGTGGCTTTGGGTAGTTTGTTAATTGCACCTAAGGATTCTGCTGACCAAAAACATTGTGTCTAAGTGAGCTCCAGACCAGAGTTCAAGTAGTAGCAACAGAGGATACTTAGCAGGTGACCAGACTGGGGCCCAGAGGGAAAACAGAAAGTTTAGAAAAAACTTCCTGAGCCTTAGTTTTCTTGGTGATAAAATAATAAGATGAAAGGTTGGATTCTGCGAATTACCAGGTACCTTCTCACTCTGAAACCAAGGGTCTGGAGTCCTTGGGTAGGAAAATAAAGCAGGCTCTCTTCCTGTGTCAACTTTATTTCTTTAGTAGCTCATTACAAGTTATGACATTTAAAAGATTCCTGATTTCTAGTCCCCGGAGGCATTTCTTTGGCTGAAGTCTCTGTTTAATGAAGATATAAGCATTTCTTGTGGAAACAGATCCCAGCTTGTTGCTTCGCCCACACTTGCTTCCAGGAAGACACTCTGCCCGCTTCTCCTGTGTTTTCCACATCTTTCTTGCTCCTTCGCATCCAGCTATGGTGAGACAAACTTAAATGGTTTATTGTTCATCCTTTGGGAGCATTTTTTAAACCCAGGTTGGGAACGCACCCAGTACATAATCCCTTTTTTGATCAAAGCTATCCCCAGTGTCTGCATTTACGTTAGAGGAAAAGTCAGAGTCTGAAATTTTTCATTCTTGCTGTGAAAAATCTGAGAAAAATCACAGTTCGTTTTTTTTGAGTCCTTGGTCATTTGCCACAAAATAAAACTTCATGACAATTTTGCCTGCTGATACCTTTTGCTTTTCAGTTTCTTTAATTAAATCCTACCTGTTATTCAATCATGCTAAATATTTACTTTAGCCTGCTGCACTATTTCCTTTTCTGACAAAGCACCCTAATACTCTTCCTTGTAAGAATTAACTTTTGCAACTTAGCAGCTTGCCCATTTGTAATAGGCACTGAATATGCTAATTATTTCCTGTGAGTGGAAAATGAATAATTACAAAAATATCATGCCTCAATTTGTCTTGCACTCATTTCCCCTCCTTAGAAATAGAGAATTAGAGTTATTCTTCCATTTATTTTTCCTTGTTTTTCTGTAGGCCCATTTAAGACAAAAACTTTCATTTCGTGTGTTGTCAATTCTTCTGGGTTCACGTACATCAGTTTTGGCCGAGTTAATGTTTAAAACATTTTCAGAGGGGTAAATAATTTATTTGAAAGCTAGTGGAGAAAGGCACTTTAAAAATTAAACCAAGTGAATATATTTGAAAGGAAAGATGTTACTGGGAACCAAGATACATGGCTTAAAGAAGAGGGCGAAATCTCCATTTCAAAAGCAAAAATAAACGTCATTTAAGTGTTACCTTCATACATATTTTTCATGAATTTTGTTTGAGTGTATCAATATGGATATAAATATGTCTGAATAAGTAAATATCTTTAAAATATTGTCTTAAAGAAATTCTTCTGCTTTAATGCTATCTTGTGACTTATGTTGATAGCATATTACAGTTGTGAACAGATTCACTAGCTCTTTAAATAATTAAAAACCATTCATGCCCAATTTGTACATGTTCTCTGGGATTTTGAAAAACCATCATGGACTTTTCCTAATTTATTTTTATTCTAGACTCATTATATCTTACTCTACCCTGATAATGTCTAGAACTGATTCTATTATTTTTAACAAAGTTTTCCAGTTTCTAGAAACTTTCATTGAGGGGCCTATCCTCAAAGTTTTTCAAAAAACATTTTTGTTGATTTGCCAGAAAAATACTTGAGGCCCTCAATGAATGATTTATCTCAGAGCACTCAGAAGAGGAGCTAGAAATAAAAACCAAGAGATTTGTTGGCCTTTTAGTGAGCAACAGATCTCCACGAGGCATCCACTAGGCCTTCAATGGGCACCTCCAGAACTGAGAAACTGGAGTGTGAGCTCTGCTTCTCATTTTAATGTCTTAGCTTTTGCGTATGTTATTTATTTGGAAATGGTCCCAAAGACTGAAACAGCTCAAAGACAACTTTTACTGTATTTTATAACTTGGGAGTCTGTGAAAGGAGAAAAGATGTATGCGGGTGGTAGAGTTGGTCTCCTCTCCTCTCAGTGCTTCCCAGACGACATGTAGCATCCTCCAGCATGCCCTCTCCTTCCCCCTGACCGACTATGGCCAAACGTGTCCTACATCCAGTGACCGGTAGAGAACTGCTTAATTTGTCCTGATAGAACCTGCAGATTCCTGATGCCACTCTGGATGCTCTAAATTAGATCTCCCTGTGGCGGGGCTGGGAAATCTGTATTTTGAAAAGCTCCTCAGTGATTCTGATACACATACTGTTTTAAGGACTGGTGTCCCAAGGGATAGTGCATTTAGATATCAATGGGACAGAGCTGAGAAGGCATGTACTCGCTGTTCTGGGAGAAGCAGAGAAGGAAGCTATTTTTGAGACATATAGCAAGGATAAATTTCAATGTGTATATGATTGCCAGTCGTGTGTTTATGTGATTACAAATTAAACTGTTTTTATAGTAATACATCCACATGCTAAAAAAAAGTCAAAACATATGTTTGGATATAAAATGAAAAGTTAACTGTCCCCTGCTTTAGGAACGTGTGTACAGAACAGAGGTCCTCATTCCTGACTACAAACAATAGAGATGTGAAAAAATACAGCTGTCTGGTTCCTTCCCCAGAGCTACTGAACCACAATGCCTAGGAATCTGAGCGGCTGTATTTTAAAAACTCTGTAGGTGATTCTGATGTGCAGCTGGATTTGAGATCCAGTAGTTTGTATTCAATGGTTCATATGTTTCATTTGTTTCTTATTTATAACTTTATCAGGCACTTGGAATTTGCTAGGAGTCTTTATTTTTATCCTAACATCCTTCAAAATTTGGGGCTCTCTTGTCTTGATCTCTAGGAGGAATCCACACAAATCTTGGCAAAAACCTACTTGCTCTACAACTGTTTTTGTGAAATGTGGTTGTGAAATCATGGTAATAGTAGCAACATTAACATAAATCAGAAGAAAAAAATTACCCATCAACCCTCCACCCACCCCAATAAATCAAACTACTTTCATTTTCACCCGTGACTTTTTCTATCTGCGTAAGCATAAATACATAAACAATGGAAAAGTTGAGGCAACTCTCCAAAGTATGCTTGTACCTCTCTGAGATCAGACCCAAATAATGAAAGAGTTGGTATTTCCAGATGCTTAAGCAATTACGCCAAATTATTTGGCTTTGAATTTCTGAAAGAAATCAAAATACTTTTCGGATCTCCTCTACCAGAAACTAAATGTGACAGCGTTTTATTCTCAACCCAGCAACTTAAAATCACCAAATAATGTATTTTAAAGTTCTTTCAAAAATGTTTCCCCAAAGTTTCCAATCTATTTTTTTTTCTCTCTTTTATCAGAAGCTGATGAGCATCTAAACAATGATAACATATTGGAGGCTCTGTCTTAGAGTGTGCAGCTCTGAGTTTGGATTTTTTTAGGCACTTATTGTCAGATCTAAATATTTCTTCCTATAGGTCCTAAAAGGTGAAAGAGAATAAATATTTTAAAACTTGGAATTTAATTTTATCTTTATTGTTTGAAAGACTTAGTGTCCCTCGTTATCGGAGTTCATGCAGTGTATTTGTGTTTTATTATATTTTTAGACGTATGGCTAAGCAACTTTATAAAACTCACAAAGCTTCTGAGTAATGTGAGCCTCTGTGATTCCCTCAGGTTCTTTTTGGAGCCATTAATATTTCATTATTTACCATTTGCTTCAGGGTTTGGAACACTTTCCTTTCTCCTCCCAACCCAATAAAACTCTAGTTTAAGCAGCAGCTTCCGGGATGAGGGAGACAAGGTTGGTTGGGGTCTTTTACAACCAGGACACCAGAAATATGTATCTAAACCTCATTTAAGATGAAGCTTTTGGACTACTAGGCCCATGAAAGAGCATTTTGAGAGTTAGAGTTGAAATTTTATGAAAGGAATCTTCTCTGATTTGCACAGAACTTAATGTTTCTGACCTAACACTGCGACCCTTAGAAAATCAAACTGTACCCAAATATGTTTAAAAATCTATGAGAATGTTCTTGACCCAGACTCTGAAAACAGTGAGTTTCATTAGATACTGGTTTTATAAATTTACAAGATATATTTCTTTGGCAACTTGCCCAATAAAAAGTGGTATTTTTATTCTGAAGTTGCCTTGGTCATTCACTTAAAATGTCTTTATCAGTTACTTGGATGGCTTTTGTCACTGTGTGCTATACAATAGGCCTTTTTAGGCACTTTTCATGTTAGTAATAAAAAAACTCTATCATCATCTTCTGCATACCTCTACTCATTAAAAGCAAATTCAACTTGTCCCATGATGCCTGAACTGGTGCCTCTCTCCCCTAAGGCCCTTTTCTGTTTTGCAGGTCAGTGTTGTTGAATCTGCCATGCTTGTCGTTGTCCTTGCGTACTAATGACCTGGGTGCAGTTAGGATACTTTTTTCCTCCAGAATGTTGGGTCTTCCATATCAGGGTGAGATGAGTGGTAGTCACACCTCGACGTAGTTTAGTTTGAGTATGCCATCGGGCCTCCCATAGCGTTCTTCATCCTGTGGTGGAGCCATTCTCCAGGGGAACTTAAACCCACTTCGTGATGCCCACTGCTTTATTCTCATCAGAAACTCATTGTCGTTCCCTATTTTGTTTAAAAGCTCTCCATCCGCAAAAATAAGAGTGATAGGTATTTGTGCACAGAACATTATGACTCACTGGGCATACCGCTACTGTATTTTGACCATTACAACTAGAGACCTTTATTACCATTCGATCATCAAGTTTTATTGTTACTCAGTAATCTGCTGGTCAGAAGCTGTACACTACATGGTATGATGGCCTAATAAAAGGTATTTTCTAGAAATTCTTAACTTAATATAATAGTCGTAAACCTGAAAAGTGAGAGACAAAAGATACTGGAACATTCTACTCAGTCACTAACAATTGGTTTGGTTCATCGTTATATCGTATAACTAAAATATCTCCCATAGCAATGGCACTCAGGTTTGCAGATTTCCACTTGACTTTGTCAGATTCCAAAAGCAGAAGTGGTCTTGGCAGACCTATGACTTTACCCCTTCAGGTATCTGATATAATCGTGCTAAGAGACAATATATTTCTGTTGTTCTGAGCCTCTCTAGATATGCCAGTGCATAATCGAATTTCTCCTTTTGCATAAGTCATTTATTCATTGCTTTACCCCCAGGTACTATTTTTCCTTCTCTCCATTTATCATTGATTTTTACCCAAAATTTTCCATCTTTTTTTACAATAAATTTATTTATTTTAATTAGTTTCAAGTATATAGTACATTGATTAGACATCTATATAGTTCATAAGACGATCCCCCCAATTGTTCCCTCCCTTCCCTGGCCCTCCACCTAGCCAACATATTACTTTTCCATCTTTTGAAGGAATATTAGGTTCAGCCACTGTGCTGGTTCAGATTGCTGCCATCAAGACGTCTATAAGTACCTCCCCCTCGGTCCACTGCCGTTCACGTAGAGTAGGCTTACACAGGTACAGAACTAGTAGGCTATCTCAACCACTGGACAGCACAGCCTCATTCACTGTCTATCAGAGGAAGTGAAGGCACTTGAAACCCATGAGGCCTTCAGGAACTCTGACGTAAAGATTTAAAGATATAGTTACAATTTCTTGCTTAGGGATCATCCTTGCTTTATCCTACTTCCAGGACCCACAGTTGTAGCCCTGGTCCCAGAACCACTGCATCAGTCAGAAAAAAAAAAGTTGAGTGATGTGGGGAATAAATGTATAGTAATACTAGCATCCTCCCACTCCCTCTCCCCACCCCCTAACCCCCACCAGAAAAGGAGAGAAATCTATTGAGTGAGGAGCCCATCTTGGTCTCCCCTCATGTTGAGTGTGAGTACACACTCATGACTGTGTGTAAACCAGCCCTTCATGCCTTTATCTCCCCCAATTTTAGACAGTAAATGTTTCAATTGCCCTTGCCAATTCTCTATCAGAGGCTGAGGAGACAGGAAGAATTCTCCTCCAGACCCTTCGGAGGAAGCATGGCCCTGCTGATACCTTGATTTCAAACTTCTAGACTCCAGAACTGTAAGAGAATACACTTCTGTGGTTTTAAGTTACCGTATTTGTGATAATTTGTTGTACAGTCATAGGAAAACTAACACAGTTGGGGCATGGCCCAGGTGTTTACATTTTTAAGGCTCCTTGGGTGACTCTAATGTACAGCCAGGGCTGGGAACCACTGAATAGGTCATCTCGAAAGCATCTCCCCGGTAGTTTCCCTCAGCTCAGGGCCTGAATATTTTTTGCAATATCGTAATGTCTTAATTTTATTTTTATTATCTCTTAGCAGACTAAATATTTGATGCACAGTGGGAGCAGGCAGAATATATAGTTTATGGTGAGAAAATAAAACGCTTTATGTACAGATACATAGGTGTCTATCTTAAGTACAAACCCCAACATCTAGGATTTTTCCTCTAAGGCTGTTTGGGCTGTATCTGCAGTGTTGTTTGCTACTTCTTTTCTCTGATTATGAGTTATCCTGCCCCTTTCCTCGCCTGCCTTTCTGTCTCCCTCTTGCTGCCTGATTTGGGGAAGTTTGGGCCAGGGCTCATCAGTACCTCTGGCAAGATGGGCCTGAGGAAGGAAAAGGGACACCTGTGGCTGCTCTGTCTGCCAGTCTGAGGAAATATTGCATGGGCGAGCAGGAGACGGCCACAGTGCTGTTTCTGGTGTTTTGCCCTGTCTCCATATTGCTGGCCAGGGAAATACTGTTGCTAATGTACAGTCAGTCACCTTGAGGAAGAAGGTGCTGGGGAATGTTAGGGGATGTCTGCACGTGGGTAAAGAGATCCTGATATACTTTTAAGGGAGTGGGGAGTAATTGAACTGACATTTTAAGAGTTTCCAGGGATCTGGGATTCAACACAAGTCTGATAGTTTCTTCTTTTTCCTTTTTTTTTTTTTTTTTACAAGTCTGATAGTTTCCGAAGCCTATAATTTCTTCACTCTATCTGCCTCTTCAGAAATATACACACACACTCACACACTGATACCAGTATATGCAAATATATGTAAAACATATATGCTGAGACTAGTATATAACACACTTGCAGCAGAGCCCCCTTTCCTCTGAAGGGCATGGGCATCATGCACCTGTCTAACCTAGTGAAATCAGGAGGGAAGCCAGAATAACCTGAGGCCCAGGAAGTTTTACTCTCTAGGTCTTCAGATTAGTCTAGGGCCTTCCTCCTGGCAGGTGGTTTGGAAAAGTGACTCAGGTTTCCTCTCCTGTCAGCACTGTACTGGGATATGTACAAAGGGTTTATTTTACTACCCATAGGAAAATCATAGCCGTATTACTACCTCAGACTCTAAGCAGGGTCTCAGTTTTACTTCCGGTATCAGTCAGGATGGACTGGGTTATGCAACGGTAACAACCGACATCCAGATCTCAGTGGTTTAAGAGAGCAGAAGGTTATTACATGCACACCCTACGTGACTCAGGCTGACAAAGCCTCTGCCATCTACAACATTGTTAGTATCAGGGCAGGAGGGAAGGGAAGGTGGAGAATCACATACTGGTTCTTCAGTGCTTCTACGCAGAAGTCACAAATGTCTTTTCCACTCATATCTTATTGGACAATGCAAGTCACGTGATATCACCTAACTTCAAAGGAGCAGAGAAGTGTAATCCTCCCTCCGGCTGGGCAATAGAGGGGCAGAGGAAGTGGGTGGACAGTAGTAATGCCACTCACCTTCCCCAGAAGAGGGGCGAAGATTCACAGGCTGCTCTCTGCTGGGTGAAAAATCTTCCCGTTCTGGAACTGAGAGGTTTTTCCTCACGTTGTGGCACATGCAGTGTTAAAATTGGGAGAGTTTCCTGCCGATTGAGATGGTTTGTCATTCTGTCTGGTTTCTGCCTTGGGCTCTACATCATGCAGATAGAGGACTGAGGGGCCTCTCTCCTCATGATTATTCCTTTCGGAAAATCTGTCCCAAACATTTTTGGGCCTTTTAACTAAATCTAGGGGTTACTATAGAGACTGCCCTAAGAGTTTTCAGTGGGCCCCAGCTCTGAGAGGGAACTAGAGTACTTGTCATCTCTGGCAGGGCCTGGAAGCTTCCCTTGCTCATTCATAAGCCATCATAGCTTTAGCCTTCACCATTTGCATGAGGCTTTGGTTGGTGAGAGCCCATCTCTGGGTCCAGAGCAGCCACTTCATGATAGGAGAAGTCACACTGTGAATGGGGGGCGAGGGGGTGGGCTAAGATTCTTGAACCAACCCCCAAAGGGACAACTACCACCCTGGAGTAAACCCGCATCTCACAGAAGAACAAAGAAGTCTTTCTAAATTCTTTAATAACAATGCTACCAGTTATCACACCTTGTTCCAGGTGCTTACATGCATTATTTTATTTAAAGGTTTTTTTTGTTTGTTTGTTTTGTTTTTTTAATGCCAGTATAGCAAATGAGGAAAACCATACCAGAGAGGTTACTGGCCCCAGTTCACAGAGTAGAAAGTAGTAGAGAAAGGGCACAGTCTAGGACAGCCGCTTAATCCTAAACTCAAATGCTTTGCTGTGCCCATTCCAAACCATGAAATGACACTACTGCATTTTGAGGGGCGTACCTACAGCTGATGAAGCTTGAGCCTCAGGTCCCCTCACTTGTGTTATGCATTTTATAAAAATTGCACGATCATGTGTTTTATAAAATGTGCAAAAATATGTTTGTATATGTTTTCTGAAACAGGGCTTCCAAATGACATATTCTTCAGGGCCTGCAAAACCCGGATTGACTCCAGATTGCATCAGAACATGTCCTCTGTGCTCTTCATCCATTCCTCCTCATGCTTCAGATGACAAAAGGGCATGACTTTCCTCAGGAGAACCTTCTCTAGCTCCCCGCGTAGCCATTTCCCTTCTTTATATTTTCAGAGCACCAGGTACTTCTTATTCATAACACTGGAGTTGCAATTTTAACATGGACTTGTGTAATTATGTGATTAGAGTCTATCTCGCCCATGAGACTTTCCGCTCCATGAAGGCAGGATCCATGTCTACCTTCGCTTGTCACTATATCCCCATTGCCTACCTGGGTGCCTGGTACATGGTCAGAGCTCAATAAATGTTGCATAAAATAATAATGGAATTTGTATATACTGTGTGCATCAACATTTATTTTAATTAAATTTATTCTGAAGAATTTGTTGAAGCCTTAGAAATACTTGGAGATAACCTGAAATTTTGCAAATCTAAGGCTGAGCGTGACTGCTCTCTCTAGGTTAATATCTAGATATTGTATCTAGATATATCTAAATAATACAGGTTAATATACATACACCCTAGTGAGATCACTATTTCTGCCTGGGAAATGAACCCTCACTTGTCCAAGAATCTGAAAATATCTCACTTTAATCCTCTACTTAGCTTCCAGAATACTTTGAGATACAGATAAGACAAAGCTCAGTAATCACATAAGGAAGGGGCATGTGCTTTTATTTTCTTCTTTCCCCACTGGAATGTAGACTTGATGGTAGAAGTGGGAGAAACTGTCTTGATTGTTATTGCCAAACTAATTCTCTGGGCTTTGAAGCCAGAATTGTCTGATTCTAGAGCCTATGCTAAGCTAGGCTTTCAAAGGCCTTTCAAAGGCAACCACATTTAGAAGAAGTTAGCGGAACTCAGAGGTAACCTGCTCTTGCAAAGGAAAAGGGGCTTTGACAATGAACTTATATGGGGATGGATGTTGACTCCAAAATTTATTGAGTTACCACAGGCAAGTTTCTTAATCTTTCTGTCCTTCGTGTCATAGTAAGAAACATCTAAACACGCTGAGAATTTTTAGGAGTTTGTTTGAGCCAAGCTGCTGATAACGTGCTGGGAGTGAGATCTCCAACGGCCCTCTGTAACCATTTCCAGTTTCTTTAAGGCGTTTGAAATTAAAGAGGGAACATAAGGAAGATTACAGGAGGTGGGGGAAAGCAACGCGGGGATTGGATTACATACACAACAGTTACAATTATGTGCCCTCTTGAGGGTGGTCCACTTCAGGAAGGAGCGGTCTGAAAGAGTGGGGAGGTGTTAGAAGGAGTCTAAAAGGGGACATTCAAAGGTGTGTTAACATAGAAACAATGGACAAAGCTTGCTTAAGGCAAAGATGAGCTATTTACTAAAGAAGTTATATGCCTGAGGCGTGATTACCCACTTTGACCTGCCCAGTTAGGGATTTATGATCAGATTGCCTTATGAGGTTATTATCCATAGAATCCTTTTCTTCATCCACGTTATAAGTAGTAAACTGTATGATCAACTGTATAATGTTGATAATATTGTTGATAGTTGATAGTACCAAAGGGGATTTGAGATAACACATTTAAAATGCTAAGCATAGTTCTTTGCATATAGTAAAAACGATGGCAGTTATTACCAATATATAATATTCGAAATAGAAAAGGACCCCTCTCCCACAAAAAAGGCAAATAAATGAATATGAATAAAGATATTTCAGTTTAGATGGGATGGTGATAATATTTATCATCATATATTTGTCGAGCAGGGACTTTATAACAGTAAAAAATGTAATAATCTTTTCTCTACTGCTTTAACTGAGAATTTATTTCCTTGGGCAGGCTTTGCCAAAGACATTTGACCTTGTGACCTCACTCAATTAAAAACTCTGTTGAAAAGTCTGTCACCTGATGAAACACAATAACAGAAAAATATTCATAACAGATGATAAAAGAACCATAGGGTGTGACCTGTTAAAAGACAAAAAGAAACTATTGTCTTTCTAGATAAAAAAAAAAAAAGAAAAAAAAGAAAAGACTCATTATTTGAAAAACTCAAAATAAATGACTTTTGGGAACAGAAGGCCTGAATTCTGGTCTTATGGTTGTCTTGGTCCTTTAGCTGCCTTTTAACTTCTTAGAACTTGAGTGGGACTTTGTAGAAGAACTCACAAAGTATGAGAATAAATAACAAATAATTGAAATGGTTGTCATTTTAGTTCTTCAAAGTAGTTCAAAAGAAACATTTAAGGTTTTCAGTTAACTTTCTACAGAAGACTCTAAACAATGAAATAATTGTAGCTCAATCAGTTCCTTCTTTCTGGGTTTCTGTGGCATTCCTTTATTGCTCATTAATATGCACCTCACCACTGATGTTAATTATTAACTTTTCCTGGTAATAGTTTTATCATACCACAAAGCAAGAAAGGGGTTGTGGATTCTGGGACCAACAGAATCATGGTAGGTGATTCAATTCAGTCAGAAGTGTATACAAGGAATGTTACTAGAGTAATAAGGAATACCTTTTATTGGAATAGCGGATTACGTTTTTCAATTTACTTTCATATACATTAGCTATTTTGACTGTGGTTACAGGGTTACAGTATGAGGAGCTCGAAAATTTGTGGTCTCAGCATTCTCAGGCAAGTCACATTGTGACTCATTTTTCCAATCCGTTAAATAGAGATAACACTACTTTATCGCACAAAGTTGTTCTGTGGCTCAAATGAAAAACATATGTATGCATGGGAATGCTTTGCAAACTGGGAAGCTCTGTGTAAATAGAAACCATCATTTAAAAATAACAGTAAAGATGAGGAAATGGGGGCTGTAATATATTCTGGGACTTGTTAAAGGTGACTGGGCAGGTCCTGGCAGAGCTGGACTCCAGCACTCTTCCAAAAAGAAGTATGTAGGGAGTGGAGGCCTGTCACTCTTTTTGGCCACCCAGCAGTTAAAACTCCTTGCTTATGTTTTGAAGACTCTTCCTCACCCCTTTGGAGATATACCCCTCCTTTTATTACTTAAACTGAAAATGCCACTCCTTTTCCTGGCCTCCCCTAAGCTGGGTGGGGCAGGCTGTGACTTGGGCCCCAGCAACCTTCTGTGTCTCTGTGTTAGTGATGCAAGCTGTGAGCCCCTCTGTGGAGTGATTTGGATGTTGTTCCAGATACTAACATCCCAAATCTGGTTCTCTGGCTCTCCTGGAGAGTCTGTTAACTATCTGGTATCTTTTAAACCAGTGCCTCTCAAACTGTAAGGTGTATACAAATCACCAGGAAGTAGATTATTTAAAATGTAGAGTGGGACCAATTAAGTCTGGGCGAGCCCGAGATTCTGTATTTCTAACAAGCTCCCAGAGGCTTGCTGATGCTGTTGGTCCATGGACTCCACTTCGTGCAGCAGGTTTTTACTAAATTTGTTTTCAGCTCAAACTCGCACACTTACTGATACTTACAAATTCTGTCATCAAAAATGGGAAAGCAGGGTATATAAATAAAACAATACCAAAACACACAAGGAGGAAATTTTCCAATTTTTCTGGAATTACAATGACCTATTGTTTTCTAGGAAAAAAAACCAGCTGATATTTAATTTTTAAAACTTAAGATGAGTTAAAATTGCGTCGAGCGATATTTTATTATCCTGTAAGAGGCCTAGAGTTAATTGGAGTAACAGAGATGTGTCATAAAACTAGATTTGGAAATCACTCCACAAGGTAGTCATATCTTCAGGTGCACGATTAGCATGGAGGTGTAAGGGATGTAGGCGGCAGGAATGATAACTTCCTGGCTAAATTTACTTTCCTGGAATCCCTTCCTCATACAATTCCTATCTCTTTAAGTAAACGAAGCAAAGAGATAAAGTAGATCTAGATAAAGGCAGAAGCAGAGCAGTCCTCCAAAAATATAGTAACATTTGCCAACAATAGAAGCCCTAAAGACTAGTGTCTAAGGCATCTCGGGTTGCCAAAACAAAATACCATAGCCTGCGTGGGTCACTTAACAAACATTTATTTCACACAGTTCTGGAGGATGGGAGGTCCAAGGTGCTGGTAGATTCTGTTCTTGATGAGGGCCTTCTTCCTGGCTTGCAGATGGCTGCCTTTTCTGTTTCCTCGCACGATGGAGAAGGAGCTCTGGTGTCTAATCTTCTACTTATAAGGACACTAATCTCATTTGGGGGGCCATGATGACCTCAAGTAAACCTAATTACGTCCTCAAGACCTCACCTCCTAACACCATCATGCCAGTGGTTAGGGTTTCAGTACAAGAATTTGAGGGGGACATAAACATTCAGTCCATTACAACTAGATAAAGATTCTTCTAGATAAATGATTTAGCTTCCATGATGGGAGTCTGTCCATTCTGGGCAAAAGTCCTGTTGTAAGTGGTGGTATTTGCTGTAATGAATGTGTACCATTGTAAGCTCTGACTGACAGCAGAGCAGGAGTAACATTCTCCTTTCTCCGTAGAACCTGGAGGATCACACGTTTTGTTGGTTAGAGAAGCAGATGCATAGCAAGCCCTAGGATGCCATGAAAAGTACCTTAAAAAACTGGATGCCCTCATTCTAGAAAACAAACATTTCAAGTTCCAAGGTAGGTCAGAAACCAGAGAATATATCATCAAATGGCCTTTAGGAATAAAACCCAGGGTTGCTTAAACACATAATTAAGGATTTCCACTGTCTAATGTCAGCATCCAAAGAACTTCTTAGTGTTGATTTCTTGGCTGCCCCTGCCTTATACAGAAGAGTCCACAACACAGAGAAAACAGACGTGGAGAGAAAACTGAGCAGTCTTTGCCATATTTAAATGAGGAAATGGCTGCTCTCTTATTCAAAGCTTAGATAAGCAATTCTCACTTTGATATTGCAGTATTTAAGGAAGGCATCCAAGGTATCTTCAGGAACTCCTCTCTTCAAATTTCTCTCCACTAACACCCAATTCCCCAAATTAAGATAAATTTACATTTTTAATCTAAAAATATGCATGACTCACAAATTTCATATAGTATGTTTAGTATCAAAATGAGATCATTTAAGTGTTTCATAAATGGAATAGTGCTAAATATATAAATAGCAAAACTTGTTCCAAAGATAGACATTTGAGATATATTGTAGAGTAAAAACAAGCAAATTATAAATTAATGTATATATGATATAATTTTTGAGGCAAACACACGAATGCATACACAATGTTTTCTATAATATTTACAAAGATTCAGCGACAGTAGTCTGGAAGGGACACGCCCGACTGAGATTCGTAATTACCCAGAGAAAGGATTAAACCACCCCACAGCACAACACAAAGCCAAGCATGGGCTCTACCAGCAGGTATCCTCAAAACAAGACGCATTTAAGCCTCAGAGAGAGACACACTATCTTCGTGGATTTAACCAAATGGGTTGGGCAAAATAGTAAATATATTTAAATAAAAGGAGCAGAAGATGGAAAAACAATCGCTTTATCTGATTGCTTTCTTTTCCCATTCTGATGATGACTTGGCCTCCACTTCTTCAGGCACAGAGATGCCAAAACTAAAAGTAAAACAAAGTAAAGATAAAAAAGTTAGTTCTTGGCCAGGTCTTCCTGATCATTTGTGGGACCCTGGGCTAGAGTACAAACGATACCCATATGTAATATGTCTAAATATTTTTTATATAACATGTCTAAATATTTAAAAGTTATAAATCAAGCTAACACACTGTTAAATGAAATATATTCTGTCCTCCTACCTTGACAAATATACCTGTAAAATGATGTGAAAAGTCGGGTCAAGCTAGAGTTCTGAGTTCCACACAAGGGTGAGGCAGTGTTAGGAGAGCTGGTTCGGGGTGGACAGGCCCCCTCCTTGTGTTCTTTAATGTAACTATTTATTGCTGCTGGCTCTGTCTCCATGGTGAGGGGCTTTGTGTACATGTGTGGACCACTCAACCTCATGTACCAGCTTCATCCATATATCCCTTTAAACAACTGCCCCTTGGTCTCACCTTGGCCTGGTGTGTGCACTCCAGTGGTATGTTCCACCCTTGGAAAGTTGGGTCTTGGAAAAGGCCTATATGGGCCCTGGAAATGGGCTTAGCTATTTGGATAGAGAATTTGGGGTCTCTCATTCCTCGAGTTTGGTCTAAAAGTGGAGTAAGTGGTGGACACAGGCTCTGGAAGGGCATAGACCTTGGGCCTCACTGACTCCTGACACTGAGAGGTGTGGTCGGAGGAAGGCCATGGTGAGGCTCTATAAAGCAAGAGTCCCAGGGCTGGGGTCCCTCTTGCACAGGTCTAAGTGTTATTCTTGGTTTGGGGGAGTCCTGGGCTTAGGTCCTCATGAGTTAAGGGATTTTGAGGGTCCTTTTACGACATTATGTATATAGAATCCAAATCAATGAATTAGCCTCATTCTTCTCACTTTGTATAAATCATGGATATTTAAAACTACGTGCAGCACAGGCCAGTGTCAATACTTTCTCCTCTATGAGAGATGCCCGTGACTAGGACAGGGACTGAGTGATGAAACCAGACCCACCTCTTTCATCTCATCATCTTATTTCACTGGAATAGCAGGCAGAATTGGCCACACAGTGTAAACTGTTCTCTCTCCCTCTTTTGCAGAACAAGTATAAGTTACGAGTGCAAATGTGATTTTACTGCACCAACTATAGGATCTTGTTTCCTGTTTGTATTATTTATTGCCGTATAACAAGTTACCCCCAAGTTTAACAGTTTGAAAAAACAAACATTAATGATTTCATATGTATGTGTCAGGGATCTGAAAGTGCCTTGGCTAGGTATTTGTTGCTCAAGGTCCTGCACGAGATTGCATGAGATTGCAGCCAAGCTGTCCACCAAGGCTGCAGTCATCAAAAGATTCAACTGGAGCTGAAGGATTCACTTCTAAGCCCACTTGAATGGTTTCTTTCTGGTTTTAGTTCATCATAGTTGATTGGATCAAGAGCCTCAATTCTTTTTGGGGCTCAGTTGCTTGTCATACCTTACGGGCCTCCTGGAAGCCAAAGGAGAATTTCAGGAAGGAGAGAATGGTCAAGTGAGTCAACGGCATATGGAAAAGGGTACCACAGTCTAGCAGCTGCAATGTAAGTGGTGGCCTTCGCAAGAGTGGGCAACCATGTTACAATTGGTTGAAAAGTGGATGGGAGAAAGGGAAAGGGAGTTAAGGCCAATAGATCCCAAATCAGGTTCTGCCAACAGGTGCTGGGTTGGGCCACCTGGGGAGCTTATAAAAAAAAATACCAATTTCTTATAGTTAATGATATTGTATTATGTATTTGAAAATTGCTATAAGAGTAGCTCTTAAAAGTTCTCATCACAAGAAAAAAATTATAACTGTGTGGTGATGGATGTCAACAAGACTCACTGTGATCATTTCACAATATATAGATATAGCGAGTCCTATTGTACACCACAAACTAATGTTACATGTCAATTATATCTCAATTAAAAAGATACCAGTTCCTAGCCCCCCCCTCCCATTTTTTTTTTTTGCAAGGAAGCTGAAGTTGAAATTTTAACGACTTGTTCAAATTCCTACACCTAGGAATCAGCAGAGCTGGAGTTGGAACTCTCCCTCATCTAGAAGCCAAAGTTCGGTGTAAGGAACATGCTAGCCTGGCTCCCCATAAACCCAGTGAACACGATTCCTGGCTCTCCACTGATGGTTCAGTGGACCTTGACGGACAAGCAAACAATCATGATGAAAAATCGGGTAAAAAAGTGTACAATGAGGGCCACCAACTTAAGCAGAGGTTCTGGGAATTTTCTGCATATTGGAATTATCTGGGATCTTTAAAAATACTGATGATGTGTCCCACTTCACTGATAAAAGTTGGTCTGGGATAACATTCGAGGCATCACACACACAAAAAATCCCTGCACAATTAATGTTCAGCCAAACTTGGGAACTACCAGTTTAATCCATCTATCTTTATAGTTTGGGGTGAAGTGGGTTTACAGAGCTATTTAAGCCAGCGAAGGCTGTGGTCCCTCACTCTAGACACGTATTTAGGCACAAAATCTGGCATAGACTATCAGGTGGTTCGCAGATCCTAAGATCTTAAAATGCGAACCTGGAAACCCCTTTGGAGAAGGGGTGTCTCGTAGTCCCCAGTGAAAATCCTCAGATACGGGAGTATACAACTCCAATCAGGGTGACTTGAACTCTCTGTCCCCTCCAGAATGGTGCTGGCCCTTCTCCTTCACAGAAGCTTTGGCGTTAGTATCACCAAGCCGAGTTCCCACAGGGCGAGGGCTCTGACAAGCAGCCATGACCCGGCCGTTGTGCGCACGTGTGCAAGCGTGCACGCTGGTGTGTACGCTGATGTGCACGCCAACACTGGGCCGCCGGCGAGCTTGCGTTTCCGTTATGGGAGCCAGGGCCGCCTCTGGCGCGGCTGCAGAGGCGCGCCCGGCGCCCCCTCCCGCCCAGTCCCCTCCTCCAAGCTCTCGCTCGCCCTCCTCCCTCTCCCGGCAGCGTGGGCCGCCTCCGGGTGCGCAGGGCAGCGCTCCGCACGCGAGCCCCTCCTGCAGCCGCCGCGGAGCGAGCTCAGCGCCGACCCCGGGGCGTGCGTGGTGCTGTGACTCAGCCACCGAGCGACCATGAGCCGCGGCGCGGGGTTCGCGGAGAGCAGGTGAGCGCAGCGCGGGGCTGGCGGTGGAGGGGGGAAGGGTGCAGGGTGGGGGAGGCGGTCGGAGGGAGAAAGCGTAGAGCCGAGTGGAGGACGGCTGGGCCCAATATCGCCGCGTACCTAAGGGACTCTGCCTTGGCACCGGACCTGGGCTCTGCCCCTGCCCTTCCGCGGGCGAGGCGAGGGCTCCACGGCCGCACAAACAAAGCGCCCTTCGACAGCGGCACCTGTCCCGCGTGGGGCATGGAGCCTGGGGAGCTGATGCGCCCCCCACTCGCGACCACGACCCTGACCCGCGGCTGCGGACTGGGCGGTCGCACCTGGGAAAGGCCGGCGGCGCCGGGGTCGCGTGCAGGTGCCCGCGCGGGAGGCGGCGGCGCGCAGGTCCGGAGGCCCGGGGGTCGGCCTACAGGCGGCGCTGGTGCCCGCTGCAGCCGCGGCTTCCCCCACGCGCGCTCCCCGGCTGCGCCGCGGCGGCGGCGGCGGCAGGTGAGCGCGATTTGTTTATATCCTGGAGGTGGTGGCGGCAGGCGACTCGCGGGTACAAAGGAGGGCGGGTCGCGCCACGGTGCCTCCCTTGCTCTCCGTGGTGGACTCGCGCTCTTTCGGCCTCTGCAGTTGACTCCCTGCCCCAGTGCTCAGCTTCTGCTGTCCTCATCTGCCCCCAGCTCTTGGGCTTCAGCTCTTCCGAGTCCCTGCGCCGTCTGTACCTGGAGGAAGGACATGGGAGGTCCCCTAGGCGGATGCTCGGTGTTTTTCTGAACCGTGTTGGCGCTTTGGCCACGGGCTTTTAAATAGTTTGAGTGGAAGGCAGGATTAGTTTCCTTCACATTCCCCTTTGTCCATGTATGGAGCCCCCACCCTTCTCGTCAGCCCCAACCCGCCATGTGGCACTAACACAGTGTCTTGTGCACAGAACTTTGCCTGAAGGATTTCTGTTATTACTGTAAAGGTAGCCAGCGCCTGTTCTTCATCAGTATCCCAGAGACCTTTAAATGAAGCTGCTTTTTTACACGGGAATGTTTACTAATAGCTGGCTTGGTGATGTTCTAAGTTCGTAGGCTTTCGGGTTCTCCACAGGTACCTACTGTCATTTGCAAAAGCAGGCTTTTACCATCCGATGTAGTGTTTTAGCAATAGATATCTTTGTGAAACGTATCCTTTTGACAATCCTCTCATTGCAGTAAGTGCTTGCAGGAAGTCCATCCAAAGCAGTGCAGAAACGCTCAGCAAAGATTCAGAGTCTGCAGACAATTTACTTGTGGGACAGTCACAAACTGCAAAACATAGTTTCTATAGGAACAACTAGAGGAAGGAAGAGAATACCACTTCATTTTTCGTGGATCATTAAACATTTGGCCCAACTTCCCTCAGGGTGGAGGGAGGGTATTTTTTTGTTTGTTTGTTAGTTTGTTTGTTTGTTACCTCCTTGTCCTTTAAAGCACTGTTGCAATCAAGGAGACAGCCTAGAAAAGTATTTTTTTTTATTTTTTTTTATTTCTTGATGTTAGGATCATGAATAAAACCACACTGGAACATGAACTGAGTCCATTTTAAACATCAAAAACACTTAGAGGTTCCACTCAACTTGTGAATGATTGTTAAGGAGAACTTGGAATCAAATTGTGGCTAACAGTAAAGGTTTTTTTCCCCTAAAAACAGTAGAGGAAGTGACTTGAAATATAGTTTGTGAAATTAGCACAGTTATTTACACAAACAGAGCTAAGCAAACTCTGTAAGCCGCTCAGAATTACCAGCCCTTCCTAGTATTACTCTAAAATGTGGACCCTCTCCAGCCCTTTCCATCAAAGTTTGTTAGTCCACCGAGCTCATCTTCTGGCCTCTTCAGGGAGATTGCTGCTGTGTCACTTTCACATTTCAGTGTGGCAACAGAGTCCATATAATTTTGTGTCAGACTGTGTATGGCGAAGTGCAATTTCTTAGTTAACTGTAAGGCACCAGACAGATATTTGCTACTTGTGCTTGTTATTTTTAGTAGCTGCACAGTGTGCCACTCTGATACGTAGCCATTCCCACATTTTTGGCCATTTAAGCTGCTAACAGATTTCTCAAGTATTGAGTAGAGTCTCTCTACCTTGTATCTATTGTATTCTTTCTGTTGTTTATTTGTCCAGTGAACCTTTTAGTGCAAACTGCCTTTGTGTTGGATGCTGGGGATGTACAAACCTTGGCTGCGCGTGCACACACACACACACACACACTCCTGTTCTTTTAGTTCCCAGAGGTGACCGACTTGTAAACAAAGCACAGCAGAGCAGTACAATAAAACCTTTCATCCAGTTGTATATCAGACGATGTTGTGTCAGGGAGGGGACTAGAGATGGATCCCTTCTAGTCCCCCCTAGAGATGGGCCGAATGGTGGAAATCCCCCCTCCTCCCTGTACAGCTTCAGCCCAGGCGAGCTCTCTTTCTTGCCCACCCTGGACACTTTGCATTTCTTTCTCTTCCCTCTTCCTCCACTCCTTCCTCCCCTCCTTGTTCCCTCACTGTTGGAAATGGTCCAGCAGCCTCCTTCCTCCCTGCCAGCCTAGTCCCAGCCCTTTTCCTTCCTGGCCCCACTTCCCTTTGGACTACATTATGCAGAGATCTCATAGACAGTCACAAGAAGCAAAAACGGAGTAACCCTAAAACTGCCCCCCCAATTCCTGTCACCCAACTACATTCCATTAGGCCATATCCCCAAGGCAATCAGCCTCTTCACCTTGCCCCCCTCCATCCCCACCACCCAGGGTCATTCTCCATTCACAGTGAAGGCCCACAAAGCTAAAGCCCTAAGTACTTTACTTTTCCTTTCTCAAGGTTCTGAAAACCCTTCATCTGTATATAATTGTATATATACAATCATACAGAAAACGTAGGCATCTTAGGCATACAGCTTGATCAATTATCACAAAGTGAACATGTTTATGTCACTGTAACCCAGGTGGAGAGAGAGAATATGGCATCCTCGAACCCCACCCTCCCTCATTCCTCTTACTGTCATATCCCTCCTCCCCAAAGGAACCAGAGATTAGTTCTGCTTGTTTGTAAAGTTTCTAAAAATGGAATTATACAGTATATATCCTTTTGCGCCTGGCTTCTTTTGTGCAACATTATGTGTGTCAAATAAATCCACATGGTTGTGTGTAGCAGTTGTCTGGTTCTCATGGCTTACAGTATTCCATTATATGACTAATGCATTTTATTTGTCCACTCTCCTCTTGATGAGAGTAGTTTCTGGTTTTTGTCTATTACCGGTGATGATACAATGAATCCTTTAGCTTTTTGATATCAAAGAGCTACCAGTTTCAACTTTTTTTTCCTGCTGGTGTAACTGAAAAAAGGAGAGGGAGAGTTGAGGGTGAAGGAACCAGCTTGGAGAGCCAGCCCTGTGCGTTCTCCATCTTGGCCAGGGCTAAGTACCTTCGGAAGCACTGACACCTGTGCTCCTGGACATATTAGAAAAAAAGCCACAGGATGGCTTCTCTCGTGGGCAAGTTGATTGGAAGTGGTGATCTTTGGGGCTTAGAAGATAAGAAACTGGGTGATGATGAGAAACTAGCCTGGCTCTGGAAGTATCCCCTGAGGGGATCGATCGCTGGCAGCTCAGGGCGCCCGTATCTCTGCTACCACCCAGCCTGCTTCCCACCTTTGAGTCCCTGACCACCCCAGGGCATGGTCCCAGAAGGCTTGGCACTGAGGAAATCCTTCTGTCCTGGCCGGTATGGAGCCGGCTGTGTTGTTGGCTTCCAGAGCTTGATTCTGAATGAAGTTCATTTCCTGAGTTACTTGGCCTCCTAGGAGAGAGTTCTCATCCAGTCTACAACTTCTTGAGCTGACTATTGTGGCCTAGGGGAGTGAGGTTTTCTTCAGGGAAGTGCCTGGGCTTTTTGGACTCAACAAAGGCAGTGTCTGAACTGTAGATTGTCGGGGGGTTACACAAGGTCAGGCACTCCCCATCTGTGATGTCGACAGATTCTGCGACCCTGCACTCTTGATTTCCTCCTCTGCTTTCAAGTTTCAGTTCTTCCTAGAGACTACTCAGGAGACTAAGTGATCGCCACTCAGCATCCTGGCGGTTGTGTCAGTCCAGAATTAGAGTTTCTCCTCCTTCCCATCTCTTGCTTCTCTCCTGCTGACCACACTTGCTTTCCCCCTGTTCCGGATCTTGATCAACTACTTACTGCCTCAGACAGAATCTCACCCTCCTCTCACCCCCAGTTCTTCCTCTCTTGTTTATTCCTGCTTGTCCTTTCTCTGGCTCAGCTTAAATGTCACTTCCTCCAGAGCCTTTCCCAACTTCTCAATCTTAGACAGGCTCTCTTTTCTTATTTCAAAGCACTTTCTCTTTCAGATACAGGAAGAGGCCCTTCCACTCCCCTTAGCACTGACAGTTTCTCGAAGGCATAGACCTGAAGGCACAGACCTGTTTGCTTTGTTCACTTGTGCCTAGCACATAATCCATACATGTTAAATGAACGAATTGATATGTAAACCAAGAGGCTGAGACAAGTTGTAAGATTGTCTCTGTTTATAACTTGCTGTGTGAATTTGGGGGTATTTTTTTTTATTTTATTTTTTAATAATTTTTTTATTTTTAATTGGAGGTGTCACAAAATATTATATAAACAATTATTAGATGTAGTGATTAGACATTTATATGTCTTACGTAGTGATCACCCTTATAAATCTAGTACTCACTGATACCCTACATAGTTATTACAATATTATCGACTATATTCCCTATGCTATATTTTATATCCCCATGATTATTTTGTAACTTCTAATTTGTAGTTCTTAATCCCTTCCCCTTTATTACCCACCTCCTAACCCCCCTCCCATGTGGCAACCATCAAAATGTTCTCCGTATCTATGAGTTTGTTTCTGTTTTTATTTTGTTCTTTAGATTTCACATATAAGTGAAATCATATGACATTTGTCCTTCTCTTTCTGACTTTCTCCACTCAGCACAATGCTCTCTTGGTCCATCCAGGTTGTCGCATATGGCATGATTTCATTCTTTTTTATAGCTGAGTTAAGGGTCTTGATTTCTTACCCATTCAGACACCCTATCTCTCCTTTTATTGGAACATTTAATCCATTTACATTTGTAGTAATTATTGATAGATATGTAGTGATTGCCATTTTATTATTCATATTTTTGATCTCTTTTTTCTTTTTAAAGATGCCCCTCTAACATTTCTTATAATACTGGTTTGGTGGTGATGAACTCCTTTAGCTTTTTCTTGTCTGGGAAAATCTTTATCTGTCATTTGATTCTAAATGATGGCTTTGCTTGGTAGAGTAATCTTGGTTTAAGTTCTTACTTTTTATCACTTTGAATATTTCATGCCAGTCTCTTCTGGCCTGCAAAGTTTCTGTTGAAAAATCAGCTGACAATCATATAGGAGCTCCCTTGTAGGAAACTGACTGCTTTTCTGTTGCCACTTTTAAGATTCCCTCTTTGTCTTTAACGTTTGGCATTTTAATTATGACGTCTTGGTGTGGGCCCCTTTGGGTTCATCTTGTTTGGGACTCTGTGCTTTTCCTTCACCAGGTTAGGGGAGTTTTCCATCATTATTTCTTCAAACAGATTTTTAATTCCTTACTCTCTCTTTTCCTTCTGGTACGCCAGTGATGGGAATGTTGGTACGCTTAATATTGTCCCAGAGGCCCCTTAAACTATCCTCATTTTTTTTTTTTTGGATTCTTTTTCATTTTTGCTGTTCTAATTGGGTGTTTCCTGCTACTTTATCTTCCAAATTGCTGATTTGATCCTCCGCCTCATCTACTGTCGATTCTCTTTAAAGTAGTCTTCATTTCAGTTATTGTCTTCTTCATTCTTTTTTATGTTTCTTTAGTTGAAGTTCTCGCTGAGATCACTGAGCATACTTATAGCCAGTGTTTTGAACTCTGTATCTGGTAGATTGCTTGTCTCTTTTTTACTTAGATTTTTTTTTCTGGAGCTTTGGTCTGATCTTTCATTTGGGACATGTGTCTTTGTCTCCTCTTTTCGGCTGCCTCCCTGTGTTGGTTTTTATGTATTGGGTAGAGCATCTATGGACACCACTCATTCTCATCTACTTTATAGAGAAAATAAAGGTTTTATACAGAGGTTTCTAGGTTTTAGCAGAAGTTCTATTATCTAAGGAGATATATACACATGCCTGGAAATAGAGATAAGCAGGTGTAGAAAGGGGATTATGAAAGTTCCAGTTAAGAGAAAAATGCAGTTTTGTCACTGAGGACCTAAAAGTGGGTTTTAAGCAGATAATATTTTGTAAAATAGGAATGGCTAACGCTCAGTCCATATTCTCATAATATTTTAAAATTGAAAGGTGTGGTGATTGCATTATAAACAGTATGAGTCTAGAGAAAAATGATGTAACGGTTGGCTTGTTTTATGTATTTCATCAGGAACCATATGTTAGCCTGTTTTAGTTTCATGAAGGATTTCCCAATTTTAGGTTCACTACTGCTCTCTGATCTTTTGAGTAGGAGTTTAGAATTAAAAAACAAGAGGATTTAGGTCTGAAAATGAGAAAACATGCATTTCCTAGAATCTTGGAACTTGGGAAATACCAAATACTTGGGAAAGTTTACCAGTATAAAATCTTGAGTCAAGGAGATTTACAAAACCTGGGGGTTCCCAACTAACATGGGCAAAGAAGAGAAGGGAAAGGGTGAGCACTTGGTCTTTTGCTGTGTTCTTCCTCAGTTTACTTTTTACTATCAGGATTGGGATTCGGGGGTGAAGTGGTGGGGAGGGAGGGAAGACATGGTACCAGGCAAGTACATGGACTTTGAAGTCATAATGGCGTGGGGTCAAGTGCATCCTTTTCTAAATTGTTAGTTGTGTGACCTTGAGGAATTTAATTAACTTCTCTGAGCCTCAGTCTCTGCATTTGTAAAATAGCCTTCATAGGTTTATTGGGATGATTAAATGAGAAAATAAAGAAATTTTCAGCACCCATAAGTGCAGACAAACACCATTTTAGTTTTCTTCCTGCCTTTTCATTTATTCATCAGAGGTTCTGATTTAGTGGGCTCAGAAAAACTATTTTTAGAGGGCACCTTTTAGTGTTCTAATGGTCCTCAGACCACTCCTTGAGAAATGCTGTTCGTAAAGGATGAGTAGGAGTTTGGGCATCAAGGGGGAAGGCAGAGCTGTCACTTACATGCACACATAACTCCAGCATCACAGTATATGTCCATGGAGCACCCAGAGTTGGGGAGAGGGTGCATGACTTGCAAGGCCCCGGGCAGTGACCCAGGTGTGTGTGTGTGTGTGCGCACGTGCGTGCACGCGCGCACGAGCGAGCGAGAGAGAGAGATGCAGGGTGTGCTTGGGGCACTGACAATCTTTCACTCTGGAGAAGCTGGCAGGATGGGGGACAAGGGAGCAGAGTGGCATGCTGTGCCAAGGAAGTTAGGCTTTAGCCAGGAATTAGTGAGAAGCCACAGAAAGGTATAACAAAGACATGATTTCGACCATGCTGATGGTCACATGAGAGATGAGCCAAGAGTGAGACTTCAGGCAGGTACGATAATTAGGAGGAAATTGTAATCAACCAGCTAGGTGAGAGCCAGTGAAGCAAGAGAGAGCTTGAACTGAAGTAGAAACAGTGTATGCTGAGGAGGGGATGGATATGAGAGATGTACCGGAGGCAGCTCAGGAGGACTTGGATTGGCTTCTGGATGAGGAAGAGGGAACAGGAGCTCATGATGACCTGGAGATTCCAATTAGGTGACCCAGTGATGTGATTCTCTGCAAAGAGAGGAGTGAGTTTTCACGGGGAGGTAAAGCAATAATTAGTTAAGTGCTGAAGTGACCCCCAGGTACAAGGCACCTGGAACTCAGGGAAGAGGCCAGAGAAGGAGGTGAGGATTTGGGATCTGAAGCTTGGTGTGAAGGCAAGCACCAGGGCAGAGAGGAGGGGGAAGAGGACGGTGCATGATGTGATTTTTGGGTCACATCAATTCCAGGAGGCTGGAGCAGATACAGCCAGGAGATGAAGCATGTGGAGAGAGGAGAGGCTGCTGAGACAGAGAAGGTAGGAGCAGACCAGGTGAGAGGGGACTGGAAGCCATGGAAGAGCCTGTCACCTGCTTTATCTAAAGAGAAAGTGGTCACAGTTCAGTCTGCTGGGCGGGAATCATTGGTGGCTCTAGCCAGAGTGGTTTTGGTCACATGGGAGAGCAGAAGCCTTTGAGTCTAGGAGAGGATGGAGAGTGGGAATGTGGAGACTGAGTTCTTCTGTGAGGCTGGCTTGAGAAGGGCAGAGAGTTCAGGCAGTTGGTGAGAATGGAGAATATGGGTCAAGGGAGGGACCTCTTAGTTAAATGAGAGCTGTCTGAACTCTTCATTTCTCAGGCATGCTGTATCTGAAGGAAGAGGCCAGAGAAACAGAATGAGAAGACCTTGAAGAGGAGGGTGACTCAGGGAAGGCTCTCAAAGGGAGCCAGATGGAGGGGCTGGAGGCCAGCGGGGGATGGGCGATTAGGATTATGTTACAGGAGACATGACAGAGGGAGGCCAGTGACTGGGCACAGACATGGCAATGCTGTGAACCTGTAAAGGTGTATTGGTGGCTCCTGGAGGCATAGCAGGGCAAGGATTCAGGGGCACACCTGATAAGCTCCATGTATCTGTGCAATTTGGAGTCAGGCCATGGAGAGTGAGAAGGGCAGGAAGAGCACCGAGGAGGGAGAGAGTTCTTTAATCTGCAGCATCTCTGGAGACACATAATATAATGATCCATTAGAAGATTTTCATAAAATTAGTATCAGTTCCTAAAACTGTTTTTCTTTTCTTGTTCTAGTGATGATTACAATGCTTCTTCAGAAGAAAAAGGTATGGTACTCTCAATGTTGAGTTATCAGAAAACTTGATCTATACTATATGAAACATTTGCAGTTTTAGAAAATGATTTATTTTACTTATTGGCTGCAGTTGCTTTATTACATTCATACATTCATCAACTTACAGAAATAAAAATGTATTAAAATAATCATTAGGTTAGGATGATGGGATAATGACTTTTATTAGACTTTTAAGATTATTTTTCAAAAGATATTTTAAAAAGTAAAATGTAAAGAATTTGGGCCTTTGTAGCTTTTCACAACTTGAGAATGGAAAGTAAATGCTATTATATCTCCCTCCTTTCAAACCGTGTCTAATGTTCTTTTTTTAAGCTTATTTTAAATTCAGTAAAGTTTAGCAAACATTATCAACTGAATTCCATAAATTTTCCATGCATAATAACTTGGCATTGTCTATAATACTTGAGTGTTATCATCAATTTTATACACTTACTGAAAATAGCAACACATAATTCTCTCCCTGAATCTGGGTCAATAAAAACTCTCATTAAAAGAATAAACTAGGTCTGGGTTTGGTGTGGAGGCTGTTCAGGGTCCAGTCCTCTTTTTGGCCTGTGCTTCTTGCTTTGAAAATTTGTAAAACATTTGTGGGGCTATATTTCCTGCTTTGGCCGTCCCTCTATCCCACGCCTCGTGGCTGAGAGCCATTCTGGAGGCCATGTTTGGTGCTAATCTGTGTCACTTGGCTATGTGCATACTGACTTAGAAACTCTTTAGCTCATCATTGGGCCACTGTCTTGCTTTTGTTAAGTTCTGTTACCCTCTTGTAGTTTGTAAATTGTAAATTGTTAAATATTACAATTAAAATCTGGAAAAGCTTTCTGTAACATTTGGCTGGAATGTGCAGCATGTGGGGATGTCATGTGTTTGTCAGGACGGTGGTTAGACGTGTTGGGCTTTTCTGCTTTACAGCGCTGAGCTGAACCCCTCCACCCACAGGAAACACATCCTTGCTTTGCTTTTGCCTCTTTCTGCCCGAGATGCCTCCCTCATCCCTCACATTTCACCTCCAAAACTTGTTTGAGCTCAACCAAATTCGTGCTGAGTCCCTCGTCTTTAGTGACTCGTCAATTTCTCTCTTGGACCAACAGAATATAGCCCTGATTTCGTATTGTATTATAGTGATTTCTTGTTGCGATTTGTTTAATGCACAGCTACTCTTTGCCCTTGCAATTACGTTAACCCATAAGCTGTCTTCTGGGGCATGGATTTTCTCATAATTTCTGCAGAGGGCCCATCACATAGTTTACACAAAGTCAGTGTTCATAAAATTAAAGAGACTGTGGTCTCTGCCTAAGCCCAATGGAATTAGTCAACCGATAACTGAAGCCCTGTTGTTCACCAGCCCAGTGTGGGTGGATATTCTGTTCTCCGGGACAGTCTAATTGAACATGGCATAAATACAGACATGTGGCATGATAACTAAGGAACAGCCCTTCCATACCCAGAAATGTTCCTGCTTTATTTAACTTTGCTGGTAACTTCTGTAACCCCCATCTTCTCTATCTATAATATCTTCATTCCCGTGGCTACCCATACTGGCCTAGATTCTCATCACCTTGCATCTGGATCTCTGCATTGGCTTCTTAGTGTCAGGCTTTCTGGAGTCTGATCTGTCCTGAACAGTGTGGTGCCCAGCATTTTGGGAACTACCAAGGCCCATTCCAGTTTGAAGCTCTCATGTCATTCTGTGTCGCCAGAACCGTCAAGGGGGATGCCAGTGCTTCCCAAATGCCTTCCAGGCCTTCCCTGGTCTGGTCCCACCTTTTCTGCCAAGTTCAGAGTCTTATCTTTAACTCATTTGTGTCATTTCCCTAAATTATTGACAAGTTGTTTGCCTGGGGAAGGGACACTGATTCTTTGCTATGGGAACACCATTGCCTGCCCTTTAGTTACAGAATCTGAAACCCCGTGCTGTTTTCCTTTCTGGTGTCAAGTTACTTAATTGTCAGGATGTTTTTAGGTTGCCACTGAAGAGAGTTGACCAGGGAACCAACCAAATGTAATTCTAAAGTTTGTTGGCTTTCTGTTCTCCCTCTACCGGAAAAGGCTTAATGTTTCTTGGACTAAATCTTTTTTTCCCCTGAGAATATGCCATCATTTGCGTTAGTTTGACACTCAAGGCTGCTCTAAAGAGGTGACTCATTTTATAGCAGAGGGTACTTCTATTTTTATTGGCTTAGTGGATTTTACAAAAAAGAACATGTTTTCCTTTGTGCTTGTATTTACACTCTTAAACTTTATTTCTTTCTCAAAATTTAGATTGCCCTAGCCCCAACCTAGATACTTCAAAGGACTCTAAATCAGGTAAGGGATATGATTAATATTGGTAAATGTCCAAGTGAAATTTTTACAAAGTAAGCAATTCATAGCAAGATAAATTACAGTTTATTTTCTGATTTACTTCAAACAATCTGAGTGAAAGGTAGGGACTTTCATCTTTCTACTTGAAAGAGTTGAATAAATTTTGGAGTTTTATGATTACCTATTCTAGTGAAATCAATTACTTTAAAGCTTGGTGATGAAGCTGTGCTTAGTGAAACTGAGAATTTATCCAGTGGGGCAATTAGGCCGTTTTCTAGACTGACCACACTCACCTAATACAGGTCCTCCTTAAGCCTAGCAAGGTGGTGGTCACTTGGCTACAGTAGTCCTGGAAGGCTTCCCGGAGGAGGTGATGAATTGGAGTAACAGGGCAAAGGTGGAGAAAAGAGCTATCTTAGTTTAAAAGACTTGTGGGTGTAAAGGCCCTGATATGGGAAAGCGTACAGTGCTTGCTTCCAAAGACTGAAGAAGGTTTGGTGACCGGAATCAGAGAACAAAGGTTCTGCTGTGAGAGCTCTCCCTTGCAGAAATATGGGAAGGGTTTAGTGCTTTGTAATAACAAGGTTGGCCAGTGCCTGTCACAGAAGTTTAGGAGTGAGTGTGACCTATTAGTAAAAATAGTTACCACTTATTAAGTGCCTACTTGTGTGCCAGGCCCTGGACTGCTCATTCTTTATATATATATATCTTACTTAGTTCTCAAATTTGTGCAGAAAAATGGTCCTAGGGGCTTTAGAGAGCAGAGATAGAACCAGGAGTCCTAGGGCCATCCCTAATAGACAGCTGACCTGAAGGGATGGCCCCAGAGTCACACCCTCCCCCTGCCTCCCACCCCGCTGAAGGACACTCTATCTCCCAGGGACCTGAGGCAGCAGGTTGGGCCTCACCAGGGGCTGGCCCAGGCAGAACTGCAGCTCTGTAGAGCAGGGGTTCCAAATCCCCGGACTGTGGACTGGTACTGGTCCGTGGTCTGTTAGGAACCAGGCCGCACAGCAGGAGGTGAGTGGCGGGTAAGTGACTGAAGCTTCATCGGTATTTGTAGCCACTCCTCAGCACTAGCATCACCGCTTCAGCTCCACCTCAGATTGTCAGGCATTAGAGTCTCATAGGAGTACCGGTCCCTGGTGCCAAAAAGGTTGGGGACCGCTGCTGTTGAGGTTCCAGACTCTTAGAGGGAACCAACTGAATAAAGAGGGGCCATGGTAAGGTCTGCTTGGTACTTCAACACTGGGCAGAGCGTTGGTTCGTTCACATGTGCATTCATTCCTCGAGCTGCTGTGAGGGATGGAGGTGGGGAGTCCTCCAGGGCTCATAGACCAGCAGCTAAACAAGCCGCCACTGGTTGACAGTGGGAAGAATTTGACAGAATGGATGACAAAAGAGGCGTGGCTGACTCAGTGGAGTGGAGGGATGCTTATGAAGGTGACAGATGTGACATTTGGGATCGATCTTAGTGGGTACCTAGGAGCTCTGCAGGTGGGTCTGGGGAAAGGGTTCTGGGCAGTGGGAAGACGTCTCTCAAGGCTTGGAGGAAGGAGTGGTGGTCATTCGGGGTGTGAGTTTGGGGGACAGGGGCATGATTAAGATAGGTTGATTTTAGTCAAGTGGTTCTCAAACCTGGCTACACTGGAATCATCTAGTGGCCTTTAAAAGAATACTGCTGTTGAGGCCCACTCCAGACCAGTTAAATCAGATCCTCTGAGGAAGGGCAGAGTCCCAGGCATGGATGGGTGTGCTTAGAGAGCTCCCCAGGTGATGTAGTGTGCTGCCCAGGTTGAGAACCTCTGCTCTGTGCTTCCAACCATGAAGGACAAAACTGTGTCGTATCACCTTGATTTCCTAGCACCTGTCCCTACACAGTGAACGCCTCCCTGTACACTCAATTGTCTTCTCATGCAGGAACTTCCTCCCGTTCCCTTTCTCCCCCCACCCCCAACCAGCCAGTAACTCCTGGAGCTTGAACTGCCTAAGTAATAATTAGCATGCCTGTAAGTGTAACAACATGGTTAAGAACTGCAAGCTGAGGCCAGTCTGCCTGAGCTGAAATCCTAGCTCGAGACTTCCTGTGGGTGGCAGTGATGACGGTCTTGCATAAGTAGATTAACTGGCCTCAGCTTACCTCATTGGGCAGCTGTGAGAACTAATGTGTAAATATATGTAAAACACTTTTATAAATATATGTAGAATATATAGATACATATGTGCAAAATGAGTAAATAAATGAGTAAATACATGTAAATGTCTAAATACATGTGCCATGCCTGGCATGTAGTTAACACTCCAAAATAGCAATTGAATCCTATTGTTCTCATCATTATTCTCAAATCTTTTCCTTCTTCCATGGAACTATTGCCAGTCCTTGGTTTTGGTTGTCGGTAGTTATAAATGGCTGCGGAAGATTGGAGAATAATGTTGATAGCTTTCCATGTATTTACTCATCGACTCCTGACCCTGAGTGGAGGGTGAGGCAGCATCTGGAGAACAGGAGGAGGAATCACTGAGGACCAGGAGTGAAGGAGATGAATTTGACCTGGCAGAGTGGGCCTGGGTGCATCCACAGTCAGCCAGGAGAGGTCCAGGGGCACTGGAGGTGGAGGTTGGACTTACAGATTTGGGAATAGGTGAAATGCCCTCCCAGGGCTCTCAAGGTAGAAAGGAGGCTGAGAGTGGGCAGTGGGACCTGGGGCATTAGTCATTGGGGGTGGGAGGTGGAGAGGAGCCCAGAGATAAGTGAAGGGCACTCAAGAGGTAAGAGGTGAACCAGGACAGACATGGTGGAAGGGCTGTACGCGCAGGAAGGAGTGGCAGGTGTCTTTCCCTCCGGGAACCATGGGCGTGGGGGTGAGCAGGCTTTGGGGGACATCAGGGAAAGGATCCTGAGCTGGTCATGGGAATGGAAGCCTGACTGCAGTGGGCAGAGGTGTAGAGTTGGGGGTGAAAAGTGGAGGGAGCATTCTTAGGGACTACTGTTTCCAGGAGTGGTTGAACAGCATGGACTAAGTTTGTCCCGTGCTTCGGTGAAATGGCACTACTTTCCAGAATTCTTCACCGTTTCATCATTGAACTTGTGCCTGGGAACCCTCTAGATGTCCAAGTGCAGAGGCAAGATGGGAACAATAGGGGCAGGTCAAGGCCTGGTAGGACTTGGATGACAGCCAGGTAAAATGATTATTGTAGCCAGAGTGTGATCCAAACTCATATTTAAATGATTCAAGTTTATTTTATCCATTTCCAAAGATGAACAAGCCCCCTTTTATGTGAACCAAACTAGTTCTGGAGTCGAGAATTGACTAAAAAAATAAATTAGTTGAGTTTGGATCTGTTTTATAATGCATACAATTTTTTTTAAAAGGTCCTACATTTTATTCATTGTGTACTTCCGGTATATGTTTTTATTTAGGAGATGACAGCAGTTCTGAGAGCAATTCTGAAAGTGACTCTGGTAAGTAATATATGTATCTGTTTCTTTAATTCAGGCAAAACATCTAAACCTTTATTTTCATTTTAAAGTAATACACATGTCACGTATGTTGCTAAAGGACATATTAATTACTAGCATAGTTTTATAAAATACTGAAAAAGGATTTACATGGTAAATAATTTCTAGTTGGCAAGTGAAGTGGCAAAACAGGATGAGCTAAAGAAGAAAGACAGGAAATGGTTGCTATTGGTGAAAGGCAAACATTTTACCTATCCTCCCATTAGCCTGTATTTTCTCTTAGTTGTCACATGAATCTGATATAGACCTTTTTTTTTTTTTGGTAGATAATGAGGAGCCAAAAACAGAAAAAATAAGTGAGTATATCCTTCCTCTGAATTTTATCTTTTGTTGTTGAAAGGAAGAAAGAGAAGGATGGCCTTTGGGATTTTTAAGTTGCAGGTTGCTTGTTCATGATCTTTTTCTGTGCAAAACTGAGTTTAACATTAGGATGTGACCAAGCATTTTGAAAATTTGAGCTCACTGCACTTGGACTGCTAGGACTGTGTTCTTGATCTGCGTAGATACCAACACTCTGCATGTGAGGTTCTGCTCTTAGTTTCCCTAAGGAAAAAAGATTTGAGAGACCGACCCTAATCTGCAGGGTAGCCACAAGCGATGTTGGCTTCCTTCCGTGGTGGTCACTGCTCACAGATTATCACAGAGTAAACTCTTTGCTGCTGAAAGTATTGTACCGTTTGTGGTTTAGAGTTTCTGGTGTGAGTTCTGGCTATTTGTGAGCAACTTGAATATGAAACTACTTTAAGGACAGAGATTCTAAATAGAAAATATGGTTTTTGTTATAAAGTTTCGTGACTAAGCTTATATTTTAACTGATTTTTTTTTTAATGTAGGATTTTGTCCCAATCCTTAGGATACGATCTGCCCATGAACACAAATACTACACAACCCAGTTGGAGGGCTCCTTTAATACTTTAGAATAAATGAAGTCTCTTCACTCAGAAGTCCTTCTGTATTTAAACTAATTCTCTCTGCAGTTTCCCAGTGGGGAATCTCTGAAGGCAATCATAAACTCCTTGCAATCATGTTATGTATTGATAAGAACCCGTAATTATCTCTATTATCCTGGTGTAGTAGATGTCACATTCTGATACCCATGAGGAAAAAATGTGTACCAGCCCTCCTGTTCCCAATCTTCTTTATACAATCTTCTTTATACAGTCTTCTTTATTAATGGATTATTTCATCCTTCACAACGTCTAGCCTTTATAGATTGGATTAGGGTTGAAATGAAGTTAGAAAGCTGAGTATTGGGATCATGGCTTTGTTGTCCCTGGCACACTGGGTAAATGGCCATAGGGACCTAGAGTCCAGAGGCAAGACCCTTTACGTCCAGAAGCCAGGCCTGGACTATGACAGGTAACCCAAGTGGAAGGCATTTGGACTCAGTGAGGCTAAAGATGGGCTCAGAACTAGGTGGAAGGCTGGGGTCAGTGCAGTCAGACAGGGCATGTGAGGGGCAGGGAGCAGCTGGCCCTGGCCCTTGGCTGGATTAGACACTGGATATCTTTGGCAGTGAAAGTGGTCTGGCATCTTCTGTAGGCTGAGGATGCTTGTCCTGGAGCCCCAGGTCCATCCAAAGGGCCTTGCCTTCTCCCAGGATTACTCCTTCTGTGAAAAGGCCTGTTATCCTCCACGCTTGGGGAGAGATGGGACAGGTACCCTCTTGCTCACCTCTATTCTTAGGTCAGGTGTGGGAGCAGCTGGGATGCCCCTGCGATGCTTGCTCCTGTGTGGCCTGGCCAGCGATGCTGCCTACCCATCTTCCTCATACTTTGATGTGCCTCTGCTTGCAGGTGTGAGCTCTGCGGTCATCTGTGTCATATGAGTTGAAGAGAAGCTATGGCTTATAGGTTGGGGAGAACTGGTTCAATTTCTCTGCCCTGGCTGGCAGGATGTGGTCAAAAACTGAGTTTGCCGGCTGGTTAGGATTCTCTAATCTCTTCCCTTTTCTCTGCTCCCTAGGCAAATAGCAGGACAGGAAAACATGGGATGTGGATGAAATACAACATAGATGTACAGCCATTAAATAATTCAGGATTTAACGGTCCTTTAAAGGGCAGCGGCTGAGGAAATACGGTTGGAGGGTTGTGTGGTGCAGGACTTGGGTCAGTATTTCAGAACCTTTTCATCTATAGCAGTCTGAATACAGGATCCTGAATACTTTTAGTCTCCTTTTGCCATTTTATCTTAGTGGTGATTTTTGAAGCTGGCTTTCTCTTGTGACCGTGGTCCCTGGACACTGCCCTGATAGCCTTGAGAAATCAGGCAGTTTGCGTGGCTCGGGCTGGAGCACTGTCCCGGGGCACCGTCTGCACACCCTGGGCACTGGTGATGGCATAGGACCTTACACATGTGTTGAGGAGTGCCTGTCCTGCTCCTTGGGTGACCCTCCCAAAGGTTGTTCAGACTTTTAAACCATAAAACCAAACATTTGTCACATTAGGCCTGACCCCAGGTGACAGGGTTTTCTACTTTAGAATTCTTGAATTTTTTAATGATTTCTACGCACTTGCCAGACAAAAATCTCTGCCTGTAATTAATTTTCCAAACTTTGTGGGGTTGGTATTATGCTGGGTAGGGGTGAGGGAGTGCCCTGAAGGAGAATGAAAGGGCAAGAGCGAGTGCCTTAGGCCAAGTTTCAGGGGGCCAGCAGGAAAGCCTCTCAGATTAGAGGCACTGGAGCAGACACCTCAAGGATGTGAGGGAGTGAGTGACGTGAATATTTGTGGGAGGAGACAACGTGCAAAGGCCTTGAGGTAGAAGTGTGCTTTGGTGTGGAGACATGGGGAGGGGAGATTGGAGGGCAGTAAGTGTAAGGGGTAGGGGAGCTGATAGCAAATGGGGAGCTGGATCATAGAGGGTCCTGTGGAAGGAATCCATGCTAAATCAGAGACTCTTACAAACAGCGCCTGCAGTCAGATGTTAGTTTCTTTCCAACTTCCAAGCTAATCTCTCTCTAGCTCTCTGATAGCCTGGGGGAGCTGATGCCAGCCAGGCTTGCAACTTATCCCCAGTTGTCTTGGGGATAATGACTCCAGCTTAGTTCCAGACTCCTGGTCACCATGAATGACTCTCCAGTGGGGGCTGCAGCTCCCCACTTGAGATGTTGGCCTAGGTGAGGAGTAACTAATGAACAGCTTGTTGACTACCACCTGTGCCCTAAGCCCTTCTTGTCTCTACAGATGGAGAAATAGGAGAGTCTCCCACCCAGGAAGCTTCCACTCAGGGTAAGAGCAAGACAGTGTGCTTGCCCTCCTGTTTGCTCTAAGCCCTCTCACTCCCATGCCGTGATGTTAGAGGAGGACGTGGGGATCACGTTGAAGGATGATGAGAATGATTGCTGCCAAATAAAAAGATCAGATAGAGACCTGTGTGCCAAAATGGGGTGCCTTGAAACTTGAGTCACATTCAAACTTATTTTCATGCCTTAGACTTACAGTGGGGTTCACAAACACAATAATGTATTGTGTGCCATTGAGTCGACTCATGGAGATGTTTAAATATATGTTTAAAGTTCCTGTTGGTTGTGGAGCTGAAGATGTGTATTTAGTAGGTGATTCATGCTGTGATTGACTTATGCCACACATTGACTTGTGTGATGATGTCTTTTACAGCTAAAGAATGGAAGGATAAAGAATTGCCCACAGATTATTTAAATTCAGGTATGAACTTACATTTTCTAAAATATTACGTTTTCTAAAATATTCTTTTAAATACTATTGCTGAGGAGCATATATCTTTGAATTTTATAATCTGGGCATATATATTTATTTTTAAATTTTTGGTTGGAAATGCTAATCACATTCATATAAGTAAAACTTTGTCTCTCTCATTTAGAATGTATTAAACTTAAACCTCACTGTGAACACTGTAATGCTGAAAATGTAAGTATCTTTTAATTATAAAATGTGATCCTCTAATTTGCTCTAAGAAAACATTTACTTACACATTACTTAATTACATGTATACTTTTTCTTCAGAAACACAATGAACAAGTGACCCCCAGACTCCTTTCCAGGGGACAGTTTTTGTAAGTAATTGTGAATACAGGAGACTTAATGGCATCAGTAATTTAATTTTCTGCATAAAAATAACCCCAAGCAGGGGAAACCCAAAGCAGCATAACTGATTTCACACATTTTATGTAATTACTTGGATTGTTTTCTTCGATAATGCTTCTTTAACATGCGATAGCATTCTGAATGAAATTAAAAACATAAGTAATTTCGTTACTGCTAACCAAACATTAGGACTAAACAGGTGTTCTTATCTGTCCAATACAGACTGAAGGTGGATGCGGAGGGAATTTACGAGTGCACGGAGACTGGTCTGATATTTGAGGTTAACAGAAAAGTTGACATCAAGTATTGCGTTTTGTCCTGGAGCAAATACGCAGACCTGGTGGTTAAGCCCTGGGCTGTTGGGGGACCCTTGTTTGATGTTAAATGTGACCCAACCTGTCTTACCTCCATTCAGTTTCCACATTCCCTCTGCTTGGGTCGTAAGTACTTGTTTGCTGAAATTTTAATTATCGTGTGCATGTGTTTATGTGTGAAAGTATATATGTGGAAACCAAACAACACCTGGAATACTAATTTACCTTCGTATTTTGACAGACCATGACTCCAGCATGACATTCAGAGTCTTCCATGTCAAAAGGTCTGGTGGGGCCTCGTTAGAATATACTGTGGATCATTCTGCGAGTCATGTCAAATGGCACGTGAGCTCGCTCTCTCCTGTGGGACCTGTTATTCAAAGCGAAGACACATTGTACCACCACGGGGCTGTGATTCTGTATAAAGTCGTGGACCATAATCCATCTTTGTCTCTTCGTGTATATGTAGCAACCAATAACGATTCCTTCATCAAGGTAAATCCAATAAAAATGAATAGTAAATGTTGAATACTTGGTGTTCAATCATAACACCACCTTTAGGAGTAGGTCCTGTCCCTGTTAAGTGTCCCCACACTCTGGTTGCAATTTGGCGCTTAGCTATAGAGGTTAAAGGTCAATGCTTAGGTGCGTGCCAAGGTCTGAAATCCAGAGAGTATAATTGTACTTGTAAACAGCTTCAAGAAGACAACAGATGGGGAATAGCTCTCCAGGGTGGGGTTGGCCCAGGCAAGTAGGCCTGGCCCTGAGATGTTGTCTGATGGACAGCCGAGGCCAGCTATTTTCTGCAGCAGTGCTACTCAGAATGTGGTCTGGGAACCAGGGCATCAGGGCCATTGGCATCATTTGGGAGTTTGTCAGAACTTTAGCACAATCTCAGCCCCACCCCAGACCTACAGAATCAGAGCCTCCCCTCGGCAGGATTCCCATGGAAGTCGTACACACTTGAGCGGGTGAGAAGCACCTGCTCTGGAATACACTGGGGAGATGTTTGAGGTCTTTGGGTCAAGTGTAAGGTAATTGAAGTTTCTCCTTGGCTGAATGCTCCTCAGATAAGATGGGCTTCCCAGGCTAATTCATTTCATTCCGAGCAGTGTTTTGGATCACAGTTGACCTACAGTTCATGGTTTCAACATTCTGAGGTTTGTAGCAGCAGAAGTTCATGATTCACCTTTTGTGCTTGAAGGGAGGGGAAGGGGTTTGGATATTCATAATGGTTCAGCTTTCCAGAATGTAGATAGAGTTAGGCTGTGATATTTAGCCCATTTTCTGAACTCATATATAAGTTAGAATAGTAGTAACTGAATCTCCTTTGATACCTTTAGCCATTGTCGGTACAGTTGTAATGCTTAGGGGTGGGTGGAGAAACGACATAAAGTAGACAGATAATACGGTGACTCAAAATTATACTTTCAGATTTGAAATCCGAGTTTGACATAAGTTAAAAATATAAGCATTGGGTCTATAATAAAGTGTACTAATTGATGAGTTATAGTTTGAGTTACAGAATTTATATCAAACTACTCCCAATGTATTAGTATTTCTTCATCTTTAAAAATAAGCTATACTGATTTTCATTAGCAATATATATGAAAACTTAAAAACTTTATTAACGAATAGGTTTAGTTTCTTCCTAAGAGGGTGAAATATGCTTCCTATAATCTTAATAAAGATAATATGTTCAATTGGGAAGCTAGTCTTCAAAATGGTATAAAAATAATCCTATCTAAAATATAATTAGCATGCCTTTGTAATAAGTACTGTTATTTAATAAACTATATGTTTTAAAAGTAAATTCCCTTAATTAAAAGGGTGTTATTCTTGCTTGCTGGGAAGCTGGGATTAGGAGTCGGTCATATCAGCAAACGTAGAGAAGGAAGCTGCTGGAACAGGGAGCAGGGTCCTGTCACGGCAGGAAGGCCTTCCTGGTGGACGTTTTACGCTTACACTCTTTTTCTTGGGTTGGTTTTTTTTTTTTTTTTTTTCCTATCTCGGAAAATATTTCCTTGAACTTTGCCTTCAGGAAACCTAAATTTTATATCAGCTGTATAGCTGCTTTACCAGGAGAACCTGAGCCAAAGTTTTCTTTAACCTCTCTGAGGCATTCAAGCAATACATATAAAATTGGTGTCCCCTCTAGGGCCATGTCAGAGATGGATAGTTGTGCAGATAAGGATGGAGACATGTGAAGTAGTACTGGGCAGAAAGATGTTTGGAGATCCAGGAGCCTGCTTGCAGCCCGAAGGTGCCTCAGCTTCCATGTTGTCTCTTTTGAGAGCTCCGTGGAAGTTACTCCGTTGCTGTCGTTTCGTAGGGGGATGAAGATCATGCAAACTGGTACCGCCCTGGTTGGACTCTTAAAATTCTTATAGTTGTTGCTGATGAATTTCAAAACCAAAATCTATTTCCACCTTTAGGATATTTCCAAGTCTGTAAAGCACTCCTCTAAGAAATTCATGAAGATCGACAAGCCTCCTGTTTGCCAGAAGTTATTGCAGAATGGGAAGAAATACAGACTGATCAGCGAACCAGAAGCCGATATTACTCCAGAGGTATATATTTTAAAAACCAACTTGGAGTAGCAGCGGAGATGTGTATTTCTTAGGTATATGGTGTTTTGAAGGTTTCAAAATAATGCATTTTGTTCTCATTTTTAATTTCTTATTTAAGAGAGAATAGTTGTTTTGCTAATCTTGTAGCTTATCCCAAAGATGCTGTTGAATTTTAGGATTAACCTACAACCATTGCAAAAATAGACTAGCCAATCACTTTCCCTCTTAAAAGGTTTTAAACGTTCTTGCATATTCTATTAAATTCTTCAAACAATGTTAGCTTCAAAGGAATAAAAAACTTAAATTTTAATTCAGAGAGCATTAAAGGTTAATGGAAAGGAATTGCAAACAAGAGATATTGGGCTTTTCTTACTGGAAGGCATTTGAGATGGTTGTGGGAACATATTGCTATTTAGATTTAAACTATTCACTGTACACACCATGGCATTTGTAAGTGATTTTGCTTTCTCGTAAATGACTTTTTTTTAAATTATTATTAGTTTCAGGTTTACAGTACATGACTAAGTTATTTTTAAAACCTATTTGAATTATGTGCTCTGAACGTGTACCATAGCGTATCTAGTCTGGACATCTGTATGGCAATTCCTTTTGTACACATCTTTCTGTTTCTTCGTTTTATAGTATATGAAAAGTCGAAAATGTGTTTTGATTCTATTATATTGAAATGGGAAGCATGGTAGAGCTAACTGTAGTAGTCCACGCTGCATTATTTTATTATATTATTACAGGCTTCGTGCCCTGAGAAGCAGTCAGTTTCATCAGTCTTACTTAACTTTTGAATGCAGACTGACCTGTTCCCTTTCAAAGGGTCTCTTCAAACCCATTGTCATTTGAGCCTTTTCAGCAATGCAGCTGAGTAAACTAGTGTGCCAAGCAGGCAGGTGCTCTGCCTAAGTCATACATACACCCAGGCAGAGGCCGTCTGCTCCAGGTTCCTAATGCCACACACGGTCTTTCCACTGGTTCTCAGAGGCTGATGCTCAGCCTTCCAAGCTGATCAGGCCCTGGCAGGTGATACATCAAGACATTCTTAAGGAGCCATCTGCAGCCTTGTCAGGGAGGCGGGACTCCGTTTGAAGGGTTTGCTTATTAGGACAGTGGTTCTTGGCCTTTGCTGCATAATGGGTTTCCCTGAGGAGTGTAAAGGTGAGGCCTGGGTCTCACCTCTGGAGATACTGACTTAATTGTTCTGGGAATGGCCTGGGCATTGGGCTTATGAAAACTCCCAAGGTGACCGTAATGTGCTGCTAAGGTTAAGAACCTCTAGGAGAGGGAATAATACTTGTCGAATGATTGGTAAATGTGGCCAGGAAGAGACCGAGATGGTTCCAGGAGTTCTTTCTTACAAAGGTGTTGGTGGCTGGACGACTTTGAATAGTCTAGTCCTGTCACTAATTTTCTGTGCTCTCTTAACCAAATTTTGGGCCTTTAGAATGGGGACAATCTCCCAGGATTGCTCTAAGAATTATATAATGTGATGGTTTTGGTCACTCTGAAATTTGTAAAACTCTGTTTGGAAATCTAAAGTGTTCTTACTAGTTTTATACCATTAATGATTTGTTTAACTGACATTTATCAAAAAATGCCTGTTACAAGTCAGCCTGGGATAAGAGCCTAAGAATTAAAAAATGACTAACTCATGATTTTTTTCCTTTCAAAGATGCCAGCATAGAGGGAGAAATACTACATTATTGTGAAGAAGTAATTTTGACATAATGTGGTGTTCCCATTGACATAGGTACAAGATGCAGTGGGTTTTCAGGAAGGCTTCCCACGTGTTGACGTTTGTTTTGGGTTTGAAGGGTGAGAGAACCACCAGAAGAGACAGTCTCTCCCGGTAGAAGGAATTGCAGTGCCCGAGTGAGGTGATGGGAGTGTGCAGCTGGGCCTGAGGCACTGGGGTAGCTCCTAGGAAACAAGAACAAGAGGGGCTTTGAGAAGAGGGACCAGGGAAGGGCGTTATCTTGGCTTTACAGTCCCCAGTGACCCTTTGAAGGTGGCGAGGATGATGCTAGTAATTTGGAGTGGAAAGGGAGAGGGACCAGTTAAGACCATTGGTTTATGATGGCAATGCCCAGTGCAGTTCAGTGATACACAGGCAAACCTTGGAGACACTGGGTTCTGTTTCAGACCACAATAAAGTGAATATTGCAATCAAGTGAGTCATAAATTTTTTAGTTTCCCAGTGTATATAAAAGTTACGTTTATACTACACTGTAGTCTATTCAGTGTGTAATAGCATTATGTCTAAAACAAGGTGCATACCTGAATTAAAAAATACTTTCTTGCTAAAAAATGCTAACCATCATCTGAGCCTCAGCAATTCATAATCTTATTGCTGGTGGAGGGTCTTGCCTCAGTGTTGATGACTACTAATTGACTGATCAGGTTTGTGGTTGCTGAAGGTTGGGGTGGCTGTGGCAGTTTCTTAAAATAAGATAACAGAGAAGTTTGCCCCATTGATTGACTCTTCTTTTTATGAATGATTTCTCTGTAGCATGCAGCACTGTCTGATAGCATTTTGCCCATAGTAGGACTTCTTTCAGAGTTGGATTCAGCCCTCTCAAACCCTGCCACTGCTTTATCAACTAAATTTATGTAGTATTCTAAATCCATTGCTGTCATTTCAACAGTCTTCACAGCATCTTTACCAAGAGTAGATTCCATGTCAAGAAAACACTTTCTTTACTCATCTAACTCCTCATTCATTTAAAGTTTCATTATGAGATTGCAGCAAATCAGTCACATCTTCAGGCTCTACTTTCAATTCTAATGCTCTTTCTAGAACTGCAGCTGTTCCTACCACATCTGCAGTTACTTTCTCTGCTGAGGTCTTGAACCCCTCAAAGTCATCCATGAGGCTTGGAATCAACTTCTTCCAAACTCCTATTAATGTCGATATTTTGACTTCTTTCCATGAATATAAATGTTCTTAATGGCATCTAGAAAGTGGCTCCTTTCCAGAAGGTTTTCAGTTGACTTTGCTAGCCCATCAGAGGAATCATTATCTATGGCAGCTATAGTCTTAGGAAACGTATTTCTTAAATATTAAGACTTGGAAGTTGAAATCACTCCTTGATCCATGGGCTGCAGAATGGATGTTGTGTTAGCAGACACAAAAACAATATTAATCTCATTGTTCATCTCCCCAGAGCTCTTGGATGTCCAGGTGCATGGTCAGTGAGCAGTAATATTTTTAAAGAAATCTTTTTTTCTGAGCAGTAGGCATCAATATTGGGCTTAAGTATCCATAAACCATGTCATAAACAGATATGCTGTCATCAGGGTTTGTTATTCCATTTCTAGAACACAGGCAGAGTAGATTCAGCATAATTCTTAAGGGCCCCAGGATTTTCAGAGTGGTAGGTGAGTGTTGGCTTCAACTTAAAGTCACCAGCTGCATTAGCCCCTAACAAGAGAGTCAGCCTGTCCTTTGAAGCTTTGGAGCTAGGCATTGACTTCTCTCTAGCTGTGAATGTCCTAAATGGCATCTTCCAGTATAAGACTGTTTTGTCCACATTGAAAATCTCTCGTTTAGTGTAGCCATCTTCATTAATTATCTTATCTAGATCTTCTGGATAACTTGTTGCAGCTTCTACATTGGCACTTGCCGTTTTACCTTGCATTTTTATGTTATAGAGATGGCTTCTTCCCTTAAACCTCATGAACTAACCTCTGCTAGCTTCAAACTCATCTTCTGCAGCTTCTTCACCTCTCTCAGCCTCAGAGAATTGAAGAGCGTTGGGGCCTTGCTCTAGATTAGGCTTTGGCTTAAGGGGATGTTGTGTCTGGTTTGATTTTCTATCAAGATCACTAAAACTTTTCCACATCAGCAATAAGGCTGTTACACTTTCTTTCTTATCATTCATGTGTTCACTGGAGTAGCACTTTTAATTTGTGGCAAGAGCTTTTCCTTTGCATTCACAACTTGACTAACTGGCACGAGAGGCCTAGTTTTGTGCCTGCCTCAGCGTTCACCATGCCTTCCTCACTAAGCTTAATCATCCTGGTGTTTGATTTGAAGTGAGAGGTGTGAGACTCTTCCTATCACTTGAGCACTTGAGGCTATTGTAGGGTTATGTATTGGTCTAATTTTAATATTGTCTCAGGACATAGGCTGTGGAGAGGGAGAGAGATAGGGGAACAGCCTGTTGGTGGAGCAGGCAGAACACACACAATGCTAATTGATTAAGCTCTTACATGGGCATGGTTCATGATACCCCAAAACAATTACAAAAGTAACATCAAAGATCGCGGATCACAGGTCACCATTACAAATGAAACAATAATGAAAAAGGCTGAAATATTGTCAGAATTACCAAAATGTGGCAGACATAAAGTGAGCAAATGCTGTTAGAAAAACAGCGTTGATAGACTTGCTTCATGCAGAATTGCCACAAACCTTCAACTTGTAAAACCATAGTATCTTTGAAGCACAGTAAAGTGAAGTGCAATAAAACGAGGTATGCCTGCATTTTTTACAAATGCATTTCTCCCTTCAGGCTTGTTAGCCAGTCTGGAGAGGAGCAGAGGACGTGGAAGGCAGGAGGCAGTCTGGATAGTTGGCTTAGAGCTCACACTGCGGACTCAGAGATGTGGATTCACGTGCAGTTCTGCCAATTCGTAGAGGTGGACTTGTGCAACTTAATTTGCTTCTCTGAGATTCTTTATTCATAAAATAGTAAAAAAAAAAGGATTTGTTGGGAGAAGGTGGTATTCAGTGAGAGAGTGTGAGTAAAACACTTATAGTGTATTCTATAAACATTGAATCTATTCCATGTTGTAGAATGATCTAAGAAAAGATGGTGAGGGAGTTGAACAGCATTTATAAAAGGGTGGCTGATGGGTGAGCACATGTTCTAGTTTGGGAATATGAAACGTCGAAATCAGGAAAGGGCTGAAAAGTTAAGCTTTAGAAAAATAGGGCCACGAGACCAGAAGCCTCAAGCGGAACAGGAGGTTGGAGTAAGGTGGGAATAGAAGCAAGAGAGTGAGAAGTTGTGTGTGGTAAAGGAGGGGGACTTTCAAGGTCAAAATATCCATGAGCATTCAAGCAAGCACTAACCCTCTTAATTGTCATCCTTCCTTATTTGACATTGTATGTTATCAATTAACACAACTTTCCCATTTAAAAAATATCACTTTTTTTTTTTAAAGGAAATTGAATTTGTGGATGGTTCACTTTTAAAATTGAAAAGTTATATTGAAGTATATTTGGAGCAACCAGTGGAGTTTAAATTACTATTGGTTGAAACGGATTCCGAGGAAATTGTATGGAAAGCAAAAGTGAGAGAATGTAAGTGTTTTGTGTCTTGAATGAAAACAGGTTTGTAGAGTGATGGGGGTGGAAAAGCCAATAGAGTAGTTGTCTGTCCTGTCATCTTAACATTTAAAAATCTGATGAAGAGAAACAGAAGCCCCAGCTTCTGGGACAGAAGTGCCACTCTGGTTCCCAGGCACCACGTCCAGGTTCCTGCAGGTCAGCGGTGGTCCAGGGAGTGTGCAGAGGCTCACATGGTGGGTCGGTTTGGCCAGTAGGGTTGTTTTTATCCCTGACCGCTCTGAGGTTTGGAGCTCAGATATTTGTATGTGAATTAAGGGTATTGTGACAAAGTCTCTTCTGTGACCTGGATATAGATCTGTATTTTGGCTGATAACATGTCTCAATTGCCTGATTCTGCCTCTTTGGTTTTCAGCCGGTAGCTCTGGCTCTCTGTGATTATAGCTTTGCTATGTGACCGCATTCCCCCGGTTTAGTATTTTGGTGCCGGGAAGCCCTCTAACAACCCCGTCTTTAACTTCCTCTCCTGCTCTGGGAGAAGTGGGAGAGGGGCCATGGGGACTGCCCCCCTGTTGGAGAGGGGAATCTCAGGGGATACCAGATAGCTGTCCCCGGCCTCTTCCTCAGACAGATCTGAGTTTGACCTTCATTTCTACTTGAAGGAAATTTATGGAACAATAGACATGTGTATAGTGATCACATTTTGGAGCTGAAAGGGAGGCAGAAGCAGTGGGTTGGAAATGAGGTCATGTGGGTTCTAGTTCCAGCCCTAGAATTAACCAGCTCCTTGTGGGAGAGTGGGCCAGTCTCTCATCTGTTTGTGGCTGTAGAATCCTCATTCGCCAGTGGCATTGAGGTTGCTCCCGCCAGTGTCACATGTTTATAGTAGAAATTATTTCTGCATCAGTTGCATTTTGAATTCTGGTATCTTAACTTTTTCCCAGGACCACACATAGTCTAATGTTGGCTATAGTATCGTTCCAAAAAGCAGCACAGTGCTAAGTGCCAGTAGCTGGACAGTAAAGGGATTGTAACCCCTCTTATTCCTTTTTTCCTCTAGAATTTTGATTTTGCTGCACAAATGTAATAACACAAAGGATCTGTTAAGTGTTCTGTAAACCTCTTCACCATCTGAACAACACTTGAATCCTTTTTCAGCTCGTTTCTTTTGTATCCAATGGGTTATGTGTAGAGTCTGTATTTCCTATCATGCCTTTATGCTCTAGAAAAGAAACTTGATCTAATTATTTTCTAATTCTCAGTCCTAGTTTTAAGCATGAGCTTTTTCTATAGATGTGATTGATTTTTATTCTCAGTATTATACCTTTAGTTAGCCAGTTTGAAACAGGCCCTTTTATCCAAGACCTGTAAAGAGTCTGGCTGGGACTCTGTGCTGGGGATTGTATTGTTTTTTTGATATTCCTCAATTTGTTCAAATAAATGAACCTGAAAGATGTTCCTTTTTAGTCATTGTGAATGCCGTAGTAACAGAGGTGTTTAACATGTAATAGCCTGAGTAACAAATGTTCTTCTGGACTAAGAATAAGTCTCTTGGTAGTTTTAAAGACCACTTCATAAGACCTCTGTTACATTTGACTTTTTTTTTTAACTTCTTTATTTTTCTTTATTTTTAGATGAGGCAACCCTTGGTTGACCTCACAGATTGCAAGGACCTTGTCAGCTTACCATCTCTTATTTTTTTATTTTACTTTTTACACCTACAGCACCTGGTCTTCCTAGGTGGTCTCCCATCCAAGTACTAACCAGGCCCGACTCTGCTTGATCCCATCCGAGATCAGATGGGATCGGGCTTGTTCAGGGTGGCATGGCCGTAGACTTAACTTCTTTAATAATACTCTACATTGTAAAGTGTTTCTGGTCTCTATACAATAATAATGATAATAATAATAATAAAATAAAAATAGTAATTATTATTATTATTTGGCCTAAGCTAATGGTTAAGTGAGATTAGTCATCACTATTAAGGCATCTTCACTAAAGGGACCTATGGAAGTTCTGTGTGAGACGTAGACACCTCCCAGAGTGGGGGCTAAATTTCATACAAGGAAGGTAGCGTTGAATCACAACAGCATGTCTAGAAAGAACCCGAAGTACACAATGAAAATACATGAGATTTTTTTGGATGGAGTACATATAAATACATTTAAAATAGAAAAGTGTTTATTTTTATGTCTTTTTTTCTCCCTATGGCAGGTGATACCAATGTTCCCCTAACAGTAGTTATAGATTTAAGAAACACTGAGGGAATAACATTTCACCCAGCATATGGGTCTGGCAGGAATTACGACAGCAGTGTGCAGAGGGCTCGAGTTTGGGAAACACTTCCTCCTACAAGACCTGTTGGAAGGAGTACTTGTTATTTATCTCAAAAAGTCAAGCCTAGTGCATTTGCTTACCTCTCAAGTTAACCCCCAAACTCATATTTGAATTTCAGAGAGGTTGTCAAGGCGCTAGAGCTTCACACACTTTCACACATCGATTTCTTTCAGATTTCATACCACTTTTTCTAATGGATGCTTATTGTACTTTAACAGGCGACTGGGTTCAACATGAACAGAGTCGGAACGTTTCGAAAAGCAGCACAGGTGGTGAGTGCTAGCAACTAGACATTAAGCGAGTTTTAACCTACTCTTCTCTTCCTTCCATCCGCTATGATTTTTATTTTGCCACGCAAAGGTGGTCACATTAAATATCTGTTAGGCACTCTGTCACTCTAAATCTTCTGAACAACCTGAGAAGATTGTTTCTACCTCAATGATGGTTAAAAAAAAAAATCTAGATTGAAAGTGGCTAGAAAAGAATAAACATAATGAATGGAAAGCCAATTTGTTGATTTTTTTTTTTTAAGGTAACAGGCGACGAAAAATGAATAGCACCCTACCTGATGAGGAGGTCTATGATAAAAGAATGAAGCAGACTGACACTTCAGGTTTGTAACAGTGTCATCAGTGGCTATAAATTATTTTCCCTGGTCTTCCCTGTTGACATTTATCCAACACATAGCTCTTCGGTCAGTCTTTCTAGAGCCACATCCCAGTTGTGCGTGTCGTCCCAGATCCCTTCTTCCTGTGTCTCAGCTTTTCAGGGCTGGATAGGGACCCTTTTGGTCTGCCTCAGCCTACTTTTCCAATTCGATTCCCCACTCCGATCCTTTGCTCAGTCTCAACAGAATTGAGCAGAGCGGGGTGGGGGAGCTCCCTTGCAGTCCTGAAGGATAGGGTCATAGCCTGTCCATTTTAACATTTCCAGTAGCAATGAGCATGGAGCTTGTATGTAGAAGATAATAACTGTTGATTAGATGAATGGCATTGTGGCTGTCCATGTGTGCATTCATTAGCTTCACAGTTCTTAGCTATATCTAGGTAGAGCACATCCCTCTCAATCACTGGAGGCAGGTCTTAGTTTTTTTCAGTTGAATGGCAGAGACCAAGGCTCTGTAGTTGTGAAAATATAATAGAGATTTAAAACAAGGAGCCAGAAGATGGAGCGTGTAGCTCAAAATGCAAGTACAGCAAGGATTCACAAGTCTAAGTTTAAAAACCCTAACTCTGATTATATGTAACACGGTCTTAAGCCTTTAGGGATATCATGTAACTCTCCAAATTAACCCTTTTATCAAAATACCTTTTATTATTATTATAAGAAGTTATGACTCTCTAAAACCAGATAAATTCTTTCTCTATAAAGTGAAATAGGATATTCTTCATTTTCTAGAGCAGGAGGCTGTGAGGATTATCTATGTGTGATTTTACTGTATATCACGATAGAAATGTTTATTATTTTAAGTCAACATCAAAATAAGCAAGGCTCTGGAATTATTTTTAAAACTCAGCTAAATTAGGATAAAATTTTTTCAAGTTCTATTGAGATATAATTGACAGATGAAATTATATAAACAAAGTACAACAGGATGGTTTGATATATGTATACACTGTAAAATTGTAACTGCCAATCAGGTTAGCAAACAGTTACTTTTTTTTTGGTGGTGAGAACACTTAAGATCTGTTCTTAGCAAATTTAAAGTATAGAATACAGTATTACTAGCTATAGTCATTGTGCTGTACATTAGACCCTAAGAACTTATTAACCTTATAACTGATGTATTAAATTGGTTTACAGGACAAGTTTTTCTTAATTCATGCAATTCTTTGGCTGTTTAAAATTAGCTGCAATACCATGTAGCTAGAAATAGAATTAAAATGATAAATATACCTAGAAAGATTAAGGATTTCCAGCCTTTTTGGAGTTGATAGTGTGAGATCTAAATAAACAAATTAATAAAGATTTATTTTTGTTTAGGTATTTCTACAACATTCTTTGAGATACCCTGTCACTAGCCTGGTAGTTTCAGACTCTGTATATCACCTTTTGCTTTTTAAAGTATGATCAGGACTCAACCTTAACAGAATCACTTTCAGATCTTGTTCAATTTAGGCCCAGAATCTGATAATGGTGGATTTGGGGGTTGTCTTGAGAACTTGCATTTTTAATAGGTTCTCTGTTCAGTTTTCTTTAACAGAAGTTTTGAGGGATGGGAGCAATTGACCTTGTATCAGGAAACCACTAGAGGGCGCAGGCCATCTTTAAGAACCTGTTCTTCAATTTAGAAAGTTAGGAAACTTTCTAAATTGAGATGGGTAAGAGTCCAAGTACACATGTTAGATTCACATTAATAAATTGTTGGCTTTAGATGAGCAGAGGTGTTACAGTCCTGGAGAAGGTGCAGGAAGTATTCTTTTTATCTCTCACTCTCTTCCAGTGTCCCCCTCTAGTATTTGAAATAATGCCTTGAGGATGCTTACCTGAAACTGCAGCCCAGTGAGCATAGCACAACCAGCTAATAAAAGTGATCATCAAAAATCTAGTTTTTTAGCAGGGCTAATATTTCTTATGGGGCCAGTGGTTTCCATTGGCAAATATATGCCCTTCCAAGACGATGACACTTTCTTAGAGATCAACAGATATTATAGATATTCTCCTTTGACTTTTCTGTGGAATGTGCTTTTCCCCTAATGCCAGGAGATGGCATGATGGAGGCTGCAGTTCAGATCTCCCGCAGCCCCCTTTAGTGGTGCTAATTAACATTTAGATAGACACAGAGGTATCTTTTCGAGCCACATAAATTATTTTTGGTGTCTGGACTTCCTTATTTATTCCGACCTAATTTTGTGCTGCTCTGTAAAAAATCCCATTCCTTCAATTATTGTTGTGAATATTATACCCCAGTTTAATGTTATTATATGCAATAGTTCCCTTTAGTTCTTAAAATATTTTGGAAAGCAGGGGTTTGGGGGCATTTAAGTATATTTTAAAAGTAGCTACAATTACAAATCATGGTGTCCTTTTTAATAGAAGAATACATTTTCATTGTAAGTTGCTGTAACTGATGCATTGAAAGGAACTGCTGAATTCCTCATCTGCTTTTAGAAGGAGCGAAAACCCTGTTAACAGACACTCAGTTGCTTACCCTTGCTGGGAAGCTGGGGAAGGAGTGGATAAAAATTGCCATCGTCAACCTGGAGTTGGATATAAGTGATATTGATGCTATCCGGGAGAAGGAAGAAGATGTTACCGTCTATAAGTTTCAGATGCTGAAGAAGTGGCAAGAAAAGGAGCAGAATAATGCCACAGTCCAGAACTTATATAACTGCTTGGAGAAGGTCTCTGTCGAAATCCGAGATGTGCTGGAAGGTAAGCAGAAAATTAATCTTAGTCGCTTACTTGGGATCAAGCTGTATCTTTCGGAATAGCAAATTTCTACTATAGAATGTGTTGCTTGGTTATTTATAAGCTTGGGTTCAGATAATTATGTAAATGCAGCAGTAAGCATGTGGGTAATCATATCTAAGTAATGAAGATTTGTACTTGGAGTCAGGAAGGGTTCTGATCCCAGCTCAAGTGCTGGCTAGCTTTATGATTAAGCAAATTCTTAACCTAACTTTAAGCCTCTGTGTTCCCATCTGTCAGATGGATGCAAAAAATTCTATGTCCTGTGTCTGTCATAAGAGCGAAAAGAAGTAATGCATGTAAAGCTTCGGGCAGGCAGTAAGGCTCAGCAGAGGGTAGATATGAATGTGATTGTGGTACTTGAGACAGAACTGATAGCAAGCACTGAGCCTGCTGGTCCTTTCGTGGCGCTGAAGCGATGCTCGGGGGGCCACTAGGTGGCACCAGTGAGCTTCAAGTGGCAAAGAGGGGAAGGAGAAAAAACGAAGCTCAAAGAGGCTAAAGGGAGTTGTTTCTAGCCTCAATCCAGAAAACCACAGGGTTCCTTCTTTTGTTTTTAAGCACTTCTTTTTTTGTGGTTTGATTTAGCACACGGTTATACCAGAGGTCAAATCAATTCAAAACTTCGATTATTGTATATTGTTACCATAGTTAAAAACACAGTGTTGCTTCTTAGAGCCCTCCATAAGTCAGAGTGGTTGTTATTTGGAATGCTATTTGGATTTTTTTTTTTTTAAATTCCAAAAAGGATACAAAACTGTGTACACACCCTACGTGTCTATATGACAAGTAAAAGCATTCGGCGATCTCTCTGGATGCTTTGACGCGGTGGGCAAGGTTTCTGAACTCTCTGTAAGATGTTGGATGCAGAAGCCTCAAGCAAATAGAATAGCTGGTGTCAATATCAGATTTTTCATTCTTCTTGGATTTGTTGAAATTATCTAAATTACTGAGGCCCACGTGGAGATCTCCTTATTTGCATGTAGGCTTTTCTTCACACTGTGCTGTGGTAACCACATTATTAGTGCCTTCCATTACAGGAAGGCTCAGAAAATCTATCTTGGACCTTTTATAATGAGTCATTATTTTGGTTTGTTTTTATTTGCTCCTGACCTCACTGACACTCGACTTGCTGTAACATTAGAAATATAAAAGGATTTGTGACTTTTTTTTAGTGGTAAAGGGATTATAAAATTTACTAGTCCAGTCCCTTCATTAAATAGGAAAAAAAAATCTTCCGTGAGTTAAACATAAACAACCCCCCCGCCCCCATATTTACCAGTATTTTATGTCCTCCTGTAGTCAAAGTACCTGGTTAATTGGCTGAATTTTGTATTTTTATCAGGATGTTTTAGTATCTTGTAACCATAGCAATATTGCAGTAGCTTCTCTTAAGTTCAGGAAAACTCAACTTCCAGGAGTTCCTTTTTGAAAAAGACAAGTAATTTTATTTCAAAGCATGCCCCTTTTTCCTCCAACAGTAAATCCCTGAATTTGTTTGATTTTTTTGTTTGTTTGTTTTGTTAGGTTTCTTACGGGCAATATGAAATTTAGAAGATGAACTGAAAAAGGAAACCTCAGGAACTTTGATCTGCAAAGCATCATTTCAACTGGTAATTGGTTATAGATTCCATGAGACCTTGAACTTTCACAGTCTGTGGAAGCAACTTTCTTTATAATCAGTCACTCTATAGAGGCAAAGAGAATGAAAAATATTCAGAAAACTTGAGGAAGAAAACACCTCTACAATAGCAAGATTTTTTTAATTTTATTTTTATTTTTTGGCACCTCCTGCTCACACCATCCCACCCTGCCTCCCCACCCAAACTGGTATAATTATAAAGGGTGCTTAAAATGACTCAACTCGGTCAGGTGAGAAATGTGGTAATTTTCTTTTTGGAGTCTGTGGACTATGAAATTCATATCAAGGGTTTAAACATTTTTAGCAATTAAATGGTAGTGTACTTAAACTTGCACCAATTTAGTTTAGCTTTTATTGACATTAATAACGAAGAGAGGTTCCTCTTCTTTTAGCTCCCACACAGACAGACACATGTGCCTCTGAGTACAATACATCATTTTATGTGGGGTATGATTTCCGTATCTCACATTTACTAACCTGTCTGGCTAGTGGTCTGCTAAGTCGTTTGACCAATCACGTTACCTGGTCTTGGAGTGATTAGAAAGGAATGTAATCCTCTCTCATCGGTGTCGATCGCCTCACCTTACTGGGCAGATTCACCCGGATCGATTTGTCAGTCGCAGCAATTTTTATCAACCTTCCACAGTCACCAGGCCAAACACTGCATGTCCCGACTTTTACCCTGGGATCATTCACTTTATAGGGGGAAAAAACCTACTCAGAAATACCTTAGCAGGACCAAGGGAAAACTGTCATCTCTTCTTGAAGAAGACTTGCCCCAGGGAATAATGGGCCACATTGGCTCTTGTTAATTGGTGAAATGTTCTTTTTTTTTGTATGTATATTGTCCCTCTCCCAGAATCATGCATGTGGTGATTTAACATTTTTGATATGTTTTGTTAACTTATTTGAAGAAACTATAAATTACCATTAGTCTTCTGTCAACATTAGCTGGAGAGTAAAATAAATCTCAATGAATTAATCAGAGAAACACATTTGATTGTTTTGCCTGTGAAGAACAAATTGACTCTATAGGGAAGAATATATTTTTAATTATCAGGGATCCTGTGGAAATCAAATCAGCGTCACTTTATGAGTTTTTTTTTTTTTTTAATGTACTATATTTTAGGAAACACATGGAGTTTTAACATTCAGAAGTTAAACTACTTAAAGGACTTGAATTTTTAAATGTTTATTATTTTTTATAAGTTGTTTTTTGAAGACATGCGTAATTTCAGAGGTGCTTTGTATATAAGCTGGTTTCCTAATAATTTTTTAACCTTTTTCATACTATGGATGAAGGGAAGAAAAATAAATCTGCATTCATACAGTGCAAATGTGGTTTCTTTGTATTCTTATTTACTTACAGATTATTTTTTGAAGCGTCATATTCCTCGATTGCTATTATTTTGACTGTTTGGACACTAGTTGGTTTTGTGCCCAGCACTCCAGTTCTTGGAATGCAGGCAGAGTAAGTGTAAACTCGAGTAAACTAGGTCATCTAGGAATTTACACAGGTTCAGGGGAACCTGCACCCCCCCTTAACCCATCTCACTCCAAAAATGATTTAGAGCCCCTTCCCCCCATGATGGGAAGATAGGAAGGTGTGTTTTTATTTAAAAACAGTGGATTCATAATAGTTCCTCACCTGTGCATCTCTCTAATGGGATTTTTATTTGTACATTCGTGACTCATTTTGTTATTGTATTGTATTGCTTTAGAGGAAAAGTTTCCTCCCTAGCTTTGTCATGTGGAAGCACATTTTCATGCCATTTTCTAAAGAGGCCACTGTATTTGCTGATTTTTAAAGGTGTTCTCATGAGGATGGGGGTCTCAGCAGTTAGCCTAGCCCGTTGCCCATTGCCGGAAGTCCTTCTTGGGGTAAAGCAGCACAACGCGGGCTGAAGAGCATGATCCCAGCTGGGTAACCAGGGAGTTACTGCTGGAATTATGTCTTTTCCAACCCACGTTCCATGGTTTGAGCATTTCTGATAATGGCTCTGTAACTGCTGATACCAAAATAGAGATCCTGGGGTTGAAATCTGAGCATGGAGTTCCGAAGTTCTTCTACTGCTTCTCTGGGCCTTCCGGCTCTGCCAGTGGACTTAAATCCAGTTTGTTCCAATCTTGATGAGGATTCCTAGTTAGACAGCCTGGAGTTAGTCAGCCATCCTTGTTCTGTGGAAGTCCATCCTTGCTGTTCGCTGTAACCTCTGGCATAAGGTTCATTCTTAGAAGGGAGTATATGCTCTATGCATTGATAGCAGTGTTTTATTTTCAAGCAAGTTGGTAAATCAAAAAGATGGTTTTGTTACTTATAAAACCTGCAGGGAGGAGCTTGGACTAGTTCAGTGAGTTTCTAACTTTTCCTTGGCTATGGAAGCCATTCGTGAAAGGAAATCTTACCTGGAACCTGCGTTGGCAGAGCATTCACAAGAGGAGCTGCTGTGGTTGGAGGGTTTCTGAGGGCAGTTGAGAGGTACCTGAGGAGCCTTGCTGAGCCCCGTGCAGTGTGGGAACCAGCCAGTGAGGTGAATGCTAGGGTTTTTTAAACTGTCATCGGGGAGTTTGTTTCTAAGACATCTGCAACGTGAAGTGAAGTAAACTACTTTCTGGTTCACCACTGTGGTATGTTGGCACATTATTTCTGCAGGACAGTAACCACATAATCCCAAGCCATAGATATGTAAATTATTCAAATCAACAGGCTAATGAATTTTGGATTTTTCCCCCCAACGTAAGCATATATAATTGTTTTGAACCAAGCAAGCATGTGCCTTTACGATTTTTAACTTTTTTTTTTTTTTGTAATTGGGAATAATTTGATGCTAAAGACTATAAAGACTTTATTTCTAGATTAGAAAAGGAAATGAAAAACAGGTGGGAACCCATGAAGATTTGCCTTTTTCTCTCTTTCTACTATTTTTGAGTAACAGGGCCCGAGAACACAAATGCATGAATAACATGACATTTGTTATACTTGAGGTTCTCACAAGTATAGGCAGAGAGGGGATACATAAAAGCTATGGTGATGTTTGTATGGTTATGACTGAAGTGTCCCATGACTTACTGTGACCTTTATACAAGAGGCAGAAGGATGCAGTGGTTGCACAGGCTCCCTGCAACCACCCTGGTATCTAAGGCCCTTTTGCATCTCATTTGAGTTGTCCAATACCCACCTTTGAATGTCTGGCTGGATCACTCCCCAGAACTTTACCTGTTCCCCAAAGCTCTGGGCCCTCAGTGGGATAGGTATCTGCTGGCTTTTATGTTAATTATCTGATTAAGTTATTCTCAGATGTGAGAAATACTTTCCCTGTTTATTTGCTTTTTAAAAAAGTAATTTGTTAATCAAAGGAATCTCTAATAGGTTAGGACTGGGGACTGTGTTTAGGGGGCCTCGGTCTTATTAGGTTACTTTGCTTCCCACCCTTTATTCTGCGAAGGCAAGAGCCCTGCCTTTTTGCCCTTGAGTCTTGCACCAGACAGCCTCCTGTGAATGCCCACCGTAGGCCCAGTGCCGTGGAGGGGCAGTGTCACTCAGGTCATTAAACAAACAGTCTAACAATTTAAAACAATCGATGTTGAGCGCTGACTACATGCCAGCACTGACTGTACTGTGTCATTTAATTCTCATAACAGCCCTGGGAAATAGGGGCTACAGTTTTTCGAATTGCAGAGATAATAGTAACAAAGAGGCTTTAACCAATTTAGCCTGGTCACCAAGTCCAAAGACTAATAATAATTTTCAAAAATTGCTCACATTTATTGTGCACATATTGCTAGTGTTTTGCATGAGTTGTTCCATGTAACCTTCCTGCTGATCTTTGAGGCAGGTTCTAGTATTATCTTCATTTCTTAGAAGAAGAAACGGGGTGAGGTTAAAAAAATGTGACCACGTTAAACTTGTAAACTGCAGACTCAGGCTTTAAAAAAATGGAAAACTAACCATGTAACAAAGGGTGGAGTTGGTTGGGAAGATGTTTCTTGTGCCAGTTGTGTTTTTGAAGCATACATCATAGTAATTTCTAGAAGTAAAGTAACACTTGTGTTTCTCTGTATAAACCCCGTCCATGGGATGGATGATCTATTTGCCTCTATTGTTTCTGGGAACAGACAAGAGACAAGTTGCCATTCTGTGAGGGGTAGCAGCAACTCTTTTTTTCCCAGCCCCATTAAGCCATAGAGCTCTTCCCTAATGAAAGCAGCTGCAACTTCAAACCTGACACTTAATGGCAAGTAACTCCTGTCTATGAATCACTTTGTGGGTCATTCAAGCTTGTGGAGTAATCCCTAAAGAAAAAGAGAGATGCGATGGGATCCAGCTTCCAGTGATTTCTATCTAATTGTTTATCAAGTGGGGTGGGAATCTGAAAAACGAGTACATTTGCTACACAGATGAGGACCTGGGGTGGCCAAACACATTCCTCTTGCAGGGATGGGCACTGGAGTCAGCCAGGTGGTGGGGATTCTACATGAGGAAAGGAGGGCCGCTCTGAGTAGTTTGTTTCTTATTCCTCCTTTTCATATTAAGGAGGAATATGATGGTCAGAGCACTAAAATTACGTGGTATTCTGTCAGCTGAACCTTTTAAAATTCACATGGTTTAGAGTATTAAGAAGATGGAATTTAATACTTGCATCATTAAGAGCACATCTCTTAAGCCAAAGCAAGGCAATTATCCATGTGGTTCAGGCAGAAGTTCTATATAATTTAAAGCAAATGGAGAGTTTTTCTCATTGTAATTTAGAAACAACTTCCCCCAAGGGCCCAAAGGGGCACAACAATTAGAATAATCTAACTAGAAGTTCTCTTAATGATGTTTTTCCCAGTTGGAGGTTATTATTATGTATTTGTCTAATGCACAGTATGTGATGGGGCTGTGGCTAACAGGGAAAAACATTTTTACGTATTTTGGATTCAGATGTTGAACAAAAATAATACAGTATACTCTCAAAAACTTTAATGGCTTCAGTGTGAAAGCATGTCTAGTTTTATGAGGCTCCCTTTAAAATATGAGATTAAAGGAGTTAGGAAATGGGTAAGAATATCGTGGCATTCTTTTCAAGGTAATTTTGTTCAGATTTCATCAGTTTTCAGTTTTCTCACAATGTGTGTGTTAACACTTAAAGTACTCCAATTACATTGGAAAAATATGAGAGTTACTTTAATTCAATCATTTTATTTTTCGAACATGTTATTTCTCAAATCCATTTGAAAATAAATATTTTAATAAATATAACATAAATAAATAAAAATTCACATGCTTTCATGAACACAAAATTATATAAATAAATAGTTTAAAATAAATTATGCTCGAGTGTTTCTACAAACACTTTGATATAGAAATAGCTTATGAATTCTTGCTCTTCTATTAAAAAGAAAAAAAAAATGTTCAGTGAAGAAATTTTCCCTCCTTAGCAATTTGCTCATTAAAACTTTAAAACAACTTACTTATCCGTAGTAAATGTGAAATATACTTGATGAAAGGAATCATGTGAATATAGTAGTCACAGCATTCAACTTTTGGGTAGTGACTAATGTAAACATGAAAATTACTGTACTAGCTTAAGTAGAACCAGGTAAAGTCACCCCCTCTCTATCAAAAATTCTTTGGTTCAGATTTTTATAAATATGACTTTAAGGTTGGGAGGGACTTCAGCTTGTTAGGAAGAATTCAGATAGCTCATCACCCTATCAATAGTCACTGCACGAATTCTGAGAGCATGAAGAAGGATGCAGAGCTTGATTTTAGTCTTATATAAATCTGGTTCTTCAAAGAAGGGTTTTTGTGGCACAATCTCACTGTTGAAATTCAGGGCCTAGGAGAATAAATGTTGAGCATGACATATATGGTATTCCAAAATTAAAACATTCATCCATAAAAATGGGGGAAGCCAACACATGTTTCAGAGCCTTGCAACCAACTCCCTCATGACATCTAAACCCAAGCCAGTCTACTCCCAGCCAGATGGCCAGGCAGAACCTGAGAGAAGAAATTCTCATTATCCAAGCACATGTATCTTCAGTGAGCTCTGAAAAGACCCTTAAAGCTATTTAGAAAATCATCAGCGGAAGTTACATTTTAGACAGGAACAATTCTGTTAAGATGACATCTGCTGCAAATCTAATTAATTCTTATATGTTACATTAAGAAGCTAAGTCCTTTTTAGAACAGGGAGGTGATAGATTGCTATTGATCGAAACATTTTATCAGTAACAGACCTGTTGACTACAGACACTCATATAGGTCACATAAATAAACCTCCGACTTTTAGCCCTTTGAAAACTCAATGCAAGACCTTATATTTGCACAATGATCAATACTTGTTCCTCAGAAAAAGCCTAAAAGAAAGGTAGGGTGGCTAAAGTCTTCCCATTTTATAGAGGAAGAAACTGAGGCACCCAGGGGCAAATGGCTTGGCATAGTCTAATTATTGGTAGAATTGATTCCGGTGCCCAAATCACCTGACTGTTGGTCCTGAAAATGAAATATCCGCAACTCACTGGATGGTAACATTCTTTGATACTTGTATTACACTCACTGCCTTTTGAACAAGTAATTTGGCACTCCCCCCAAAAAATGAATGAATGAAATAAAAATAAAGCCCTTTTTAGACATTTCTGATACCACATTTTTATCGCATGCCCTGATCACTCACCCTGCTCTTTCTTACATGAATATTTCTATGTTTTGTATTAGCATCGTGTGCTATGATGCTTCAGAAATTACAAATCAAGTTCTTGTTTACGAGTAACATGGCGGTCCCCAGGTGATAGGTCATTATTTCATTTCATTCACGTTTTGGTTCAGAATGGGTCATGCACTGGCACTAGTCCTGCTTGTTTTCTCTTGTTTTGCATGCTGGTCACTCACAAGCCCATCCTGGAGCCTTTAGAGGTGAGTGAGAATTGCAGTGGAATCCCTTTGATGGGGGCTTAGATTTTGGCTCTGCCACTTACAAGCTGTATGACCTCGGACAAGTGGCTCACTCTCTAGGCTTCAGTTTCCACCTTTGTACAGACTCCAAATAGTTGTTGTAGGGCTGACATTAGAAAATGTATGAAAGCATTTGCCTGGTGCATACCACTTGTCAACAGATGGGTGGCTGCTTTTTTTAATTGGACTTGCTCACATTTGCCCTTTCTCTAGAGGGCGCCCTCGAGGCCATAGCGCTGCAGGAGCTATAGAAGGGGATTTCAGGTCTCTCCCAGTCCAGGAAGGGCTGACTGTAAACCTCTTCTGGGACCCTGGCTGGCTGTCTCAGCACAAAGGAGTTGTTCTCACTGATAGGATGAAGCCCTTACCTGCATTAGCTCATCAATAGCTGCCAGCATATTTTGATCCAGAATGATCTGCCTCTTAGGATCCATCAAAAGCTTTGCATTCATGGCCTTGAACTCCACCTGGTACATCTTCAAGTCCTCATAGATACTACTAAGGCAGAGGGTCTAGGTGATATGACAAAATGGGGTAGAAACCATTGAGATGGTCTAGAAACATCCCCGACCCCCTACTGCATTTGAGGAAGGAGTTTTGTGCCTTACCATCATATAAGAAGCCTTCCCAGAGGCCAGGCAATTCCCATTCTAGAAGAAAAAAAAAATCAGACATCAATGGTATAAATTCATAAAATAGGCTGAATCCTTTAATTTTTCGACTTACAGTTATGAAAGAGATCTCTCTGGAAACCAGGCAACTTTCATTCTAGAGGGAAAAAAAACCCCACACATCAAAGATATTCTTAATATAAAAATTTCTGACTTTCCTTCTCAAATACATGTTTTTTAAAATTAGGATAAAAACAACAAAATTTACCATCTTAACTATTTTTAAGTGTACAGTTCAGTAGTATTAAGCACATTCACATTGTTGTGAAAAACCATATCTGTTTTTATAATTTTTTTTTAAAATCTAACTTTGAAGTGGGACCTGTTAAAGTCCCATGATGGTGGAGACCAGCAACATGCACATTTTTGGGAAGAAAATGACTTTGACACACAGCTTTTAATTGTATTACGTGCTTTTGGAGGAAAATCATCCATACCGTGGTTAATTCCAGTGGTAAACAGGCCTCTATGGTGCTGGTTTTATCTTTTGTAATATCTTCATGATCGATCTCTTCAGAAGTGCAGGAGTAAAATTCTAGAGTTTGTCTGGCCTGTAAAAAACATAAGGAGAAGCCTAGTTTGTAATAATAAGGCACCTGGCTCCCCATACCTTGGAGTGCAGCAAAGCCAGAGCTGGCTGCTCTTGACCTCTATTCCTTTGATCTATAGGAAATTTGGGCTTTTCATAAGACAAAAGGAAACAGGTCATTGGCACTCTCTCCCTCCCTCCTCTCCTTTTGCGTTTACGACATGTTCCCCTGGATGATGTGTTTTTCCATTATGTAAACACTATAAATCATTTCAACAGGCTGTGCTGATCAGCATCTACACACTGTGACACTTGCTTCTGGTGAAAACAGTTTTTTTTTCCTTCTGCCAAAGCTCCAGTGTTTTATGAATATCTTTTAAATTATAACTTCTAAAGGGGAACTGTTAAGTTCATAATTCGATGGATATAACAAACATGGAACCTTAAAGACAAGTTGAGATTTTGTGGTACACACACATGTAACTATCATCCTTCAAATATGTTGGAAGGCACAGTTGAATATAATTATGAAACAAGAAATAGATGACTTTTTGATTGAAGATTGAGATCATTTTTCCATTCAACAAGCCTACTGTGTGCTAGGCACTATGCTAGGTACTAAGGAACATGACAACGAAGAGGACTGTGTTACATCCCCCAGGATTCTAAGTTCATCTGAGAAGACAGACAAGTGCCCAAAGGACTAGGAGGCGGGTCAGCAGGTAGAAGCACTGAGAAGGGTGTAAAGGTCCTGGGGATGGGCTGGAAAGAGAAGCAAACGCTTCACTGGAGACAGACGTTGGTATTAAGAAGGTTAGAATGTTGATGGCAGAGGAGGAGGCGTTTCGGGCAGAGAGAATTGCATGAGCCATGAATCAAGGCTTGAGAGTACAGAACATATTTGGGAGCTCGAAGTAAAATTCCTGTCTGGTAGGCAGAATAATGCACACCCCCCCACCCCACCCCCACCCGCGCCAAACATATTTACCTCCCAATCCCTGGAATCTGAGAAGGTGTTATGTTACAAGGCAAAGGGAATTAAGGTTGCAGAGGACGTTAAGTTGCTAATCAGCAAATCTTAAAATAGAGAGTTGGTTATCTTGAATTATCTGGGTGGTTTCAGTGTAATCACCGAGTCCTTATAAATGAAAGAGGGAGGTCAAAGAGTCAAAATCAGAGTGATGCAGCATGGGAAAGACTCAATTGGCCATTGCTGGCTTTGAAGATGGAAAGAGGCCATATACCAAGGAATGTGGGCAGCTTCTAGAAGCTGGAAAAGGCAAGGAAATAGAATCTCCTCTAAAGTCTCTAGAAAGGGATATGGCTCTGCTGACACCTTGATTTTACCCCAGTGAGATCCATTTTGGATTTCTGACCTCTAGGGCTGTAAAATAATAAATCTGGGTTGTTTAAAGCCACTAAGTCTGTGGTAATTTGTTACAGCAGCAGTAGAAAACAAATACCCTATTCCTGGAGGGGTCCAAGTGGACCCGGGCAGCCACTCTCCTGAGCAGGCGGTACAAAGTTAGATATAGAAATGTGGGCCCACTGTTAGAGTTCTTCAGATTTTTTCAAGAGAAGCTGGAAATTTGGATGCTTTTATGAAAGGTCCACTTTTTCAATAGCATCAAACTAAAAATTCAAAGTAAAATATAAAAGACATGGGGTGAACTCTACAAAACTGTAAGCTGGATATGGCCAGTGAATGGCATGCACTTGCCACCTCTGTTTTCTGTGTTAGCCAGCTATTTGTTCTGGCAAATTTAACACAGGAATGATATTTAAAAATGTGTATCAAATTGAGTTCTACAATCTTTTGACCTTCCATGCTACAACTGGGAGTAGAAGAATCAGCTTTTTCACATAAAGCATCTATTTAAACTGGAGCTCCTAAATTTTATCCATATTGAACCTTTCTTCAAGAACCAAAGCACTTATCTCTACAGTTTTCGTTTGGTGAGCCGCCTTTTTAATTAAGATCGATTGAACTGTAAGGAACAATCGGCAGCACATTATGAAAGATAAGGGAAAAAGGAGTTCTTTAAGAAGGCCTTGTGGCACTGAGTTTATTTTAAGATCCTCATAAAACAACAAGCTAAAAATATTCAAGAAAGATTTACTAGAGAGCAAGAAGGCAAAAGAGTGTTTGGCCATTGCAGCAAAAGCAATAGCCACTGGAACAGCTTTGAAAGGCAAAAAAATTTTTTTTTGCATTAAAATTGGAAACCTAAAAAATGAATGAGGCTGTAAATAAAATTATATAACTCTATCCCTAAAAAATGAAGGCTGGATATGTACTGTCACAGGCTCCCTAAAATGCATTGCTCCGACAACACACTGAGTCACCAGACTGGAAGCTGGTGAGCAGCATGAAGGGTAAGTCTAATTTGTCTTTGTAGCCCCTGGAGCACTGAGGCTGCACCTAATAACGGTTTCCTGGATTGATAAGTGTGTCAGAGAAACAGTGTGGGCCTGACACAATTCCATCTCTGTTGGCAGGCTACAGGGAACACTGTAAATATCCACTTTCCTCTGTATAGACACAGCCAAAATGAATGCCATTATAATTTATTACCACTCTTGCTTTCTCTGGAGACACAATTTCATTGAGACTCTTTAGCTAATAGTTGGGCCATTTGTAAAGTTCCCTCTTCCTCTCTTGACAGCTCCTGATTAACGTCCACAATTTCCCTGCAGTTCCTTCAGGTGACTAGGGGTTCAGAGAAACCCCTTCCCTAGAGAGGCTGCAAAGTGGGACATTGAAAAGCTCACCTTCTGAAGTGCGCTGCTGACGGCCCTCAGCAGGTTTTGGGAGTGGTTGAGGCACTTGAACATTCCTGGGCCTGGTGTGGCTGTGGGGAGGTTCCTGGCCAAACTGAAGTGGTCCAGGTGGTTTAGGAGGACCAGAGTGGCCACAAGGAGGAGTCCTGGAAGGGAATGATGGGGCTGACTCAGCTTGTCGGCCTAAACGATTTGGCCTGCCTCTACCTTCCATCCATTTTGGCCATCTGAACTCGTCCACCTTCTGAGCACCTTCCTCCCTCCACCCTTTTTCAATCTTCCTTGAACACCTGAGAGATGAATCAAGTTCTTGGAAGGCAGTGCTCTATTGTAGGGTTAGAAGCCAACTGGCTCTGAAGACCCCCAATAGCTCAGACAAGGGTGTTGGACTCAGAGCTCATTCCGAAAAAATTGCCACTTCACAAGCTGGGAAACTGAGGCTAAGTGGTGAAGTGACTCGCCAGGCTCACCACCCAGTGTTTTGAAAAGAGTGGGGTGACAAAGCCTCACTTTGAAGTAGGCTGGGATCTGCCCTCTTAGCGTAGCAGAGGGATGTTGGGCAAGAAACCATCCCGTGGGGCCTCAGTTTCTCACTCGTGAAGTGGGCACAATGGTATTTAGCTCACAGGGCTGTTTCAAGATTAAAAGACAGTGTCCTGCTCTGCGCACGGTAACCACGGATAAGTCTTTCCCCACCCTTTCTCTCTGTACACGAAATTGCTGATTGTCTTCAGTCTCCCTGAGCAGTCCCGAGTTTCTGCCTCCTGTTCCCGGGCTGCTTCCCTTCCCCACCGGCGCCCCGAGCCTTGGCCGCCCCGGTACTCACCGTGCGGTGGGTTCATGCTGAGTCGGCGCTGCGCGGACACCGAGCCAGCAGCTGGACGTCGAGGGCTGGATGCAGCAGGTGAGGACGGTGTTTAGGAGGCCGACCCAGGGGGCCACATTTTTATAATTGCTCCGAGGCGCGGCAGGACTTTCCCAGGACTCTGGTCTCTTGCTTTCTTTCTCTCTCTGTCTCTCTCTACATCAGCTTCTTGGTGACACGTGGAATTCGACCAAGCTGGGTTTGAGGCGCTTTCGGATTAACTCCCCGGGTATCCAGCTGCAGTCTCTCGGGACGGCCCCGCCGCCTCCGACCTGGCCCAAAGCGAAAGCGAAATTCGCGCAGAGTAGGATGCACCGGGCTGCCGGGCACGCCCGACCCCCTGCCTCTTGTCTCCGGGACGGCCCCCGCCCCCAACTCCCAGCTACCCAGCCTGAGCCCCGCCGCCCTGCAGCGCCCCCTCCCGGCAGAGCGCCAAGTAGTGCCATCCACTTTTCATCTAGCATATCCAGGATGTACGCTGATCCTGACCTTCCGCCTAGTTCTGCATGGGGATGGGCAATTCATTCATACGTTCCTGCCTTCATTTATTCATTCATTCAGATGGTCTATAATGTTCCAAGCCAACATTGTGCCAGGCACGGGATACCTAGCCTTGAACAGGCCCCTTTGGGTCCCTGCCACACCAAGTCTAACTCAGTGTGTTTTGTTCCTGGGTTCTATCTTAAACATGAAGAGGGATTAGACCAGACTGGCTGCGCAGTAACTGCTCTCTTATAGAATGCAGTTTCTTACAGCGTCCTGGAGGGAATCGTGACAATTTAGTGGGATGGATGCACAGAGTCCTGGGAGAAGAAGCTTGGAGAAGGCACCTCAGCAGGAGTAGTGGGGGTGAGGAAGCAGCAGAGGCTTCCAGGAGCCGGGGGCAGCCCCGACCTGAGTACTGAAGTATGAGTAGGCATTAGACCACTTCCAGTGTGGTGGGGTGTAGGTTCTAGGTAGGGGGAATAGGGTATAGAAGCACAGTCAGGGAGAGTAGAGGAAAGTAGTGATCTAGGGGTTCTGCTGTCAGAGTGTGAGGTTGGAGAAGACAATGGGGCTGTGCTGTGAGGGTAATAGATGCCATGCTAAAGAGTCTACAGTCTGCTGAGGTTTGTGGGAAGTCTTCTAGGGTTTTAGGCAGGAGACATGGTTGGATTTGTATGATGCAAAGATTTCTTCAGCAGTAGTATTGAAGATGGATCCCCGGGGTCAGGAGTGGAGCAGAGGGAGCAGTTGGGAGGGCATGGCCAAGATTTCATTCGGAATAGAGAACAGTGGGTGGGCAGGAGGGATTCTCAGGGCAGATAGGGGCCAAGGCTTGGTAACTCCTCAGGTGGC